>NC_081831.1:54757715-55382715 GCF_030867095.1 Alligator mississippiensis
CAATTGAACCAGTGATCAGGGGTAGGTGGGGGGGAGGGCTGTCCCCCATTCACAAGGGAGAGGTCCCCAGTGCCTAATGGCACTACTGGGAGTGGTGAAAACCCCCCTGAGAAACCCCTTCACCCACATAAGGGAATGCCACAGTAACAGCCAGCTTCAGGCTTGCAGAGCCCTAGACAGCTTACAAAGCAAGCGACAGCCCCTCCTGCCCCCAGCCTCTTTCAGTGCATTGAAGCACTGAGCCTCCATGCACAGGACCTGCACATGTGTTAGGTTTTGACATGTTATAACTTTAAATGCTTTGTTTTAAGTGCAAAAAGTTACAACGTGATCAAAGTGCCCTTTATAACTTCTGTAAGTACGTGTAATGCATTCTTCTTCAGGTCCTGTCTATTCCAATCTATCCAATTTATCTTCAGGTCTAAGTCTATCCCAATCATGCAGTTGGCCCAATAAAAGAGATCACCCACAAAATACCTTGCCTCTCATTCTTTTTTAAAGCTTTCCATGGCAACCACTGTCTCTAAAATTTCTTAGTAGCTGACTATCATAATGACACATTTAAAACTTGTTTTGCCATAACTTAGTCATTTTTGGAAATATATCAATACCTGTGTCATGAATAATCAGGTAAAGAGACATTTGAAAGAGGATGTGATTGCTTTGATCAAAAAGTTACAGAAGGTCAAGGGTAAAACATCCCAGCCATCCTAATAGGAGAGAGGTCATTACATAGACCAGGCTTGTATATTTGGAATAGAAGTCTACGGTGCTCTATAATTCATGCACAGAAGCAATCTAAATGAGGTGTGAATTTCTGAAACTGTAGAGGTCTTCAGAAGATTAATAACTTCTTCGGGGATTTTGGTAAATAAGCTCTTATGATATAATGTCCAGTTAAATGTTAAAAATACATAGCTAGATTTTTCTCAGGATTTACCAGTGCATTTAGATCCAATGAAAAAATTACTAAAATAGTCAAGGCTATATGACTTGTAGAGGTGCAAAGTAGGTAGGTTTGTCTCCCAAGAATGTATTATAATACTAATGAACTATACAGATTTCAGTGCCAAATGGTGAAAAAGGACCAAACTGTTACTTATTGTGATATGCTGAGAAATGCGAGGACAACCACAACAGAAAATTTGGTGGGTGTCATCAGCCAGCAGTGATACAAGTATCTTACCTTCTAAAGACTAAGCAAAATGAAGTGCTGCAATTGATGGTATATACAGGTGTGGAAAAGGACAAGAGCCAGTCAGGAATTATTTGGAGAAACAGTTTTTCAACAGAAAATTACAGTTCCTCAAAATCAAAATGTTTCAAGGAGTTTTGTGGTGTTGATGAATTTTGGTCAGACTGTGCTAGCTTGGAGACTAGGTCTCCATGATCTGGAAGAAGCTTTTTGTATTTTCTAAGCTATAGAAAAAAAAAATTTAAATCTACTTTTAATTTTCAAATGGAACAGCCCTCTTGCTCTCTTTTAAAAAGATAACAATTGTCCAGCTCTCTGAAGGCCCCGCTTTGCTTTAGCATTCTTGGCAATGATAACATTTGCTCTGTTTCAGGGAATCCATCCCAGAAATGTTTTTCACCTGCCTCTGAGCTCATCTCTCTACTCCTTTTCAAGGGAATCTGCAGAAAATCACGAATCTCCTACAAGTGACTGTACTCTTCTCTCAGCATTAGAAGCAAGCAGCTGTGGTTCTTTTTTAGCAAAGTGCTCAGTTTTTTAAATCTTTTTCCACATATGCATAACAAAAATATAACACTTTTTTTTTCTAGACATGCCAGCATAACCTTGATTATAATTTTAAATGACTAATAGATATGAATTTTAAGGTGCACGCCTAATGCATATTGCAACACAAATACAGAAGCTGGCTTTGAAACCAAATGAACTGCCCTTTTTGTACAAAAACATGAGTCCTTATTTAAACTTTCACATGAATGCTGCTTTATGTGCATTTTTTCTTTCTATGACTTGTTTATTTCTTCCCTTATGAATTTGAGCTTCATTAATGTATGCACCATTTTTATTTTAAAAACATGGAAAGCAGAAAAATTCATTCTTGGATTCTCTTTTACACGTTTATACCCATAGACTACAACTGCTTTAATTTCAGAAATATCTCCTACATCAAGATCTGTTGCTTCCTGCCATAACCTTCTTTTTTTTGGACAGTATAAACCTTGCATTCTAGGAAGAATACAAACTTGTCTCTTAATTATGCAACAGTTTCTTTGGAATTTTACCAGTATAATGAGAAGAATGTTATTCATCTTTTTAACTATTAAGGTTTTCAGCATCACTTCATTGATAATCTCTTATCTTGAGGTAAGCAGCATTAATAAGTACCATTCAGTCATTTACAAACAACATTCCATTGGCTTCAGTGGGAATTTTGCTAGTCATATCCATTATTATTATTATTATTATTATTATTATTTACTTTGGGTCTTATCCTTGTCTCCCTCATATCAACTTGTGTTTTGCTGTAAAGACATCTTCACAGGGAACAAGCATATAAGAAAACAGTACTGTCTTGCCAGGATGGTGGAGGTCTACTGCACAGTCACAGATTAGAAAACAAGAAACACTGAAATAATTTGGAGGTGGTAGTGTAGGGGTACCATTAAAAAATACCCAAGAGACTTAGGCTCCTGAACAACCTTGGCACATCTGATTTTTCCCCCCCATCATGCCTAATGATGCTATCCATAATGATCATACTGATGTGATGATTCTGAGATTGGAAATTGGGGATAATGCATGTGAATACCTATTAGTTATTACAGTCTACCATTCTTAAAGACTCTAAAGAGGTGAAATTTTAAAAAACCCAGCAAATGATTTTAATATGGAAAACACATCTTAACAGAGATTCATTATGAATATTGGACCCATACATTTTCTCTTTTGCTGTTGTTGCATAAACACTTTTCCCAGTTCATTTCACCTAATGATGATGATGTGGCAATGACATACAAACCTAAGAAGAGGGGTACAATTACTACATGAAAGAAAGAATTTTGAGTGAAATTTGAGATAAATTTCAAGTTAATTTCAATTACAAAAATATAAACATTAGTAAAGTGAGATTAGGATGCACCTAACTGGTGGGGCATAATCCAGCTGTGGCAGGGCTGGAAGTCACTCAGTTGGGCCTGGCCCTAATCAGGATGCATGTATTTTTTGTACACAATCCACCCCTAATATAACAGAAACTTTATATTTGGAAGGTCCAAAGAAGGAAAAAAAGATCTTATCTAGGTGTACAACAGGGATGGGCAAGGTCCAGCCCATGGGCAGATCCGGCTAGCAGTGGATTCCATTTCTCAGCAGCCCCTACCCACATGGATGGAGCCAGTTTCCATGGAGACTCCAGCAGCAGCTGTGCTGTGATAACATGGGCCTGGGGTTCCTACGGAGACCAGCCCCAGCAGAGCTGGTGCAGCACATGGCTGGGTGGGGAGCTGCTCCAAGGCTAGGCTGGGATCTTGCAGTAGTAATGGTGTGGTCTGGAGCTGGGGCAGAGCTGTGATCTACAGCCTGCATGCTCTATGGAGCATGCTCATGGCTCTGCCCCAGCTCCTTGCAGCGGTGACAGGGTGGTCCGGTGCTAGGGCAGACCCATGATCTGCTGCCTATGAGCCCCTCCCTGGAACATGAAGGCTGAAGATCACAGCTCTGCCCAGTTCTGGACCACACTGTTATTGCTGCAAGATCCTAGCCTGACCCTGGATCAGCTCCCCACACTGCCACATGCTACACCAGCTCTGCTGGGGCTGGTCTCCATAGAAACCCCAGGCCTGGGCTATCACAGCATGGCTGCTGCTGGAGTCTCCATGGAAACTGGCCCCAGCCACATGGGCAGGGGCTGCTGGAAAATGGAGCCCGGCTGCTGGTCTAAAAGCCATGCACCAAGTCTCTGGCCCAGTCCACCCACAGTGGGAGCTACATGGCAGAGCCCAATCTGGCCATGGCAGCACTGTGGAGCCCAATCCAGCCATAGTAGGACTGAGACTGCATGATAGGTCCAACCCTGCACACTTTCCAGAGCTGTGTGATGGATCTGACCCCACAAGCAGTCTTGGAATCAATGCACAGTGTTGGATTTAATGCACCAGGTTGAATACAGCATGTAGTTCTGGAGCCATTGCACAGGGCCCAGCTCCAGGTCAAAACTATGCACCAGCCCTGTCTGGTGTGTTTTGTTGGTGAAGGGGGCTCCCCATTGTTGTGGACACTTGACAGCATTGGGGAAGAGGAAGGGATGGAGCGGTGATAGCATTAATTGCTGTGGCCCTAGGAAACATAGTAATTAACAGGCCCCAGTCCACACCCTTTCCCCACCACCAAAAGTTTGGATCCATGGGGATCCCTTTCTTCACATATGAAGCACACCTCAATTTTTTTTCCAGCTATTTGGGGAAAAGGTGTGGCTTATACGTAAGAAATTACAGCAGGGTACACCAGTGTTTCCCAACCTTTTCCAACCCAATGCACATTTACATTAATAAAAATTTTCTGCAGCACACCTGTTAAGACATTCCCCATCTTCATACATATTATAGCTCATTGCCATGGCAAAATTCTGTGGCACACCTGTTCATTTCTGATGGCACACTTTTGTGCCACAGCACACTGGTTGGGAAACACTGGGTTAAACTAAAAATATTTCATGTTGCACTCAGATTTTCAGAGGAGATTCTTATAACAAGCTTGTAATTATTTGGGACTTACCAAAGAACAAAAAAGTGTACAATTCACACCACAAATGACTTGTGCCTCCCAAGACTGCAGAGGCACCATGGTGGTGAGCATCGGTGTTGTGAGGTGGCATGCTGCAGGGGGGAAGAGGGGTTGGTGAGCCAGGGTTTGGGGCCAGGCTGCAGGGGCAGACTGTAGGAGAAGCATGGGGTGAGGGAGGGAGTCACAGGGGCAGGGGGAGCATGGTAGGGGGCAGGCAACAGTGAGGTCAGGGGAACTGGCACAGGCACTTGGAGACAGAGGAACAAGGGGCAGGGGCCTGGCCTCTCACCTTCCTGGCAAGTCCACAATATTCTACTTGCCTGCCCTGCTCCCAGGCTCAAGCATATCTCTGGTGTGAATCAGAAGCTCTTCTGCAGCCCTCCTGCCCAGAAGTTCTTTCTTCCATAGCTTCCAGGGCCAGATTGCCTGCCCCAGCTCTGGCCCTGGGTTTATATATTCTCTAAACCCAGCCCCCTTCCAGTCAGGTGTCTTGCCTTGAGTGCCCCCTCAGCCCTGTTTGCAACCTTTCTCCTCTTAAAGTAACAGGAGCACAAAGCTCCCTGTTACATGCCTCAGTTACAAAGTTGCCATGACCTTAAATAAAAGGCATTCTTTCCAAAGGTTTTAGTAACGGTTCATGTACTCTGCATTATACAGAGAAAACCTGTCTGTTTATAATCCCTGTAGCATTTGATAAAAACAGGTGCATTTCAGTCATGCTCATGTATATTTTCAGTACAAATCTGTACACCTGAGATAAAGTCAACTACTAAAGTCAAGTACTAAACAAAATATGTAAGTACTTTTCTTAAAGTATTCATGTAAAACAACCCCCCCACCCAAAAAAAAAAAATACAGAAAAACAACCATGCTTTCTTACTACCATTGTGTTTTTCTTTTCATACTGGAGTGAACTCCTACCCACACTGTCATTCATTTAAGTTAGGTCTAAACTGGCCCAATGTTGTAGAAGTTGGTAGTATGACTATCTCATACCACAGTTCTAAGACTGCTTAACTAATCCACTATTTTCTTTCTGTCCTTTTTTGTATCTCTCTCTATAGATCCACAGTTCTGCTTTATATAATAAAGTCATTCTTGTGAAGTCCCATAAGGAGACATATGATAATAATGGTCAGACTATAAGCTTTCTAAATTAAAAATGATATTAGAGATGCACATGTATAGTATTTCAGTACATTGGGGTTATGTAGACATTTGGAGAAGTTAGGGGGAGGTTAGATTATGTTTCAAATGTGCATCCAATCTAAGGTAATTCAGGATAGGCAGGACTAGAGGGAGGGGTTTGGGGAGATTGGAGAGGCAAGCAGGATCCAGGAGGGATAGAGAAGGTCAATGGGCAGGATCAGGGGGACTAGCAAGTGGGGTTTGGGGTTATCAGAGGAACAAGTGAGGTTGCAGGGGGTTGGGCAGCCTAAAGGATCTGTAGAAGGGTTGATGGCATCAGGGGGGAAAGTGAAGTCGACAGGGAGATCTGGGAGATTGGGGGCAAGTGGGATAAATGTGGGGTGATCAGTAGGATTGCGGGGTGGGGTAGTGCAGCTATCTGGGAGGCTTGTGGGATCAGGAGGGCAAGCAGGATCTGCAGAGGGTAATGGTGGGGTTCAGGAAGGTTTGGCAGAATCAGAGGAGTTAGGAGTTTTTGTGAGGACTTGAGGGGATGGAAGGGACTTTCTCCCCCACTCTCCAGGACCAGGGGCTATTTTTAGGCCCCTGATCCCCAAACCACCAGATAAACAAGCCCCTATGTTGAACTAACAACCTCATCTCACCTGCCCCTCCCCCCACCCCAGTTTACTTCCTCGGCTTCCCCCCAGTGAACATCAGTAAAACCAGCATCAGGAACAGTTGCAGGATGGGGGTTTTGGTGGGCTTGGTGGGGGGAGTTGTCCATCTGGGGGTGGGGCAAGGGACCAGGGGACTAAAAATAGCCTGGTGCAGGGGGGGAGGTAGGAAAAGCATAGCTCTAGGGCTGGCACTGGCAACTGGACTTTCCCAGACCTGTTCTCATTCGACTCAATCTAAGTTATACTACCTTGGAGGTAGCACATTTAACTTAGATGCAGTCAGCCAGTTTTAGACTGATCTAACCTTCCTGAACGTCTGTACAGTTTTCACTTAGATCAACCTAAACAGGGATCTAAGTATAAGGTCCACACCTGTGCAAACTAAGTTAGATCAGATGACCATTTTTAATGCAATCTAACCTCGTCCTAACCACCCCAAGTGTCTGTATTTACCCCAGGTATTGAATTTAATTCCAGTATTAGACATTGTAGAAATCAGAAAAAGGATGGATGTGCTACATCGCCATATGGCTTGCTATAGTGACATAGTGATCATGTGTGTGTACATGTGATTCCCAGCTACATCACCATAACAGTGACATTGACCCACCCAAAATGTAACCACCCATACTGTGCCATGCTTCCAAAAGGAAGTCCTAAAGCATGGCACTGTAGCAACTTCACTGTGTGGTGATGTGTAGATGCACCCAATGAGAGCCAATTCAGTTCTGGTCCACAATCTGTTAACCAAGATTCTTTGAAAACAGTATAATTTGCAATAATCCCAACAGGAAAACAAAAGCCAGCTATTTTTACACTATCTATAACTGGCATGTAACAGACACAAAGAGAAAGAGCAAATGAAAAGTTAGAGGAAAAAGGGGGGAAATGAAGTGACTGAAATAAAAAGACCATGTCAGCATTCCTGGATAAAATAAGTGAAGCACTTTGATGGACATGGAGGGATAGGATAAGGTTTATGATCCAACTAAACTCCTCCCCACACCAGAGGAATCCTTGAAAATAAATAAACTCATAATAAAATGAAGTTTGTTCAGGTACTCTTGACTAGAAAAATCTTTTAGGAAAGAAATTTTAAAACATCTGGCAATATAAACAAACAGAACACTTCATAATAATCAACTCACAATTTGAATTTCAAGACCAGTTTTATTTTGTTTATTTTTTTCATACAGACAACAGAGTGCTGGGAAAAGTACATAGAGGCACTGATGGACTATGTAAAGATTTGTCTGAAGTCTTCCTGGAGGAAAGTTCAGTAGAGGTGGGACTCAGAATGAAACCTTCCTCAAGTCCCTCCAAAATTAAATAGCTGAAGCTTTCAATGATTGTTTATTAAGAAAATAAACTGACAAAAGTTTCAGAAGGATTTTACATTCAATTCTCCCTCAAGAGTCTATCATTTTCAGATATGACTCACTGGCAAATAAAAGATACATTTGTATATGAATTTTTCCTCCATCTGCCATGCTTATTCAACCTTCTTTTGACTTAACACGAAATGTACTTGTGAACTGCTTGGATTTAGTGAGTCTCTCAAGCCCTGTTATCTAGCCACTTATCTGTGTGCATATTTCTATTTCACTAATGTTTCTTATCATTACCAAATAAATAAGCAACAAAATATGGTATAAACTACACATTGGGCAAATTATGTATTGCACAGTTACAAAAATACTTTAACTGAGCTGAAGGAAATACAAAAACTAAATAGTTTTTCCTACAAATATTGAAAATGTTGAACACTGTTTTTCACTTCTTATAGGTTTAAGGAATCCATCTGCTATCTTTGCAATGCCAGTCTGCTTGTCTATTTGTGGGACCAGGCATTGTCTCTTTTATATTTTGTGTTTTCTTCACAAGAATCCAAATGTAATAATATTTAAGAGGTAAAAAAAATATTAATTTTCTCCATTAATCCTAAGTGATTGTTTCCTATTCTAGTGTGACAGGTGGAGGTAGGAAAGCACTGTTGAGGAACTTTCAGAGCAATGTTAGTCTATCCACCCCTGTTGTGACTATAATTTCCCTAGTGGCTTCACTTTTTGAGTAAATTTACTATAGCTGATAATTGATTAACCTGCAGGCGTATCCAGGTTTGACGGTGTCAAATAGCAGGTTTCTCCAAGATCAAATTTATACAGTATGGCACATGCCCAGATTCCTGATCTGTAGAAGTTCTAAAAGATGCAGAAGCAGCCTTATTTTTTAACTATATACCAGATTTCTTGTAACATGCTATTAGCATGCTATAAGCATCCTATGTGTTTAAATGGTATTTTCATTGTACAAATAACACAATGAAAATGATGGAGAATTAATTTCAGGTTTACCAAAACAATATTCTAATTGAGTGTGATGAAAGTCTCCTTCAAATCAATTATTTCTAGTGCATTATTCTTATCACTTAAAAGCTTTGAGTGTATCTCTGACTTGGCATTATCCAAAGCAGACAAGAGGAGAAGGAATGTCTCCCCTTTCTTATTCTTATATCTCCCACAAATATCCAGAAAATACTGGACATTTAACAGCAAGTGCTAAATGCTTCTACCACAAAAGAACCTGCCTTGAAACAATATGTTGGTCTCTCTTCTTTTGCAGTCTCTAGGAAAGGATGTTTTACTCCTGTGTACCATAGAAAACTTATAGTCATAGGCTTCCCCTTGATAAATGTATAAATTGTCTAGTAATCTCAGGCAGCTTAATTGCCACCCTCCCAATTTTTATGTTGATTTTAACTCATTGGAAGCACTGAGGAGCCTGTTTGGCTGGCAACCTGAACATCATACTTAGGTTTCTTGGGAACTGATAGTTCCAGGAGGATTTGTTCAACATCAAAAAGGCTGTGTTCATAACGTGTGAAGTTAGTAAAGGATCTCTTGATAAACTTACTATAATAGGCATTCAGAAAGGGAAACTGAAGGAAACTTCCCTGAGGCAAGTAATGAATTCAGAGTTCTGCATTCTGATGTGTATAGCCTCTAATTTAGCTTGTTATGTTAGGCAAGTTCTTGAATGGTCCATATTCTCTTTCACTGTATATTTCTTTGCCATGGTGCCTGGTTTCTGCAGGCTACTCATCTCGATTCTTTAAACTACATGTAGAGGTTCATTTTCACAAGGTAAAGGGAAAGACATTTTTTTTTAAGATAGCACATTAAGCATGCCAGGTTTGATGTGTCATGCTCTGATTAATATTCAAATCTGTAATAACTTTTAAAAGAAGTGTGATTGACCAGTTTGTGTAAAATAAAGAGAACCCAGCTACAATTAGTGCTGTAAATTAAGTAAAAAGTTAAACAGCTTTCTGATCTCTGGAGAACAGCCGTTACTGTTAACCCTACCCTACAAAATTTGAGGATGATATTCCTTCATTTATAGGCTTTTGTTCAATGAAGGGCATCATCAAAGTAAACTGGAAATTCAGGTGCAATCTCAAGTTTGAAGTTAGAGCTAGAAAACTTGAGGTAGAGAATAAAAGGCAAGTTGCCCAAGGCCATAGATTCAGATTTAATGACCCAGATAAGAATTAAGTTCTTATCTTTTTGTTCTGGGCCGAAACCACAATCACATTCACTTCATAACAATACAATGTTTATTTTATTATTCTAAATATTAATTATTTATGGAGGAGGAAAGGGATATTGGTTATAAATGAATCATCAAAACTTTTTAAAAACTCATTTAAAGTTATTTTAAGAGAAAAAAATCTTAAAATTATTGAATAAATCTCTATTTGCAGTCTTGCATTTAAAAAATGACAAAATATTTATAAAACGCTTTCTTTTAACATCTTCTATGCCAAATTTCAGCTCAGTTAGTATATTCGTCAATTTGTCCTTAATATAACAGAATTTTTATATTCTGAAATCTCTGCATTTTCTTTTCATGCCAGAATTTTGTGTAAGAAAATATACCTTGTTCTCACACTTCTTTAAATATCACTATAACAGAAGATTTAAAACTTTTTTTTTCTTTTCAAAATACCAGAGGACACTATAGCTCATATAAAAACCTGAATTCAACACTTTAGTTTTAAAATGAAAGCTAGTACTTATCTAAAGTATACCAAAGCATGAAAGGGACTTCAGAATTTTTTTGGTATTATGAGAAAATATGACATTTTATTGAATTTGCAGACAGTTTATACACTGAGTTTCAGATTACTATTGAGCAGAAACTTTTTAACAAAAAATGGAGACTATGGTCAATAAATTGAACCAGCCTTACCTGAAGGTGTACTGTCCTAACTTGTTTCCATTTACTGCTGTAATAGTTCACTATTTAGCAAATGGCATCTCATTCTGCACATGCACAAAAAAGTGTTTCATTTGCATATGCCTACCATTAGAATCACCAAGCATCATTCACTCTATACCTATGGCTTAGAAGATGGATTTATACTACAAGGCACTGGGAGTCAGTGAATGTTTCATTAATGCAAGAGCTCTATAAACTTAACTGTATGGTAAAATTAACAGAGCAAAGTAGTTTGTCAAAATTTGCAAGTTACAGCACCTGTGAAAATTCACTGTACGCAAGGGGAAATACTACTTTTGCCATGAAAAATAAAAGAACAAATAGGAAAACCTCACAAATGCACTACAAAGGAAATCATAAAAGATTTTTAGATAGACATTTCATACAGTTTACAGCCAAACATTTTTTAAAGTCTGTTGCTGCCATTTGGAGGGAAGAAATGCAAGTTTAATTCCATAATGTTTTGGTTTTTGTGAAGTCAATAAAATGCAATTATTGTTCTCTGTTAATTTTGCAGTGCTTCAAGGAAATGTCCTGGGGGAGAATGTTACGCTGGTAAGAGTTCCTGGTCTAGTGTGAAAGATCAAAAGAGATATTTTGAATGTGCAAGATGCTATATAAAACAAAATTTTATTCTATTACACTCACCTAAAGGTGGTGTTTATATTTGAAATTACAAGAGAAACCTTCCTCCTTTGATATGGAATTCCTACTTCTTTGGCCAAATCAATGGTTACTATACAATGCACTTCGTGTAACACAGCTGTCAGCAGTGGTAGACAGATGAATCACCTTGACACTTCCACTTTAGTACAGCACCTAAATCAAATGCATCTGTAAGTGTGGGCTATAAACTATACGTCACCTGCTCAGGGGAGATGGAGAGTGAGTGATGCAGATGACACTGACATTTCCTTCATAAGAAAAAGTAACCTAGCTGGATAATGTTTAAATCCAGTATGTGGGACAGATTCTAGTGAAGTTTCTTCATTGACTACCTCCTAGGATTCTTGATGGCTGCCTGTTAAGACATTTCAAAATAGCTACATTCAAAGCAGAGAAAGTTTTCCATAATTTTGTTCTTTTTGCTTTCATCATTAATTAAACCTTTGTCAAAACAGTTCATCTTTAAATGTATTTGTTCCAACACCAATGTTAGCTAAGCATTTCACTGTAATAATCTCAGATGAAAAGAGAAGGAAGAATATATGAATAATATACTATAAAGTTAGAGCATACAAAAAGAACACCATGTAAAAAAAAAAACCCATATCATAGACAATACCTGAAAGAGCTTGTTTCTACCAGCATTTATGACTTAAAAGGCATAAATACCTGCTCCCAAAAGAAAAAGCCCTGAATATTAAGATTCTCCTAGAGGAGAATATAACTAAAAAATATCAATGCTCCAAGCCAGTTGATCAAGAGACCAGACTTTAATTCAGCTGGAATCTATATAAGATCCAGGCTTTAGGTCCTTGCTTCTAGACTGAATTTGTGAACATGTAAATATATACAGGGACTCAATTCCAAATTTCTCCTTATCATGCACATGAAAATACCAATATTAATTATTTTTGTAAATACTACATTGTTTATTATACTTTCTATGAGTTACTATACTGGAAAACACCCATTTATTAGGAGGAATATCAGATGACATGTTTTAGAAACCAATGCTTTCTGTCAGACATTTGGAAACAATTATTTTTTAAAGAATTATGGTTTTAAAATAGTGTAGTAGTAGTAGAAGTCAACAAAACTTATTTCTACTTTCACTCGTGGTAGTCAGTCATTGGAGAGAGACTTTTTATGCATACATATTTGTCATACAGCTGGCTAGAAGCCACCATTTCTTTTCTAATTTCACATGAATTTCTGTACTACCAAAAACAGAACCTTCTTTGAATGGCTTTTTTTCTTTTGAAGTGCTGTCCACATTATAAATAATTAGCTATAGAGATAGTACTGGAAATCAGAATGCTCTTAAGAAGTATAGTGTTGTAAATTCACTATATGGGTATCCATTTATTTTAGCTGTTACATCTGCCAGGTTTCATGAATTATACAAAACAAACAAACAAAAAACAGTATTACTAGCTGCTGCTTAGGTATCACCAACAAAACAATCAGATTGAAAAAAAAACTGCACCAGGAATCTTAGGCAGAGCTGTGTGATATGAAGATTCAGAAAATATGCATGTATTGATGATAAATAAAATTAATAAACTAGAAAGGGTTAATATGTTAGAAATTCCTCCCAGTTTAATAATCTGCTTCGTCATGTCAAAAGGTATCTGATACAACCTGAGAAAGTTAGGTAGAAACAATAAAGTGTTGAAGAACAGGCACAATAAGCAAACAATATTGGCTAATTTTATATAAATGTCTATTTCATGTTGTAAAACTATCCTCTAGCAAAGGATAAGCTATAACTGTTAAAGTATAAGTCTCTTTCTAGATCATTGGTTCTCAACATTTTTAAGACTGAAGGCACTCCCTTCCTCGACTAAAAGCACCCCTTGGAAAATGCAAGCTCTTAATTTTCATTTGTTGGGGGGGGGAGTTGTACAAAATATATAGCAATTCTTATGGTAAAAAAACTCAGGCCACAACAAGAATGTTTTTGACCCTATAGATTCCCATTTAAACTCTCTGGATTCATTTTGGGAATTATATTTGTACACCTAACAGTGCTAATATAGAATGGCACTTCACCGCATCTGAAACCTTAAGAGGATATCAAGATACCCTAGAGTGTCATGGAGCCCTGGTTGAGAATCATTGCTCTAAAAGATGCCAATGCTATTCTCACAGTAGGTTTTTTTAGTTCACACCTTAGTGAGACCAAATACCATGTTTAGTTTTAAACCTGCCAACTTAAAAGCTCTGCACTTACCACTACAAGTTATTATTGTGAGATGTCCAATGATCACTCTGTGTTGGTCTATTCCTAATACCAGCAACATAATGTCTGTAGATTTTGTTATGTACTGTACAAACAAGACTCAAAGCTAACTAAGAAAAAGCTTGGAGAGAAGCAGGAAGTGAGGGTTTTTGTTTGTGTTTTTTTTTCCCTTAAAGGTCCTAATTTGGCTTCACATAGTGAAAGTCTCTTTATCAATGTTATTGACCTACAGGGTAGGGTACAGCCTTTTTTTAGTCCTTTAAGGTCACAAGGCGGGGGAGGGGGGGGAATCAGCATCACAGGTGCATGTTATTAGACACACAAAGCTCTTGTTAACAGAAAATATGAGATAGCTCACATTTATCAAAATTATCATTGACATTTCCTTTTGCTCAGCTGAAAATAATATCTAAGCTCCCAAAGCTCCATGTTAGAGGCTAGAAAAAACCACATCTTTGTAGAGGATGTCCGAATGGATATCTAGTGAATAGCAATGTTTATGGTAGTTATTTGAATTGTCTGGTTAACAGCATGTTTATGCCTGCCATTATTATAAGGGTGTTTAATCTTTAAAGTATACTCTGCCTTCTATATTTCCAATATCTAAATGCTTTTTTTTTGTTAATAGTAAAATGCATAAAATATTAATGATTATGCATGTTGGTCATCCCTGCAAACTAATACCCTCTAATTACACACAAAGCAGACACTGTATACCACGGGTACGGAAAGTGCAAACTTTGCCATTATTACCCCACTGCGTGCTTCACCCTTTCCTAAAGGGAACTACTCTTAGGAAAAAGAAATTCAGTCATTTTTCCCCTCATTTATTTGCCCTTCTGCTGAGACTACATATAAAGGTGCAAGTTAGTGACGGTTGTGGGGTTCTTTTTGTTGCTCTGCTAATTAGTACTGAAAGCCCATCCTGAATTAAGCCTTTCTTTTTTCCCCTAGACTGCCATTCAGGCACTAATAAGGTATTTGTATGTCTTTAGTTTATTTGTGTGTTAATTATATGCTGACACTGCAAACATGGTCCCTTATTCTTGAAATAGTGATGTATGAATAAACAAAGCACAACAATAAAAAAAGGAACATTGGCTTTATAAAGCGAGTGGGAAACCTAGATAGACAAAATAGTTTTTAACTTACCAAATATTAAAACTAAGATATTTGATTTGTTGTCATACCTACTTAAAATTAATCATTTATATCAACATTTGGTGTGGGCAAATATAATGATCATGCCTTAATGATCATAAAGGGACATACCTTGCAAATGATGCTTACAGAGGGTGTTTTTTAAAACAAATTGTAAGTTTTCTCCCTCTCTCCATACATTTGCAGTAGTAACTAAATGCACATATGTAAGAGGAGCTCACAAACCCAAGTCACTTGCTGAGTAGTGAGTGCGATACCTAGTGAAGTTTTTACTAGATACTGTCACTGGCTTCCAGCAGTAAGGAAAATGAGTTAATAATACACCAGGCTGTGTCTGTTGCTATGGCAAATTCTCTCAAACAGCTGAACAAATCATCAGTATAAACTGTTAAGCTGGCAGACTTTACCACCTGTAGGCTGTGAAAAGCACTAAACAGCTTCCACACTCCCCACACTACTTTCCATGGTATCAAAGGAAAGTCTTTCGTATAATACATACATACCTTATTGTGCAAATCTACTACATTCCAGTATCAATTATGGAACTCACTGCTAAAGTTAAGCTCTTCTCCTCTCTGTCTAGAGAGATTGACCTACTTTAAGTATCATTTAGCATGAATTGAAAATGGTGCTTTAAGAACAATAATCATTTGTGTATAATCTGTTTATTTGAATCATTTAAACATCACTGTGCCTGTGATTCCCCTTTATCCTGGCCTAGTGTAACTCGTGCCTTTTTTGCTAAATGGCCTCACTCTTCTCCTGCTGTTCCTCGTTGTCCTCCTCTACCTCACTTTACATCTTAATGGAGTACATCTGTTACTGGACAGATTGCACAAGATGAACATAAGGCACTCTTTTCCAGGGTCAGCTAAATTGCCAAGCTAGGTCCACTTAGGCTATTGAAATGTATTTTCAAAATTCCAGAAATTCTGCTAATGACAGATATCTCTGTCATATTATGCTACATAATAATTAGAATTGTACGAGCTGCTATGAGACCAGAAAAAAGCATCTCATCACTAACTATGTACTTATGTGTGTTAGTAATATATGTAAAATTACTAACGTTTGTTCTCTATGATTCCAAATACTAGAGACTCTTTCTAAATTAGATTGCATGACTAAAAAAATAACGAAGCTCTAAAAGTTCTGCCATAGTGCCACTTTTGGAGGGTATATTCAGGTTGTAATATGTATCGCTCATAAACAGTGGTCACCTTTAGCAAGCCAGCATATATCAACAAAGATTGAACAGTTGCTAAACATGGAAAAAATGAAGGATCTCTTGGCAAGCACTGCCTTTCTCTGATAACTGTGAACTTTTTTGGATGTTATGGAATAACTCTGCTGTGGTATTAGGGTATATTAACAGGACACTGATTTGTCTTGATCTCACATACTTAGGAGCAGGACAAGTGATTGTCACAACAAATGGCACACAGGGAAGTAGATTGCACTTATATTGTCAGTCAACACGATGATGTTGTAAATAAGACGAGCTTTCCCTCTCCCTTTTTGCCTTAGATGGCAACTGAAGCAACCCAAATAGTGGATTTTGTGGACACTAGATTCCTCTGTGTGGTTATAAGATTTGATGATCCAAATTAATGATACAGTACTGTGCTGTGCATTGTAACTAGATCAGAGATATATTTATCATTATTTTTTATTATTATTTTTAGAGAAAAGTCTATGCGACTTAAATATAAAAAGAACAGGAAATGATTATATTCATCAATAACAAAAATATGTGTTGTTGAAAATAGTTCCCAGAAGAGCAAATGTTTTTTCTCATGCATCAGTGTTGCTTTATGCCTTTGAAGAAAGAGTATAATCTGCTGAAAATTTCCCCCTTGTATTTACAAATCTTGAAAATAATTCAGTACTAAATCTCATGTAATCCAATGGGAGTTTAACACAGATGCTACAAGGGAATCGGGGCCTTAATGTTAGACGTGGATAAGTATAAAGCTTAGCTTATGCCATCTCAGACAAACAGTGCAGGTTAGGTTGAAAATTTGAGGTGAATGGATAGAAGAAAATTAGGACCTGATTGTCTCAGAAGGAAAAAAATCCATCGGTGGGGAGGGTGGGGGTTGGGATTCCTATGATCATGAACTGAAGCTTTATAGGGAGTTAATGGGTAGTAGAAAATAGACTTTGCTTATTTTTGTCCAGTGTTACAAATGATCATTGTGAATAATGGGAAATTATAGTAGCATGATAGCAGTATTGTGGCTGTTTATTATTTTGCAATCACTCAGAAAAAAAAGTCACAAATAAACAGTTGTCTCAAACCTTCATTGACTTGCCCTTGTTTGAAGAGAACAAACAGGGAAGATAAGAGTCTAATGAAAGAAGTGCAAAACAGAAAAAAGCAAAGATTACAGAACAACTATAGATGTTTTTTTAAAAAAGGAAAGGAGAAGAGAAATATGCAAGAAAGATTATTTAGTTGCAGTTGATCAGATGTGCTTCTAAATACATTCTGACTCCTTTAGTCCTGCTGAGAGACCTGAGTAAACACCACGGGCATGATTAGCACTGAAACTAATGTATCCATCTTTTGTTTTTTCTGTGAGTTATGGGCAGGGGATTTGAAAACTAGTGCCATATGGAGTGATGCTCTATTTGTCATTTTAAAAGTTATCAATGCACTTTTATATAAGCACCGGTTCTGTCAAGGATTTGTCAAGTAAAGTGGGTGGTATGAAGCATCCATTTTATTGCACTACATTCAGTCCCTCTTCAACAATAACACTTTTTTTTTTTTAAATAATTGAGAAATGCTTAATTGTTGATATGCTGAGTTAGTCTAGCTTTAAATATATGATTTAAAATATTAACTGTAATTTAACAGTTTTATATATCCTATTATAGACTAATGATGCATCAGTCACATATTTAAAATAATTTGCATTAATGCTGGATGTTACATGTGTTTTGAGAAAATAATATAGATTTTAACATTTTAAAATACATTATGAATGCTTATTAGTAGAAACAGACATGAAACAGAAACAGGCATGTACTTTTCTTCCTGTTTTCTCAACAAAAAAAAATATTTAAGAACATTTTTGCTTTTTCTGACCACTCTTATTTAAGTTATAAGAAAACTACATTTCAGGTCTAATAACTGGCACAGATTTCAGGGATCTAGTTCCAATAATAGCTAATTTGTCTGTAAGAGGGCAATCATCCAGAGTTTATATTTAAATCTTGAAAGTCAGAGCCCTCTGGTCATATTTGGCTTCCTAATATATACAACAAATTAAGATTAAATCCCACTCATACTTTGTTCTTGATTTCCAAATTTTCCTTGGAAAACTTTTATCTCTGATATCCTTAAAAATGATATGTTCCTTGGAGATGTAAAAGGGAATGAAGTAGAAGCAAATTCTTAACAACAGTGTCTGGTGGAAGGTAAAATGGCAAGTTTTATACTGGATAATTGACCAATTTTCCAACCCAGAACTACGTAAGTTTCCATATCAGCTTCTTCAATCAATTTTTTCTATACTTTAATTTAGCCATCTAAATACTTGATTTGTAGACTTCTAAAACTCTGGCTCAATATGTAGAAGTTCACAGCAACAGAATTTTCTAATAGCTTTCCAGTGTTTGTGGTAATGGACTCTTGGAATAATAAGAACCCTTTTTTGTTAGATGTTATCCATTGCTCCATTTACTCCAGCCTCATAGAAGGCTAAAATACAGTGCCTGCTAGAACTGGCTCTATGATTCTTTTACCAAGACTATGCTTACAGTAATTTCCATGGCTACTGCACCAAACATAATCATGGTAGGACAGCAGTAGAACAGGAACTGCACCACTGATAATAAAATAGCTGCTGCTGTCTACAATGGTATATTGTTGGGCTTATTTCTGTGCTTTCATTAACAGGCTTGTGCCAAATGACCTTTTATGTTTCAATCTCTTTGTCTCTCTCCTTCAGACATTTTAGAAATTTTAAAATTGTTCCCTGCCAACTTTATCCTTTTTTTCATTTGATGAACATTGATTTGTTGTCTTGTTTTTAATGGAGCTTGAAATTAACACAACTCTCTTTATTTACTTCCTTGTTTGTGCAACTACCATCACTGGTAATATCATCAGAGTGCAAGAAATACATCACATACCACACACATACACCTTCCTGAACATAGGCGGGAGGCCACCAGAATTCTGGGAGCAGTTCTAATTAGTTTATTACTACTACTACTGACCAAGGAGGAAAAGAATAAATTGTATAGATATTCTACATAAGCCAAGACTTTTCTTGGTAATTGTGCAATAGATTAAGAATAGATAATGTATTGTATATGCATCATCTTGGAAGTAATGAATTAATATAGCACACACTTGTATCCAATTGAGATAATTTATTTATGTATAAACTTTTACTTTGTAAATTAAAATTTGTTAAAAATGTTTATAAATATCACTAAAAAAATTAACAGAATGAGAAACTAGACAAAGAGCTATAAATACAATAATGATGCGGTGATGAAAGAGCCTCTGTAATATCAACTAATTTTCCTCCAGGTCTGTCTAATATGCCGCTGTAATTATATTCAAACAGTTTTAACACTTTGTTAATTCCCCAGAAAAATGTATACAAAATTGAATACATTATTTACACTGGACAGACTTAAATTGAGACCTGGTGTAGGTGTTTGTGGTCTTCTTTAAGGCAATTGAGAGGTAACATCTTAAAACAGGTCATAATTTGTCCCTTTAATTCCTGGTCTCTCCCCCTAGATATAATACTTTTCTACATTTCACTTTATTTTCTTTCTGTCACTGAAGATATTACCATTGCTTATTACATCTTTTTCCTGTTCCACAGTCTTTTATTATTTAATTTATCTGACAATACCTGGAACTTGATTGGATAAAAACAAAAACGATTTACATACATGTTCCAAATTCAAGTTTTCTTTCTTCAAAGGTATCGAGATATGTGCAGACCATGAACTATAAGCAAAATTCTTTCATGAAATTCTTTATGAAATATACTAAACTCTTGCTCCCTTATGTCATTTCAATATTAATTAATTTCTTAATAAGGCCTAAAAATTTACACTACATATAAGAATGATGTGGTCATAAAAGGATACATTATTAGTTGACTCTATGAGTAAATGGAGACCATGTAGGAACATGTTTTGCAAGAGAGACTGCAGTTCCTGCTGCATCTTTTATAGATAAGCATAACCAGTTGTGCAAGTTGTCCCCTTGGACAAAGTTCAAGGAGTGATGTTATTTAAATATTAACATTACGTGGGTTTTTGACACTACTGTAAGGAATACCTTCTAAGTCCCAATTTCAGAATTCAAGAAGAGGTGGGGGTGGGGGAGATAAGGAGACTGTGGTCTCCACAATGTTCACTGCATTTTTAACAACTCAACACAATATGTGATATGTACCTAAAACATAAAAGAACAGTTGCAAATACTGTATTTACCTGAATCCAAGACTAATTTTAATTTAAGTCAACTCCCCAATAATTAGATTTGATACCTGGAAAATGTATACATTTGTTATAATTTTTCATGTATACATATAGAAACTATTTCTTGGAGGACTGTCTTAAATGTGCTCCCCCCCCAACACACACACCATTGTAGCAGGGTAAGCACTGGCAGGGCAGCAGGCAGGGGATCAAATGGTCCAACTGCCACTTGCCCACTTCTGCCTATTCCCTCCTCCCATCTATTCCTGTGCCTGCTCCCCCTACTGTGTGCCTCCTGCAGTACCTGAACCCCTGCACACCCTGGTACCAACCCTCACATGTGCCTTCCCCCTCCTACCTGCCTTGCCCAGGGTCTTTCCCCCCCTCAGCCTGCACCCTTTCATGCCTCCCCTGCACCACATTTGTCCCTCCCTGCTGCCTGCCCCCTGACTGCTGAATACACTCCGTCATGGCTCTGGCTTCAGTCCTGCTCTAGCCCAGGGAATAAAACACATGGCTGGTCTTGCCCCTGCTCAGCCCCACAGCAGTGGTTGTGGTGGCAATAGCTGCTCCAGGCCCAGCTGCTACCACCACTGCCACCATTGCTGCATAGCTAGGCAGGGGCTGGACAGACTATGTGCTCTATGCTCTGGGCCAGAGGGGGACAAAGTAGAAGCCAGAGCTGTGATGGAAGGTAAACAATGGTGGGGTATGTGGGTCAGGGACAGAAAGAGAAGCAGCAAAGGGAGAAGAAGAAGTGGAGAAGTAGTAGCCGTGGTTCTAGTGCTGTCCCCAAGTCTTGGTCAGAGCCAGCCACAGTAGTTGCCTGTATTTAAATCCAAGGTTAAGGGCTTTTTTCCACAGTTTACATCTGTGGGAATTTATACTTTATAGTGTAATGAATCATTGGAGTGGGCAATTATTTCGGGTGGAGGGCCGCTTACTGAGTTTTGACAAGCCATCGAGGGCCACATGGCAGGCAGCCAGGGGCAGATAAATAAGCAGATAAATAATAATTCTCTAAATTTTTTAGGTGCCCCACAGGCCAGATAGAATGGCCTGGCAGGCTGCATCCAGCCCACAGGCTGCATTTTGCTCACTCCTGAATTAAATTAATCAATTAACTATTGCACCATTGCTGGTTTGGATCTGAATGTCATTTACTAATGGAAACGGAAGCACAGGAAAGCTATGTGAATTTCAAGGACACAAAAATATGTACCATATTGCTGAGAACAGAACTTAATAGAGTTTTAGCAAATACATCTAAAAGATAGTTTCATGATTTTCAGGGTGAAAAAAACAGATGCAGTATTTTTATGTTCTTGATTATATTAAACCTACTGAAATCCACAATATCAATGTTTAATACACATATGGCATAATTCCACAAACTCTTACTATTGAGAGTCATCTTATTCACAGAGAAAGTTACATTCTGGTCAGTGGGACTTGTCGTGTTAGTAAGGTTACTCATTTGAATTTAGGCCCATATACTTAGGTACCTAAATCCCAGAGTTTACATGTTTGTATCTAGTCATTTGAACTTTAGACTGAGGAAAGATATTCTAACTCCCAATATTTTTCTTCTCATCATTCTTACTCTCAACTTCATGCCTAAGTAACTATTGGGTCTGGGGTCTAAGTGGTCTAAGTCATTCTAGCACACCTTTCTGTAGTCCTCTTTTACTCCTGACTCACAACTAAACTTATTACAGGATTTGATGCAAAGATGGGGGGAGGGGGGAACAAAAGCAAATAAATGTACATTTAATGGTGAAATACTGAACTACTACAAATTGATGTAGTCTTCATTATATGAAATAAGGTTATAAGGATAAAAATATTGTAAATAAAAAAGTATCAGGCTGAGAACTTTGCATGTGGTTATAATTGGAATTCTCTGTTCCCTTTTTCATTGCAAAAACCAGCCTTTGGGATGGAAGGTTGCTGCCACTATTATTAATCTTTATCTTGTGTTGGCACTTGGCTATCAGAACACTTTCAAAATTTGATGAAGTCTGGAACAAATTCCTTTTGTTGTAATAGAATTTTTATGTCTCTGAGCAGTCAAGGAAAGAAGGAAGAAATTTTGTAAGCAGAGAGTAACTATAAAGCAGAACTTATATTTTTCTTTAAACTTTACTTTGCTTCATATCTGATGGCTGTCAGAGAAAACACAGCACTTCTGTCAATATTCTTCACTTATTGTTTGAAATTTTTACTCTCGGTCATGGATCACATTTGTTATAGTTATTTCAGAGAATGAAATGATGAAATCTCTCTCCCATGGTATCCTAAGTAATTAAACATGAGCAATAAGAGCATGAGTACCTTCTTGGGATTGTCTGCTTTCAACATTAAATTGTGGATACAAAAATGCATATATAATATGTATGTTTAATATGTTATGTCACATAGGCAGCGTTTAAAGTATGCCAGGGATCACAGACCTGGGAAATAAAATTTTAAAGATCTATAGCCCAGATACACCCAAGGGGGTGTGCCCTGTCCTCCAATAACAGTGGTGGGGGTCACACAGGGTGGAGAGGCCAGCTACTAGAGCAGTTCCCTCTCCTCTCTACAGAGCCAGGCTGAGACCGAGTGCTTAACTATATACAATTTATTACTATAATAAATACTTAAGATAAAACATGAAATATTTACAATAAAGCTCAGCATATGGCACTACATATAATATCCCACAATTCACATAAACCATATCACTTACAACATATATAATAATTAATACATTGAACAAGATAGTTAAGGTTACAACACAATAAACACATATGGGGAATCAACTTTTATAACCCAAATAAGTTAATAACATATCCTAGACCGACCAAGTAACTATACAGATATACATATTAACACATTAAGAACATATGAACTATATAAACTTCCTTAAAGAATACCCATAGCTATATAGAACTTGACACAAAAACAATCACCCAAAATAGGGAGTGCACTCAGCACCTCCCCAAGGGGTTTCCTTGGAGCCCCTCCCCTTTAGGGCCCTGGGATGTGGACACGTCCCTCCCACAATGGAGCATGGAGGTGGCAGACCCTCCTGTCCCATGCCCACCTCCCCTGCAGGGCCCACTTTCCCAGCAACTCACGCTTACTCTCTGAAGCAGCCAAGGCTCATCCCCTGGAGGCAAATCTCACAAGAGCCTCCCTCTTAGCAGCGCCTTTTGCTCTCCTCGATGGCCTGGCACCCCACATTGGGCAGCCCAGGGCCCTCTCTCTCATGGGTGCTGAACGCTTACAGGCTCTGGTTCCCCGGTCTCACATCAGGATCCTCCCTTTCCTGGGCCCTGCTCTGGGCACCAGGGCTCTTTTGGTTAAAGGTGGAGCCACAATGTGGGGCTCCAGTCACTCAGCCTAGGGCTGGGGCTAACATGAGCAGCTGCGAGCTGCTCCTAGGGGGGATTTTCTGTGTGCCAATCTGTGCACCCTGTGGGGCCCAAGCAGCCTCAAGCTGCTCCCAGGGCCAGCTCTCCATTTGCCGATCTGTGCATTGACTGACCAGCCACTTGGCCGGTTCACAGGCTCAAGCCACCTTGAGCGGCTCCTAGAGCCTAATCCCTGTGCACCGATTCGCACACTGCTGAAGCTCAAGCAGAGTCTCAAGGATGGCTGTCTCTGAAGCTCCTCTCTCCTTGCTGTCCCTCAGCATCTCTCCACAGCATGCTGAGCACACTCCCCTTTTATACTCTTCAGGTGCCACCCCCAAAGTTCTCTGGACCTGGCTGGTGCAGTTCCGATTCAGGTCCAGCTGCTCCTTGCCGGCTCCCTTTGGAAAAGGGTCGGGCATTGCTTCCCTTGTGCTGCCTCCAGATTGGTGGGTGGGCTCCACCAATCAAACAGTAGACCCTTGAGCCTGGGACTCAACCCAAGCCCAGAAAAGGTAAGTCTGCTACAGATCAAAACAGATCACTGAAGTGTATGTATACTTAGAATCACCTACGAGAAAACCTCTCCTGGTTGGTATCTTTCCTATTCACCTTCTGCCTAGGAAAGAAAAGTGAATCGTGTCTTGCCTGAAGGTAGGCAGAGTTCTTATCCTCCAGACAGTACCCTAGTCTCCTCTGCACCCTCCTCACCACATCTGCACTCTAGAAGGGTTCTTGTCTCTTCCTCTCCTCTCGCTTCTTGTAACACTAGGAAAATGAAAGAAAGGACTCTTCTGCCTTTCCTCTATACATGCCTACCTAAGAGAGATGATGGGGTGATATCGGGAAGCTGCAGAGGCAATAATTTGTGGAGGTAGAACTAATATGAGAGAAGGGGAGCAGGATTTATTTGGGTTTTGCTTTATAATTACTTGATGGACAAGACAATGGTTATCAATGGGGTTGGGATAAAGCCTACCTACTTTTCAGAACTGCATCTGGCAAGAACAGAGAATGGGCAGAGGTATAGGTTTCTGGAATTGGGCCATATGTGAACCAGTGGAGATGCAGCTAGTTTACATGCTGGTTTTAAATCTATTATACAGTCATCAGAAATAGTACTGGTGTATTCCTTAATTTGGTCATTCTACAAAACAGAGAAAATCTTATACAATATGAAGTCTAGAAATGGTCTAATGTCTAAAGACCCAGTTCTGGCACTCATATTCTAAGTGGTCTCACTCCAGTTAGTGAGTGTAATTCATAGAAAAAAGTACTAGTTAAGGTAGGTGTGCGTAGAACAATCAAAGGCTAGGCACTGTAAGTATCTTGGGATGATTTGGTGCTTTGAGGGAAATGCAGCAATGCTACAAGTAAAGGTAAAATAAGGAGAAAAGTTCTGCCTCTCAGTGTGGATAAGTTGGGAATTAAATCAAATAGAGCACAGGTTTTTAACTAACAATGAGAGTTGCAAACAGTTCCATGAGTGATGTGACCCCTACACTTTTCTTTAGTATTAGATGCAAAGAGGCTGCTGAAGCTTTTTCTTCTTTTCCCCTGTAGCATGGCAACACAGTATGAGGGTGACTGAACATAATGGGTGCATACAAACATTACATTTTTTTGGTGGAAATTACACCGCCCCCTCCTGTAGCCAGTTGCCATAGACAGGTCCCATGCAGGAACATAGACCACTGCCCCTTTTCCCCCCAACACAGACCAGTCTGACCTGGGCTTCACCAGGAAGGGAGCCCCAAGGCTTCTCTCCACAGCATCACTGAACCTGCCCAGCACCCAACTTCAATCCAGCTGCACCCAACCATCAGCACCTGACTCCAAACCTGCCCTGCAACTGGGTCTGTCACCTAGTGCCAGGGAGGTAAGGATTCACTGAGGGCTGCTGGAGGGGATATTAACAGGCTTAAAAAGACAAGAGACACCCTTTGGGTCTGCTGTCACAAAGCCTGACAGCTGAGAGGAAGGGGTATGGTCCCCCAGGCATCTAGCCAATCAGCACTGACCTGTGCCCTCAGCTACTTCCAGCTGTCTCCAGACAGATAGGGGAGACTGCAAAGCATGCTGGAATGCATGTACCGGGGCTCCCTGGACAGTGCTGTTAGCAGCACAGGCTATCTGCTGAGCACCCAGCTGGGCCCTGGAATGCTTGTACAGTGTTCTACTGGTAGGGTTCCTGACCACTCAAACTAAACTTCCACTGTTTATTTGAATGCTTTCATGCACCCAGTGTGATCTTTGGTGTAAATCATTTTTTAAATATGCTTTACAAGTAATTCTTTTCCCCTAGAAGCTTTCACTTGTCATCTGTATACCTTGTGTATGACAAATTAATTAAGGACAACCACAAAAAGTAGATATTACTAAAATTCAAAAAATGACAAATCCCAGTTAAAACCCTAGTCCACCTGAAGCAAAGCCCTTTGCTTTCAGTCAAAAAAAATCATTCCATAGCATCAACAATAAATACATAAATCAAAAACCTTCACTTGTAACATCCTTAACTCACTTCTGTTTAACCCTCATCTGTTCTCATGAAACCATAACCTTTGCTGTTCTCACGGGGTAACTTGTTACCCCTCAATTCAACATTGTTGATCTCATGGGGTAACTTGTTACCCTACCTGCATGAACAAAATGGAACCAGGGACAACAGAATAAATGTACCAAAAACTATTTATTAAACATACAAATTGTTTGAAAGAGTATTTCTGATCATTTGAACCCAAAATATTATTTAACTAGAACTATGAACAAAACTTAAACATTTTTTAGTTTCAAAACGTGAATGAACAATTTGCTAAGTCTGAAGTTCATGCTGTTTTCAAACTAACAATTACTTCCAAAAACATTTCCTAACTGTTTTAACTAAATATTGCACTCCTCACAAAGCAGCAGTGATATACTGTGGTGCACACAACTAAATTGTTTACAATCTTCTCATCGTTTCCGGGTTTTTCGGTCAGCTGTCCTTGGACAAAAAGCACAATGTCCACTCGTGCTTGCAAAAGGTTCTGCTGGGGTGCATTGTGGCAATTTGTAATTTAGGGCAGTCATACCAGACTTGACGGACTTAGACAGATTACGTGTATGCATCATTCTTCGTTTTATTTGTCCATCGATTAACTGTTCTCCAAGCTCCTGCAAAAAAATGCACCATCTTCTTAAATGTGATCTTTGCTTCCAGTTTGCATTGTGGCCTAGCCAAATGATGAGGCTGGCAATGGCAGCCACATCCAGCATATTGAAAAACAGTGTCTTTGGCCACCTGTTGATTTTATGTCTGCAGGTGGTCATATGGACTAAGTGGTCAAGGTTATCCACCCCACCCTTGTTTTATTGTACTCTTTACTCTCCACCCACTGACAGGTAATGATACATGCTTGAGAGCAACAGCACAAATTTCGACTTCTTTGGAACATAGGAAACTAGGGTGAGTTCCCCATCAAAAGCAAAAATGAATAAAAAAGTTTCCCTTCTTCAAATTGCTTGCATTTAATTTGGGATATTGGCTTTGTTTTTCCAAATCGTACCTGCATAGCTCAAGCCCTGCTGTCGCAGTCTTTCTGCCAGGTCAGAACTTGTGAAGAAATTGTCACCCACAATATTCTTTCCTGTCTTGTACCAGGGATAAACCAGTTTTTCAATGACCTGGGTACCAAAATTACCTTGGCAGGGAGTTTCTGGTTGTTTGCCCAGGTAGATGTCTCCAGACAGGGGAATGATGTTGCTGCATCACAGCACCACCAATTTTTCAAGCCATATTTGGCAGGCTTGCTGGGCAGATACTATCTGAAGGAACAGTGATCCCTGAACACAATGAGCTGCTCATCAACCATCAGGTGTATTCCTGGAATAAACCATTTCTTGAGCTGCTCCACAAATTGTGTCCAAATATCTATGAAGGAAGCAAGCTTGTCCACAGCTCTCCTTTCCTCACGTGTCAGTTTGTTGTCAAATCTCAGGTAGTTGGTGATTTGATGGAATCGTTTTAAACTCATGGTGGCACAGAAGCAAGGATGCCTGGCACATTGCTCCCACAACTCCTCCAGTGCCTCTTGACCACCGTGGTATAGACCACTCAGCAGTCAGAGGCCAATATAAGCTTTCAGCTCTGTTTTGTCCAGCTTTTTCCACTCCTTTCTATTTTCAGGATGGCTATCATTCCACTCCCTGAATATTCTTCTGCCTCTCTGTTTATTTCTCTTAAGATAATAGTCAGGATATCTTGTGAAAGAAACAGGTGGAATGTTTCCATCGCTGTGTCCTTATTACTTTCTCTTGTTGTCCCAGCACTTTCATGGACTATGTCCTTGGCTGTTCTCCAATGATGTATTAGTTATGGACTTTTTTCGCATACTCTGCCATTCTTTCCTCTAAAGGCGCCATCATCTACAATGTTTTCTGGGGGTGGTGACAGTGGTTCTGCTCCACATCCTGCTGTAGCACTCCAAAGTCTTCCACGATGGCCCTGGGCTGATCCTGTTCCCTTTCCCACTGCAAGTGTTGGCATCACTTCTGCTTGTGGCACCAACTCCTCCCCATCCAAGCTGGATGAAGCTTCCATAGACACATGGTTTTCTTGCTCTGATCAATCTCCCATGTCTGGAGCAAAGTCAGCATCCTCATTCCCTTGGGATAAGATTTCATCAGTGGATGTGTCTCTGTCATCCCCAGTTACCTGTGCAAGACAGGCTTCAGTAATTAATATGTGCTGCCTTCTCATCCTGGACTGCAGAAAAAAAAGAAAAAAATTGATTACTGATTAATGCATATAAATAACAATCCAAGACAAGCCTATCCACTTATGCTGTCACAGAAGCAATTCCACCTTGCCCTATGGCAGTGCAGGTAGCACCCTCTCTCCCTGGGCACAGAAGCCAGAGACCAACATCCAACCTTTTCAGGCAAACCTAATGTGGGTGGATGCTGTTTGGAACCACATATGCAGGGGCTTACTGAGAGCAGGTAAAAGAGTCATGGGAGGACTCAAGCCCTTAGCGTTGAAGGGGACTCCATAGTGTACACTGTATTGCAGTATGATGTTGTTCTATTTTTTCTCTGCTGTCCCTTTGCTTCTTGTCTTCACTTCCAACAAGGGCAGGGCACACTAGCTTGTATGTTATGAAAGGGGCAGATGAGGCAGAGTTTTGCCATGAGAAAAGAGAGCAGAGGTGGATTTGGGTGTAACAAAGTTTTGGGGTTTTTTGACAAAGGGCACAGTGTTTTGATGACCTTGCAGTCTGCAGACAAAGTGGTTAGCAAAAGGGATTACCACATCTTCTGCAAAAGCAGATTGGAAGATGGCCATCTATTAGTTACCATGGATACCTGAAGTGGACATGAATGAGGTATGAATGAATGCTGACCTTTCATGTGCATCCACCCAAAGTGGCCAAACAAATCTAGGCCTGTCATTTAGACAGAAATTGCATTGGAGTAACAAGTTACCCCAATGCGTTAACATGGGCTTACAGTACGTTGTTACCCCATATGGAAAAACACATTCACACCTGGTGTACCATGTTACCCTGGGCAGTTTTACATCCACAGAGAGCAAACCATTCACGTAAGCTGGCTGTTCTTTGGAAATATTGTGTGCTGCAGTGCCAGTGACAGTCTTAAAAAGAATATTTTTTAGAATTAATTAACTTTAAGTTACTACACAAAATATGCATCTGGGGTTGGAAATTACCCCCTGAGAACATATAAAGGTTAAATCAGAGGTTAGTAGCTTGAATATTACTATGATCATGGCTGCTATTGTAGCACACAATTTTATGCAAAAATATATACTTGTAATAATATACATTCAGGAAATGGTATGGTAACATAGTAGTTTGTATATCAGAATAAAATTAGAAAAGAATAAATTTGATGTCAAAGAATTAGGTACCTACAGATCTGTGAAAATCTAGGTGTAAGTACGTATAAAATGTATTTTAGTTTTAAAAAATTAAATCTGTGTATAATAACTGAAAATTATGCCATGCCAAATATTACATGGTTACATAAACTTCTGTCCAGTGCAAAAAAAGTCAGTAAGGACTAGTTTCAGTTATGAAAAAGACAGGACATAAGTAACTCATGGGGAAAAAATGTTCCTACCTGGACTACTGTAGAGGAATGACTAGAATAGACTAAATGGTTCTACAGAATAATATAAGGATTTTTAAGTAAAATATACACCCTAAAGTGCAATTGCTAACCTCTCTCATAGATATAGAATCATAGAATCCAAGAATCTTAGAAAATTAGGGTTGGGAGGGACCTCTGCTGGTCATCTAGTCCAAACCCCTGCTCAAAGCAGAACTGCCACCAATTATACTGTCCTATCCAAGGCTTTGTCTAGCCAGGTCTTAAAACCTCCAAGGATGGAGTCTGTCTCTGGGTCACCTGACCCTCTAATTCTGCCCCAGACCTGTCAATTACTGCCTGCACTGCAAGAAGTGGCCACCTTATTTAAATCCCTTTCACCATCAAGTCTGTTCAAAGGGGCTGGGCTAGCCAGCAAGCCCTGGGCTCCCTCCCCCTTCTCAGTAGTGGGGTAGGGTCCCCATTACTCATGCATAATTTCTTCACTGCAAACAAAGCTGGGCCCGGAACACAAGGAGCTATCCCTCTGTGGTCCAAGGAAGGAATAACATGTTTCAAAGACAACTCCACCATCCACACATGGTAGAAGGAGATCCTGAATGAAGCTGAAAGATATCAAAGCCATTCCACAATACCCCTTTTGGGACTACCTTGCAGATTCACCAATTTATCAAGAGGCCTTGAAATCCATTAAGCAAAAGAAAAACAGAAGAACATGTGGTCCTGAAGGAATCATAGAAATGTAGAATAATAGAAAATTAGGATTGGAAGGGACCTAAGGAGGTGATCTAGTCCAACCCCCTGCCTAAAGCAGGACCATCCCCAAGTAGATCATTCTAGCCAAGGCTTTGTCAAGCTGGGCCTTAAAAACCTCCAGGGATGGAGATTCCACCAGCTGTCTAGGTAACCCGTTCTAGTGCTTCACCACCCTCCTAAAGAGAAAGAATTCCTGATATCCAACTTAAACCTCCCATGCTGCAACTTGAAACCATTGTTCCCTGTTCTATCACCTGTCACCACTGAGAACAGTCCAGCTCCATCCCACCCTTCAGGTAGTTGAAGGCTGCTATTAAATCCCCTATCTGTCTTCTCTTCTACAGACTAAATAAACCCAGTCCTCTCAGCCTCTCCTCAGAAGTAATGTGCCTCAGCCCCCAAACCATTTTATTGCTCTCTGCTGGACTCTCTCCACCCTGTTCACATCCCTCATTTAGTGGGGAGCCCAAAACTGGGCACAGTACTCCAGATGTGACCTCACCAGTGCATAATAGAGCAGAATAACTACTTCCCTTGATCTGCTGGGAACACTCCTACTAATGCAGCCTAGTATGCAGTTAGCCTTCTTGGCAACAAGGGCACACTACTGACTCATATCCATCTTATTGTCCACTTTAACACCCAGTGTAGTATACATTTTCACATATTAGTTATTATGCTTAAATGATAATAGTATTGAGTTGATAAACCTCTATGATTATCTTTTATAGATTCATAGATTCATAGATGTTAGGGTCAGAAGGGACCTCAATAGATCATCGAGTCCGACCCCCTGCATAGGCAGGAAAGAGTGCTGGGTCTAGATGACCCCAACTAGATGCATAGCCAACCTCCTCTTGAAGACCCCCAGGGTAGGGGAGAGCACCACCTCCCTTGGGAGCCCATTCCAGACCTTGGCCACTCTAACTGTGATGAAGTTCTTCCTAATGTCCAGTCTAAATATGCTCTCTGCTAGCTTGTGGCCATTATTTCTTGTAACCCCCGGGGGTGCCTTGGTGAATAAAACCTCACCAATTCCCTTCTGTGACCCCGTGATGAACTTATAGGCAGCCACAAGGTCGCCTCTCAACCTTCTCTTGCGGAGGCTGAAAAGGTCCAGGTTCTCTAGTCTCTCCTCATAGGGCTTGGTCTGCAGGCCCTTAACCATATGAGTGGCCCTTCTCTGGACCCTCTCCAGGTTATCCGCATCCCTCTTGAAGTGCAGTGCCCAGAATTGCACGCAGTACTCCAACTGTGGTCTGACCAGTGCCCGATAGAGGGGAAGTATCACCTCTTTGGATCTATTCGTCATGCATCTGCGGATTCACGATAAAGTGCCATTAGCTTTTCTGATGGCTTCGTCACACTGCCGGCTCATGTTCATCTTGGAGTCCACTAGGACTCCAAGATCCCTTTCCACTTCCGTGCCACCCAGCAGGTCATTTCCTAGGCAGTAGGTGTGCTGGACATTTTTCCTCCCTAGGTGCAGCACTTTGCATTTCTCCTTGTTGAACTGCATCCTGTTATTTTCTGCCCACTTGTCCAACCTATCCAGATCTGCTTGCAGCTGTTCCCTGCTCTCCGGTGTGTCCACTTCTCCCCATAGCTTTGTGTCATCTGCAGACTTGGACAGAGTACATTTCACTCCCTCGTCCAAGTCGCTGATGAAGACATTAAAGAGTATCGGTCCAAGGACCGAGCCCTGTGGGACCCCACTGCCCACACCCTTCCAGGTCGAAACCGACCCATTCACCACGACTCTCTGGGTGCGACCCTCTAGCCAATTCACCACCCACCAGACTGTGTAGTCATCCAAGACACAGCCTCTTAACTTGTTCACCAGTATGGGGTGGGATACCATATCGAAGGCCTTCCTGAAGTCTAAGTATACGATATCCACCCCTACTCCTGTGTCCAGGCATTTCGTAACCTGGTCATAAAAAGTCACTAGATTAGTCAGGCATGATCTGCCTGCTACGAACCCATGCTGGTTTCCCCTCAGCATAATTTGTCCTGCCAGGTTCTTGGAAATGTGAGCCTTGATAATTTTCTCAAAGACGTTGCCAAGGATGGAGGTGAGACAGACTGGCCTATAGTTGCCCGGGTCCTCCTTCCTCCCCTTCTTGAAAATGGGGACCACATTGGCCCTTTTCCAGTCCTCTGGGACTTGGCCCGTGCGCCACAAACTTTCAAATATTCCTGCCAGTGGCTGTGCAATGACATCGGCAAGTGCCTTCAGCACCCTCGGATGGAGCTCATCCGGGCCTGCCGACTTAAAAGCATCCAGTTCTTCCAAGTGACTCTGTACCATCTCAGGGTCTACACACGATAGTCTGTCGCCTTGCTGCTGCCTCTCTACAATCCCAGTGACAGACTTGTCTTGCCCCTTTCCTAGGAACACTCTTTATGAACAACTAAAACTCCATTTTATGCTTGTTCTTTGCTTGATATGAATGAATGAACTCCGTATGCCCTGTGTACATGGGTGTCTGTGTGAGAGGGTGAATGGTGAAAGAATGGTAACTATTTGCAAGAAAACAGAAGAAGATTTAACTTACTGTATAAGCAACAAGGTGCCAATGTATGAGTTACCAAATAATAAACTAATTCAGTTGATTAATGGATGGCTGAAGAACTCATCTGTGATCAGGTGCAAAGAAGATAGTGAAAAGGAATTTTGCATATCCTGCCATTTGAACTACACAGTGCTTCAAGGCAGAGGTACCAATTTGGAGATACCAACTTTACTGGAATGACCTCAAGTTGAAATAACCCAAAGAAACAACCTCTAATTAAAAACTGAGCATGGAAAAACCCCAATGCTTAACACAGACTTGAAATCCCTATAAAAGTGAAATGCAGACAAGCCAAGATGGGGAATCCACTCTTTGCAACCTCCTAGAGCACAGGCATGTCTGTTTACCCCCACTCCCATCACCCTCAATGAGCCTGGACCAGACATCCAGTGCTAACATTGAGTAACTTCTGCTGGTAACTATAATATCTTACTGGAATGGTTTTGTCTGTATGTCTATCTATGTCTATTTGTATGTATGCTTGTATATGTCTGTTTGTATGACTGGTGTGTCCAAGCTTATGTATCTGTTTCATGTAATCAATAAACATGGCATTTTGCCTTATCCTGCTTTATAAGGTCTCACTCTTTATTTGAGCAATTGGCAATTTAAAGTAACACCAGGTCATTTTCTGCAAAGCTGCTGTCCGGCCAGTCAGCCCCCAGCCTGTATTGGTGCACGGGATTGTTCCATCCTAAGTGCAGGACTTTGCATTTGTCCTTGTTAAACCTCATGAGATTTCTTTTGGCCCAATCCTCCAATTTGTCTAGGTCACTCTGAATCCTGACACTACTCTCCAGCATATCTATTTTCCCCCCCTAACTTGGTGTTATCTACAAACTTGATGAGGGTGTACTTCATGTCATCTTCCAGTTTATTAATGAAGATATTGAACGAAACCAGCCCCAAGACCAAATCATGGGGCACCCCACTTGATACTGGCAGCCAGCTAGATACTGAGCCATTGATTACTTCCCATTGAGCCTGACAATCCAGCCAGATTTCTATCCACCTTACAGTCCATTAATCCAACACACACTTCCTCAGCTTGCTTGCAAGAATGCTGTGGAAGATGGTATCAAACATCTTGCTAAAGTCAAAGTACCATATATAACATCCACTGTTTCCCCGTTATCTCATCATAGAAGGCAATCAGGTTTTTCAGGCAGGACTTTCCCTTGGTGAATAAATGCTGACTGTTTCTAATCACCTTCTTCTCCTCCAAGTGCTTAAAAATGGATTCTTTGAGGACCTGCTCCATTATTTTTCTGGGGACTGAGGTGAGGCTGACTGGTCTGTAGTTTCCTGGATCCTCCTTCTTCAGTTTCTTAAAGATGTGCACTATGTTTGCCCTTTTCCAGTCATCCAGGACCTCCCCTGATCACCATGAGTTTTCAAAGATAATGGCCGGCAACTCTGCAATCACATCAGCCAAATCCCTCAGCACCCTCAGATGCATCCCATCTAGCCCTGTGGACTTGTACACATCCAGCTTTTATAAATAGTCCCTAACCTGTTCTTTCACTGAGGGTTGCTTACCTCCTCCCCAAACTGCTTCCCAGTGCAGTAGTCTAGGAGCTGACCTTGCCTGTGAAGACTGAGGTAAAAAAGGCATTGAGTACTTCAGACTGTTCCTCATCATCTGTCACTAGGTTGCTTCCCCCATTCAGTTAGGGACCCACACTTTCCCTGACCTTCCTCTTGTTACTAACATACTTGTAGAAACCCTTCTTATTACTCTTCATGTCCCTTTTTAGCTGCAACTCCAATTGTACCTTGGCCTTTTTGACGTCATCCCTGCATGCTTGAGCAATATTCTTATACTCCTCCCAAGTTTTTCATCCAAACTTCTACTTCTTATAATCTTCCTTTTTGTGTTTAAGATCACCAAAGAGTTCTCTGCTAAGCTAAGCTGGTTGCTTGCCACATTTGCTATTCTTTCTGCTCATGAGGATGATTTGTTACTGTGCCCTCAGTAAGGTTTCTTTAAAATACAACCAACTCTCCTAGACTCCTTTCCCTCTGCAACTGGCCTCCCAAGGGATCCTGCCTATCAGTTCCCTAATGGAGTCAAAGTCTGCCTTTCTGAAGTCCAGGGTCCATACTCTGTTTTTCTTCCTTTTGTCAGGATCCTGAACTCAGTCATCTCATGGTCACTGATGCCCAACTTGCCATCCACTTCTACACCCCTCACTAATTCTTCCCTTATTGTAAGTAGTAGTTCAAGAAGAGCACAACCCCTAGTTGGTCTCTCCAGTACTTGTACCAGGAAGTTGTCTCTAATGCTCTCCAAAAACTTCCTGGATTACCTGTGCACTTCTGCATTCCCCTCCCAGAAGATATCAGGGTGATTGATGTCTCCCTTGAGAACCAGGGTCTGTCATCTGGAAATGTCCGCTAGTTGCCTGAAGAAAGCCTCACCTACCTTCTCCTCCTCCTAGTCTGCTGGCTTATAGCAGACATCCACTATATTACCCTTGTTGCTCTCTCTTCTAACATTAACTTTCAACAGGCCTGTCTTCAGTTGCATACTGGAGCTCTGAGCAGTCGTATAGCTCTTTTACCTGTAGCACAACTCCTCCCCCACTTCTCCCGTCTGTCCTTCCTGAACAGTTTGTACCCATCCATGACAGTGCTCCAATCATGCAAGCTATCCCACCAAGTCTCTATTATTCCAATCATGACATAGTTCCTTGACTGCGTGAGGACTTCTAATTCTTCCTGCTTGTTTCTTAGGCTCTATGCCAGGGGTGGGCAAAATACAGCCCGCGGGCTGGATCCAGCCCATGAGGCCATTCTATCCGGCCCATGGGGCCCCTAAAAAAATGTAGAAAATTAATATTTCTCTGCCCTTGGTTCCTGTCAAAAATGACAGGAACTAAGGGCAGTAGGACCCAGGGGAAGCCTAGTGGACTCCAACAACAGCAGGGCCCACCCGGCTAACCTCCCAGCCAGAAGCCCCAGCTGGCTGCCCTGGCACGGAAAGCTCAGGTAAGTGGAGGGGGGGGGCCAGGTAGGGAAAAAGCATGGGGGGGAAGCGGCCTCTCCCCACCCACACCCAGTGCCCCACATTGCAGCTGCTCACAGCCCGCATGGGGCAGCCTGTGCCTGCTCTGGATAGCCCCATGAGGGCTGCAAATGCCTGCAGTGTGGGGCACTGGGTGTGGGGTAAGGAAGGGGCCTCTTCCCCCCCCCCCGTGCTCAGCTTTTCCCTGGGCTCCTTCTGTGCACAGAGAAAATCAGCCCCTCACCCACCCCATGGCCAGTGCCACATGCCGCAGGTGCTTGCAGCCCATGCAGGGCTGTCTGGAGCAGGCACAGGCAGCCCCAGGCAAGCTGTGAGTGCCTGCAGTACGGGGCACCATCCATGGGGCAGGGGAGGGGCTGCTTTCTCCCCCACTTCCCATGCTCAGCACCACCTTGTAACCCAGCCCCACTGCCAGGCTGGCAGTGGGGCGGGTTACAAACTGGTGTTGAGAGCAGGAAAGAGTGGCTCCTCGCCTACCCCATGGCCAGTGCCCCACACTGCAGCCACCTGCAGCCTGCATGAGGCTACCCGTGCCTGCTCCAGACAGCCTCGTGTGGGCTGCGAGTGGCTGCAGTGTGGAGCACTGGCCATGGGGCAGGCAAGGGGCCACTTTTCCCCATGCTCAGCACCAGCTTCTTCTCTGCCAGCGAGCAGGGGGTCGGGGCAGTACACTGCCCCTGGCCTGTACTGTGGGGCTGGGGGGGCGCTGGGTGTGAGTGAGCAGGGAGCCAGCAGGAGCACAGGGCCCACACTGGTGTCCCAAAGCAGTGCCAGTGGGGCCTAGAGCAGGGTGGAAGGAATGCGGGGTCCCAGCCAGCAGGGGCTCTATGGAGTCGGGCCAGCTCCCCCCTCCCTGCTGGTGCAGCCCAGCCTGGCTCCACAGACCCTTGTCAGCCTGTGCCCTGCTCTGAGACCCACTAGTGCTGGACCTGGGACATTGGTCCCAAGACATTGGGACGTTGGTCCCAAAATGGTGACCAGGGGGCAGGGCACCTGTCAAGGGGTGGGATACCTGTCAAGGGGTGGGGCTACCCATATGGCCCTCAACAGCCTGCCAAAACTGGGTAAGTGGCCCTCCACCCAAAATAACTGCCCGCCCCTGCTCTATGCATTCATGTAATGATACCTGTACATTAATACTATGTATAGTTCTATGTGCAATTACAAATGTTTACCAGGCTAATGAGCCAAATCTGTTGCCTGTGCAGTTTCAATAGATTTATACCAGGGAGGAATTTGCCCCTCTACTTAAATAGTGATATACCAAATTTACCTGAATCTAAAACAACCCCACAATAATTAGATTTTATACAAAGAAAATTTATAAATTAGTATATTTTTCTATAAATGGGTATATTGCATATAATTTTCCATGTATAGAATCTAATTATTGGAGGGTTGTCTTTAATTTATCTCCCTCCCCCCATCCCACTACTGCTGCAAGGGGGGCAGGCAGTGGGGTGGGCAGGTGGTATCAGGGGGTCAAGCTGCTTGTGCCTGCACCCCTACCACCTCTGCCCCCCTGCCTCCATTGCCATTTCAGACCCCCACTTCCATCTTCTCCTCTGCTCTCCCTCCCCACAGACTCTTTCTCCCCCTGCAGCAATGATGGAGTCTGCTGGCACAAAGCAGGGTAAGAGGGGGAGGGAGAGGGGCAGACAGGAAAGCAGAGGCTGCACGGGGGAGGGAGATAGGGGAAGAAGCTGCAGGGTGGGGCAGCAGGGTGCAGAGGTGGGGGGGCAAGGGGCAGGCAATGTCTGTGGCTATGGCCCCAACCCCAGATAGGGGCTGGAGGCCAAGCCACAGCAGCTGCCTGCCTGCCCACTGCTTACTGCCCTTATACTCAATTCTAAGATGTGGGGATTTTTTTCCTCATGTTAAATGGGGAAAAAAACCTTTATCGTAGAATAGAGTGAATACAGTAAAATGCCTTGGTGGCTAACAATGAAATTAAATTACATTAAGTGGCTAACCATGCAAAGTAAAAAGGAGAAAAAACAAAAGTAAAAAGTATATGAAATGGCTAAAGCTTCTAACATCTAGTTCCATTATGAAAGCTCTGATTATTAACCAAAGTTCAGCTTGAAGATCACTTTTTAGCTGAAATATCACATACTAAACCCCTGTCACTTAGCATCTATCTACTCAGATTAGTTCATATACCTTAGTTCCTTTATCAGTGTGCCGCTAAATGCAGCTCCAAAAAATGTCTTCTTCCTTGGTCAACACAGAAAATCACATAGATTAAAAATAGAGTAATCACTATTAAGTATCACTCTATAGGCATCTGATTTAATAAAACCTTCTTGCCACATATAGGGGACATAGTGCCATTTAATGCAGACCTGAAAGTGTTTACCACTGTCCACAAATGCATTGCGAAGGATGAATCCCCTAAAGACACACCCCCTTCTTTCTACCTTGGTGGCAAATCAACCCCATCCTAGAGAAGTCACTGACAGACGATTATTAATTCACTCCTTCTGACTGATACACAAATTTACTAACATTCTTGTATATTTTATAAATTAGGCAAAAACCCTTGGCTGTTACAGCTGCTGTAGTATAGTAAGGGCCCCTCTACACATTATATTTATATCACAATTATTATTTAGAACTTGTAATAACTGATTTGTACAGCACCTTAAAATGAACACGTGGCATGTCCAGGCCTGCTCCTGGCCCACTGCTAACAGTCAGTTGATTGTCAACACCAGCTCTAGGACAGCCCAGGTCATGCCAGACAATTCATGATCCCAGCATCCCTCTGGACTGGCCATTAGAAAGGGAATGATTGAGATCTGAGCCCCACTCCCAAAATTACACCACACATGGCAGGGCAAGAGGCATGATTTTGGGACTGGGGATCCAATGGCACTTTTAAGTGGACAAGGGCCTAAAAGAGGCAATTATTAATAGTAGTATCTGATTCTTAATGGTAGTAACTGCACATTTAGAATTCCTTGTGCTTCATTCAATTCATTGTGTAAATTTATTGTATAATACAAGCAAATACAAGCAAATCAATCAGAGTTTTACCTGCGTAAGGATTTAAGAGCAAGCCTTCTGATGTTAGGTGTTTTTACTATAGTAGATTCCTTCAACAGCAAAAGTTGTTTGTTTTTTTAATCAGTTGTCAGTATACAAGAATATGTGCTTCTTTTGCCAAAGTACCATAACTCTTAGGATATGACAGATAATTTCAGTTAATATGTTTCAAAATATTGATCATTATTTTAATTGTTTGCCTGAAAAGAGGAGTTTTATGTTTCCACTAGGGCTGTGTGAGGCTTTGGACCATGCTTTGGATCCAGAGAAGCTTCGGATGCTTCAGTATCCAAAGCAGCATGTCTGGATTGAAGCACTGGGTTTGTTAGGCTTTCTGAAGCGGTTCAGAGCTTCCAAACCGCTTCAGAAAAGCTTTAGAGCCGCTTCAGAGATCCGGCCATAGGGTATAATGGGGAATCAATGAAATTTCTATAACTTTGTTGTTTTTTGCCTTATCTGGGGTGGTAGACTCTGCTAAAAGCATGAAGCCTGCCAAGCTTCAAGAAAGTCAGTGCAGCGGTTTGGGGGAAACAGCACCCCAAATTCTTGAAAGAGAACTCATGTCATGTCTATGTATTACACCAAAGGGGGGTGAAAACTGCAGGGGTGGTAGCCCCTGGTGAGGCCACAAAGTCTGCTAAGTTTCAAGGAGATAAGTGCAAAGCTCTGGGGGAAACTTCACCTCAAGCTGCGGACAAGCAAAACTCGTGACATGAGTGACACTGTGTGTGTTAAGGCACAGCAGGGTGAAAGCTGCAGGAATGGTAGCCTCTTCTGTGGCCATGAAACCTGCCAGCTGTCAAGGAGATAGGTGCAGGGGGGTTCTGGGGCCCTGAACCTCTGGCTGCTGACAGGCAAAACTTGTGACATGGGTGCTTGTGCAACGGTATCTATCTTGGGGCAGGGGTGGGGGGCAGGACTACTGCAGGCCTGGCTGCTAAGCTACTGTGTTACCAGTTACCAATCAATCATGATTCACTCAGGAACCAGCTCAATACACAGTTGCTAGCTAATGTAGCCAGTTAATTTTGCAACAATTAACACCTACAAAAGCACAGACTAAGGAGAGGAAAGAATCAATACAGACAAACAACTGCCCCAAGACAGAGACAAAAACTTGTGTCATGGGTGCTTCTACAACTGTGTCTGTCTTGGGGCATGGGCGGGGGGGCAGGGGCAGCAACTACTGCAGGCCTGGCTGCTAAGCTACTGTGTTACCAGTTACCAATCAATCATGATTCACTCAGGGACCAGCTCAATACATAGTACCTAGCTACTAGTAGCTACTAGATAATGAGTTAATTAGCAATGATTAACACCTACAAAAGCACAGACTAAGGAGAGGAAATAATCAATACAAACAATCAACTGCCCAAGATAGACACAGTCAGTCCCACAAGCACCCATGTCACGAGGTTTGCCTGTCAGCAGCTAGAGATGCAGGGTCCCAGAATCCAGAAGCCCTACACCTATCTCCTTGACAGCTGGCAAGCTTCATGGCCACAGAAGAGGCTACCATTCCTGCAGCTTTCACCCTGCTGTGCCTTAACACACAGTGTCACCCATGTCACAAGTTTTGCTTGTCCGCAGCTTGAGGTGCAGTTTCCCAGAAACCCCTGCACTTATTTCCTTGAAACTTAACAGGCTTTGTGGCCTCAGAAGGGGCCGCAACCCCTGCAGTTTTCAGCCTGCTGTGCCTTAACATACACAGGGTCATCTATTTCATGAGTTTTGCCTGTCAGCAGCTTGAAGTATAGTTCCCCCCAAACCCCTGCACCGATCTTTATAAAACTTGGCAGGCTTTGTGACCTCACCAGGGGCTACCATCTCTGCTTGTTTCATTGAAATCAGACAAAAAATAACAAAGTTATAAATATTTCATTGATTCCCCATTATACTGGGGAAATATGTAAATATGGTGCTCATATGTATTTTGGAATGTGGTAGAACAGATTAATACAGTTAAAATACAGTTTCCTTACCTTTGGAAAACTTCATTTCATTCCTGTCACAGATGTAACAGAGTTGGATGTTTTCACCATAACCATCATGTAAGTGTACTTCCTCCTCAGTAGCACTGCGGATTTGGCTTTTATTGCTCAGGACAACACATTTCCCATATTATAATAATGTGCTCCTCAAGGCAGGGGAAGTTGCTTAGTTACATGGTTAATGATTGAAATACCCAAGCACTGCCAGAATACAGATATACAATAATAATATTCCATTAGGCCAAGGGTGAAATTCAGTGACAAAGCTATGCTAAGAATCCTAACCCATCCTCATTCTAGCCTCTAGTATTCTTCACTCCACAAAATTCACTCAGTTTACTAGAAAAAAGACTAGTAAGAGTAGGAGTATTTTAATTAAAACCTGTCTCTCCCATTCTTTCTACTAGTTTGTAACTTTCCAATACCTATTTACACATGCTATCTGAGCAGTTACATATCTGCCAACACTATTTATGTTCACAGTAGGTTTTCATAGATTTCCTGTTGATTCCCCCTTATACCCGATGGCCGGATCTCCAAGGTGGCTCCGAAGCTTCGGAGCCTCTTTGGCCAGATCAAAGTGGGAACCCAGTCCGGAGCTCCAAATTGGATCCCTGGCATGTGAAGTGGCTGGATCCGAAGCCGGATTGAATAGCCACCTACTCGTACAGGCCTAATTTCCACTCCCATCAATTAGTTTTTAAATATTGGATTAGGTTTGTTTTGCTTTTTGTACACAGAATCCCTATGAACAAGGTGAATGTATGTACATGAGTGTGTGCAAATACATGTGACCATTTGCATGTTACTGTGGAATCTTCCATGAACCCTTTATTTATTCTGCTCAAATATTTTATTATTATAAAATATAAAGCATGCTTTGAAAACTAATTCAATTTATTATTCATTTTGAGATTGCAGGATTTGGTTTACAAAAGGCTTAAGTAGATACCAATATTTGAGGTATGTTTATTTTTTACTAGAATGTTGGTTAAAACAGCTACTACCAAAAGAGGAAAAAATCCCTCTCCTCAGTACTCATTTCAATTAACCGACAGAGTCATTTATTAGGGAAACATAAAGGCTTGAACTTATGGCATTTGTTCACTACCACAATATCATTTACAAGTTACTGTTATAATATTTCTCCACAATCTATACATGAATTTAAAGAACCCCAAATTAATTTTAAAATAGGTCTTCAGCCAAGCAACTTAATAAGATGTTATAATATCACTTCAGAAGATAAAATTAAATGAAACCTATACTAGCTGAAATAAAAACAATTTACATAGAAAGCTCTTCCTAATAAGCAGGCTGTTCTCAGATATCTTTCCCATAACATTTTAACATTTTTTAAACCTCCTGTTTCATTATTTTCCCTGATCTTAAAAACAAAGCCAAACAAATTATGCCTCAAAGATGTTTGTTTGCCATATTCATTCAACTCTTTCTGCATAAATGTGCTCTCTTGGGCCAAATGTTTAACATAAGAAATAGCCTTTTTTTTCCTATTCACCCTGCATTTGATTTTTTTATATTTACCATTTGCACAAATATGGTTGCTGTAATCATTGTAACATTTACACATCTCTTTTTGTTTAAGCTTGAAGATGCAAGTATTTCTTTCTTGACTAGGAAGATTTTGTATATCTATAATAAGAAATATTACCTTATTTACTTGCACACCACATACATCTTTTCTCCCAAAATTGACTCTCCAAATGTGTCTTAAGGAGGGAAAATGATTTTTCTTCACTGGAATAGAAGCATGCACATATTGTGCTCTGATGGTTGCTACCTAGCTCTGCCCCAGCAAACAGAAGGGGCAAAGTTCTATGCTAACCCTATTACAGCCATAAGCTATTGACTGAGCAGTGTAGCTTGTGCTTGGAGAAACACCTTCATTGTCTCAGGTCAAGTGCACTGCAGACTGAACTCTGTAATATCTTGATGAGGCTTGTGGTGAAAAAATAACACTTCATTATTTACAGGAACTTATATCAAGGACTATTTACAACAAAGATGTAACAGTCCTTCTACTGCCCTTGGATGAGTCTGGGGCTTAGCCTTGCTGCTGTTCTGCCACACCAGAAAGTCATTGCTGCCTCACCCAAGCTGTCTCCTGTGATGCCATACCTCCTGGACACTTTCTAGGAGAACTTACTCTATGTCACAGACTAACCCATGACTGGAAAAATGTTTGTTTCTTCGTTCTGCCTTCCAAAAACATGATGCGTATCTTTTTGGGGGGTGTACAGTATGCAAGAAAATACAATAAACAGTATATGAAGGGTAAGGGACCACTTTACTTGAAAATATGTGGTAGTTTGCATGAATAGAACAACATAAAATATCATAATGAGTGTTGCAGATGATAGAGCATTGACCACAGAACCCAATCCTACTCATATTGAATCAATAGAAGGAGAATAGGGCTTTTATCCATCATATAAAAAGGGTTTGTTTTTTTTTAACCAGGTTGGGTGATGAATGACACAAAGACATTATTTTGTAAAGGATACATTCCTAGATCATATATATGAATCTACACTGGAATATCAAAATCTAAACCTGTGCTCATGGGCTAAAGTTAATTTAAGAAAATCCTGCACAGGAGTTAATATTAGTTTCTGCTAATTAATATTACTGAGTTCAGTTTATAGTAGTGAAAAAAATTCCATTTTCTTCCAGCAGAGGATGACAGGAGATGGTTTGGTCCAGAAACCTGCACTGTTCATTGTAGGTCAGCAAAGAAGATCAAATGCAGGTATGTGAGGCTATACTGTCTCCCACTATCAGCCATTGCATGCATGCTCCAACACTGACTGAGGAGGCACTGGACAGAGACTTCTGGCCCCCGCTTATCTTTCCTGCTTGGTGCAGGGGAATGGACCCGATGATACTCCAAGGTCCCTTCTGATCTTACAATCTATGAATTAATGTCCACACCTAGACAAATAGACAGCCTTGGATCTGAGGCATTTATACTCTTTGTGGAAAAGATAGACAAAAGGCAAGAGAAAGGAAAAAAAACATATATATGAAACTGTTAGGTTGCTGATATACACCCAGCTCCTGTAAATGCTTGTATGCATTAGTTGTAAGGGGGTTCTAGTTCAGATTTTGTCTTTCCTTCCCCCCCAACATACCTCTTCTATCCTCTAATGTAACCTTTCTCTGGGAGTGCATGGCAGCAACATGTCAACAAAAATTTCTCTTACAACAGGGGAACTCCCTTCTGACCATTTGTGGCCAAATTCCAAGTATTTTGCTCTGCCTTAGAGGCATGTGTAAATCCAGGATTTACTGGCATGGGGGGAAGATGTTACACCACCACTTAAACTGGGGTGGATGGGGCAAGGCATGGTTGGAGCCCCTGGGCTGGCTGGGGCTACAAGGGAGCCAGGCAGGAAGCAGGCAACAAATGGGAGCAACCTGCTTGCTGCCACTACTGCCCCCATCCCCACCCCCACTCCAGCTGTCCTGGGTATTAGAGGGATAACCTACTCTTCCAGCACCTGCTCCCTGCCCAGTCCACACCACAGGTGTCCCCTGCTGGTTGTGAGCAGGCACTGGCAGAAGGAACCTGTGTGCTGCTGCTACAATCTCTGGTTGAGCCTGCTCCCCAGACAGCTCCTCCAGACAACCTGAAGTTGGAATGGGATAGGAGCAGCTCCAGGGGTCTCCCTGTACTTGCATCAGTTGTAGTCAGTGGCAGCAGTAGGAGGCAGGTTCCTCCTTCCAGCACCTCTTCCAGCTACTGAGGATAAAGGTGGGGGAATAGCAGGGATAAGGTGCCAGAAAAGGAAATCTTCCCACTGCTGCCACTGTCCCCTGAAAGCCTGGCACCCCAAGCAGCCACAGCATAGCAGTATTGGTGGTAGAAGTGTGGGGTGCAAATGCACTACTGCACCCCGTGGATCTTCTTTCCCAGTCAGAGACACAAAAGTACTAGTGCTTTTTGAAGTCTGACTTTGGTTTCTTCCATCTGGCTCTTTTACTCAGTATTTTTCAAAAAAGAGAAAAAAGGAAAAGGAAAAGAATTATTGGATCAGATTTTTCTGGAAGACAGAATCTGAGTGGGAGACAAATAGTTCAAAATATTGATCTTTTATGAGAGGTACCTTATAAGGCTAAGAAGCATTTTCCTTATGAAAGTCACCTTTCTTCTCTGTGGATAGTTCTACATGGTACAGTGCAGTGCCCCATAGAGATACCTGACCTACCTCCAAATGAGCTTGCTTGGCTACCAGAAATGAAACAACAACACCATGTTAATTTGGCTTTCTTCCCAAGCTAATTACCCCTGCTTCTTCTTAATAACTTGGGCTGAGTACCACAGTATTTTAAAGCTAACTTGGTTCCCTTTGCACAGCATGGCATTATGTAGAAAAGGGTGAGATATAAAAGCGGGAGGCAGTGCTTTCATTCACTGATTCTTTTTTAATTATATTTGTTTGTTTGTTTTAATTATATTTGCTTACATACATTACATAAACTTGCAAACACTTACATCATAGAGCAACTTGAAATATGAATGGCTTCATTTTGTTTCTCATGAAAATGTCTGCCAGGGCTTTGATAATCATAATATACTTACAATGTGATCATACACCTAGTTTCATTTTCCTGATTTTGAATATGCATAGTTTGTCTCTTTCATTTGTGATTGCCTATAACTCTGCAGATGACAGTTATTTTTCTTGTTAAAAACAGTAATTGAGGGAAAGTATGTTCTTTCCCTAGACAAAGGTTCTAGGGGAATCAGGTTGTCTGTGTGTATTGTGGCCTTTCCCCACAAGTTTCCTCTGTCACTGGATAAAATACATAGGCCAGTGTTTTGAAAAATTGTTCATTGCTTTTTCAGTAGTCAGTTTGGGACATTTAAGGCTATATTTTCAGATACACTGCACTTACAGCTCTCACTGATACAGATTAACATAAAATATTAGACTTGTAGGAATTAAGATGTCATTCCAAATTTTCAGATTTTTTAAAATGTTAGACCTTAGCCTACCAGTGCTGTTTTCATTCCTCCTTTGTAAAATGGCAATAATAATGTATATGTTGGGAGGGTTAGTATAATACTGCATTTACTCACCTTAACTGGAAAGAAAGTGCTAATGAAGTTCAAAGTTCAAGGGTTGAGATCTATGCAATGAGGTCTCTTAGTGACTATAATGAAATTTATATTGAGAGAAGAGATGTAGGAGGAGGCCCTTGCAAGACAGTAGATTTGTGACTGAGGCATAACCTATGGCAAATTAAATTGTTTAAGAAAGAAAGCAAGCAAGAAAGAAAGAAAGACTTTTGTCCAGAATCTAGTTGCATGGGATCATAAGATCTGATTGTGTTGAAGAGTTAAGTAGATTCTAAAAATAATTCAGTACAGAAATTATGCAAAAATAGACAATATATTCCTTGAGTCCACTGCATTGGGGTAAATTAATAGAAGAACTTGTATAGTGCATGACTCAATCAGTGAGGGATATAGTGTGATGTTGTATATTTGTCTAAAAGCTTGCTCTGACAGCAAAAACAATGTACCACAGTATGTTTCTTTCTTATCTAATGGAAAGAATAACACACAGAGGCTCAATTCTTGTAATGAAAACCCCCACATTAATTTTATTTTTGATGTGTCATTGTAATTCAAGAGATGTTTTTAATCTCAGGATTGCTAGGGCACAATAAACCATTTAAAAAGTATTTGGCAAGGATCCCTGTGCTTAGCAACAGCTCCTTTCATTTAAAACTGTTTTTTGAACCCAGCCATTCAAAGCTTTGTTCCACTTATTAAAATAAAGTATCTTACTTCAAACAACTATTTCAGAGAATATAATCAAGAGGATAGCGTTCAAATACAATGCAGAGAAAACATAAAAGGTAACAGCATGAAAAATACAACCACTTTGTGTCTGTCATCTTGTTCTTCATTAAGATAGATATATAAAAATGTAGAGTACACTCTCCTTTTACTTTTATGTGGTTTTATCAGAATATCTAATACTCCCCATTTTTATAACATCATGAAATTCATTATTAGATTTGTAGCCTGTGGAAAATCAGTATACAGTAGTGCCAAACAGAAGGTCCTAGGACTCGCAGGTCTTACAGATTTAATGCATGAGCAAGAGTAGGTCTTAGGTTTAAATAGACTTAGTGTAAGTGGTCAAAATGTGAACTTTTTTCATGATTTTTGATGAAAATTGAAAATGATAAATGGAACTGCAGACATGGATCATGGGCATTTAAGTGAATTTTTAGGAAGTATGTATATCAGCAGTAAGACAATAAATGACAATTATAGTAACTAATTGAATATGTAAATATCTTAAAGTAGAAGTCAAAATTAACCTATGAAAAGTAGAAATACAAAATAAGTGGGGCACAGAATTACAAAAAAGAAAACAATACTCCCAAATATGTATTTGTATAAGGTGAGGTGGGTATTAACATAATACCTTTTAAATTATACTTCAATTTACAGGGTCACCAGGATGAAAAAGAACATTGGTAAGTGTTCAATGTCACCTCTTTCAACTACAAGATGGGCCAGGATCTCTTTCAACTACAGGATCCCTGGCTTCTACTTTGTTAGATCACAGTTGTAATGTTGTGCTTGGTGCATGTAAGTAAATCTGTGATCTGTTGATATAGCTCATGCACATGTTTTCAGAGTCCTCAATCAAAAAATATAGTATCTACTGTAACCACCAAGAGTCAGACCCTAGCAGCTAACTTACCTTTTGTTAAGAATTTCTGTTTAATATCAATTGTAAAAATGACTAAATAGACTATAGTCTTGAAATGAAATGATGTTTCATTTCAAGTAAGGAAGTTTGATGGGGAGATACTTTGGTGGATTTTTCTAATCTTTCAAGTGATATAAAACACAAAAGAGAAACTTAAGAACAAATGGCAACATATATTTTGATACATTTGCCTATTTCTAAGGTATTTAGTCTATGCATATACTGCTCAATCTCATTTTATGTAGATTAATTTCACTTAGTTTCATATTTTTATGAATGTAATTTTCATTTTCTTTTCATTCTGTCTTAATTGTATGTTTTTTTTCTCTGACAGCACTGCCAAGATAACACTGGTTTCAAAAACAGAATGCAAATGCTCTGTTTGTTTGCATAAATGACCCCATGTGTTTCATTCTTCAGTCACCTGCATGCCTTAAAAATTAAAGATGTATAATATAACACAGTCTTCCTATTTAGCAAGAGAATTATACTGAGGTTATTTTAATTATATGCATGCTGGGCACATCTACACGAGATGTCTTAATGAGCAGTGGACTGTTCTATTGTGCATTAGTGTGTCACAGCAAAAACCATGCTAATGTGCAGTAGAATTAGTCTAATGTGCATTAAGCATCACAAAAAATGTTTACCTCTGCTACTACACATTAACACAGCTACTATGCCTTTATCTAGCACTTCATATTACAGGTACTGAACTTAATGCGCAGTAGCAAAGGTGCATTAATAAATGTGTGGATGTACCTGCCTTGAAGTAAAAAATCCCATTGGGATTATTGCTTTAAGAAGGAAAAAGGATGTGATTCTTTGAGAAACTGAGTACTTCCTGCAGTCCTAAATGCCCTCATCTCCCTTTGAATTCAAGGAAAACAGAACTGCTGCTGCTGCTTCTTGTGTTTTTCTACCATGCCTATATTTTTTTTCCAAAATTGGGCACATGCTGTGGTCCAACTATAGCCCTGGCTCAATCAGGTTGTTACACAACTCTTCCAAGAATACACAGACCTGTAGGTGTTTCATAGTCTATTTTTCCCAGCATTCACATATGTCTGTGTTATTAGAATAGCCCCTTTCTTGTATATATGTGGATCCACTAGCTCTTGTTCAGAGACTATTCAAACGTGTCCTGGTTGGTCAGTCTGTTCCCACACCCATTGGTGTTCAGCAACATCAATGTTTATTTCCAATCTTTCATTGATTATGTTGAACCATAAGCACTGCATTTAAATTTTGTGTAGACACTGCTGTTTCTTTAAGTGGTTCCACTGCAGTGAAAAAGCTTTTCCACTTTTCCACGGTTTCAAACAGCCAGCATCCAGGGTGTGTCTATGTGGTGGATATCATGTGTCTTCAGTATGTTGTGTGTGTTTCAGTTTGCTTGCAACTGATCTCCTGATGTCTGGCAGGGGATCTCAGCAACCACATGTAGACTGTTCTCATGACTTACTTGGTCTAAAGCACCCAGTAGTGCAGTGGTTTTCATCCTGTGGTCCATGGACCCCTGGAGGTTGCAGGCTGTCTAAAGGGTCCATGAAAGATGACTATGACCAATTAAAAGTATGTGACTACCCACACTTACAATTCAAAGGAGTCTGTACCTCCATTCAAATTTTTTTAGGGCGCCACAAATGAAAAAAAGGCTGCAAACTACTTCAGTAATCCATTGCCAGCTTTCATTTAACATAATACCTTGCTGCTTTGCATACACTGATCTTTCCACTCCAGCCATGAGTATTCAACTACCAACAGATATGTCAAAGTGCAGTGGCTCATGATATGGTTGGGTTGGCCCCATTTAGAATGCATGAACTTCTTCAATATATATTTACAATTTAGTTCTCCACATGTGACCTAAAAAAAAAACCGATGGACCTGTGCCAGTCCCAGATAGACTGCACTCCAGCAATGAGTGAAGCATGCCACATTTCTAGTTACATTCAGTTGCTTATTGGCTTTGTGATTCCAGAGATGAAAAACACTACCATTTTAGTTGAATTAATATGTATTTAGTCTTGGCATAGTAGCCTGAGAACCAAAGAGCGCCAGTATTAATATAGTTTTGACTTGGGCAAAGTCCTTAACTGGGGCAATAATGTGTGTCATCCACATGGATAAAACTTCTTGTACTGGAATTGATTGGTTGCATAGTAATGTGAAGGTTAAATAGTATAGGTGAGATCATATCCTCATGTGATATGACGTTTCATTTTCTCCATCTTTGACTTCTCTGATAGTTTGATGTACAATCATCAGTTTCAAGTAGAGATTGTATCAATGATACTGTGATGATCTTTCTCCATGCTTTTTGCAATGAGCTTCCAAAGGTGTACAATGAGCTGTGCTGCTTGACAGATCTATGAACATGGCTCCTATAACAATACCACCTTCAAGCACATTTTCACTGCTCTGAATGATGATTTTTCCCACCACATGACCTTCCCAGGAAGAATACAGCTTGTTCTGGGATATAGAGCTATTCCACAAATATAATAAGTGATGTTTGTCTGATTTATAAAGAAAATATATCTGTCATACAGACTTTTAGTTCTTGGTCTCTGAAGGATCATTCCTCATTTTTGCAGTGCTAGAACACATGCTTGTCACCATATGTGTTGTTGAATATGTATTGAGTAGTTGGAGTAGCTACAGCTTGGTCATTTGTCCAAAGCGTTTTGTCTATTCAGTTTGGATGTCATCAAGATTGGTAACTTTGTCATTCTAGAGGTAGCTTATTCCCATGGATAGTTTGGTCATTGTCTACTGTGCCCCAAAATGATTAATCTACTGGTTTTTTTGTTGATGAATTTCTGGCTTGGGTTGCTAGTCTGGCAATCCATTTTCAAGGACAACAAGGAGTACCATTTTCAATGGTACAGTCTGATCTATAGTGATGTTGTAGTGTTATCCTGCATTCCTTGGGTCACTGGAAAGCTTCTGTATAATTGTCCTTGCTTTCTTCCTATTGTGGGCCATGACCATGAGGTTCTGCCATGACATCCATCTTTCTTACATCAGTGCAGAGACCAGTTCTACACCAGCTGTGATGGGTTCTTTGACAAATGGAACCATTACAAATATCTGTTTGCATCAATATATTGAGCAATTCTTTGGAGTGTTAGTCATGGCGCATCATTTGTTCTTCAGCCTCCTGGCATGTGCTACTTTGAGGCAGTGTGCAGTACTTTGACAGACAGAATGGAATTTTCTAGTTCAATTTTTCCTACTGCCCTATCATTATCTTTCATGGAGCAGTCCTAATTTTTTTGGTTTTTTTAAATTAAAATGGCTGTAAGAGGGTACTCAATCTGTCATTATGACTGCTTTTATCCGCAAAGCACCTGGCTTCTGCTGCAAGTATGGGATAGGATCCATAACAGCTTTGTTACACAATCCAGTGATGATGTTGCTGACAAATGCCAGAGGACCATAGCAAGACCACTCATACTGCAGTCCCTGTGAGATCCTGCAGATCAGTGAATCCTGCTAAAGCTTGATAAGGTGACCAAAATTGAGCAGAAGGATATCATAACTAAATCTGAATAGAGGAAGGTATTTCTGTTTTATGGAGAAATTTCATATTTGGAAACCTGAAATGTGTTCTTTTATGAGAAAAAAACCAAAAAAATTTCAAAATAAGAGTGAATGTCCTGATGTTAGATGTTAGATGTTAGGGTTGGAAGGGACCTCAATAGATCATCGAGTCCGACCCCCTGCATAGGCAGGAAAGAGTGCTGGGTTTAGATGACCCCATCTAGATGCTTATCTAACCTCCTCTTGAAGACCCCCAGGGTAGGGGAGAGCACCACCTCCCTTGGGAGCCCATTCCAGACCTTGGCCACTCTAACTGTGAAGAAGTTCTTCCTAATGTCTAGTCTAAATATGCTCTCTGCTAGCTTATGGCCATTATTTCTTGTAAACCTCAGGGGTGCCTTGGTGAGTAAAGCCTCACCAATTCCCTTCTGTGCCCCCATGATGAACTTATAGGCAGCCACAAGGTCGCCTCTCAACCTTCTCTTGCAGAGGCTGAAGAGGTCCAGGTGCCCTAGTATCTCCTTATAGGGCTTGGCCTGCAAGCCCTTAACCATATGAGTGGCCCTTCTCTGGACCCTCTCCAGGTTCTCCACATCCCTCTTGAAGTGCGGCGCTCAAAATTGCACGCAGTATTCCAACTGCGGTTTGATCAGCACCTGATAGAGGGGAATTATCACCTCCTTGGTTCTGTTCGTCATGCATCTGCTGATGCACGATAAAGTGCCATTAGCTTTTCTGATGACTTTGTCACACTGACGACTCATGTTCATCTTGGAGTCCACTAGGACTCCAAGATCCTTTTCCGCTTCTGTGCCTCCAAGCAGGTCATTCCCTAGGCAGTAGGTATGCTGGACATTTTTCCTCCCTAGGTGCAGCACTTTGCATTTCTTCTTGAATTGCATTCTGTTGTTTTCCACCCATATGTCCAACCTGTCCAGGTCTGCTTGTAGTTGTTCCCTGCCCTCCGGTGTGTCCACTTCTCCCCACAGTTTTGTGTCATCCACAGACTTGAACAGAGTACACTTCACTCCCTCGTCCAAGTCGCTGATGAAGACATTGAAGAGTATCGGTCCAAAGACCGAGCCCTGTGGGACCCCACTGCCCACACCCTTCCAGGTTGATACCAAACCATCCACTACGTCCCTCTGGGTGCAACCCTCTAGCCAATTCACCACCCACCGGACTGTGCAGTCATCCAAGTCACAGCCTCTTAACCTGTTCACCAGTTTGGTGTGGGATACCATGTCAAAGGCCTTCCTGAAGTCTAAGTAAACGATGTCAACCCCTACTCCTGCGTCCAGGTGTTTTGTAACCTGGTCATAAAAATAGACTAGATTAGTCAGGCATAATCTACCTGCTATGAACCCGTGCTCGCAAATGTGAGCCTTGATAATTTTTTCAAAAACTTTGCCTAGGATGGAGGTGAGACTGACTGGTCTATAGATGCCTGGCTCCTCCTTCCTCCCCTTCTTGAAAATGGGGACCACATTGGCCCTTTTCTAGTCCTCCGGGACCTGGCCCGTGCACCATGAGTGTTCAAATATTCCCACCAGCGGCTGTGCAATGACGTTGGCCAGTGCCTTCAGTACCCTCGGATGGAGCTCATCAGGGCCTGCTGACTTAAACGCATCCAGTTTCTCCAAGCGCCTCTGCACCTTCTCAAGGTCTACACTTGGTAGTCTGGTGCCCTGCTGCTGCCTTTCTACAGTCCCAGGGAGAGACTTGTCTTGCCTCTTGCTTAGGAACACTGAATGTTTACAACTTTACAACAGTCTACACAGCTGGCTTCCTCAGAGCTGCAACTGCAAGACAGCAACTGGACTGCAAGACAGCTTCCTCAGAGCTGTCTTGCAGTCCAGATTCCACAGGGTGAGCCGGGTGATTGACCTGGTTGGAATCTAAGCCAGTATCAAAAGCTGTCTGGCAGGCAGAGTTCCCATGGCACTTTGTCAAAATTGAACCATTTTTGTGAAATGTTTTGGTTTTGTTGAATTAATAAATTCTGGCAAAGTACTGCTTTACTGGAATTATTCCAATTAGCTCTGTTTAGAATCCTCCAGGGTCAGCATCCCAAAACTTAATTCCTCTGAGTAATATATATATATTCCTTTGGAAGAACTTTTTTACCTACTTGGCTTACCTTCATTGTTCAAGCAATGCTTCTCTTGGCAGTGTGGTTGTAAATATGGTGCTCATATGTATTTTGGAGTGTGGCAGAACAGATTAATACAGTTAAAATACAGCTCCCTTGCCTTTGGAAAACTCCATTTCATTCCTGTCACAGATGAAACAGAGTTGGATCTTCTCACCATAAACATCATGTAAGTGCACTTCCTCCTCAGTAGCACTGCAGATTTGGCTTTTATTGCTCAGGACAACACATTTCCCATATTATGATAATGTGCTCCTCGAGGCAGGGGAAGTTGCTTAGTTAGATGGTTAATGATTGAAATACCCAAGCACTGCCAGAATACAGATATACAATAATAATATTCCACTGGCTAAGGGTGAAATGCAGTGACAAAACTATGCTAAGAATCCTAACCCATCCTCATTCTAGTCTCTAGTATTCTTCACTCCACAACAACATTCACCCAGTTTACTAGAAAAAAGACTAGTAAGAGTAGGAGTACTTTAATTAAAACAAGTCTCTCTGATTCTTTCTACTAGTTTGTAACTCTCCAATAGATATTTACACATGCTATCTGAGCAGTTACATATGTGCCAACACTATTTATGTTCACAGTAGGTTGTCATAGATTTCATAGACATTAGGCTGGAAGGGACCTCGTAAGATCATCAGGTCCAGCCCCCTGCCCAAGGGCAGGAAGTCAGCTAGAGTCAAAGGATCCCAGCAATATAAGCATCCAAATGTTTCCTAAAAGTGTCCAGAGTAGGTGCTTGTACCACCTGTTCCAGGCCTTGGGGGCTCGGACAGTAAAGAAGTTTTTCCTTATGTCCAGCTAAAATGGTCTTGTAGGAGTTTGTGACCATTGGACCTTGTCATCCCCTGAGGTGCTCTGGTGAACAGGTGTTCCCCCAGATCCTGATCCATACCACTTATGTACTTATTAGGGCTGTGTGAAATGGCAGCGTTCCATTTTGACCAGTGTTTTGATTTTTCAACATAACAGCGTTCCATTTTGAATTTAGTTTTGATTTGAAACAGCTGTCGAAACAGGCTCGAAACAACGAAACTGTTTCAACATTTCGCCCATAGGATATAATGGGAATGGTTGAAAGAGCCTATAACTTTATCATTTCTGGCCTGATTTGGATGAAACTTGCAAGAATGGTAACCCCATCTGAGGGCATGAAAACTGACAAGTTTCAAGGAGATAGATGCAGAGTATTTGGGGAAACTGCACCCCAAAGTCCTGAAAGCAAAACTCATGTCACGTGTATGTGTTAAGCCACAGTGGAATCAAAACTGCCAGCATGCTAGCCCCTGCAGATGCCACAAAGTCCACCAAGTTTCAAGGAGATAGGTGGAGGGGTTTGGGGGAAACTGTACCTCAAGCTGTAGACAAGCAAAACTCATGACATGGGTGATACTGTGCGTGTGTTAAGGCGCAACAGGGTGAAGGATGCAGGCATGATAGCCCCTGCTGAGGCCATGAAGCCTGCTATCTTTCAAGGAGATAGGTGCAGGGTGGTTCTGGGGCCCTGCACCTCTAGCTGCTGACAGGCAAACTTATGACATGGGTGCTTATGCAACTGACTGTGTCTGTCTTGGGGCAGAGAGGGGTGAAAACTTCAGGCCTGCTAGGCCCTGCTGTGGCCATGATGTTGGCTACAAAGGACCAACTCACAGGATCATCATAAAATTCTAGTTTATTAGACAGATGCAAAAGTCAGATCATAAACCCTGGGGCTGATCTCCTCAAACAGACACACTCACAGTAGCTAGCTATGAATGCTAAGCACTAGTGCCAAGATATACCTATCCCCAAGCATTGGAGTCTGCCGTTGATGGCCAGTTGAAGCTTCTTTCAGTGTGATGTTGCTTCAGAAGGGGGTCACCGGCTGGTCCTTCTGGCTGGACAGGTAGGGTGCTGGTCAGGTCAAAGAGGGCACTATTGGGGGTCATTCTCTGCTGCCTTTTATCCCTCTCTGGCACACTTTAGAGACTCCCCAATTCTCAGGCTTACACAATCCAGGGGTCGTTGACCTCATGAGACGTCTCCCTTGGTGGCTGCTGGATGGCAGCTGTCAGCCCCAGGGGTCACGTCCACGAGTATGTGCAGTCTCTGGAGTCTGTTGATGAATTTTGATTAATTCACTGCTTTGATGAATAGGGCTCTGGGAGCAGTTGATTGGGAGGGTATTCAGTCCCAAGAGTTGGTCTGCAGCATTCGTTAGTTCAAACTGGGGCTTCTGTACCTTTAAGAGTGAAGTTTGAAGGAGTCTGTGTTGATTTTTTCCTCTCTTTGGTCTGTGGTTTTGTAGGTGTTAATCCTTGCTCATTAACTCATTATCGTAGCTAGCTACTGCGTATTGAGTGAATCATGATTGTTTGCATAACACAGTACTAGGATAACTAGCCCTATACTTATAGGCTGCCACCAAGTCACTCTTTACCCTGTGCTTCTCCAGGCTGAAGAGTCCCATAGCTCTCAGCCTGTCTTCATAAGGCCTGTTTTCTTGCCCTCTGATCAGCGTATCACTCTCTTCTGGACTGTTTCAAGCTTCTCCACATCCTTCCTAAATTGTGGAGCCCAGAATTGGATGCAGTACTCCAGCTGCAGAATCACCAAGGCCGAGTACAGTGGGAGGATGACAGATGACATCCTGGGCCTTGCTCAAGATGCATCAGTAGATGCATGCCAGAGTTTTGTTCACTTTGCCAGCTATGGTATCATGTTGGTGGCTCATGTTCATCTTGTGGTCAATCATGACCCCCAAGTCTCTTTCGGTCATAGTGCTAGCAAGTGTAGCATTGCCAAACCTATAAGCGTGAAGGGGGGGGGGGTTCCCAAGGTGGAGCACCTTGCATTTCTCCATATTGAATGCCAGCAGGTTTTCATCTGCCCGTCTTGAAAGCCTATCAAGGTTGGCCTGGATCACCAGCCTATCCTCAAGTGTGGACACTCTTCCCCATAGTTTGGTGTCATCAGTGAACTTTGTTTGTCACAAAGGTTACTAGGTGCACATTGAGGCAGTATGAAAAATGTATCCTTTCTAGAACTGTAGACTCTTTTCTCTATTTTCTAAGCTTTCTTTACTGCAAGAGCAACACAGATGGATGACCTATGGGCAAACTGGCAAGACAAGATATTACTACATACAAAGCTTTGGAAAAGTCCTCCAAACACACAGTAGATGCCATGGAATTTCAGGACAATTTTGTGACCATTATTCTTAATTTTAATTTTTCAAGAGTTAAGTAATTTTCACTGCAGCACTGAGGGATATTTTCAACTCCTCTCATCCAAGATGGGCTTATGACAATTTCCACAGACTGAGGATATGCTCCTTTTTGGAGCAGTATAGACAAATAGATATAATTTATCTGTGTAGCAGCTACACTCATGAAAAGCTGCACTCCTGATTATTGACTTAACATTTTGAAAAATAATGTACCTATGTAATGGCAGCACCCAAATTTGTAATGAAACAGATGGAAAAGGTAGTGGTATTTCTTTTACAAGCCACAAATAGTCGGAAAATGGAAGGCACCTATGCATGAAATCTGCATCACATAGTACATTATTTCCACACTGCATTCAGTCTTATCTGCAAAATTGGAAAGGATCGAAGGTATATAGCTATATTCAAGCTAAAAGAGATTGAATCTACATTAAACTATGCTATGTTTGAAGTGGATGAGAAGAACGTTTGATGTTGGTGAAAGTAGATACACGATCTAGAAATACAAAATGGGCAAAGTGCACCTCTGAGGGACTGAAGGGCAAGTATCCTGAAGTGGAAGCTGACATTCTGAAATATATGGAAGGGAAAAATAAAGACACTGGGCAGGCTGTATCTATTGATATGTTATACACAAAAGCCCTCAAAATTACGGTCAACAGAAACATTATAAGGCAGCAATTCAAGGCCAGTTATGGGTTGGTCCACTATTTTATGAAGTGAAACAACCTGAAGAGTTGGGAAGAGAACAACAAGGTACCAGAGGATGTCAAATGAATAACAAGAAAAAAATAGTAAGATAGAAATAGTTCAGGGGCATATCATCTTTCTCCAAAAGGGGCATCAATATCTGCTGTCTCAGAGATGAACTGTGGACCAAACACCCATGTATAACATAAGACAACCCTATTAATCCAATAGGAAGAAGCACAGTAACTGAACATACAATAGGTGCAGAAGGGTAAAGATAAATCATAATTATCAGCTATATTATATAGAATAAAATCAAGATTGCATATGCAATCTTCAAAATAAATACTCAGTTTAAGTTCCCAGCTGAAATCACAGTGAGAATTCAGAGAATAACAGGCATTTTGCAACTGTTTGGATATTGCAGTCAAGAGAACATTCAAAATAACATTTTGCTATTGTTACTCTGAATGGACCCCAAGCAAACACTAGCCAGGTATCCAAAAAGAGTATATCTACCAGTGGATACTTAGGTCATGATGTTTGATGTCTTCTGAAATTACTGAGAAGAATTTTAATGTCAGTGAAATCTTGAGAAAAATAGATGAAACTGAATGGATGGCAGTTGTCATCAATGGATGATCTCATATGGGACGATGCTTCCCAAGAGGATGACTGTCATTTCTCAAAGTGAGGATGCAATAATTAACCACAAAACTAAGGACAATACTTGAGGGTATAATGAGTAATTTATCAATATTTTAATGAAAGTATAAGGTACAATATTTTTGTAAGAAAAATATGTAGTTTTATCACTAATATTTTATATTTTATTATAGAATTACAACTTTTATTTAGCATCAAAGTGTACGTATAAGATTTGTGCCTTAGTTTTTGGAGGCAAAATTTCAGGACAGTGCGATAATGTTACTAAATACAGGACATATTCTCTTATTATTATGATCCTTTCCATTTTATTAGTATTTCACACTGCATTCCCAAAGCTTCCAGCTGACCTGACTTAGGGCCCAGAGCTTTCTTTTCTTGTTTTTAATTTGTTCCCTACCTTACCAGAGAATGCCATGCAAAAACTGCCTTGATTTTCTTAGGAATCATGACAAGTCTGTCAAGATTTGACTGTGACAATTGCTGAATTGACCAAGTCCAGTGATCAAACAGAAGTTTGGGGAGAGGCTCATTTAAAAAAAACCCCTCTAGAGCAGTGTTTGGCAACCTTTTAAAGCTGAGTGCTGGGTTGAACCTGTTGGGATTAGGGACAGGTGATGGGTGGGCTAGGATACGGCCACTGGCAATGCTTTTCCTATCTGCAGTATGTGAAAGGAGAAAGTGACTTCTGCTAAAGCCCCCCGCTGCGGAAGCCCCATATCTGTGGACCAAAGCTGACCTCTGGGCCATAAATTGCCAACCCCTGTTCTAGATTAATTTATAACCCATATGAAAAATGTTCTATGGTGTAGTGTTGTTAATGTTAGAGCTGATTATATATATTTTAGTTGTGTCTACCTTAGTAGTATCTGGGTGATTTTTTAATATCAGATTTTGTAGGCATCCTGTGGAGAAAAATGTTATTATAAAGATCTTAATGTGCTAAATCTATCCTGATATGTTTTTGTATCTTGAGTAGATGCAGCTTTTGTTTCTTTGAATTTTACAAACCAAATCGGTAGCCTTGACATTTATTGGGCCCCCATATTTTTCATTTATATTCTCCCTTGTCTTCACCATCTGTTATGATGGTAAATAAGTTTCAAATAAGCCATATCTTCCTCAGCATGAGTTGCTTTTTCTGCAATTTTTTTTGAAGTTGCAGTTGGATGCCATATTTGAAGTCACAGCTTGTCTTCAAATATTTAGTAGAGTATTCCTGTGCCAAGGGATATCAATCTGCCATTTGCCTTACAGTATAAAAAAGATTCTCTTCTTTCACAGAGATATGTCAAAGTTTTTCATTACTATTATTTAAGAAGATAGTTATTCCCACATGTTATTCCAATTTGCATAGAGTCTATGTGGTTCCCTCTGTTGATCCTGTTGCATATTAAATTCTGAGAGGGATATCCTCCCTGACTTTGGTAGATGACCTATAATTTTCCTTTTAGATACAAATTGCTCAGCTATAAGACAGAGAGGGGGTTACACACACAGGCACACCTTTGTTTATATACCCTTCCCTCCTCCCAAATGTAAAGGTAGCTTCTTGTTTTAGGTTATAGCTAGACAACAGGGTACATGTTTAATGTCTACCATTTATTTCTTACCCTGAGACTATGCCTCTGAATTTTAACATGCTGTGCTAAAGGAAAGCTGTGACTAAGAAGTAAACTTCACTCAGGAATGTCACTTCAATTTCATTTCCTTACAGAGGAAAATTTCTATATTGCCCGATTTGGCAGTTTCCTTGATTACAGCTTTTTCTGTGGATATTATGTTATATAGAGACTTTTTCTGCCCTTTGAGGGTAACACTGTAAATTCACAGATGTTTTTTCTTGCTTGCCTAGTAACAGCAATAAATGCTTCCTTAAAACTTTTCAAACTAACTCTTTTTGGTAAAATCAAAATATCACTACTAGAGCAAACTCCAGGTTTAGATATTTTACATTCTTATAAACTGCTTGACTATTTCCTGTTTACAAAAGCTGCCCCAACCTCAGGTTTGTGTCAACATGCATGCACAGAAGTATTCACCATCTTTCTTCAATACGTATTGGGAATATGGTGCTGATAGCTCCACGTATATGTGCTTAATGCATTTTAAAACCTGCTGTCTTCAGTACTGCTTCATCTTGTGATACCAAGTGTTGCTGTTGAAAATGGCACCTAAGAAAAACATAGATGAGTTTCAAGCTTGCAGCCCAGGATGGAGGAAAAGAGGTGACTGCATTACTACTTGTGTACAAGGCCACATGTATTATGAGTGCATAAGACCTTTATTAAGCAAAATGACACTGGTTAAAGACAGGATCAGTAGTATTAAAATAAAAAAATGTGTACTGCATTGTTTTAAGTAAAATGAAAACAGATGAACAATTAAGATTAACCCTTTTGTTTGCAAAGGATTCTTACCATCAGTTTGGTATTCATTAGTTTCCTACTATAGCAATAAAGCTTTTTATTCTTGGTTTTATGAATGCAATCACCATTTTTTTCTTTTTCCACCTGTAAATGGAGTAATTGCACTTTTTATGTTTTTTCAGTGAAATATTTGACTAATTTTATAGCAAGTTCTAAAAGTTCATTCTCTTTCAACATCAATCTTTGTTTTCCTCTTATTACAGAATTATATTTACAAATAAAATCATTTCACAACAGTAACATAAAAATATAATGCAATATCGGAGTTACAGGTTTATAGATTAAACATTTCATTTAAAGGAAAATTCTACTAGTCTATATTATTTCATAAAAATGGCAAGGTCAGAGATTCAGGGGGTTAATGGCTTCATCAGTTACATCTGATAAAATGGATCAAAGGTAAATCTATTCACTAGTGATCAGATTGTCACATTAGGAAAAAACCAAATTTGTTAAAAAGCCTATCAAGGAAGTAATTAATTTTGTTTTCCTTTGAAACAAAGGGTCTTATATAAGGCTTTTCTCTTATGCTACAATCTTATTGTAGGGTACGCTTTGAAACAGCCAAATGTTGTTCTACAAAATTCAGTATCTTCTAGCATGAAATACCTGCCAGTTCCTGATACTTCAGAAAAAGGCCAAAAAATCTTACCCTATATTTTATGTGGGAAGATTGGATGAAAATTCTTTCCTGTGACCCTTTGTAATGAGAACTTGCTAAGTTTCTATGTTTTAGACCAGGAACTAAGCCTGGATTCACTGACATTCATAGTGACTATAGGTTACATTTAAAAAACCCAAAAAACCATAGGTTTTTCTTGTACATGACCAGGGGCATTCCTGGGTGTTACTATTATTTCTGCAGTGTAACAGCACCCCTAATGAGGAAAAGGATGTAGCCAGAAACAGCATGTTTAACAGTAGAATTTTGATTCTTGCTGCTGCAAACAAGCTTTTGTATGGCAATCAGCCTACTCAGCTAAGGAGGATTTTAGTAGGTGGTGGACCTGGCTCCTTTTTTCTTGTTATCTTTAGGGCCCCCTCTACACATTACACTTACATTGTGATTAACCAGGCAATCACACCTTAGGTTGTGACCTAGCTACACATTCAATCAATTAATGGTGTGATAAAAGAAAAAATTAGCTACACAGTTATTTCACAAAAACTCTGTAATAATTTTGTAGCTTGTTCTAATCATGCCATTAATTAAACATGTGACTCCATCAACTGAGGTGCCCCATTAACCAGGTGGCTAACAGCCACGTGGGAGCAACACCTGTTGCTAGCCTGGCAACCAGCAGAGCTCTCAGTGGCAGCAGTGTTCCCTCCACTGTGAACCTCATCAACTGTGGGGCTCACAGTGAAGAGAATGCTGCTTCCGCTGCAAGCTTCATTGGCAGCAAGTTATGCAGCAGGGCCAGTATCACCAGCTATGGAGCTTGCAGCAGTGGCAGAGCAGAGGACACTGCTGCCACTCTAAGACTCATGAGGTACAGGGCTCGCAAGAGCAGTAGTGCTCTCCCTGTTGCAAGCCCCACAGTGACACCTACAGCTAACAAAGCTCACAATGGTGGCATTGTTCCTAGCACTGTTGTGGCTGTGACCCCACAGCTGATGTGGGCTGTAGGGCTCGCTGTGGCAGCAGTGCTAGGAATCCTGCCCCTGCTCTAAGCTCCATCAGCTGCAACCACAGGAGCTGGTGCACAGGGAGTCTGGGATCATGATCCCCTGCACTGGCCATAAGGCACAATGGGATGTAATGCGCAATCCCACAATCACACCTCCTGTCATGCATGCGTGGCATGGCAGGAGGCACTGTTGTGTGGATCATGCATTAGATCCCATTGTGCCTTTACCTGCACGTGTAGAGGTGCCCTAGAGATCAACAAACTGTTTTCAGAAAATACCAATATTTTCAGTTCTTGGTGTCCCATTTGACACACTTCATATGAACCTAGTTTTCAGAGGGCAAATGCTTTGCTGTAGAATTTTGCAGACCTCTGACCACTATCTATTCCTGAAGACAGCCAACTTTCACTTGGTTTCTACTGAATACCTAAAAAAATATCTATGGCTAGATTTCAATTTCAGTCTCAAAAGTTTACTCAAACATTAATCTCAAAATTAAATTAGGTTACCGGAATTCATGTGAATCACAACTTGGAAGAAAAAATCCCTATTTCATGATAAGAGTAATGGACTGGGGCTCAGAAGGCCTGGATTTGATTGTGGACACTGCTGTAGATTTCTGCATACTTTGGGCACAGCTCTCTGTGCCTTGGTTTCCCCATCTCCAAAAAGGGGACAATAACACTAGCTCTAGCCATAACCCTAACACTTTTCTCTATCTTCTGTCTGCTTTATCTATCTATTTATATATAAATCATCTTTGAAGGTCTTCAGTGTTTGTTCATTATCTAACACAATATAATCCTAATCTCACTTTGGAACATTTAGTTGCAGTGTGATAGGATTAATTAAAATAACTGTAAACCTAGTATCATAGGGTGCCTATACACATGTAGGGAGGCTGCTCAGAGGCACTGTAATTACAGTGCTTCAGAGCAGACTATATTAATCAAGTCTGATGGAGCATGGTAATTACTGCACTCCAGCAGACTCCAGCATTACACGTATCAGTGTCCCTGCACTAAAAAATGGCGTACAACAAAAGGTTTAGTTAAAGTGCCCCTGCCACCACTTTTCAGCACGGGGACACTGATACACATGATGCTTGGGGTGCTTTAACTAGAATGCCCCTCCCCACTCCTTCCTAGAGCACATCTATAAACGCACATAGAAACCTGTACCTTTCATCCCAAATATGCACTTATTCTCTGAAAGGGCAAATTTGAAGCTTTGCCTCAACCATGCTTCTATAGCACACACAGAAAAACCTTTATCATAATTCTTTCCAGTCATTTTTAAAGCTATTTACAAAATTTATCTCTGATAAATTAAGCATGCACATGTGCCAATGGGGTCAATTTTTTGAGACTAGAAACTTGACTTTTATTTCATGTAATCCAGAACCTGAGACTTTAAGAAAAAATACTAAATATTTCAGTATTAGCAATAAAATTTCGGAAATTATTAACACTGCTGGAGGGTTAACCTGGGTAAATTTTAATGTTTTGATTTCTGCACATTGAATTCTTTCCCCAGATATATCTCACCAAACAAAATTTAAGATAATGGGCATTCACAGATGGATAAATAGATTTCATCCTGCATAATTTACATTAGTGATGATGGAATATAAGGGCAAAAGAGTGCAGACTTACTCGATAAGGCTGGCAGTTAGGAGAACTCTTGTTTTAATTGCTGACTGTGCACATTTGATTTGGATATCTGTGAGTCATATGATTTGAATTGGCCAGGAATCATTGGATAAAATGGGTTTTTGTTACAAAATGCTGATTCCTCAAAATTGAAATTTTTCACAGGAATGAGCCAGTTTGGACAAACATTTAATCAAGAATGGTTTCTTCAGTACAGAACGAAATTTCTGGACAAAGACAAGAGAGAGAAACAATAAGAATAGATGGGATGTGGGAGATGAACACCAATCACTGGTCTAAATTAAGCAAGGCAGAAACTTGAAACATATTTCCCGTGTAGTGGATGAGTTCCCTCACCAGTTTGCTAGACTGGTTTCTTGTTCTATCATATTTGCAAAAAAGCCTGAATTTTTACTTCCCTTGCAGGAAGGCCGGGGGGGGGGGGGGGGTGGAGAGAAATTGCAGTCTTAAGAAATTTGGCAGTTGTTAAAAACTTTTTGCCTTCAGCTCTACATAAAATGTTATTTTTTCGTACTCACTTTTAAAGTAGAAATGCATTTTAATTTATTTAGGATCACGTTCCAATTAACAGTCATATAACTTACATGTTTTTAGGCAAATGGCCTTGAAGTAAGGAGAAAGACTGAGGCCTACTAGAAAAAGCAGATGTCTGAATTTCAAGAGTGTGGGGTTCCTTTTCTTGCTTTGCCATTGATTCAAATCACATTCCCAGTTTCAGAGTTCCCACCTTTATAAACAAGTAACAAGCAGTTTTTGTAGATGATTAATTAATCTTTCTGAAGTATTTAAATTCCTCAAATGAAAGGTACAAAGTAACCTGTGCAAATTTCTTTAGTTTATAATACTGTTACTTTCTACCTTTCATTTTATCCCAGGGCAGAATCCTAATTTTTTTTTTTCCAGATAAGAAGTAGTATCAGTTTATCCTGGGACATGGCAAAGTACATCTGTACAGTTTTCCAGGATTACATCATTGAATCAATGGCAGAAAAGTGGCAGTGCATCACCTGCTCACTAAACCCTGTTTAGAAGGGTGAAGTTGCACATGCCAATTTCAGAATATTTTTGTTCCAAGACCAACACAGGCAAATCTAATCCAGGGACAAATGCAATGTATATTCTTAGCCATACACTGTTGTAGCTTATACCAATGCAGTTTTACTCCTATTTTTTTCCTGAAGTAACTCTGAATTGGGGGATACGCCAATGTTGGGGGGTATATATCATAAGTTTTGACTTGTTTACACTGGTGTAAACTGCCCTTATCTCAGCATAGGCATGTCATGCATCCTGGATTTTAGACTGTAAATATGTTCGTTCATTGCTGAATTCCCATTTCCAGAACTGTTTATTGGAATCCATTTTTAGGCATCTTAATAAGGAGGGAAGGTATTTGTAACTCTCTCTCTCTCTTTCTCTTTTATTCCTTTTCAACACCCCAATTTTAAAAACCTTTCCAAGGATTTCAGGTTAGTTTTGGTTTTTTTCACAATGATTTCACTTATAATGAAGTGGTGCATTAAGTCTGCTGTCAGCTGAATTATTAACACTTGGCTGAGCCCTTGGCTTGCTTAAATACTTATCAGCTCAGTTTAAAGGCAAGAATAAATAGACAGGCAAGTTCTGAGAAACATCAGACATACATGCACATGTTTCTGTCTTATTAGTCAGCAGAGGTCTAATGAAGATTTTTCTTTTTAACATTATATGACACAAGAAACTGTTGTCTAATAAATGAGAAAGATCAGGGGATCTATAAAGAATTTAACTTTCTGAAAAAAGGGAAAAGTATTTCCTGTTACATTGCCATAATTAGACTGAGAGTTAAAATAATGAACTAGAGGAAATAAATAATGATACTCAGCACTTGCTAGAGAGAACTGGAGAATGGATATGCAAATTGACTATCCACAAAATACAGCAGAATGACATCAAATTAAAATCATTATTCACAAATATTCTTAATATCTAGATGGGATGTGGATCATGCTGAGGTATATTTTGAGCAACTGGAAAGTACAGCTAAAGGTACAGGTAAAAATTCATTGGCATATTCCTGACTTGACAGCTTTCTATTTTACTGAATCAACCTCAAAGAACATTATAGGAACCTAATAAGTATACCCCTGGCAGCCCCCTTTTTAGTAAGTGTACCCTGGAGGGGGATGGCAAGTGGCCAGACACAAAGCGGGGGTGTGGTGAGTGGTGGCACCACAGCGTCTATGTGGCCCTTCTCTTGCCCCACCCCGGCCCTGCTCCTGTGAGGTAGCAGCACGGGGTGGCCGTGTTCCATCCCTGCCCATCCCTGCGTACCTCCTGGGACCTTTCAAAGTACCCCCAGGAATACACATACCCCTGGTTGACAACCCCTGCTCTGGACCACTTCTCTCCTCCCTACAGATCCCATGGTGCTTCTTTCTACATGGGGAAAGTGAGAAAATCAATAGTGGGGTTGGGCACAGGTAAAGGTAGGTAAAGGTAAAGGTAGGTAGGTAAAGGTAGGTATAGTTATTTGCCTTCTGACTTTACATTAGAAACAAAAGCTAAAAAAGTGAAGGTATGAAAATGCAAGGACAAACCCCTAATTCTTTACAGGGACACCATGAGGGAAAAAAACCCTGAAAAAATGCAATGTCTCTCTGAAAATTATTTTAATCCTGTATGGCACCATAAACAATAAAATACACATCTTAGACAAATCAGACAAACCATAATTGGCTAGTTATTGCATAGCATCACTTGAAAGTGTTTATGGAGTTAAATGTTTATAGATGCCTTCATTGTGCATTTCTGTACTTTCACAGATGTTAAGTTTTCTTTATTTAACAGTGCTTTATTTCTTTGATTGAGTCTCTGTCATTTGTTTTTGTATATGATATTTGCACTGCTACTCTTTTATTAGCATGCATGTGTTCAAGTTTTCTAATGGCATTTATTCCATTTTAGTTAGTGGGCATTACTTCTCATTTTGGTGTGCTTCCATATTACTCTATAAATCACTGGAAGAAGATGTTGACATGGAGTTTGCTTTAAGTAAAAACCAAGCCAGCTTTATTATTTTGTTCTGTACTATTTTGCACTATCCCCTTTGGACTGGGAAAATTGAGATTTCAGAGCCGTAAACTTCTAGTTAATAATGTGACCTAAAGCTAAGTAGTGAAAAAATAGTTCATTGTTTTGTTCAGCTTATTATCCCTTTGCTTGACATGAATTATAACAGATGCCTTATGAACTTGGAAATTATTTTTTTCCACTGTATGGCTCAAGATCTTTTATTTGGACAGGTGTAATTATTTATTTTTATAAGGTGAAACTAGTGTTTTTAGAAGGAAAAAAAGGAAAAGTATTTTTTCATATGATTGCTCTAATGAAATTAGAACAATATTGAATACAAGGGCCTGGATGACCCCAAAATAGTATAAGAGAAGGGAAGAAAAAAGAGTTAGTGACAGAATCTCCAAAGAAGGGGTTTGGAAAAGTTCAAATAAACCAGCAAAACATTGATCAGTGAAATCATGAGGTGAGGAAGATGAAGAGTAGTGATGATCAGCTGCATTAAATGCAGTGGAGGGATCTTGAAGGATTAGAGCAGAAGTGGCCTTTTGATCTGTGTAGGTTCAGCTGTAAACATAGTAAGAGCAGATTACAGTTATATAGAGGGACAGGAACCCAAAAGTAGGGGGTTCCCAGATACAAGTGAAGGAGAAGTCAAGGCAGCAATATTGGAATGGAGACCTGTGGAGACAAAAGTGGAGAAGAACAATGGGCAGTTACTCTGATTCTCTTAACAGGTATAGTCCAAAGGATCTTGATGAGAAAAATTTGATAATTTAGAGCCCATTTCAAGCTTTTTTTTTTTTTTTTTTTTGGATACCCATGAGGGTTGTTTTCTGAAGGCCCTATGATCTTTTAATTGAGTCCATTCCCAGTTCATGCAATACTGTTTTGATAGCATCACCAAAAGAACTCAGCACAGCAAAAACATTTGGTATTATGCTTATAATTTTCATACCCTAAAAGTTCTTCAATCCTACTTACATTTTCATGCATTTTCAACTCAAATTTTTCATTCAGTGGAATATAAACATTCATGAGGTAGTTTTTATTCCATGCTTTTCTTATATAACCATTACATATGATCTTTCAGAATATACCCCATAAACATCTGAACACTTCCATAATATTTTCTAGTTCTCTACAACTGCCTGGTCTTCAATGCTAATACTTCTCTCCTTTAGACCCATGATTCTTGTGGTATGGCTAGTACACGATACTGCCAGCAATCCATGCCTACCATACTCATCTCATATACTCATCCCCAGCTAACTTGGGAACATTCACTTAAAATATAACAATAGTATCACAAGGCCTAGCTACACATTTAATGTCCTAGACTTACATCTTTCCTATTGGCTACTTTTGCTTTAGCACAGTGGTTCCCAGTCTGTGGTACATGTACTACCAGTGGTACAAAGACAACCTATCTGTGGTACATGTTAACAAATTTATTATAATTACATTATATGACAAAAACTTGCTAGTAGTATTTAAGGTTGTATTGTTATAAATCAGTGGTGTGCAATCTGTCAGAGTTTGGGAACCACTGCTTTATCATATCTTATGTGACAAACCTATTCTTGCACAGCCATAATTAAACTCTGTTTCTTTTTTCAGTCTCTTTTGACAAGCTCAGTATAACTTGCCACCTTCTTTTTGCAACTTCTTCTGAAGGTAAACTCTTTATGCAGTTCTTTTTTCATCTATTTCTTCCTGTGTATCTCTTATTATTGTCTGCCCAACCAATCACTTACTTTCAGTAGAAGTATATTCTTCCTTTTCTTAGTTTTGAAACATGATCTAAGTCTGTCTTCTAGCTCTCATTTAGTTTGCTATCATGTCATGTTTCTGTTTCATGAAATCCTCAACTGTTCTAATCTCTTCTCTTTCATCCTAGCTAGTAACATAGAGCCTGGTCACATCAACATTGTGTTCAATATCTTTTACAGTACTAATTTCCTCCTAGATCTTCAACCTATTTCCATTACATCAATCTTTGTTGAATTTTCTTCCACACCTGGATACAAGGCCTGTGCCAGTAGGCAGCTATTCAATCCAGCTTCAGATCCGGCCACTTCAGATGCCAGGGATCTGATTCAGAGCTCCTGCCGAAGCAGCTCCGAAGCTTCGGAGCCACCTGAGAGATCTGGCCACAGGGTATAAAGCAAAATTAATTAAATATATATAAGTTTGCTGTTTTTTGTCTGATTTGGATTTAACTTGCAGGGGTGGTAGCTGCTGCTGAGAGCATGAAGCCTGCCAAGGTTCAAGTAGATAGGTACAGGTGTTTGGGAGGAACTGTACCCAAATTCTTAAAAGCAAAACTCATGTCGTGTGTATGTGTTATACCACATGGGGGGTGAAAACTGCAGGAGTAGCAGCCCCTGTTGAGGACACAAAGTCTGCCAAGTTTCAAGAAGATAGCTGCAGGGGTTGGGGGGAACTGCACCTCAAGCTGCTGACAGGCAAAACTCATGACATGTGTGACACTGTGTTAAGGTGCAGTGGACTGAAAACTGCAGGAGTGGTTGCCCCTGCTGAGGCCACAAAACCTGCCAAGTTTCAAGGAGATAAGTGCAGGGGTTTGGGGAATCTGCACCGCAAGCTGAGGACAAGCAAAACTCGTGACATGGCTGACACTGTGCATGTTAAGGCACAGCAGCATGAAAGCTGCAGGCCTGCTAGCCCCTGCTGCGGCCATGAAGCCTGCCAGCTGTCAAGGAGATAGGTGCAGGGCTTCTGGGTTCTGGGCCCTGAACCTCTAGCTGCTGACAGGCAAAACTTGTGTCACGGGTGCTTCTGCAATGTGTGTGTCTTGGGGCATGAGCGGGGGCGGGAACTACTGCAGGCCTGGCTGCTAAGCTAATGTGTTACCAGTTACCAATCAATCATGATTCACTCAGGGACCAGCTCAGTACATAGTACCTAGCTACTAGTAGCTACGAGATAATGAGTTAATTAGCAATGATTAACACCTGCAAAACCACAGACTAAGAAGAGGAAAGAATCATTACAGACAATCAACTGCCCAAGATAGACACAGTCCCACAAGCACCCATGTCATGAGTTTTGTCTGTCAGCAGCTAGGGGTCCAGGGCGCCAGAACCCAGAAGCCCTACAGCGATCTCCTTTACAACTGGCAGTTTTTGTGGCCACAGCAGGGGCTAGTGGGCCTGCAGCTTTCACCCTGCTGCGCCTTAACACACACAGCGTCACCCATGTCAAGAGTTTTGCTTGTCCGTAGCTTGAGGTGCAGTTTCCCAGAAACCCTTGCACCTATCTCCTTGAAATTTAGCAGACTTTGTGGCCTCAGCAGGGGCCATTACTCCTGTAGTTTTCAGCTTACTGTGCCTTAACACATACATGTGACATGAGTTTTGCTTTCAAGAATTTGGAGTGCAGTTTCCCCCAAACCCCTACACCTATCTTCTTGAAACATAGCAGACTTCATGCTCTCAGTAGAGGCTACAACTCCTGCAAGCTTCATCCAAATCAGTCAAAAAACAAGAAAGTTATAGATATTTCATTAATTCCCCATTATACCCTATGGCTGGATCTCCGAAGTGGCTCCAAAGCTTTTCTGAATCACTTTGGAAAGCCTGAAGAAGCCAGCGCTTTGATCTGAACATGCCGCTTCAGTGTCCAAAGCATCTAAATCTTCTCCGTATCCGAAGTGCAGTCCGAAGCCTCGCACAGCCCTACCGGATATCATATAAGTGAAATAGTATATATGTTTATTTCTTTAATTGTGTGCATAGAGGGAGGTTTTCAACAATGTTACATTCCTCCCCAAATCCTCTTTCTTCAACATTTCCTTCATTTTTTCATCAAGAAACATAAAATATCCAATACTAAGGATGATTTTTATTATCCCTTTATCCTGTGATGTTTGTGCTGTTCCTTTTAATATCTTAAGATATACAGTAAAAGCTCTGGTAACCAGCATCTTACAAGCCAGCATGCTCAATTAACAGGCATGCTGGCTTATAAAATAAAGTGAAACTGTAAGTGCCCACTGTGGCACTTCCAGCTTCTCCAAGCCCCCACGGCTGGGGGCAAAGCAGCCTGAGCTGCCGAGTCCCCACGGTCCAGTGGCATAACAGACTGTATGGGGCTGTGCAAGGCCTGCCTCCCTGTCCCGCAGGGCCTGCAGGAGGGCTAGCTATGCCCCGGGAGGGGCAGATGCAGCAGGAGAAGCAGCAGCCCCGGCCACTCAGTTAACTGGCATCCCCCATTCCCGGGGGATTGAATTATGCCTATCTTATCTCTTTCCTATGCCAGCCATATAGTTTCAGGAACACATGTGAAATAACCTCTTCCTTTTATGTTTCAATGTTGCAAACAACAGAGAAAGAGATACAGTAGAACTCCAATACTTCACCAGGCTAGGCTCCTAACCCCCTGCAAAGCTGAGGGTTTGTGAAGTATCCAAGGTTAGACAGAGCAACAGAAAATAGCACTGGACTGCTGAGGTGCTTCAACTGTTTGTTACAGCTATTATTTCCAAGTGCAGCATCTAATATCAGCTATGTGGGATCACTGATGAGCTCCAGCTGATCAGAGAAGCAGTGGCTTTAAAGTAAAAGCCCTAGTAAACATCTTAATTTGGCAAGCTGCTAAGAGTGAAGTGGGTTGCAAACCTCCAGGATGGGAATGATCCAAGTTCTACTCTCTAACAAAGATTTGAAGACTCCAAGGAGTTGATTTAAAAAATCCCGATTATACTCTTAGCATGTCTAGTATTTTACCACTGTATTAGAGGCACAATACATGCTTTTCCATGCTACTTTGTTGCATGGCATTATGGCAAAAAATTTTACCAAGCATTCTTATTTCTCTATTTAAAAAGAGATGTTCCTACAGAACTGGTATCTGTTCCTTTGAAAGTATAGGAAAAGTGACTGATGGCAGGGTGTGGCTGACAATGGAAAAGAAGGATTGTATGTGGCACAAAGAAATGAGGCAAAATGGAATATAGTCCAGAACAGGTTGCTAGGTTAGCAGTAAATAGCTGCAAGGAGAGTAAAAGTTCTTGTTGAACTGCATTTGTTTTATGTTTACAGAAATTGCCAAGACCCTGGGAGACAGTGTGAAGTAGCAGAGTGTTTGAAAAGGGTACTGCAACCCACGGGGAGGTAAAAAGGACATGTCTTTAGGAGTTAATCCAGGTGGGGAAAATAGGGTTGCTTTTTAATGGCAGTAGATGATATCAAGTGATAGAAGTGAAGGTTAACAGCAGATGATAGACTTTCTATGTAGCATTTATGTTTTTGTGTTTACTCTTTTTTATCCCTATAATCTCATTCTAAACAGTCCCAAACTTTTTCATCACTTTCCCTATGAGAGTTTCCTTCTGTCTTTCTCTAAATGTCCTGTAATTCTGCAATGCCATTTTGAAACCATTACTATAGATAAGGTTGAACCACTGGTTATACCAGAATTATATTTTTTTCTACATTCTCTCATTCTTTCTGCATCTTAACATCATTAATTGCTTACTACTACTGTATTATCTGTTTCTTAGCCAATTCTGGTCTTTGACAGTTTGAAAATTTCTTACTTTTTCATAGTAACATCTTGTGAGAGACCTTGTCAAAAGGTTTTTGAAAATCTAAAAAACTGCCTGCCACCATGAGTATACAGAATTTCAGTAACTTTATGTTGTCTTCTAGCACCTACTGATGGAATTGTTCAATTAAAGGACCAGGGCACATTCTTACATGTGGGAATATCCTGTAACCACAAAACCCTACTTCTGGGGTACTTATACGTAATGATATATAATGCCTGTACAAATCAAGGGGCTAAAGTAAAAGCCACAAAGCAGGAGAGCTACACTGAACCTTAATTACAGTTTGGTTTAATTTAGCCCTCAATCCTTTTGATGTTCCACATGCAAAATCTATTAACATAGATGTAGTGAAAAGTACAGAGGGAATTACACCTACTGAAAATAATATTATTTTCCATCAATGATTTTCTTTTCTTGTCGTTTCTTGGATGAGAAGCATTTTTCAAAATGTGTTGTCAGAAATCCATCCCTTATGCAATAGAAAACTCAAAAGCTGTGCCTGATGACATACAAGATGTCCAGATCTGTATTGGCTCATTCTCTGCAATCTGTTTACAAAAGTAAAAGAACACAGCAGAATGGGTTGGTGTTTGAAAAGGTGCTTTGTAGAATGCTAAATCATTTCTGGAAAAACTGAAACACTCAAAAAGTTTATTTTTCCATTAAGCAGAAGTTTAAGATAACTTGTAAGCAAAATTCAAAAATAAAAATGATTTTTATGAAATTTAAAATATGCTAGCATATAACAAATTCATAGAGTTTTGTTTTTTCTCAAAGTGAAATACAAGTGACCATGAAGAAAAACACTTTTGTGTAGTCTAAACAAACATTTTCACCAGTATTAGCACCTCACTTAAAAAGCCTTTAAGTAACTCCCTCTTTATCCTCTTACCCAATTTCATCATCACAATTTTGACACGAATAAAAAATAAACTCAGGCTGCTTTTCAGAGATGCTAAGCTACCTCGGCTCTCTTGCATTTGGATATGAGCTACAAAGGCTAAGAACCTCTGAAAACCAAGTCAGTGAGTTTGATGCCTCTTTTAATATCTCATTAAGCTGTGAGAAATTGGAAATTCCTCAACAATTTATTAGGAAAGGCTGTATATAAAACTATTTTTTTAACCTGAAGAAACCGCAAATAATAAAATGCATATGTTGGAGGTATATTGACTCCTTCAACCACTGAAACATTTTATTGTTTTCATAGCATAGCTGTTGGTTCTTCATAATATAAGAGAGGTGATTTCACCCACTCTTTTTCTCTGATGTACACAAAAACAATGAAAAAAGTGGTAATTTTTGTTTGTTTTGTTTTATAACTTGTAATCTAATAAACTATTAACCAAAACCACAAACAGATAGGAGAGATATGAGCTTCATACTGGTTCCTTTTGCATGAAGGTTCAATGCAAAAACAACTTTAACTTTTCTATAGAAGCTGAATCAAGGTTTACAAATATTCTTATTAATCTACCTACCACAATAGCTATTTTATTTGTGCATAAACTGATCATCTTCTTACTGATGAATTTGCTGTTTTTTAAATGATAAATTATATAATAAATTAATATGATGCCTATTGATAGATGAGTATCACAAGTCTTGATGTTCCACTTGGTTAACTTAAATGCTTGGTTGCTTATCAAAAATATATTTAGAGATCTTGTTTCTGCAATATTTTGTTGGGGAGCTCAGAAAAGCAGAATTTCTCATGAGCACAGCGATACCTCAAAATAAAAAGGAAAATCCCTTCAATTTTTTGCTAGCAGTTTAATTCTGCAATTAATGTGATTAATGTGATTAATATCTGAAGGTTCAGGACCTTGTTTTTAAAATTTAGTGTCTTACTGAAACTATGACATGAACTAATTAACAGCTTTATGTGATGTCTCATTTTTAATGTTGACAGAAATTCTTTTTAAAAATCTCAACCCCTCCCCCATATCACACTATTTCTGTGAAATCAAATCATCAAAATATGTTCTGATCTGCTTGATTGTAAAATGGCCACAGCTTCATTAATGTCTGTCAACGATAACAGATAAAGCCCTCAACCTGTTTCCTATGTTTTACATACTATGAGTAGGGATTTCCATAAATTGCGGAGGAAGTACCACCCCTCCCGTCCTTTAAGTTTTGGTGGAAGGACCCCAATGTCTGGGCAATTTGCCACTGACCACTGGGGAAGTGAAAACTGTGGTTTTAAATATGCCACAGTTTTTGTCTCTCTGCCAGTCAGCAGCAAGCAGCAGGGCCACCAGGCCCCCTCCACCAATCAGCAGCAGGGAAGCTAAAACCATGGCATATTTAAAAACATGGTTTTCACTTCCCCACTGATCAGCAGCAAGTGGCCCAGCTGGTGGGGTCCCTCCACCAATCAGGACAAGAAGGGGCAAGCAGTGAAATGAAAAAAATTAAAGGAGCCACTGCACGGTGCACTTTCTCCATGATTTGCAGAGATCCCTAACTATGAGACAACTAAAGATGACAGAATGTAATAATGTCATCTAGTGGAAAAAAACAAAGTGGGTGCACGTCCATGTAAATACCTGTAAATGCAAGCACTATCCTGCTGTGGAGTTTATATTCCACAGCAGTGAACATTTAGATGCTGGAGGGGCTAGCTGGGGCACAAGGGCTAGTGGCTAGCCCAACACTGGAGCACCCTCATGCCCCAGCCAGCCCCTCCGCAGCACATTGAGCTGGGTCAGAGCAGCCCTGGGCTGGCAAGCTGACCCCCACACCCTGTGCCAGCAGGGGATGCTCTGACCCAGCTCAGTGTGCTGAGCTCCTAGATACATATATGTAAACATGGTGTCTGGGAAGCAATAAATGCCTATGTGATAAGACACACTGAGGTGCATGTAGTCAGCCCTAACTGGTTGTGTACATTTGCTCCTGTTTGATGGAAACTGGGTGTGTCTACACATGCATTTGATTCAGAACCAGAGTACTCATGAGTAAATGACTTATGAGTAAATGGTGCCAGTCATGCATCTACAAGTGCAGGGAAGCAGGAGCAGATCTGCTGCCAATCTGCTCTGGCTTCCCAGCTCCCCAGCCAGGAGCAGCATGCCCAGCTCAGCAACAGCATTTAGCAGGGCTCTCTTCCTCACTTGTGCCTGCCCATGCCATGGCTACTCCAGCCTTTGCCCCTGGCAGTGACAACCAGTGCCCTGCACTCCTGCTGGCCACCATGCTGGCCCTGCTGGCCCACCATGCTGACTGTCACCTGGTCCATGGCTGTTTCACCCTTCACAGCTCACCCACATGCAGTGACCACCTGCCTGCCCACTGTGCACCATCCCAGGGCCACCACTGTGCACCTGCCACCTCCACCCCATCTGCCTGGCCAGACCCTGGCAGGGACACCAATGACAGGCTCCAGGATGCCACTGCTAGAGCCACCATTGCCCTCCTGGGCCTCCAATCCCACCATCTCTAGGCCTGCTGGGGCAGAACTGGTGCCGGCACATTGTCCAGCTCACCTGGGATGGTGAGTAGTGGCTAGAGGCCTTCTGCATGACCCAGGACACCTTCCAGGGTTGCTCAGCTCCAGATGGGACTGAGCAACTCCAGCCCCATCTGGAGTGGCAGCACACCAGTATGTAGCTACCTCTCCCCATGACCATCTGACTGACCCTCAACCTGCTCAAGCTGGCCCCGCCTGCCAAGCTGTGGTATATCAGTCATCTCTTTGGAAAGGGCAAGGCCACCAACAGGGAGGCCATCCTAGAGGTGTGTGGTGCCCTCCAGGACGTGCTGGGGGACACCACACTTCTCATGCACAATGCCCTGGTAGTGTTGGGGTTCCATGCCCTGAGATTACCTCAGTGCATCGAGGCCCTCAATGGGACGCACATCTAGGTCACTTACCCACCCCACAGAGACTGTCCCTGCTACAGCCAGAGGGGCTTTCACTCTGTGGTGCTACAGGCCATCGTGGACCACTGAGTTGCCTTCACACAGGTGAGCACTGGCTGGGTGGGCAACACTCATGACTGGCATCTTCCAAAACTGTGGCCTGCTGGGCCTGGTGCAAAGTGGGCACTTTATGTCAGGGGTGCTGGACCTGCAGCTGAGTGCTGTGGTGGTCTCACCCCTGCTCATCAGAGACTGTGCCTACCCACTTCTGCCCTGGTTCATGCAGCCCTACATCAGCTACCTGAACCCCTGCCAGGCCCACTTCAACTGCTTCCTGGGCCAGACTTGCAAATTGATGGAGTGTACCTTCAGCCACCTCAAGGGATCCTGGAGCACCCTCACTGCCTGCCTTGAGTTCACAGAGACCAACCTCCCCCAGGTTATTGTCATAGCCTTCATGCTGCATAACATCTGTGAGGCTCAGGGGGAGCCCCTCTGCGAGGCCTGGGCAGAGGAGGTATGGCATGTGGAGAATGCCTGGCAGCAGGAGCATAAACTCTGGCACCAGCAGCAGTAGTGGTGTGCTCCCCCCTTCCCTGCACTGAAGCCCCAGGGGACCCCACACATGCTCCAGTAGTGGCCAGAGCACCGGGTGTGGGAGGTGCTGGCTAACTACCTCTTCCAGCTTTCCCCACTCTAACCCACCTGCACTACCACCCATGGACCCTTTACCCCCCTGCCCATCCCCAGCACCACACTCACTGCAGACAAATGGCGGAATAACAAGTTTTTATTCCCCTCACATCAATCAGAGCCCCCTCCACCCTTCCTCCTTAACCAATAGAGCTCCTCCCCCATCCACCCCACCCACCAACAATAAAAAACCTTCCCCATGAAAACTATGTACAGTGTCCTTTTTGTGCCATCCTGGGGTGGGGGGCCATGGGGTTGAGGTAACTATCATACAGGGGCAATGGTGGCCAGTGCTCCCCTGGAATGAGTGGCTCCCCTTCTGGCAGATGGTGTCCAGGGTCAGCAGGGCTGGCAGGCAGTCCTGGCCCCACTGCAGGCAGCTACAGCTCTGTGCTTGTGTGGACCTGGGGTAAGTGTGGGTGGGAGGCTGGGTGGCACTGGACCCAGGGCTCCTGGCTGCTGGAGGTGGTGGAGGACCTTCTCCAAGGCGCAGGTGGGTGTCTGCTACTCAGCAGTGAGTGACTACCAGGAGGCAGGTGGGGCTAGGGTTGAGGGTCAGCCAGCATGTGACATGAAGGCAACTGCCAGGACCAGAATGATGTCCAGCACCCAGTGCTCATCATCCATGGCCTGCAGTGCCCAGGTCAGGATAACATTATTCTCCTGCAGCACCTCCACTCACTCACACTCCATGGCCAGGATCTGTGCCAGGAACTCCCAGTCCACCTGGTCCTGTGCCTCATTGTGCTAGTCCCACACCTCCTTGCAGGTGATGTCCTCTACCCACCATATCCTCCACCCACCAACAGTCTTGGTGGGCCACATCCTGTGCCGCCAAGTGGTCCAGGCGGAGGGTCCTGTCCAGGGCCCTCCTCTAGCAGAGCCAGTACATCCACAGGGCCCCGGCTGTGGACAGCAGTGAACCTGAGCCCCTGCCCCAGCTGCCAAGGGCATCCTCTCCCCTGCAGACAGCTACAGGCCCTGTAGAGCCATGGGACAGAAGCTGTTTGTTAGAGTTTACAACATAGTTTTCAGAGCTAAGATGCTCTGTACCAGGGGTCATGCTCTATGTGGCTTCAAAGCGAGGGTTAGATGTGCACAGGTGGCCAGGGACCACGATAAGTTGGTCTGGCAGGCCTGGGCCCAGGTGGCCACCAGCCAAACCCCACCCCATCTCCACTCACTCCCCTAGGGTCAGTGGGCTGCTGAGTGCTGGCCATAGGCAGCCTATCTCCCCCTACTTGTTCCCAGGGTGCAACAGACTAGGCTCCTGGCACCACCCACTGCTGTGGCTCCAGATCCTGCTGCCCCCCTCCTCCTCCTGCAGGGACAAGGAGCTGCCCACACCCCTCCCCTCAGGGGTCTTTTCCATAGAGGCATCCTGAGATCAGCACCCCCTATGCCACCACTGTGCCCTGAGTGTGCTCCTGATGTGCATGCCTTGGGCAGAGCATTAGGAGCTGTTTGTGCAGACTGAGGCGTGCCTGACCCACTATGCCCTGCGGCTGCTGATGGCCATGGTTCCCCAGGCATACCTGAGCACCTGGTAAAGGGCCCTGAATTACAGTGGCATGAGAGGCAAGCCCAGGCTTCCCTGCAACCTCCACCACCACCTGGAGGACTACCTGTGGTTGCACTATACATCCCTGCCTCCCACTGCCAAGGAAGACATCACCACTGGCATTGACATGTTCCTCAGTGTATGAGAGGCCTGTGCCTGACTAGCTGTGGGGTCATGGGCTGCTCAGTAAAGTTTTTCACTGTCTCCCACCTCCCTGTGGGAACCATGCTGTGTAGGTGGAACCATGGGCCAAGGGAGTGCAGGTGGGTGGGGAGGGGCCAGGGGCAAGGGCTGGGCCTGGGGTGAGGATGGCCCACCCCCAGTGTGGGCCTTATGACATGGCCAGGGCTGGTATTGATGGCAGCTTGACATGGTCATGGCTGTTGGCAATGGCATGCAGCTCCAGGTAGTGTCCTCAGACTATGAGGCATGGTGGGCAGGTGCCAGGCCATGGGTCCATCCTACCAGTCATGTCTGCACTTCTGCATCCATGCTGACAGCCCCTCAGAGACATGGGTGTTGTAGTGCCTGCCCCACTCAAACTTGGGCTACACCTCTGCCCCACCCCACAGTGCCATGAGGTCACCAGTCCCCTCCATGGACCAATTGATGCTGTGGGTGGTGGGCATGGGCACGGGCATACACATGGGTGAGGAGGATGCCATCTTGGATCCTGTATCAACTCTCTGGGCCCCCTCACCTGCGCTGCTGGGCCTAGACAGATGCCTGCAGCACCCAGCCCAAGGGCTGGCATGGAACTGGCAGCTGTGTGGCAGAGGCAATGCCCCACAGCACCTGTGAGCTCAGACAGCTGGAGCTGGCCCTGGAAGTCAGAACCTGCCTGCAGCTGGGCCACAGGTTGGCAGGCCTGGCTGAAGCTTGCAATAGCCTGGTGCAGCTTGCAGGCCTGGATGCTGTGGATCTGGCAGGCACACAGTAACACAGTGGCAGGCAGCAGCGCTGGGGTGCAGGCAGGTTAGGCAGCTGCCCTGCAGTCTCCCCAAGGGAACACACAGGTCTGGAGTGGCCTCAGGCTCCCTGCTGGTGTTCCTCAGGAGAGGCGCTTAGCCCAGAGCCCTGGGGCTAGCCTCAGGCTATCCCCCTAGTGACATGGCTGACCCAGGAGCAAACTTGCTCCCAGATCACATCTACAGGTGCATAATGGCACAGTAACTAATCGTGTGTAAATTTGCTACCTGCATTTGCAAATTTACTCAGTAATTAAGGGTTTTTACTGCATAATAAGTGTATGCACATGTTGAATCACGTACTTACTGTGTAGTAAAAAACCACTACTGCGCAGTTAAGCATCTCGTGTAGATGTGCCCACTGAAACCTAAAGTTATGTCTACATCTCATTCCTGATGCTTTCAGGCACCATCCCACACACCCACTTCGACTTACACATGGCAAACCTGGAAAAAAGGCAGTGAAGCTGATCCAGCTTTCTACTGCTGCTTTCAAGTGTGGTGGAGATTGAAAGAGTTCAAGAGCCATAGTGGGATGCATCCCTGAACAGCTTTGTCACCTCCGTTCCAGGTTTAACATGTTCAAGCAGAAGCAGATGCACAGGGAACGTTGACAGCACCCTTCCTCCCCCACCGTCTTGCAGGAGTACAAAGGATATAGCATAGACATACCCTGATAAACTGGGATCTAACATATAAAGAATCAGATCCTAATAGAACCTTTCTTTTGTACCTCTTAGTAAAGACTTCCCCAATACTAAATTAAAAGTGCACCTGAGTCCCTACAGTGTGCCCAGGCTTGAGAGAAGATACTCTACCAAAACCATAAAGGACTCTGCCTACCTCAGTATTTGATACTACAGATACACACTAGCATCCTACTCAAGATGTAGTAAATCAAATATCAAGCATTTCTCTATATGAGATCTTTCAAAAGAGAAGCCATGTTCAACACTGTAACTAATTTGCATTACTCCATGTTATTTGCATTAGACACTCTAGGGGAAGACACAGCAAATGCATAAACTAAAAAAAAAAAAAAAAATCAGCCAGCTATGATGGAATAATTTCTTCCAGTCATTGAAACTGACAGTACAAGTGATATTGTTTTAATGTTTCTCTGAACCTCCTACCTTTTTGTACAAGGTGCTGTCTTTTTTCTTATCCTTAGCTTGTAAGCAGTCTGTGGCAAGGATCATTTCTTTTGTTCTATGTTTGTATAGTACTAATGGGTCTGTATAAAACTTTCAGTTCATGGGTAGGTTCCTAGAGGTTATGGTTATAAAAATAATAACTAATAATTCAAGTATTAGAAAAATTACCTCTAAAACAATAAAGATTTAAAATAAGGATTGCCATACAAAAACAAAACAAAAGCAAACCAAAACAAAGTTCTAATTATAATACTTCCACTACTCCCAGAGGAGGAGGAGAGAACTGTTTTTAAAAATGTTGCTGTATTTCAAGTTTCTCCCCAAAGTGAGTGTTTCCATCAAGTTATAAACTTCTGAAAATATTCTTTATCTCAAGTAACATTAACAGGTATTATTGAAATAAAATATTCTACAATTACTATCCAAGGGTGCATCCAGATGAATGTGCATGTGCAGTATGTGGTGGTGCAGACCCATCTGTGGTGCTGCACACCTCACACATGGCACATGCAGGTGTTCCCCATGCTGCTAATTTCCAGCATGGGGAAGAGTTTTTATACTGGGAGATCTTAGTGTTAAAGAATCCTGCATCTCAAAAGAGTGGGGCAGCAGCACACGCCACCCGAAACCAGAGTCCAGCCAGCTGGAGCCATGCTCCAACTGCCAGCTACTTTCCCTGCTGCAGGATCACCACACCTGCAGGCCCTGGAGGCCCCCAGGACCCTAGGTAAGGTTGCTGGGACCAACCCAGGTTCTGGCCCCAGCCTGCCCTACCCCACCTGGAGCAACATGTTACATGCCAGAGTGCATGTGTACATGCATTCCCATGGGACAAGTAGCAGTGCTGTTTGTCTCTGGGAAAACACATGTTCCAGCCTGTGGGGATGTGTCCCAAAGGTCTACATTTCTTATCACTAAACATAAAGCAGTGACAAATATGTTTTTCCATTGTGCTCCATGGCTTTTTCAGGTCTTTTAAAGTTTCCACAGTCTTTAAGCTTCATTTCCAATTTGAGAACATGTTTTTTTATAAATTTAGATATGTCACCTCTTTTCAGATATACTACAGCACCAGGGTGCACTTGGAGGTAATAGGCTAAATTTCTCTTACCTAGCAGCTAGAAAGTTGAAAACATAAGTTTTTGCCAAATAACAAGTTCATTGGTTAAAATAAAATCCAAAGTACACCTGTTAGTACACTGAGCACATTTTCAGACATATCTTAAAAAATAAGTATATAAAGTTAATGTTTTTGTTGGTTCTTGAGGGTTTTATTTTTACTCCTAACTAATAGTGTACCTCTACTACTCCAATGTTATTTTTTTAAAAGACGCATGATATAGTGTTTTAAATATGTTTTTACAGAATAACGATGAGGAGGAGTCTGCATTCCAGTGGTGGATCATATCTTGGTTAAAAGAGGAAACAAATATACTTTCTGAATCTGTCTTGGCTGCCTGCCACAGGAGCAGTGAGATATAAATATTTAGGTCAGGCATTCTGTACTGAACAGCATCTCAAACATACTCTTCAGCACACAGTAAGGGCCAAATCCTATTATCTCCAATAGTCATGGAAGTGGTGCATAAAAGCTATGTATGGCTACACAACTAACTGCAATTCTAATGCATTTTAATGGAATCCCACAATGCACATAAATGAACTATGTGGCTATGCATTAACTGCATAAATTGAGTGTACATCTACTGAGCATACTCCGAGGAGCCGTCCTCTATCTCTGGAGGTCCATAGCCAGCTGCATGCCAGAGCAATGCTATTATGCACCTGGTAGCCACCTACAGCCTATGTAGGCCTTGGATAGCCTAGAAAATATAGTCAGTAGTAGAGTAACAAGGGGTGGGTAAGAGGGGCACTTCCCCTGGGGGCCAACTTAGAAGGGATACCAGAATTGCCCCCCACTCCCACAGAATCCACACCCGCACAGCATGAGCAGCCTCCCACAGCATTGCTCTTATAGCAGCAATACCTGGTACACATCCTGCTGCTGTCACTATAAGAACAAGAGCCAAGGTGAGCAGAGCATGTAGTGGTAGCAACAGCAACAGTAGTTCATCTTGGGACTATATTTGTGTTCTGTGCATAGATAAGACTCCTGGGCCCCCTTTGCCCCACCCCCATTGACGTTCTGTCATTGGGTAGGTCCCAGAGCAGAGGTCCAGGGGTAACACCTCTCATGAGTGAGACCACCCCCAAGCTCTTTTAGTGAAAGGTCTCTTATAGTTGCTTGTCTCTTTAGTCTGTATTACCCATCCCCACAACTTGTCTACATTCACTTCTCTAACCTGCTAGGTCTTCATTATCTGGACCTTTCTTCCCTTTCCTGCTGAGGTCTTTATCTTATATCCCTCTGCAGCCCAGGTACACCCAAGAGTGTGCCCTATTCTCAACTGGATGGGACAGGTAGGCAGGAGGGGGTGCTGTGAGAGGGATGCCAGAATTTCAAGCAGATCCCCCTTTCCTCTATAGAGTTAGCCCAAGCCCAAAGTTCTCAACTATATACAATTTATTGAGTTATAATATACATAAACATAAAACTAAATAACATATACATATATTTACACAGTGAACATTAACCAATAACCAAGGTCAAACCCTAAATAATACTATTTACAACATCACAATACAACATTCAATTACAAAATATAAGGTGCAAACATGAACAAACTTAATAACATCTATTCCTTAATATAGTCCCTGACCCATGGCAAGAGATGGTCCTCCTTCCAATGGGGTCCCTTGGGAGGTGTCCAGGAAGCACCAGGGGCCCCTCCCCTTAGGGCCTTGACTAGGAAGGGGGCTGCTCACCCAGCCCCTTCTCTGGGTTTGCCCGCCCCAAATGTTGTTTCCCTGTGGGACCCAAGGGCCCAATGACTCACGCTCCCTCAGATGGTGGTGGTCAGGGTGCAGCTCGATGGGGTCTCCTCTGCTGGAGTGCCTCTCCAGGCCTCTCCCACACCACTGGTTCCTCCCCACCCTGTGTCCCGCTCTGACACCCAGGGCTCAGCTCCTCTCAGCTGCTGCACCACTGCTACTGGCTTTTGGGTGCTTGGCCTCACGCTGCAGCACTACTATTTCCCTGAGCCCTGGCTTAATTACCAAGGGCTCTTTTAGCACAGGCCAGGCCTTTCAGGCTCCGGCCACCTGTCCTCATGCTGGGTGGCTAACCCAAAGGCTTGAGCCCATGCACCACCCTGCGCACCGAGGGACCTGGCCGCTTGCCAGGAGATGAGGCCTGAGCCACCTCACTGCAGCACCAAGGCCTTTGCCCTGTGCGCTGCCCTGTACACTGTGTGGCCTGCTGGCCCTACCAGAGTTGCAGGCTCGAGCCGCCGCTTGCAGCTCTCAAAGCCTGGGCTCCATGCACTGAACCATGCACCGTGATGGGCCCGAGCAGTCTCACACTGCTCCCAGGGCTGGGTCTCTGCACACCATCCCTGTGTACTGTCAACAGCCTGAGCAGTCTCGCACCGCTCCCAAGGCTCTGTTTCTCCAGTGGCAACTTCAGGAGCCTTGGACCTATTGTCCACTGGGGGAGAGCTCCCCAGCTTTTCTTGGCTCCGCTCTTCTTGAGTCCCTCACTGAATCTGCCCCTCATGCTAGGCATGCAGCTCCTTTTATACACTCCAGGGCTTTGCCCCTGAAGTCTTCCATACCTAACAGTTTACAGTCTTCAATCAGGTCCTGAGGAGCTCTTCTCCCCCTTCCCTCAGGAAAGGGGCATGACTTTATTTCTCTTGCTGCCTCCTGATTGGTGGATGGGCTCCACCAATCAAAACAGCAGGATCTCAAGCCTAGGACTCAACCCAAGCTCTGAAAGGTAAGCCTGCTACACCTCTAAGGGGTGTGACCTCAGGCTTCTTTCGTTCCTTTTAAAGGGCTATTCCCCTTTCTCCTCTTCCTCATAATAGGGTCTAAAAGGGTCCCTCGTACAGGGAGGGTGTCCTAAAAGCATCTCTCAGTTTGGGTTGCTCCTTTCTGAAACTCTGAGAGCAGGTCCTAAAGGGTGGGCAGCTTGCTATGCAGGAGTCCAGAGAATCCTCTTGAACAGCTCAAGGCCATAGACCCAAGACTGTCCATTGGGCATCTTTGATGTGTTCTGGTATGAGAATGGGGGGAATGGGGAGGACCCTCCATCATCTCTATTCAACCTACTTTCAATCTATGAGCATGTGCAGTTTGGTATGATTATGTAACCATAGTAGCGGGAAAGTTATGGTAATGAGCAGTTTGGTAAAAACAGGTATGAGTGATCCGTTTGAAATAGACCATTGATTGATGGATCCATATGAGTGATGATTGGATAAGGCTATGATTGACAGGTGGTGTCCCAATGTAAAACCTGTGAGAGTCATCACCTCAGTACATGACTGAAGGTGATTATGCGCAACTGGGTATGTGATTGGAGTTGAGCTTGACTAGAGATGCGTGCCTGAGACTGCATGACTGACATGACTGGGCTTGTGTCTGGAATCTGTAACAGAGCGAAACTGAGACTCGGTTATTTTTGCTGGTGAGAGTGAACAGTGTTGACTAAGAGTACAGGGTGCTTGGACAAGCAACAAAGTACTTACCTGCGGAATGGTCCTTGCCATCTGTGAACTCACCTATGTGGTGTACCTGTCCCATCTTTACCGGAAGGATAAAATATTACTCACCCTTCTCCTGAGGTGCCTAGTACCCATCGTGAGGGGAACACATTAGAAATCCTCAGCGTGACAGAGGCTGAGTAGTAGGTTCTCCTGCATGCTAGGCCTAAGTGCTCTGGGTCATCACCTAAGGGTGACATGTTAGTATTGCTTGACTCCATGTTGTAAATAGTGTACATATTGACTTGTTATGATTTGGATTTGGTGTTATGTTATGAAACTTGTTTAATATACATTCTCATTAACCTTGATCCTGTATTGTGTATTTATTGGTGTGCTTGTCCTCCTGGGGGGGCCACGCTGTAGGCCAATCTCCAGAGCAGAGACCCCTTTAGGCACATGTAAATAAAAATCAGCTGGCAATTTATAGAGGCCTAACAACCCTCTGAGCGCATTAATATAAGTCATCCTGCCTACCTGTCTTCACCCCTCTACACATGGGTCATCTACCTGAGACTTGCTCAAAAATTTACTCTTTACACACCCAGCCAAAGAGGAATAGGATTCTGCCCTGGATGTATTAAAATACCACAAAGGTGGGTAATTGATGTACACATTATAAGAAATCATTTACTGAAAGGTCAAAATATACAATAAAGTAAACATGGTAAAACTAGAATAATTTTGAATAAATATGGCTTACTAAATCTGAACTCCTATTGAGAATCTCAAAAGTTGTAGTTTATTTGGTGATGAATGTATGAAACATTCACAGTTTTTTTAGTGTTTTATTATATAAGTATGCCCTACAACAATCTATATATCATTCAGTCAGTAAATATAAATTTGTTTCTAAAGTGCTTTTTATGCAAGATCCTCAAGTTGGTCTGCAATATATATAGTCATATATATATATATGAATGGCCAAAGCATGGGAGAATCAAGTTATACTTTAAAGCCCTCTATTAATAACTGTTAGGACTTCCTTTCTTTAAAATAAAAATATGTATGCAAATATAAACCTATATAATGCATTCCTGCATTCTTTCTTCAAATTATCTCTATATAATTGCTGCTAAATACATGAAATGATTATTTTTGTAGGATATAAAGCTTTTCCAGTGTACAAAAAGTTATCTCTGGGGAATACCATTCAATACAAAATACTATATTTCACTTATTTGTCATTATACTATTTAATTTCTTTCTTCTTTTGACACACTATGAGTCCATGTGTGCTAGTAATTACAAGTATTCTGAAAGATCCAACTTGCTGGAAAAAAAACTATTTTCCTTGTCCAGGACATGGTCCATTCTTTGGGTTGAAAACATGTTTTTCTTATTTATTTATTTACATATTTATTTATCTATTTATTTGGCTTAATAAAAAAAATTGTAAGTCTATGAACACTGTCTAGTTTCATTATAACAGTATTCAGATATCTAAGTCAACCATATGAAACACATTGAGGGGGAATGCTTTCATATAGAAGTTTTGCTAGAGAAAAAAAAAACAATTTACATTACATTGAATACTGGAATTATCTCCAAAAGAATTAAATAATTTAGAACCCAAGTACAAAATTTAGAGAAGAAGCAACCTCAATGAGGCTATGTGTTTCTTTCTCAGGTGAAAACCAAGTTTAAGGGAAAGCGCTGAAGTGAGGTCAACTCATGCACTATTGTCATGCAAAGTCATCCTCTCAAGGAAAATAAAAGCTTGATAATCATAAAAGAGCTAAGAACCAATCTCAACACAGAATTTTGCTGCAACTTTATAGATAAGTGACCCCTACTCCCCTTATCTCCCAGCAGCACACTTATGCTACCACTAAAGAAAATGCTTTTTGCCATAACAAACAATTAAAATGGACCAGCTTTGCTATGGGTATCTCTTTCAGCAAAGCAATTTCAGCTTTACAGGGAGGAAAGCTTTCCAAACTTCCCATTCAAGTTAGTCCTACTCCAAGGTCATAGTAGGTATATGGACAAGGTAATGACTGTCAACCACCATGAAGATTTTTGCTCTCATATCTGTCACTTGTTGAAAAGAACATGTCACATGGAGTGATTGCTACTCACTGGCTGTGTCTACACAAGATGGTGACTGTGCAGTAGCCTGATACTACTGCAAAGTAGTGTTGTGTGGCAAAAAGTATGACGCAATGCTACTGCACAGTAGTATTAAGCTACTGCACAATATCACAAAGGTATCTGTCAGCGCTACTGCGCAGTAACTCAGTAACTTAGTAACTAAATTACTGTGCAGTAATGACTGTACAATAACTCTGGTCAGTGGGCTCCACAGATCTGGAAAGCTCTTTTTGTACAGAATGGGGGCAGAGGGGCTTCTATTGATTCACAGGATAGAGAGGAAACCAGTATGTCAAACAGGAGACAAGCTTTGCTTTGTGCTGAAGTAAGCAAATACAGGAGACTATATTTTGGCTCATTGCCTCATCATTCCTAATGCTATGCATAGATTCTTTGAAATACACTCAAGTTTAAGAAGTTGTACAATAATGTATAAGACTGGGTCTGTTTGAGGATTCCTGAGGTCTACAGCTTCCTTTGGAGAAGAAGTAAAGCTGGGTAGCTTATACTTAGATATATTTGCAGTAAAACTGGGTGTCATACACAGACAGACCCTGCAGTTCAGGATTGAGCGTGAAGTTACACATGACACTTAGACCGTACTAAGAAAGCTTAAAATGAGAGCATCCACATGTTAAAACTCATTAACTTGTACTAAGTGCCCTTTGAGCATCTCAAATTTATGCCACTTCAGGAGAAGATTAACTCTAGCCCATGCTACCTAGCTCATGTTAAGGTAACTTCAGTCTGCTCCATAGAGCTAACATGAGCAGTTTACAGTCCTCCAGCATCTCAGAAAGAACCCATCCCAGCACTTTCCCTGCATCCCTGACACATACACACCCAGAAAAGGGATAGAGCCCAGGTGTTCTGACATTTATCCATGCCCCTGCTTGCCACCCCTCTGGTTGCAAGTCAGATCGGTGCAGACTAGAAATGGCATTAACCCTTAATATGCAACTGTTCACAGCACATTGTAACTTTCACACTGCTTAACATTGCACCCATTGAGTATGGCCTAAGTGTGACATGTAACTTCACCCTTAAAGCAACTAAAAGCACGTTAAACTTGCCTTTGGGTTCCAAACTCCATGTGGAAAATTTAGTCTGCTTATCACAAACTTGCCTCCTTTCTGGCGGGTTCTTTTTTACATTTCTTCAATCTGCCTTTTGCTTCCATTTCTGCCACTGGTTGGGAGGTAGGAAAAAGAAGCAGGCTGACAATTCACACCTGCTCCTAGACTAAGGGAGGCAAGAAGAACAAAGCAAGAGACAGGCAGAAAGTTACTTCTGAAAAAAAAAATTAGTTTAATGAAAAAACATTGTATACTATTGTATGGACCTGCATTATCAATACAAGTGTAAATGTACACTTGTACATTTGATCACCACCACTGCAGTGTAAATGTACACAGGCCCCAAATGAATGTCTTTGAAGGAGTTTTGATTTTGCTTAATTAAAAATGTAGCCAATTCCATTAACTTTATCTCCTCCTGCCAGACTGACAGGGAATACCTAGGGGAATGGGGTGAGGAGGAGGACCCTGTTGGGCACCACCACTGCTGCTGTTCTAGGCTGAGCCTTGGCTCCATGCATCCTGGCAGGACCAGAGCAGGAGCAGTTTTGCAGCTCTTCCTACCCCACATAAGCCCAGGGCAGCTGCAGCAGTGGGCAGGGGAGGGATGGAATGAGATGGGCAAGGAGGGGATTGACTACTGAGCATGGAAGGGAAGCGAAGGAGAAGTTCTTACTTATTTCAGGGATTTAAAAACAGTCCCTGGCTGCTTTTCCCACTGTGCAGTCTGAAAGGAGGATACAACTGCACCACTGTACACATTCTGATCTCTACTGTCCAAAACTCATACCCCTGTTCCATTGATTTCAACAGATTTATGCCTCCTGGAAGTTATTTTATTTATGTGGCCCAGCACAGATCTGTAGCAGGTAGAAACAAACAAAAAGGTTTTCTATCTAAAAAAGCTTTACTTTTTGCTGGAAGGTAGGGATCCTGGTCAGTCTTTAATTAGTCTAATGGATCTGGAACATCTGTAATTTCCTAAGCAAGGGCAACTCTTAGCCATCTATTGAGGGAAGAAGACATTCTTAGCAATTGCACTTTACATGGCTCAATGTTCCCTCTCTCAGAACTGGTATCACTGAAAAATCAAATTTAGCTGCACTAATATTTGGTTCCATTTGGCTTCAAATCTATTTTAATTTTCTAAACTAAAACTTCATCTCTTTTGAAAGCAATTTAAACAAGACAAAATTGATATTTACAAAAAATAACTAGTTTGAATTTGATTAAAATCTGAATCTTTCAGATTGCCTATGGAAATACATTTATGTTATGGATTCTTTTCTGAATTGGATGAGAGACAGAGAGATGTGTCAACAGAAAAAAAAGAATTATGACTATCAATATGTCTCTCATATTTTATGACAGTGATTTACTGCTACTATTGAGCATGTCTGTTAGTATAATTTTAAGATTTGAAAGCTATAGGAAGAAATTTTCCATTGTAAGATATTCAACTGCACTACAAGTATTTGTATCAAGGTGCCTCTGGGGGCTATAAACACACTTAACACTGGACAGACACTTCAAAGAGAACCAGGCAGAAATATGCTTCTGTTTGCAAGGAGTCCCACTGAAGTTACTGAATCTCCACATGTATTTGTGCAGTTCCATTTGTACAGTAAAGGCCCAAGCTTAGCACTTTCAGAACTAGAGAGTTCCAGGATTTGAACCAAGCTCTATTTTGTTAGATATTCTCAGGTTGATGTTACTTTTGTATGATTTCTTATCTGGGGGCAAATAATGCAATTTCATTGTAACTGGAAAATTCTGGTGGATCAGTAAGTTCTTAAAGGAGGAAAGTTACTGTTAAAGAAATAATTGAAACCCACAATTGGTCAGATGAGAATTAATATATTGTTAGTATTAAATTTCAAATATAAATATACATTTTGTGGTGTCAATGTCCAACGTTTTTACTAAAAATATTAAATCATATGGCATTAGTTCACATGCTTTAGAGCAAATGGAACCCCCCTCCATTTTTTTTCTAAAACGAACACATACTTATACCCATAATTATTCTATAGTGGGTCACCGCAGAATAATCAGAATTAAGTATTAAATAACTGACATGTATTGTCGTGGAATATTCTAGGTTACTGTGGTATTGTCCTATTTTAATTATGGGGAAGAGCATGATAAATTGAAATCCCTTTACACGGTAGATGTTTTTAGTTGCTTAGTGGCAACTACTGCAAAAAAAACTAACAAATGCAGAACTATGTTTAAACATGAAAGTTTAATTCTGACACCAAACTGTATGAAAAATCTCCATAGTTTTCATAATAGATGTACACCAATTTATCCTGCTAACTAGGAATTATATTTTTAGCACATGCTCCTATGTATGCTTAAAAGATTGGCTGCAGTGGTCCCTCAAAGTTAAGGATGACATCCATCAGGCTTAATAGGTCCTCAGGTGACTGAGAAGCCCAATTCTAGATGCACACATTCTTTGGCAATGGGTGCATGTTGTTGCGCAGGGGAGTGGGATTCACAGCCAGGTTGGTCTCTGTCTCCTCCTTCCTCTGCCACTGCTGTTCCACCTCAGTATTGAGTTGTTGGGCCTCAAAGTGGCTCGCACCTTGGTGGACCAGGTGGCACCATGCCAAACAGTCAGCAGCTTGCTCCCCACAGCCATTGGTGTCAATGCCTCCATGATTAAGAGTGATCTTGTGCATGTCTTTGTACCATTTCCTTTGGCTGCCCTTTGAGAGTTGGCCAACGGAGAGCTGGGAGAAGAGAATCTGGCAAGGAAGGTGGTTCTTGGACATCTGGATGCAATGACCCATCCATCAGAGTTGATTTCTCAAGAGCAAGGCTTAGATGCCAGTGCATACAGCTTCATGGAGGATGCTCACACTGGTCCAGCGGTCCTCCCATTTGATCCCAAGGATTTGACACAAGCACTGCTGGTGAAAGCTTTCGAGGGTCTTAATGTGTTGTTGGTAGACAGTCCAGGTTTCACTTTAGTAGAGGAGGGTGGTCAGCATGACAGCTTTATAAACCAGGACCTTCATCAACTTCTGAAGGTCTCTATTTCTGAAGACACATTGTCACAGCTTGAAGAAGGCAGCACTGGCACAGTTTACTGGGTGCTGAACTTCTTCATCAATGGTAGCCTGTTGACAGAGATGGCTGCAATGATACAGAAAGTGCTCCACATACTCCAGAGCCTCCCTGTCTACATAGATAGCATGAGGGATGTTCAGCTGGCCTGGGGAGGGTTGGTGGAGAACCTTCATTTTGGCAATGTTCAGGAGCAGGGTAAGTCTCTTATACAAAATGTTGAAGAGATCTAAGTCACTTACACATCCTGTGCAGAGAGAGCCATCATACAGCAATCATCCACAAACTAAAGGTTGTGGATGTCCTTGGTGATGAGTTTCATTTTTGCCTGAAAGCACCCAAAATTAAAAAGCTTCCTGTCCAGTCGATACTGAATACTGATGCCGGATGGTAGATCATCTTGGATGAGGTGGATGATGATGGTCAGGTAGATTGTTAACAAAGTGGGAGTGATCACACAATTGCAGAAGGTGTCGGTTTCAGATCTTCCAGTCGGAAGATGGCAGTCATATCATCATGCAGGAGTCTCAGCATGGTGACAAACTTCAGCAGGCAGCCAAGGCACTGGAGGATAGTCCACAGAGCTTCATGATTTAAGGAATTGAACACCTTGGTCAGGTCAATGAAGGCAAGGAACAGTTCTTGATTTTGCTCCTGATATTTTTCTTAGATCTGCCTGGCAATGAAAACCATGTTCACAGTGCCCCAGGATGGTCAGAAGCTGCACTGGGTTTATGGAAGGATCTCCTCGGTGACAAGATGAAGGCAGTTCAGGAGGATGCAGGCCAGATCTTACCTTCAATGGACAGGAGGGAAATCCCCCTGTAGTTCCCACAGTCAGATTTGTCCCCCTTCTTGTATCTGGTCATGATGGTCATGGTCTTGAGATCACCAATAATGTTTTCTTGTTCCCAAAAGCAGAGGATAAGCTGGTGGAGTCATGATGTGAGTTTAATTTAAGTCTAATTCTGAGATCAAACTGTATGAAAAATCTCCATAGTTTTCATAACAGAAGTACACCAATTTATCCTTCTAACTAGGAATTATATTTTTAGCACATGCTTCCATGTATGCTTAAAAGATCAGCATGTCAACAGAGGATCAGAAAGATTATTCCACAACAGATTACTCTAGATGTAGTGTATTTCCATTTAGCAAAAAACCCCTTACATCTCCTATATATGTTTTCCACAGTTTGTAACATGAAAAGTCTTACGCTTATCACATTCCATTGGAAAGTGTGCAGCAGAAGAATATCTTAGATTCGAAAGCTTGTCTAACTCTATCCCACATATGCAGTTGGTCCAATAAAAGATACCACCCAAGGAAATCCTTGCCTGTTACATAATTTGTGGCTAATCATGCCTATAACATTACTCTAAACAGAGCAGATCGTATGTATTTCATTTATTTTGTTTTTTATTTAGATATCTACCAATTTATTTTTAAAAATGGCAGTTGACTATGAATTTTAACCTCTAAGACAAATTGAGCTCTGGCAGGCTTTAAACTAGGCTTGTTGGGGGAGGGGGAGGATGAGGATGGAGGGAGCCATGGAACACCGAACCAAGAAATGCCCACAAGAACAGCCCAGCCAAGACAGGCGATAAGCACAAGAAATACCCAGTTAAGAGGCAGGGGCCCAGATAGTCCTGGGATTATGGGGGCAGTGCATACACCTTCAGGAGGCCTTAAATGCCTCTACATTAATGCTTGTAGTATGGGGAACAAGCAGGAGGAACTTGCCCTCTTGCTAGCTAACAAAAACCCAGACATAGTGGGGCTCACTGAAACTTAGTGGAATCCAACACACGACTGGGTGGCAAACTTCAAGGATGTACAGGAGGGATAGAACAGGGAGGAAAGGTGGGGGTGTGTCGCTCTACATTAAAGAGCAATACACGTCCTCAACAAACAGTACTGGGTCAGAGGAGAAGCAGTCTGAAGTGCTCTGGGTCAGAATACAAGGGTGTCGGGGGGAAAGGGACTTAACGGTGGTAGTCTACTACAGGCCACCAAACCAGGGGGAAGAGCTGGACCGGGAACTCTCAGGTAAGCTCACAGAAGCAGTTAAGTCAAGGGACATGGTCATCATGGGTGACCTAAACTACCCAGACATCTTCTGGGAAGAGCAGTCAGCCAGGTCTGACCACTCACGTAGGTTCCTAACCAAGTTACAGGACCTCCATCTAACCCAGGAGGTGCACAGTCCCACCGGTGGAAATGCCTTGCTGGACCAGGTCCTGGCCATGGGCGATGATCTGGTGAGTGAACTGCAGGTTCTCAACCACCTGGACGATAGCGATCATCACCTACTGGAATTCACCATCTGGCATAGGGTGTCAAAGGTCTGCAGCAAGGTAGCAGCCCCGGACTTAAGGAGGGCCAATTTCAATGAGGTAAGGAGACTAGTCGGGGAGGCACTGAGGCCCCGGAGGGGAGGGGAGTTGGGAGTCCAGGAAGAGTGGTTGTTCCTTAAGGAGCTGATCCTCCAAGCCCAAAGGGTGACAATCCCAAAGCAGATCAAAGGGAGCAAGAGTGCTCAAAAGCCCCCCATGGCTCACCAAAAGCATCCAGGAATGTCTCAAAGCTAAAAAGAAGACATATACCCAATGGAAGGGAGGAGCCATCACCAAGGAGGATTATACCTCCATTGCTCAAGATTGTAGGGGGGCTGTTAGGAAGGCTAAAGAGGACACAGAACTAGGACTAGCGACCCAGATCAAAGATAACAAGAAGTCCTTTTTAAATACATAGGGGGTAAAAAGAAGGTACCTGGCAACGTGGGGCCTCTGAAGGATATGCTAGGAAATCTGGTGATCGCACCAGACAACAAAGCTAATTTCTTTAACAATTTCTTTGTCTCCATTTTTCTAAGCAGGCACCAGGTCATCCCCCCACCCACCAGGATCCCAGATGGACCCAGGGGAGGCACAGCCAGGCCCAGAGTCAGTGAGGACCTAGTCAGGGAACTTCTGGTGGTTCTACATGTATTCAAATCAGCAGGTCCTGATGATCTCCACCCCAGAATGCTGAGGAAATTAGCAGAGGTCATTGCAGGACCCCGGCACAACTTTAAGAGCACTCATGGTGCTCTGGCAAGGTGCCAGAGGACTGGAAAAGGGCCAATGTGGTCCCCATTTTCAAAAAAGGGAGGAAAGAGGACCCAGGAAACTATAGGCCTATTAGTCTTACGTTGGTCCTGGGGAAGCTCTGTGAGAAGATTATCCAGGAGCACATCTGCAAGGGACCAGCAGGGGAGTTTATGCTTAGGGGCAACCAACATGGGTTCATTAGAGGCAGGTCTTGTCAGACCAACCTGGTGGCCTTCTACGACCAGGTCACAAAATCCTTGGACACAGGTGTAGCGGTGGATGTAGTCTTTCTGGACCTGAGGAAGGCCTTCAACACTGTCTCCCACCCCATTCTCATTAAACAGCTAGGTGACTGTGGCACTGATGCCTACACAGTCAGATGGGTCACAAATTGGCTAGAGGGTCACACTGAGAGAGTGGTGGTAGATGGGTCATATTCGACCTGGAGAGAGGTGGGCAGTGGAGTCCCCCAGGGATCAGTCCTCGGGCCTGTACTGTTCAATTTCTTTATCAGAGACTTGGACGAGGGGGTGAAAAGCACCCTGTTCAAATTCACTGATGACACCAAGATTTGGGGTGAGGTGAGCACACTAGAAGGGAGGGACAGGATACAACTGGACCTGGACAGGTTACAGGGGTGAGTGAATGTGAATAGGATGGGATTCAATACTGATAAGTGCAGAGTACTGCACTTGGGCAGGAAGAACCAGCAGCATACCTATAGGCAATCAACATACCCCTAATCACAAAATCCTTGGATGCAGGTGTCATGGTTGATGTAGTCTTCCTGGACTTTAGGAAGGCCTTCAACACTGTCTCTCACACCATTCTCATTAAAAAATTAGGCAACTGTGGAGCCAATGCCTACACAGTCAAATGGGTGGAGGGCCACACCCAGAGAGTGGTGGAGGATGGGTCATTTTTGACCTGGAGGGATGTGGGAAGTGGGGTTCCCCAGGGCTCAATCCTTGGTCTCGCACTGTTCAACATCTTCATCAGCGACTTGGGCAGGGGTGAAAAGCATCCTGTTCAAATTCACGGATGACACTAAGTTGTGGGGAGAAGTGGGCACACTAGAGGAAAGGGACAGGCTGCAACTAGATCTGGACAGTTTACAGGGGTGGGCGGATGAGAACAGGATGGGTTTCAACATGGACAAGTGCAAAGTATTGCACCTGGGGAGGAAGAACCAGCAGCATACCTACAGGCTGGAGAACTCCCTTCTCATCAGCACATAGGCAGAAAAGGATCTTGGAGTCATTATTGATTCCAAGATGAACATGGGCCACCAATGTGAGGACACGGTCAGGAAAGCTAACTGCACCTTGCCTTGCATCCACAGATGCATCACGAGCAGGTTCAAGGAGGTGATCCTCCCCCTCTATGCAACTCTGGTCAGGCCACAGCTGGAGTACTGCATCCAGTTCTGGGCTCCACACTTCAGGAGGGATGTGGCCAGCATCGAGAGGGTCCAGAGGAGGGCCACTCGCATGATCAGGGGGCAGCAGGGCAGGCCCTACGAGGGGAGGCTATGGGTCCTGAACCTGTTCAGCCTCCACAAGACAAGGCTGAGGGGGGATCTAGTGGCCATCTATAATCTGGCCAAGGGCGACCAGCAGGCAATGAGAGAGTCCCTGTTCCCCTAAGCGCTACTGGGAGTAACAAGGAACAATGGCCATAAGTTGATGGAGAGTAGATTCAGGATAGATATCAGGAGGCACTACTTCACAGTCAAGGTGGCTAGGATCTGGAACCAACTTCCAAGGGAAGTAGTGCTGGCTCCTACCCTGGGGGCCTTCAAAAGGAGGCTAGATAATCACCTTGCTGGGGTCATTTGACCCCAGCACTCTTTCCTGCCTATGGCAGGGGGTCAGACTCGATGATCTGCTCAGGTCCCTTCTGACCCTACCAACTATGAAACTATGAAAAAAAAATCACTAATTAAAAACAAAATAAAAGAAAAATAAAACCCTACCAAATAATCAGGCATTCAAATACATAAGAGTGTGCATAACCCCATTTTATAGGGTATGCCAAAGCTGGATGACTCAATAAGGCCACCCTAATTTTAGACTCAGATTATGCCCTTTTTTAGTTGCGGAGCTTTATTGCATCCATCAGGGGCTGAGACAGTTAATTCTATAATACAGTGACTCAACTGTTGCATTGCAAATAAATTTCTTATGCATTTCCTTTTTGTATTGTAATTTAGTTATTCTTAAATAGTTCCTAGGAAAATATATGTTAGTTTTTTTGGGGTGGCGGGGGCTAAAGAATAGGGTGAAACTATGTGTTCATCATTACACCATGGACAGTACTTTATTGTGTGATAATTAATTTTCATATATTCTTTTTTTAATAAAATATGAATCTAAACTTTAGTTTTGGTAAATAAGAGAGGCCTGGTATTTGATTATTCTATCTTTAAAGGTAATTAGGAATTTTTCCATTGTGAATGCTGTGGGATCATGATCCCAATTTACATTTACTGTTAATCCTCTTTCATGCATTGAATAGAAAAAAATATTTTCATTTTGGTATCACTTTTGTAGTAAGCAGCAGCTTCAGAATCTAATTTCAAATGTGATACACTAGACCCGAGCAGAAAAAAGATGGTATTTTTTGGCTAATGATTTATTCTCTGATCTTAATACCCCTGAAGTCAGTGGAAACTTTGCTGTTGACTTTGATGGATTCAGGATCAAGGCCTTTATAAGCTGTAGCTTGTGTGTTCCTTTTGTATGTATCACTCCCTTTAAAGGGAGTCATTGGCATGGGTTTAATTTTAATATTCCTAATTATGTAGCATTTTTTATGCCCTAGAAACCTGATAACTTTGTCATGCTTAATACCAGAAGTTTGATTAAGAACAGCTAATCAACATAATTCAGGAATCCTACTATATGCTATGGTGTATTTGGATCATAATGAGTTATGTACAAATTCTTCTGATACTTTTCTGAAAGTTTTCCTGGCCAGAGGTATAAAAGCACAGCTCTTTATCTGGAGCAGCTGTGCAATGGCTGGGGCAGCACCGTCTGGAACAGTGCTGATCTCAATGGCGTGATCAGCTGCCACTGTGGTCACAGCTATTTTTGCATCCTCTTCCCACAAAGGTGACATGGGGGCTGCTGCCCCAGTTAGTTTTGCTACAGCATTAGCATAGCAATGTGGGCAAGTGGCTATAGCAGCTGCCACATGTAGGACAGCTTCTGGGTGCTACCGTGCTGTGTAATCACAATGGTACAGCTGCGACAGTAGCTGTTTCTTTCTGCACTCCCTCCTAAGTTGGTATCTCTGTCCAGAACTAAAGGTGCCCATTCAACAACTGTAATTGAAGGTGTCCTGGCTGTTGTTTTTATCACAGAGTATATATCTATATATCATGATTATTCTCAGTGTTTCTTATTCATTAACTTAGAACTTTAGAGAAATGTAGTAAATTGTCAGCTAATGGATTTTTCTGACACTGTAATACCAATCCTTGGAGTAGCAGGGTTGGTGTGTTGTAGCTGTGCAAAAAAAAATTATCACTAAAGAAACCTCTTGCTTTTCACAATCCTGGAAGTAACACATTCTCAATATACTGTATTTCTTTTTCTTACTTGTTAACATTGTGTATAAGTAATTTAATATCCTTGGCTAGGTACAGACATTCAAAAAGCCTGAGGCAGAATAGATCTAAATTGCATGGTTTTCTGTAAGCGACGTAGTTTACATCAGTAGCAAACAGAATACACATTTGGCTTTGGTGGGGGTGCAAATCTTAGACCAGGTTCTGCCATTTTTAAGCCAGTCTGTGTGCTGAATTTCTGTTCTGTTACAGGTATTGACCAGTTTCCAATCACTTATAGTGTATAGTAAAAGTATGATGTCTGTACCTAGCCCTTGGCAGCAGCATGTATGTGTTCAATAATAAGTATGTAGATTAACAGAATTCTAATCTTTGGGGTTACTGAGTGTTTATTGTCAAATTAGCCACAATAAAATGACAAAAATGGCAGCTCAGCATTTTAAATGGCTTCATAATATAGTCATATACACTTAGAAAAAAACTTAAATGGTAAATATGTTCTGTATCCTTGGTTGCAGAATACAGTGTGAACTTGGAAGTCACTTTTCCTGGGTTTTTTTAATGTGTCAGACTGCAGTGATACCACAGCACAAGTGACAAAACTAAGTAACACCACCATTGTTCCTTTTTCTTAAATTGAGTTGATTTTGATAAGTTCATATTTCACTTTGTAAAAGACATAACAAAAGTAGAATGTTCGACAAATAGCGTAAGAAATTTGACAAGCTAAAAAAAGAAAAAAACTGACAAAAGACCTAGTAACAATTATTGTAAGAGATTTAAAAAAAAGAGCCTGAAGAAGAAAATTGAAGTATTGCACTGATTCTTTTGTAGTTCAACATTCCCATGTGTTGTAGCAAATTGGAAGTTTACAAAGTGTACAAACAGCCACATTGTGTGGCAGCTGTCATACTAATATTTTTTACTAAATAAAAATGTATGTTTCTGTAATGTCTTCTTTTTTTTAAATTAGAGGAATAAATTGTGGGGAACTGACATCAGTTAAAGATGTCTAAGTTAATGTTTCTTCGAACAGCCTTAGTTCTTGTCTAGTTAACATTTTTGATTAGTTATACATAATTGATTTCATTGTTGGTAGGGTCGGAAAGGACCTGAGCAGATCATCAAGTCCAACCCCCTGCCATGGCAGGAAAGAGTGCTGGGGTCAAACGAGCCTGGCAAGGTGTTCATCCAGCCTCCTCTTAAAGACCCCCAGGGTAGGAGCCAGCACCACTTCTCTTGGAAGTTGGTTCCAGATCCTAGCTGCCCTGACAGTGAAGTACTGCCTCCTGATGTCTAGTCTGAATTTACCCTCTGCTAGTTTGTGACCATTATTTCTTGTCACTCCTGGTAGTGCTCAGGGGAACAGGGACTCCCCCAATGCCTGCTGGTCCCCCCTGACTAGTTTGTAAATGGCCACTAGATCCCCCTGTAGCCTCTCCTCATACGGCCTGCCCTGCTGACTCCTGATAATGCGAGTGGCCCTCCTCTGGACCCTCTCCATGTTGACTACATCCCTCCTGAAGTGCGGCGCCCAGAATTGGATGCAGTACTCCAACTGCGGCCTGACCAGTGTCAGGTTTTAACTCTTTTTATTAGGTTTTATGATAAGTACAAAACTAAACTGCACATTGAACTCTTTTAAAGTCCAAATATTACAATGGCAACTACCATCACTAGATCATAATTAGTTCATTCCCACAAAACATAATACCAAAGTCTTTATTCCAGAATCAAATCCATGAGAATTTCATCCATTCTCAGTGCTCTTTGCATTGTGGCTGTGGGAGCCAGAAAACATAACACCGGAATACTTGGAACCCAGAAAAAGATAATAAATACAGTTATTTTGTACTTTTCTATCATCCTGTATCTGAGGTTTTCAAAGCACTTTTGCAAGTCATAATTTAAGCTTCATATAACAGCACTTTAATAAACAGTTCCAGTAAAAGATAGGGATCTAGTTACTGTACTTCATCTTCAACTCTCAAAATAGTGAGGCTTGCACTAAACCCTTTTGATATATTCTTCATTTGCTATAAGCTTTGTGTTTTTACTCATGCAGGTCATGTTCCACTTTATCCTCAGGGAATGTCTATATTGTTTTTACTGAGTTCTTCTATTTAAAAACAAAAAATGGCTTGGAGAAGACATACCACACAATGTGTACAAGTTTTCCCACAAAGTAAAACATGTTGTCAATCTACAGATGTGTTCCAAAAGCTGTGTTTAGGTTGCGATTGTTTTAAGTGCACTAAATAATTTGAATCACAATCAGCCTGGACCAATTTTGTGCTGATGTAAACAATACTAATACAGTTGAGACTGAAATAATTTAGCTATTCATCCTGCTACTGTCCCACAGTGCAGTGGAAGCTTTTTGCTTTCTATCTCCCAGAATCTCCCACTGGTATATGCTGTCCAGGTACAGTAGGCAAACAGAAGGCAAATTAATAAACAAAGCAGTATAATGAGCCAACACCATGTACTGCAAGTATGCTACAGGCACTGAGTAGGAACTGTTACTAAAATATCTTCAGTAATATCTGCAGACATGAAAGGCAGGCATTGAAAAGTGCAATCTATTGCACTACCCAGAAAGACAACTTTTTCATAGTGCATTAACATTGTGTTTTCAAAGATAATAAATATTTGCTAGTTAAATATTTTCAAGTTCTTTTGGCATAAACCTTTTATGTTTTTTTCTTGATTTCTTTTTATATTAGTGTCCTGCCAAACCTTTTTTCCCCTTTGCTTTCTATAGACTTTAAAACCATTTTCTATGGGGATTTTTCAAGCAAGCCTGATGTTTTCATGAACACTGACATAAAGAGTAAAGCTTGGCATCAAATTAAAAGACAAAGAATCACGTTTTTTGCTATTAAATTAATTATCTTCAAAGGTTTCATTAACAGCAGATTTCTTATCGCCAAAGCCAAGTTCAGAACTGGAAACTGGACAAATTTCTCCCTTTATCAAAGGGGGAAACATTTTCATGGCCCCTTTTTCCCTTTCTTGCCCTTTTAGCTTTGCAGTACACAGAGTAGGATTCATGAATCTTCAACTCTTTTCTTACTTCTTGCTTAACTCAAGTAAAAAACTGTAATTCCAAAATAGCATCTGATTCATGAAGCTCCTTGGGCTAAAATTAATTTCTGTAAATAATTCTGAGATACAATTCTTTCATTGTAAAAGGAGAATTTGTGATAATGTCAATCTAATATAGCATAAGTATTGATTAGAGTTACATAAAACTTTCCATGTCTGTTGGGTTTATGGGAACCTTTGTTTCCATTTCTGATTTTGCATTGTTCTTCCTGTTTGGAGGAAACAGACGTCTATTAATATATTTAATTATAACCAAAGCATGCATCCACACATGTATGCACGTGTGCTTGCAGCAGCTTAAATAGAAGCAGCGCAAATTTGAACGGGAGCTTTTTGCCTCAGCATACATGCCCGGACATGCACTTTGGTGTGGGGCAAATTGTGCCACTGGGGAAAAATAACCCTGCCTGGCTCCTCCCGGATCTGCAGCCAGGTGGAGCTAGAGCCTGGGGCCAGCACCTGTGCTGGCCCCAGCAATATAAAAACCTGCCCTACGAAGCAGCTCAGGACTACTCACTTTCAGGAACTTCTGGGAGGAGGTTGGCCATACCCCTTCCTGTCCCAGGCTGCTACTGCAAGCTTAGTCCCAGGAGCTTCTGGGGAAAAGATGGTCAGACCCCTTCCTGCCTCTGGCTACTGCTACCTGCTGGCTTATTCTCAGAGCTTTGGGAGGTAAGCTAGCTGCACCCCTTCCTGCCTTGGGCTGCTGCTTTTGCTGCCCCCCCATGGGGGGGGGGTCCTCTGCTGCACACCACATGCTGCTGCCCCCCCTTGGAGGGATCCCACTGCACTGCACCCCAGAAATGCACCCCAGCTTCTGCACTCCTGTTCTGGCCTGTTGCCCAGCCTGCTGCCAAGCTGTGGTAAGGGTACAGCCTGGAGAGAGAGCCTGCACTGCCTGTGGGGCCCTTACCCACCATCACTGCCAGATCCTAAAGATGCCTTGCCTGTCCCAGCTGCCTTGGCAGGCCACCCCTACCTTCACCTCCACTTCCACCCCCACTTTCACCTGAAGCACACCTTGAGTGGCTGAACTGAATGGCTGCTACCGCTGCTGCTGCTGCCATCTGTTCTGCTGCTTCCTCCTCTCAGGAGAGAGAGAGAATCCCTGCTGTACCACCTTGCAACACCTGACATCACACCTGCACTGGATTACTCCCTAATTGACTGATTGCTTCTGCCCTCCCCCACAGCTGCCTCTGCATGTGATCCTGCTCTGTTTTCCTGCCTATTGCTCTGCTGCTGAGTGCCTGGCTGGAGACCTGATGGGGTCCTGAACTGATTGGCAACAAACAAAGCCCCTCCACCACTCCATCTGCCTCAGCAGCCTTCATTATGTGTTTTTTGCCCTTGCATAGTAAGTCCTATAGTGCACTGCCCCTGCCCTGGTGTTTGTTGTGTGGCAAAATAAACCAGTGTGAGTCTCCTCAGCCCGTGTGGGGGTGGGGGGTGTTTTGGTTTCTTTTTCCCCCCCTCCCCCACATTCCCCAAGCATAGTCCTCCCAGTTCTTATCCTGTAGGGCTCTAGCTCAGTGAGTTTCATCTCCCTTCCCTGCCCTGCATTTCCACCATAACGCCAGCTTGCCCCTATTAGATTCACCAGCCCCACTGTCTATTTTGGTTTTCTTTTATTGCTTTCTCCTCCCTCAAGTGAAGCAATGGCAGGGCAGGAACCTTCGGGGGTGGGGGGGAGCAGATGTCTCCACAGACCTTCCTGCATCCACAACTATGGGGGCAGATCCCAGCCAAGCCCCCAAGGGGATGCATGCCCCTGTAGCCCCTAACATGGAGGCAGAGTCCAACCAACCTCCTTCAGGGGTAGAGAAGCTTGCAACCTCAGGTAGGACTCCAGCAGAAAGCCAACAGGGCTAGCAGGCTTCCCCTGGCCAGGCCCCCCCCCCCCGGGGGGGGTTTCCACGCTCTCTTCCCCACCATCAGGGACCAAGAGCAAGGGCAGTGGAAAGAGCTCCTCTTCAGCCTCCTCCTCAGCTGGGAGTGGGAAAGGCAAGGGCCCTCCCTGCCCCCAAGCCTAAACCACCAGCTCCTGAGGTGACCAGATGTTCCACACCAACCAGCACACCCACTTGACCTGTCCCTGACTCTAGCCCCAGCACCACCAATGCAGCCTCCCCAGTGGGGGAACTGCAGCTATGCACAAACAACTGCAGGGTGACCCACAGCTGTGGGGCCTGGACCGTCCACCACCAGCCCTTTCAGCTTGGGTGGCAGGGCCCCTTTCAGCCACTTACAGGCACAGAATGAAATGCCAACTGCTCAAGTGGAGAACCTGCATTTTGAGACCTGGCTGCTGGCCCTGGCTCAAGTTGTGGGGGTCCCCAAGATTGCAGTGGCCTCCCACTTCCCTGGAAAAGGAGTTGTTGTTTTTTTCCCCTTGCCTCAGAGGCTGCTGCACAAAGGGTGATGGAGAAGGAGTTCATGGTGGAGGGAAATACATTCCCCCTTGAGCCCCTAGAAGAGCTGGGGACCAGAGTGGTCCTCAGCTTCATCCCACCTTATATTGTAGCAAAACCCTCTTTTTTTTTAAATTTAAAATACATTTCCTCCCCTTCCCCCAAACATTTCTGACTTTTTTTTTTCTTTCTCTCCCCCTCTATTTCTTATAGATAAGTATGAGCGAGATAAGACAGGATAAGCTTCAGCATTTTATTTTGGTAGCAAGTTGTTTTGGTTTTGTTTGTTTTTTTTCTCCTTCTTTTCAAATAAGTGCTCTGTTATGGACAGTATATCCACTGTTTTTATATTTTATTGTGTTGTATTCCTATCATTTTTGCATTGATTTCTATTGTTTCATATTAACATTGTATGATTTAGGCTTGTAATATGGTTTGGCATGAGTGATGTCAGGTTCCCATCTTGTACCCATGCCCTGTTGTGTAAGTATGTTGTACTGTATAACTTATACCTACCCCTTCTATGGAAATTTGTTCCTGAATGAATGGGGATGAATGAATGAGAGTGCTTAAGAGACAATAACAGTAGATCCAAAAATAGCTCCTGAATAACTGAACCATCAACTCGATGACCCCACCATCACCCTGAATTGACCCTCCCTGGCTCAAGATCTGGAAGGCAAAGACTGCTGCAGAAATCAGCCAACCCCCATCACAGACACCTGAAACTGCGTGTCCTTACCTAATGAACCTCTTGCAGCCCCAGCTGAGCCTGCTGAGTTGCCAGCTCCCGCAAGCAACATGGACACTACTGTAGCTAATGCCCCCACTCTTCCCCAAGACAAAACACAAAGTGTTTGTCATGGGAGACTCCATCCTGAGGGGGCAATCTGCCACTCTGACCCCTTAGCCCAGGAAGTTTGCTGCTTCCCAGGAGCCTGCATCCAAGACATTGCAGAGAAGATCCCTAAGCTCCTCCAGCCCACTGACCACTATCCCATGCTCCTTTATACATGGGGGAACCAATGACCTGGCTTAGAGTGTTCCCAGCTGGGTCATGAGGTGCTAAAGGGATTTGGGAGTGGGACCGAAGGGCCTGGGGGTGCAGGTGGTGTTTTCCTCGATCCTCCCAGTCTCAGGCTATGGGTTGAGGGAGAGGAGAATCCAGGTAGTCAAACAAAGACTGTGGCACTGGTGTCATGGGGAAGGCTTTGGCTTCCATGACCACAGTCTGCTTTTTGGTGTGAGAGGCAGTGAGCTGCTGGGAAGGGACAGCCTCCACCTCTCTCCACTGGGAAGGAGGGTGCAGTAGGAGGGAAAGGAGGCTGACTGAGCACATATGCAGGCTCTCAGCACACATGTGCCCCCTGCAACGTACCTGAGGTGGTGGAGGCTGAAAAGCAACAGTGGGGGCAGCAGCAGCTGATCCCCTGAAGGTAAGTGGGGCAGGAGCTGGCGCAGCTGCAGAGGGTCCGCAGGGAAAGCCCCCTGGTCCCTCTTTGCTGAGCCAGGCAGGGAGCCGTGCTCCTGAGCCGTGCACAAACAGAACGTGCCAGCTTTTGTGCTGGTGTTCGCACACACGGAAGCAGGCAGGGCAGCAACAGAGTCTTCCTAAGGAGGGAGGAGACTCCACCAACAAGGGGAGAGGTAAGGACTATCTACGAGCCATGGTGAGGACTCACAGTGTTGCCAGGGGCCCTGCCCCCATGGTACCACCCTTCTAGGGCTCCTCTGAGGCTGCCAGTGAGATGGAGCCCTTGTGGGAGCCTGGCGACCACCTGCCCCCTGAGCTCTGGGGGTGGCTGGGTGGGATCCCCGGGGGCGGGACTGAGGTCTGGTGACTCCCCTGCCTGCCCCTCTTCTGAGCATCTTCAGGCTCTGGAGAGGCAGGTGGCAGAGCTCCAGGCTGAGGTGAGCATGCTGTGGGGGATCTGGGCAGTGGAGGATGAAATTGATCTGTATTTCCGTTCTCTGCAGGGACAGGAATCCACTGGAGAGACCCCGCATGCACAGCGCCCAACTAATCAGTGGCAGCAGGTTCCTGTCAAGGCCAGGGCAGTTCATACAACTGCTGTGCCTGCTCCCCAAACACCCCTTGGAAACAGGTATGTGGCCCTGGCCCCACTGGAGGAGGAGGCAGAAGAACAGGTCCCCAGAGAAATTGAAGCCACTTGACCTACATCACTGGCTGAAAAGAGGCACACCCCAAGAAGGAGATGCAAAGTTCTAGTCATCGGGGACTCCATCCTGAGGGGATCCAATGGTCCAATCTGTCACTCAGAGTCCTGGTCATGGCAGGCCCGCTGCATGCCCGGAGCGAGGATTCACAATGTCACAGAGGCCATCCCTAAAATCATCAAGCCCTCTGACTACTACCCACTGGTTGTGGCCCATATGGGTACAAATAATGCAACCAAGGGCAAGCCAGATAACATCATGGAGGACTATAAGGCCTTGGGACACCAACTGAAGAAGATGGGAGCCCAGGTGGTATTTTCCTCCATTCTCCCGGTAAGTGGATGGGGTAGGCAAAATGAGGCCTGCATTGACGTGGTTAACCAGCAGCTTTGGAGCTGGTGCCATGAGGCAGGCTTTGGGTTTTTTGACAACAACTCATGTTTTTGTAAGGAGGGCATGCTGGGGTGGGATGGGCTTCACCTCTCCCCTAAAGGCAGATGGATCTTTTCCTCTAGGTTGGCTGATCTCATACAGTTGATTTTAAATGAGCTTCACCAGAGGAAGGGGCTGCTTTGAGTGGAGGGGATGCTTCACCAGCATGCAGGGAGACAAGAGAAAGGGAAGCCCAGGTAAGCATCAACCTCTAGGGAGCAGGGGGCCACAACTGTCCTGGGAGGGGGAGGGAGGCATGAGCACCCTCAGGAGGCCTCAGGTGCTTCTACCCTAATGCTTGTAGTATGGGGAGTAAGCAGGAGGAACTATGCCTCCTGATTGCGAGTAAGAACCCAGACTTAGTAGGGCTCACAGAAACCTGGTGGGACCCTACCCATGACTGGGCGGTGGGCATTTGGGGATACACCCTATATAGAAGAGACAGGAAAGAGAGGAAAGGTGCGGGGGGTTGCGCTCTGTCAAAGAGTACCTCACATCATCAAGGATTAGCTTTGGGTTAGAGAGGGTCAGGCAGAGACACTATGGGTCAAACTACAAGGGGGCATAGTGAAAGGGACCTGACGGTGGGTGTCTGCTACAGACCTCCCAGCCAGGGGGAAGAGCTAGACCAGGACTTCTCCAGTCAGCTTATGGAAGTGGTTAGGTTAAGGGATGTTATTGCCATGGGTGACCTAAACTACCCAGACATTTGCTGGGAGGAGCAGACAGCTAGTTCTGACCACTCGTGTAAGTTCCTGGCTGTATTACAGGACCTCCACCTTATCCAAGAAGTGCACAGCCCCACTAGGGGTAACGCCTTGCTGGACCTGGTCCTGGCCATGGGGAATGACCTGCTGAGGGGACTGCAGGTCCTTGACCACCTGGGCAAAAGCGATCATTACCTGCTGGATTTCACTATCCAACACAGGGTGTCAAGGGCTTACACCAAGGCTAAAGCCCTTGATTTCAGAAGGGCCAACTTCAATGAGCTTAGGAGACTAGTGGGGGAGGCACTAAGGGCCCAGAAAGTAGAGGAGATGGGAGTCCACGAGGGATGGTCATACCTTAAGGGGGCGATCCTCCAGGCCCAAAGGATAGTCCCAGGCCCAATTCTCAGTCCCTGAGAGAAGCAAGGGGGGTAAGAGTGCTCAGAAACCCCCTTGGCTCAGCAAGGGCATTCAGGAATGCCTGAGGACTAAAAGGGGGGCATACAACCAGTGGAAGGGAGGAGCTATCACCAAGGAGGAGTACTCCTTCTCAGCCCAGGAGTGTAGGAGGGCTATTAGGAAGGCCAAAGTAGAGATGGAACTCAGGATAGCATCCAGGATTAAGGACAACAAAAAGCCCTTTTTCAAGTACATTGGGAGAAAGAAGAGGGCACCAGGCAATGTAGGGCCCCTGCAAGATGCAAACGGTAATCTTGTGGCTATGCCAGACAAGAAAGCCGATATTTTTAACAGTTTCTTTGCCTCTGTTTTCTTGAACAGGGACCAGGATATCCCACCTACCAGAGATGGGGACAATCTTGGGGATAGCTCTGTCAGGCCTTCAGTCAGTGCAGATGTAGTTAGGGATCTTCTGGAAGGGCTGGACATTTTTAAATCTGCAGGTCCAGATGCCCTCCACCCAAAGGTGTTGAGGGAGCTGGCAGGGGTCATCGCGGAGCCTTTGGCTCAGCTGTATAAGCATTTGTGATCATCTGGCCAGGTACCGGGGGATTGGAAACTGGTTAATGTGGTCCCAATTTCCAAGAAAGGGAAGAAGGAACACCCAAGTAACTATAGGCCTGTAAGCCTCACCTCGGTGCTTGGGAAGATCTTGGAGAGAATCATCAAGGAGCACATCTGGGGGGGGCTGCAGGGGAAATCATGCTCAGGGGCAATCAGTATGGGTTCATCAAAGGCAGGTCCTACCTGACCAACCTGATTGCCTTTTATGACCAAGTAATTAAATCCTTGGATGATGGTGTCACTGTGGACGTAGTCTTTCTAGACTTTAATAAGGCCTTTGATGCTGTCTTTCATCCCATCCTCATCAACAAATAAAGTGACTGCAGCATTGATGCCTACACAGTTGGATGGGTAAAAAATTGGCTGATGGGGCACACCCAGAGAGTAGTGTTGGATAGGTTGTACTCAACCTGGTGAGATGTGAGCAGTGGGGTACCGCAGGGCTCAGTCCTCGAGCCCGCACTGTTTAACATCTTCATCAGAGACTTGGACGAGGGGGTGGAAAGCACGCTGTCCAAGTTTGCTGATGACACTAAGATGTGGGGCGAGGTGGACACACTTGAAGGGAGAGAGAGGCTGCAACTAGATTTAGACAGACTACTAAAGTGGGCAGACAAGAATAGGCTGGGGTTCAGTGTAGACAAATGCAGGGTGCTGCACCTTGGGAGAAGGAATCCACAGCATACATGCAGGCTGGGGAGTTCCCTTCTTGAAAGCACAGAGGAGGAAAGGGATCTTGGAGTCATTACTGACTCCAAGATGAACATGAGCTGCCAATGCCAGACCGCAGCCAGCAAGGCCAGCTGTACCTTGTCATGCATCCAAAGATGCATCTCAAGCCGGTCCAGAGAGATGATACTCCCCCTCTACGCAACTTTGGTCAGGCTGCAATTGGAGAACTGCATCCAGTACTGGGTGCCGCACTTCAAAAGGGTTGTGGCCAGCCTGGAGAGGGGTCAGAGGAGGGCCACCCACTTGGTGAGAGGGCAGCAGGACAGGCCCTACGAGGGGAGACTGAAGGACCTGAACCCGTTCAGCCTCAGCAAGAGGAGGCTGAGCGGGGCACCTGGTGGCTGCCTACAAGCTCATCAGGGGAGATCAACAGCAAATAGATAGAGCCCTTTTCTCCCCAGCACCACCTGGGGTGACAAGGAACAATGATAATAAGCTGATGGAGAATAGGTTTAGGTTAGAGATCAGAAGGCAATATTTTACAGTTAGGGTGGCCAAAATCTGGAACCAACTTCCCAGGGAAGTGGTCCTTGCCCCTACCTTGGGCAAATTCAAGAGGAGGTTGGATGATCACCTGTCTGGGGTCTTGTGAACCCAGAATTAATTCTTGCCTGTGGCAGGGGGTCTGGCTAGATGATCTGTTCATGTCCCTCCTGACCCTAGCTACTGTGAAACTATGAGGCTCTTCTCAGCCAGACTGGCTTTAAACTAAGCCCATCAGGAGACGGAGGGACTTTGGCCACTGCTGACCTGCTGTGCAACCCTTGCAAAGCCAGAAGGCCAAGTTGCTTAAGGGAGCCCACCCCTGCTCCACCCCTGGAAAAAATAGTAGGCAAGGCAAGGGCCCCCCAAGGGAATACTTGCCTGCCTGTACACAAATGCCAGGAGCTTGGGGAATAAACAGGAGGAACTTGTCCTCCTGCTTAACGCAAATAATTATGATGTCATAGGGATAATGGAGACCTGGTGGGACTCCAGCAATTACTGGACCACGGGTACAGATGGCTATACCCTGTACAGGAGAGATCAAGGGGACAAAAGGGGCAGGGGCATAGCTCTCTATGTTAAGGAGAGCTATGTGTCCCTGCAAGCTGATATTGGTGACCAGAGTGGACGACTAGAGAAACTCTGGGTTAAAATCTGTGGGGACCACAGCACAGGGGATACGATCATGGGAGTCTACTACAGACCTCCCACCCAAAGTCAAGAGCTTGACCAGGAATTTGCCAGGGAATTGGCTGAGGCCACATGCTCCATGTCCATGGTTGTCATGGGAAACTTCAACTACCCAGATATCTCGTGGGAAGAATGCTCGGCTAAATCCGAGTGGTCACAAAGCTTCCTCTCACGCATAGATTCATAGATGTTAGGGTCAGAAGGGACCTCAATAGATCATTGAGTCCGACCCCCTGCATAGGCAGGAAAGTGTGCTGAGTTCAGATGACCCCAGCCAGATGCCTATCTAACCTCCTCTTAAAGACCCCCAGGGTAGGGGAGAGCACCACCTCCCTTGGGAGCCCATTCCAGATTTTGGCCATTCTAACTGTGAATAAGTTCTTCCTAATGTCCAGTCTAAATCTGCTTTCTGCTAGGTTATAGCCATTATTTCTTGTAACTCCCAGGGGCACCTTGGTGAGTAGAACCTCACCAATTCCCTCCTGCACTCCCCCCCCCCCCCGATTAATTTATAGGCAGCCACAAGGTCACCTCTCAACCTTCTCTTGTGGAGGCTGAAGAGGTCCAGGTGCCCTAGTCTCTCCTCATAGGGCTTGGCCTGCAAGCCCTTAGCCATACAAGTGGCCCTTCTCTGGACCTCTCTAGGATATCCACATCCCTCTTGAAGTGCAGCGCCCAAAAATGCACGCAGTATTCCATCTGCGGTCTGACGAGTGCCCGATAGAGGGGAAGTATCACCTCCTTGGTTGTGTTTATCATGCATCTACTGATGCATGATAAAATGCAGTTAGCTTTGCTGATGACTTCATCACACTGACAACTCATGTTCATCTTGGAGTCCACTAGGACTCCAAGATCCCTTTCCACTTCTATGCTACCAAGCAGGCCATTCCTAGGCAGTAGGTGTCCTGGACATTTTTCCTCCCTAGGTGCAGCACTTTGCATTTCTCCTTGTTAAATCACATTCTGTTGTTTTCTGCCCATTTGTCCAACCTGTCCAGGTCTGCCTGCAGTTGTTCCCTGCCCTCCGGTATGTCCACTTCTCCCCACAGTTTTGTATCATCCACAAACTTGGACAGAGTACACTTCACTCCCTCGTCCAAGTTGGTGATGAAGATGTTGAAGAGTATCAGTCCAAGGACCGAGCCCTGCGGGACCCCACTGCCCACGTCCTTCCAGGTTGATACCCATCCATCCACCACCACTCTCTGAGTATGACCCAATTTGCCACCTACCGGACTGTGTAATCATCCAAGTCACAGCCTCTTAGTTTGTTCAGCAGTATGGGGTGGGATACCATATTGAAGGCCTTCGTGAAGTCTAAGTAAACGATATCTACATGCATGGATGACCTCTATCTGAAACAAGAGGTCTATGGGCCAATGAGAGGTAAAGTGCTGCTTGACCTGGTACTGGCAACTGGAGATGACCTAATCAGCAACCTAATAATTGACGGGAAGCTGGGTGACAGCAACCATGAGCTGATCACCTTCACCATCCACCGTAAAGCTGGCAAGTCAATCAGCATTACAGAAGTCCTTGACTTTAGGAAAGTTAACTTTGACAAGCTCAGGAGGCTTGTTGGTGAGGTCCTATGGGACCACGACCCAGGGCTGAGAGCCCTGGGGCTCTTTAGCCTGGAAAAGCGCAGGCTCAGGGGTGATCTGATGGCCACCTATAAGTTTATCAAGGGTGACCACCAGTATCTGGGGGAACATTTGTTCACCAGAGCGCCCCAAGGGATGACGACTAGGTTGAATGGTCATAAACTACTACAAGACTGTTTCAGGCTGGACATAAGGAAGAATTTCTTTACTGTCCGAACCCCCAAGGTCTGGAACAGCCTGCCACCGGAGGTGGTTCATGCGCCTACATTGAACACCTTCAAGAGCAAACTGAATGCTCATCTTGCTGGGATCCTATGAACCCAGCTGGCTTCCTGCCCTTTGGGCAGGGGGCTGGACTCTGATCTTCCGAGGTCCCTTCCAGCCCTAATGTCTATGAAATCTATGACCCGAAGGAGAGGGGAGTTCAGGAAAAGTGGTCGCTCCTTAAGGGAGCGATCCTCGATGCATGAGCTAAGGCCATTCCATCTTGGAGGAAAGGCAGCAAAAGGGCATAGCAGCCCGTCTGGCTCTCCAGGGAACTAGTGGACCTCCTGTGGCTAAAAAGAAAGGCCTACAAAGGATGGAGGACAGGATCCACCTCCAAGGAGGAATATTCTGCACTGGTCGAGTCCTGCAGGGAGCGAACCAGGAAAACCAAGGCTGAGACAGAACTCCAACTGGCTATAAGTATCAAAGACAATAAAAAGTCCTTTTTTAGATGTGTGGGGAGCTGGAGGAAAAGCAAGGGCAACATTGGACTCCTGCTAAACCAGAAGGGACAACTGACAACCAACGCCTAGGAAAAAAACAACCTATTAAATGGGTACATTGCATTGGTCTTTCACCAGTCCCATGGGATGCCCCTGCCCATTATGGGACAAGGAGGCCTGGGTGAGGGAGGTTCGTCAATCGTCGTGGTGCCCTGTTACCGACCCAACCAAACCAACCTTCTGTGGAGAGTGTTGGGAGAGGCAGGAAGACCTTCATGCTCTAGACAACCACCACACCCACAATGCAGTTGTCTACTTGCACATCCAGCTCCTTTAAGAGAAAGAGAACTGCAGCTCCTGCTTCCTCTATGCCCTGAAGAGGATGGGGGGGGCAAGAAACACATCACCTGCCTTCTGACAGGTGATGGCATGGATCCAGGTGAGATGTGCCATTGCACATGGGTGTTCTATGAATAACTCTTCTCCATGGATCCGACTGATGCCGAAGCCTGTCAGACCCTGTGGAAGGGGGACTCCCACAGGTCAGTGTGGGTGACTAGAACTGGCTGGAGGCTCCTGTCACTCTGGCCAAGTTTTCAGCTGCCCTGTGCCTGACGCCTAGCAACAAGGTACTGGGCATCAACGGGCTGACCATGGAGTTCTACTGGATCTTTGGGGATGCCCATAGCCTGGACTTTGCTGCAATCTGGGCCAAATCTGAGGGAAGTGGGAAACTACCCTTGTCATGCTGGAGGGCCTTGCTGACCCTCCTGCTGAAGAAGGGGGATCCCCATGGCCAGGGGAAGTGGAATCCCTTGTCCCTCCTCTGCACAGACTTCAAGGTGGCAGTGAAGGCCATCTTGCAGTGCCTGTGGTCCATGTTGATTGACATGATCCAGCCTGACCAGACATACACGGTGCCCAGATGTTCCATCTTCAACAACCTGTACATGGTTCAGGAACTCCTGGAGTGCGCCTGGAGGGCCTGTCTTTCACCCTCCTCTCCCTGGACCACGAGAAGGAATTTGACAGGGTGGATCACAGGTACCTCACAGGCATGCTGAGGGCCTTTGGCTTTAGTCCCCACTTCGTGTGGTCTCTCCAGATACTGTATGCCTCTTCAGAGTGTTTTGTTCAAGCTCAACTGGACCCTGGTGTAGTCCATCCCATTCAGGAGAGGGGTACATCAAGGCTGCCCACTGTCGGGCCACCTATACACCTCAGCCCTGGAGTCCTTCCTCCTCCTCCTTCTGCAGAGGTGGGTGGCATGGTTGATGCTCTGGGAGCTGGTAGTGTGGCTGGTTCTGTCAGTGTATGCCAATGATGTACTCCTCATGGTCCAGGACTCAGATGACCTGGTGCAGGTGGAGGCCTGCCAGGCATTGTACTCGTCAGCCTCCTCTGCCCAGGTCAAGTGGCTTAAGAGTTTTGGCCTGCCCGTGGGTGACGGGTGGCAGGTGGACTCACTTCCACCCATGCTCCATGGGTCTGTTGGAGCACAGGCTCGCTGCTCTATTTGGGGGTCTACCTGTCTCCTACAGGCCCCTCTCTATATAAGAATTGGCACAAGCTGGAGGCAAAGGTGATGGAGCAGCTCCAGGCATTGGCAGGGCTCCTGATCTCTGCAGGCCTGCCAGGACCTCAAGGGGCACAGGCAGGATGTGTAAGCAGTGCCTAAGCATGGACAGGACCAGTTGGTTCAGCAAAAGCACACTCCCACACAGGGAAAGACACCTCAGGAGCCCTGCCAACGGAGGGAGCCTTTGGCCAATGACAGGAGCCTCCATTGGCAGAGCCCTGCACTGGAGTTTTTTTGGCCAGGACAGCATTGGGCTGCTGCAGAGCTCCTGAGCCTCCCCTTGTGGGGGACCTGTACAACCAGGCCCTGATGTTCCACCTTCAGGCCTTGAAGCAACTGCTAGACTGTGTCAGTAGCCACATGCCATGGTGCCACCTTGGGTGTACCTTTCTCCGCCACTTCTGGGGACTCCAATATGACTGGCAGCTCCTCAGCCTTTGGGGCTTCTCCCTACAGGACCTGCAAGGGCTGCCAGAGTTCTACCAGGACCTCCTCTGGGCCTGAAGGCTGGTCTTCACCTCCAGGTCCCTGTAACACTCACCCAGGGTGCCAACCTGTTCATTGAGCCCCTCCTCTGGAATCCCCAGCTGGAGGTGCTGACAGCAGAGGCACCTCGGTTGTGACAGAAGTTGATCCTGGCTGGTGTCACCTATATCAGAGACCTCCTAGACTATGATAGGCAGGAGTGGGTGGACCCACTGTGCTGGCCCAGCGCATGGGGCTCTCCATGACATGTGCGACCTGCTGTCTGGTCCAGGAGGTGAAATCTGCCCTATGTCCTGATGCCCTTTCCTTTATTGGCCCGATCCTGTGGGGTGGCAGTCCCTGCCCCTGCCTGTGTCCTCCAGTCCACCGGAGTTTGTTGCAAGGCCACCGTGTTGCCTGGCCTCATGGTGCTCCCCTCTCCACTACCTGAGACAGCTGGAGGACACCAGACCTGTCTGCTTTTCCACCATCCATCACCACCACTTCTACACACTCATGCACTGCATGATCCATCATACCACCCTAGCATCCTGCCCAGACACCAAGTGGAGCCATTGCCATGGGCATGTATGTGGCAAGCTTCATGGACACCCTGGTCTCCTGCCCCTTCTGTGGGCAGAGGGAGACCCTGGCACACATGACCCTCAAGTGCACCAGGCTACAGCCCCTCCACCTCCACCTCCAGAGCCTATTCTTCAGGTTCTGGTTGAATTTCACCCCCAACCTTTTTGTCTTTGGTCACCCCATCAGTGTCCCCACCATGTCCCAGGACCTCCTGGTCAACCTCCTCCTGGCCCTGGCCCTGGCCCTGGCCAAGTGGACCCTGTACATGACCAGGAACGAGGCTCTGGCCGGGAAGGTGCCTGGATACTGTGGGGCTGCTTTCCTCTCCCTTGTCCATGCACGTTTCTGGGCAGAGCACCAGTGGGCAGTGTCCACTGGCTCCTTGGATACATTTGAGGACTGGTGGGTGCAGCCTGGGGGACTCTGCTTGGTGTCCCCCTCCAGCGAACTTCTTTTGAAATTTTGAACCTATAACCCCCATGTCATTCCTACCCTTTTCTTCCTTAGTTGTCCCACCCCACCCCCCAAAAAAGAATTAGTTGTATCTTTCAAACTTTGGCCACACATAGTAGTGGGGGCTATTAGGTAACTACATGGGCCTTAGGGCTCATGATTGCCAAAAGATACAAATAGACAGGAGCTCCTGGGGCCTGGCCAATTGGTATCTGGGGACACTACCCCTTGTGCCAGCTGGACTGCTGCAGCAGCATCCCAAATCCATTTTTAAAAATACCCCCAAACCCATGTTCTTCCACAATTAAAACAAAAGACAATTCTACACAGACACACACATACATATTATATATATATAATCTGTGCACTGTGCGCACATATATATATGTATTGAGAGAGAGAGGGATCAATCAGTTGGGCAATGCTTTATTGATATATTTACAATGTTAAAGCAATTTGGAAGCCTACCAGTGTTTCTATCATCATGATGAAATAAATTCTAAATACTTATATGTGTTGATGTGTACTTTTGTTTTTCTTTGCACGTGATGGGTGTGTGATGTGGTTTTTGCAGGAAAGGGTGTGGGGGAAAGTGGATGGGTGTGTGGGTGTGTGTGGAGGGACATGGGTTGGTGTGTGGGTAGGTGTGGTGCAATTTCTGGGGGAACTGTGGGTGTTGGGGACCTTGTGGGGGGGCTGCTCAGGAGGGGTGGGCCCCACCTACCCACCCACCCACCCATTGTCCCTAATTTACTTTTGACAGCACTGGGGCAGCAGGAGCACCACAGAGACAATCTAGCCAGAAACCAGAGCATCTGTCCTGGAGGACTGAGTCCCTGCTGGCTCCAGGCATGGCCTGGGACTGTGCCTTCCCCTGCTGTTCTGTGGAGTGGGGGTTTTTACCTCTGGATATCCAGGGGTCTGATTTTGTCCCTACGGTACAAACTTGCAGTGTGGGGAATGTTTTTGTTTCCCGCGTGTGCCTCTTGACCCCTCTCAAAGGTGTTTGAGATGGGGCAAGAGGCACGTGCATGCTTATTTGGACATGCCCACTATGTCTCTCCACTTTGAACATCCACCTTGTTTTGGAAGACTATCTCCAATATGATCTGTGCACTTATTAATATCTAAGTAAATCCTGTTCTGAGCCTCTTAGTGAGATTTCAGTGATCTTTAGCTATTATATTACTCATCTGTACAGGTTTGAATTTCATATGGGGAGATCATCTTTCTGCATTCATTGCTTAGCATTCAAGATTACAAAGTCAGCAAAATGGGGATGGAGCCCTTGCCTTATTCTTTGCACAGGGATTTATTCAAAGGCTCCAAAGAGTTTCTGGGATATAATTATACCTATCCATTTAAGAATCTGTTTACCTTCTGCATATGGAGATACAACTTAAGCAAAATAAGGTGGTAAACCAGACTCCATTAGGTGCAGGCTATAGGCTATTATGGAGGTGTTAATAGTAAAACTCTTTCTGGGTGGACAGGCACACTTTTTAATTATAAAAAAGAAGTTTTGCAATAGTGAGCACCCTAATTGTTTCACTTAAAATTGTAGTGTTTTGAAAAATAACTCCTGATACTTGTTTTTGTTCATTAGTTTATTACTTTTAGAAGTTAGTAGCTAAAAACTAAATTGGCAATGATTATTTCAAATCTGAATATGTGTTAACACTATTTTTTTTGTTTTGTTAACATGTAGCAGACATTACGATTTGTTTTTCTCTGGGAACATCTGCATGTGTGATTTACTGTGCGTTAAACTAATCTAATGTGCAGTAAAGCTTCACTGTCTACACATGCACAGCAATTACTGTGCAGTAGATTATGTAAGGTGCCATGTGCTAGTACCAACAGATATAAGTACTAGCCAGTAGCACTTTACATTAATGCACCTGAACACATGTGTAGATGCTGACCCAGGAGCAAATTGCTCCCTGTCAGCCCAGGCAGCAGGGGGCCACAATTGCTGCTTGGCTTAGGGGCAGGGCAGGAGCTGTCCCTGGCTCTGAGGGCAGCTCTGAGTGGTATGGTGTGGAGCTCGGGACTTAGCCCCAAGCTCTGGGGGTAGGGAAGGGGGCTACTGGCCCCAAGCTCTGTACTGCTTGGAGCTGCCCCTAGAGCCAGGATCAGCTCACCCCCTCACCTCCAGAGCACAGGCCTAACCCCCTATACTCCCTGCCAGTCTGAGGCTGTCCCCAGAGCCCCTGCTAGTCTGGGGTTGCCCCCATGCCCCTACCAACCCAGAGTTGGCACCCAGGCAGCTGCACCCAGAGCCTGTAGCTCCCCCTGGCTGCTGAAGGGAGGCAGAGACTAGGCTGCTCTTGTCAGCCTCAATTTGCTCCCAACCTGGGTGCTCATGTAGGTGCACACCTGGGCTCTGTTTAATGGGCCTGAATTTTCTGAGCAGAATATTCAGGTACATTAATTGCACATGTAGATGCACCCACTGTGATTAACTGAATAGCAACCGGTTGATTGTTCAGAAATCAAATATGATAGTCCACTAAATTCCCATTTACTTTGACTGGATTATCATCTGAAAGGCATGAGGATGTAAGTGTGTGCTTTCTTTTGAATATTTATTCACCTCACTTGAAATATCCTATTTATTTTTAAATTGTCATCATTGATGAGAAGTCATTATAATTGGAAAAAAAATCTTAATGTGACATCCTAACATGGATAGTATTTGGACTGTGGATAGAAGTGTTATTTACTGGTTATTGTATTGATTTTTTTTAAAATTGCATAACATGAATACATACATTTTGTTCACAGATTGATTTGTATTAGTGCATAGTAAGAAGTACAATGACATCCTAGCTGCCTAATCATTTCAGGTTTCAAAGGTTAGTAGAGAATGCTGACTAGTCTATTATTGTATTTTATTATTTGTATTGTCATGATCCATGATTACAAGTAAAACCTCACTGTGGTAGGTAACATATGAATACAGAACAAAGAGACGATCCTAAATCCAAAGATCTTTACACAGATACTTAGATGTTTAGAGTCTATTAATTTTTTTTTTAATGATATCAGTAGAATTCAGGAACACAAATGTGTTTGTGTATCTAAATAATACAGTTTAAGGACTAAGACAAGATGATAGATGAATACAGAATGATCAGTGAAAGGTGGGAAACAGTCATACAATTTAGTCAGCATGAGACATGGTGATCCTGGTGCATCAGCAGCTTAACCATTGTCAAGTATTAAGTAGACATCATAGAAAAGGAGAGTCATAATCATGGACCAAACCCTACACTCTGTGCCCAGAGCTGCCCACCTGCTTCAGGGGCTTCAGGCACCTGCCAACCGTGTCTGGTGTTGGGCAAGCTGTGTGGCAGGAACCAGCAGCTGAACCCTACAGAGCCTGGTGGAGTGTAGGGTCAGCAGGCACTGGCCTCAGACTGCCAAGCTGCACATGCCAAATTCTGCCCTTCTCTAGCTGACCAGTCCTGCCAGGGCATGGATCCAGGTCCTGGGGGCCCGATCCTTTTTTTTTCTCTGGAGATCACCCCTCTGTTCTACTGCCAGCTGGGCTCTGCCTGCACTCTGAGGGGCCTGAACTTTTTCAGAGCCCAGCCAGCACCCGCCTGGCTGGCAGCCTGAATGGAGGTAGCATGGGGGGCAGACTCCAGAGGAAAAAGGATCCATCTTCTCAAAGCTCAAGCAGCAAGCTCTCTGGGGCTATGGCACTCGCTCTGTCTGGTGGGAGCAGCAAGCCAGTCCTGCCTCTAGCTTCTAATCCTGCCCATGCTTACCAACCTCTAGTGGCAAGTCACAGCTGTGAAGGTGAAGGACAGTCAGAGATGGTTCATAGATTCATAGACATTAGGGGCTGGAAGGGACCACACATGATCATTGAGTCCAGCCCCCATACCATAGGCAGGAAGTGTGCTGGGATCAAATGATCCCAGCAAGATAAACTTCCAAATGCCTTTTGAATGAGTGCAGAGTAGGTGTTTGTATCACCTCTGGGGGGAGCCTATTCCAGATCCTGGACACTGGGACTGTAAACAAGTTTTTCCTTATGTCCAGTCTAAATTGGCCTTCCAGAAGTTTGTGGCCATTAGAACTTGTTATCCCTTGGGGGGCCCTGGTGAACAACTGTTCTCCCAGATCCTGGTGCACCCACCTTATATACTTGTAGGCTGCCACCAAGTCCCCCCTGAGCCTTCTCTTCTCAAGGCTGAAGAGTCCCATGTCCCTCAGCCTCTTCTCATATGGCTTGCTCCCTTGGCCTTTGATCATGCAGGTGGTTCTCCTCTGGACTCTCTCAGGCTTACCCATGTCCCTCCTGAAGTGGGAAGCCCAAAACTGGATGCAGTAATCCAGGTGCAGCCTCACTAAGGCAGAGTAAAGCGGGAGGATGATGTACCTGGTTTTGCTTGAGATGCATCGGTGGATGCATGCCAGAGTTTGGTTTGCTTTGCCAGCTACGACATCGCATTGGTGGCTCATGTTCATCTTGTGGTCAATGAAGACTCCCAACTCTCTTTTGATTGTGGTGCTAGCAAGCGAAGTACTACTCAGCCTATAAGTATGTTGCTGTTTTTTTCTCCTGCCCTGCACTTCTCTACATTGAATGCCATTGAGTTTTGGTCCACCCACCTTATGAGCATGTCCAGGTCGGCCTGTGTCCCCAGCCTGTCCTCCAAGTTTAGTGTCATCTGTGAACTTTGCCAGTTCACATCTGATGCCTGAATCCTGGTCATTAATGAAGATGTTGAAGAGTATTGGCCTGAGTACTGGGCCCTGAGGGACTCCACCGGTCACCTTGTGCCATGTTGATTTGCTCCCATCAACTAATATTCTTTGGGTCTGACCCCAGAGCCAGTTCCCCAGCCATTGTACCATGAAATGGTTGAGGTTGCAGTTCCCTGACTTAACGATGAGGACATCATGGGAGACCAAGTCAAACGTTTTCTTGAAATCCAGATATATGACGTCAACCTCGCCTCTCTTGTCCAGGCTGTGCATCATCTGGTCATAGAAGGAGACAAGGTTGGTCAGGCAAGACCTTACAGCAACAAAGTCATGTTGGCTGGCATTCAGAAGGTTGCCTTCCGTTAGCCTATTGCTGATAAATCCCTTAATGATTTTCTCCAGGATCTTTCCAGGGATGGATGTCAGACTGGTTGGCCTGTCATTCCCTGGATCTTCCTTCCTTCCTTCCTTGAAGACTGGGACCACATTGGCTCTTTTTCAGTCTTCTGGTATCCCTCCTGAGCACCACAAGTTCTCATATGTCTTCACCATAGGGCATACTATGATGTCTGCCAGCTCCTTCAAGACTCTCGGCTGCATTCCATCTGGACCTGCAGACTTATGGATGTCTAGTTCTCGAGGTGATCTCTCACTTGATCTACATCAATTGTGAGCCCACTTCCCACCCCCTGGATGATTTGCATCCTGTTTGACAGGGCGACCCCCTTGGGCAGGTGGAAGACTGATGCAAAGTAATCATTTAGGAGATTGGCCTTTTCTTGAGCATCAGACATCAGCTGCCCCATTTGTTCCAGCAGAGGTCCAATGTTGCCTTTGTTCTTTCTCTGATTTCCCACATATCTGAAGAAGGACTTTTTGTTGTCCTTAATTCCAGCGGCTAGCCTGAGTTTGGTTTCTGCCTTGGCTTTTCTGGACCACTCTCTACAGATGCGGATTAGTGCTGTGTAATCCTCCTTGGTGATGATTCCCATTTTCCATCTGGTGTAGGCTTCTCTTTTAAGTTTCAGGAGGTCCAAAATTTCCCTATTTAGCCAAGGGGCTTCCCTGCCTTCTGACTGCATTTCCTGTGGGATGGGATGGACTTTCTTTGTGCTTTGAGGATCGCATTCTTAAGAAACAACCATTCCTCATGGACTCCCCTTTCTAAAGGGCCATGGTCTCTTAGTGCCTAACTGACCAGTCTCCTGAGTTTGTGAAAGTCAGCCTTCCCAAAGTTCAGGATTTCTGTTTTACTGAGGGATTTGCCTACCCTGTGTTGGGCAGAAAAAGTGATCAGTTCATGGTCACTGTCACCAAGCTTCCCCTTGATCCTCAGATCACTCACCAGATCATCCCCTTTGGCCAGAACCAGATCCATCAGTGCCTTTCCTTTTGTCAGCCCATAGACCTCTTGCATTAGGGTAGAGGTCATCAATGCAAGCAAGAAAGCTACACCAGCAGTTAGATTTGTCCATGTGCTCATCACACAAGATATAGGGAAGGTTGAAGTCCCCCATGATGACCACACATCAAGAGCGTGCATCCTCAGCCAGTTCCCCATTGAATTCACAATCCAGCTCTTCTTCTTAGTTGGGAGGTCTATAGTAGACTCCTACAATTATATCCCCTTCCCTGTGCTCTCACTGTATTTTAACCCAGATGGTCTCAGGACACTGTCTTTGGTCACTGAACTCAATTTGAAGGGAAGTGTACTTCTCCTTAACATAAAAAACTACACCTCCACCCCTCTTCCCAACACAGTTTCTCCCATATAAGGTATAGCCTTCTATACCTATGGACCAGTTATAGGTGAAGTCACACCAGGTCTTTGTTATCCTTGCAAGATCATCATATTTGTTACTCAGGAGAAATGCCAGCTCCTCTTGCTTGTTTCCCAAACTCCTGGTGTTTGTGTACAGTCTGCAATGGGAAGTCATGGGCTTCCCTGTGTGCTGGGACATAATCTTTCTTTGGGCTGTCATCAAAGTAGTTTCCATTGGGCTACCTAACCTGTTAATACTGTGGTTGACATGACCTGGGCTAGAACTGTTAATTGACTGCCCATCCCCGAGGTGATCCTAGTTTAAAGCCCTATCAAGTAGGTCAGCCATTCTCCCTCTGAGGCCTGTGACCAGGAGGACTGAGGAAAAAACTGTCCCCAGACCCTTAAGCCCAGCCCCCAGAGCCATGTAGTCATGCCTGATCTGGCTGGGATTGTTCCAAGTTGTCATTCATGCCCACATGGATGACTAGCGTGGCATGGTGGTCAGAGAGACATATGAGTTTGGGGATCCTCTCAGTCACATCCTGGACATGAGCCCCTGAGAGGCAGCAGGCTTCATGGGCTATTGGTTCAGAGCAACAGATCACTCCCTCTTTCCCCCTCAGGAGGGAGTCATCCACCACAATTAGTCTGCACTTTCTCCTGGACGTGGTTGCTGATGGTCCTCCATCCTCACATGCTGGAGCCAGCAGCTTGGTTGGCTCTGCTGGTGTAAGGGGTTTAAATTAGTTGTGCAGCTTCAGGAGAGTGGTCACCCTGGTGCAGTGCCTCCTTTAGGCAGAGATCACCTTCGTCCAGGTAACCCGTGGCTGGACTTCATGGTGGTTCTTCATTTCTGCTGTAGCATTGCCAGCCATCCTTACTCATTCCACTTTGTTCTTCTGGAGCAGAACCTGGAAATTCCTGCTCTACATCTCTAATGGTGTGCAGCCGCTGCACCGTTGCCTGGAGTTCCGTAATCTGGCACTCCAAGGCCCCCACCATTGAGCACATCCCACACAGGGAGGTGTCAGAGATATTTTTTTGCCACAAGGTGTCACTGCTCCACTAAGCTCTACAACACTAAACTGGTTAAGATTTGTTTGGCTTGTAGCATAAGGTATAACAAGGCCCATTATGTTGCACACTCTTCAGGTAATCGTGAAGGGCCTCTGATCAAAGGTTTATGTGAAGTGTGTGCATTGACACTACAACTTGAACCCCACTTACTCCTTCTATCCCTGTTACATGTGTGGAACAGAGGCGATAATACTTATATTACTCCCCCTACAAAATCTGTTGCACAGCTTGGAACAAAACACTCTATACCTGCTTGGCTCGCATTTGCAGGGAAGCAGTGAGGAAGGCCAAAGCAGAAATGGAATTCAGGCTGGCAAAGAAATATTAATAGTAACCAAAAGTCCTTGTTTTATGTACATAGGGAGCAAGGAGAAGGTGCAGGGTAACATAGCACCACTACAGGATGGACTTGGGCAACTTGTAACGATAGAACGGACAAAGCTGATTTCTTAATTGATTTCTTTGTATCTGTGTTCCTGGACACAGATACAAACACACCTTCCAATGAGACTTTATTCTGGTGTGAGAGATACTAATCCACCAATGGTCAGCACTGACCTAATGAAGGGGCACTTGGAGGGGTTGGACATATTTAAGTCAGCAGGCCTCGATGATCTTCACCCAAGGGTACTAAAGGAATTGGCTGGTGTCATAACGAAACCACTAGTGCAACTGCTTGAGTGCTTGTGGCACCCAGGACAGGTCCCAGAGGACTGGAAAGGGCCAATGTGGTCCCTATTTTCAAGAAGGGGAGGAAGGAGGACCCAGGTAAATACAGGCCAGTTAGTCTCGCTTCTATTCTTGGCAAGACCTTACAAAAAATCATTAAGGGTCACATTTGTGGCGGGGGGGCATTAGCTAACACAATGCCAAGGGGCAACCAGCATACATTTATAGCAGGCAGCTCCTGCCTGACTAACCTGGTTTCTTTTTAGGGCCAGGTCACAAAGTGTTTAGATGCAGGAATAGAGGTAGATGTTATTTACTTGTATTTTAAAAAAGCTTTTGACACAGTATTGCACCCAGTTCTTACAAGTAAACTAAGTAGCTGTGATGTGGATTTTTTCAGAGTCAGGTGGGTGAAAAACTTCTTATGGGATGCACCCAAAGGCAGTGGTGTCTCCCATGGCTCTGTCCTTGGACCAGTACTGTTCAATATCTTCATCACTGATTTGGATGAGAGTGTAGAAAGCACTCTGTCCAAATTCAGTCAACACCCAACTATGGGGTACAGAAAACACACTAGAAGGTAAAGAGTGAATTCAGGTGGATTTGGACAGACTGGGGAAGTGGTCTGATCAGAATAGGATGTAATTTAACAAAGAAAAGTGCAAAGTGCTGCACCTGGGGAGAAAGAAGCACCTATAGACTGAGAAGTACCATTCTAAGCAGCACATCAGCAGAAAGGGATCTCAGAGAACATAGTTGACATAAAAATGAACATGAGTCGCCAATGTGATGATGTCATAAGTAAAGCTAATGCACCCTTTCTTGCATTAGTAGGTGCATCAAGAGCAGATCTGTAGCCCTGTGGGGTCAGGACCGCTCTCAGAATCTCAATATTGTGCTGTTAGACAGCAGGGTGTGACACAATTGCACATATACAAACACACAAATCAATTAGGTGCATACACAAACACACTACCCGCTCAGGCACATACACATCCAAACCAGCCTAGGCACATGTATACATATCATCAATTCAAGCACATACACTATACACCCCAAAAGTTAGACACTGATCACTAATTCATATATCATGCACACAATGCCATATATATATATACACACACACATACACTCACCATGGCAGCAGGAGAAAGAGACTCAGTGGAAGGGCTGGAGTCCAGGTAGGGAAGAGAAGCAGAGTCCAAATCCTTGGTTGAAGAGAGGATGGGGGGTGATAGCTACCTATCCAGGCTGGAAAGGGATCTTTGTCCAGTAAGTGTTGTCCAGAGGGGGGTCACTGGCAGGTCCTCTGAGTGGATAGGTGATGTGGTATGGTGCTGGTCCAGATGGAGAGGGCATCCCACTGGGTCTGTCTTCACTTTCCTTTTTTATAGGGGCAGACGTTGTGTAACCCTAGTGACAGGAGGCATGCCCAGGCAAGGGTCAGCCCCTGGTGTACTGAGCATGTGTGCTCCATGCAGGGAAGTGCGGTTTCAGATGTCTGTAATCATGGGGTACAATGGTAGAGTTGCTGGTTCTGCAAGGTCTTTTGTCTTTCAAATGCTGGGTTCTTGTCTCTGTTCCTGGGTGAGGTCTGTGGTTCCTGGATGAATCAATGCAATATGATGGCCCAGTCATTACAGGCCATTCAGTAGAGGCCTGCTACCATTGTATTTCAATCATTTCCAATCACTCTCATTCATCCAAGAACCAATTTACATGAGAGGGGTATGTGAATCTTACAGTTGCAACACAGGATGCCCAGGCAGAGGACACAAGATGGAGGCTTGACATATAAAATGGAAACTTGACATGACTTTGGTTCACTTAGAAACACAGGCCTAAACCATACAACATCCATATGAAACAATAAAAATCAATACAAAAATAATAATAATACAATATACAACAGTAAAAATCAATACAAACCTAATAATAATACAATATAAAACAGTGGATATCCAAAACCAAAAACTTGCTACTAAAATAAAAATGTTAAAGCTTATCCTAAGTCTAAGCTCGCTTATGTTTGTCTATAGGGAATAGAGAGGGAGAGAAAGAAAAGTCAGAAATAATTGGGGAAGGGAATGGAATGCATATCTATCATATATAGACAAGGTTCCTTGGGTGAATTTGATATCTTTTATTAGACCAACCCAAATAGTTGGAGAATAGTTATTAAGCAAGCTTTTGGGTTCAAAAACCCTTCGTCAGGCTAAGGAAGTTTCAGCAGTTGGTGTGTGCTCTAGTATCCAGGAGGTTGATGAAATGGAGCTCATAGGCTCGTCTCTGGGAAGTGTTGTGTATGTTTCCCTTGAGGATCAGGACTGAGAGATTGGAGAGAGAGTGGCCCTCCTGTGAGAAATGTGCCCCCACCGGTAATTGGGTATTTCTGTCTTTGATAGATTTCCGGTGTGCATTCATTCTGGTGCGCAGTTGTTGTTTGGTCCCTCCTACATATTTCCCATCAGGGCATTTGGTGCATTGGATGAGGTATATTACATTTCTGGAGGTGCAGCTGTAAGATCCAGGGATGCTGATGGCTCTGTTGTGGGGTGCAGTAATAATGGGGTGGTGGAGATGTGTTGGCAGGTTTTGCATTTCTTGTCATGGCATAGTCTGGATCCTTTTGGTGTGTTCTGGGCTTGAGGAAGTTTGCTTCTGGTGATGAGGTTGGCGAGGTTCGGTGCTTGTTTGAAGTATAGGATGGGTGGCTCTTGGAAGATCTTTTTAAGAATAGGGTCTCTTTCTAGTATGGGTTGCAGTTGTTTGAGGATTTTCCGTACAGGTTCAAGGGAGGGGTGATACATCATAACCAGCGGTGTGCGAGTTGTGGGGGGTTTTCTTCTGTACTGCAGCAGTTCTTCACGTGGTATCCAGGTGGCTCTTTCAAATGTGCTATCTACCTCTCTGGACGAGTGTCCTTGTTGGGTGAAAGCCTTTTTAAGATAGGTGAGGTGGCAATCCCGGGTGTTCTCTTCAGTACAAATGCAGTGGTATCTGAGGGCTTGGCTGTATATCACAGTTTTTTTGGCGTGTTTAGGGTGATTGCTGGTTCTGTGCAGATATGTATGTTGGTCTGTGGGTTTCTTGTATACTGTGGTCTGTATTTTACCCTTCTGGATACTGATCATTGTGTCTAAAAAGGAGATGTTGGTGTTGGAGTATTCTAAAGAAAGTCGGATGGAGGGATGGTGATTGTTGAATTGCTGATGGAACTCAATCAGAGATTGCAGGTTTTCAGTCCAAATGATGAAGATGTCATCGATATATCTTAAATACAGCAAGGGTTTGATGGTGTAGTTCTTGAGGGAGTCATCTTCCAGGTGGCTCATAAAAAGGTTGGCATACTGTGGGGCCATTTTAGTGCCCATAGCTGTTCCCATCATCTGGAGGAAGTGTTGATTATTAAAAGTGAAATTGTTGTGTGTGAGGATGAAGTGTATAAGGTCAGTAATATCTTTGGGTCTATATTCTGAGTTGTAATCTTGTTCCTGTAGATATGTAAGGCAGGCTTGGATGCCATCCTGGTGTGGGATGTTGGTATATAGGCTGGTAACGTCCATGGTGGCTAGGAGGGTGTTGCTGGGAAGGTGGTCTATGTTTTTAAGTTTCCGTAGAAAGTCTGTAGTGTCTTGGACAAAACTTGCTCTGTGGGTGGCAAGCGGTTTTAGGATTGATTCAACAAAACCTGATATTTCCTCAGTTAAGGTCCCATGGTTGGATATGATAGGTCTGCCAGGGTTCCCTTGTTTGTGGATTTTAGGGAGCATGTAAAAAGTCCCTGGGTTAAGTAGTGGGGAGATCAAGTTCTATAGTTTTTCTTGTAGTCTTGATGGAAATGATTTGATGGTATTGTTGAGTTTTTTTGGTGAAAAAGGGAGTAGGATCTTCTTGTAGTTCTTTGTAGTAGGTGGTGTCAGAGAGCTGTCTGTTGGTTTCCTTTATGTAATCCTCACGGTTTAGGATGACTATGGCTCCTCCTTTATCTGCTGGTTTTATTACTATTTGGTGGTTAGATCTTAGAGATTCTATGGCCTTTTTCTCTGGTACAGAGAGGTTGTTGTGGTGGCGCGTGTTGCTGATTATTTCATTGTTCATTCTTTCCCTGAAGCAGTCAATGTAGCAGTCAAGGTTAGGGTTTTGTCCACTGCGAGGTGTCCAATCTGATTTTTTGGGAGCTTTTTGGCATTGATCCTTTCCTGAATGTTGTCAGAGGATAAGTTGTTGTTGGGAGTGGGTTCAGTTTGGTCGTAGAAATATTCTTTGAGGCGCAGGCGTCAGAAGAATTCTTCTAGTTCTCCACATTGAAGTATTTTATTATGGTATTTTTCTGGACAGAAATTTAGGCCTTTAGAAAGGACAGATTTTTCAGTTTTGGTAAGCATGTGTGTGGAGAGATCGATAATATTTGTGGGTTGGTTGCTGCTTTCAGTTTCATCGAGTCTGAGGTTGGAAGGTCGTAAGGTGTTGGTGTTGTTCCTCTGATGGTTGTTTTGTGGCTGGGGAGCTTGTTCTTGGAGTAATTTGTCCCATTTCTTCTTTTTATGTAGGATGAATGCTGTAGAAAGTTTTTCGTAGTCTCTTTGTATCCACTGTATATTGTCAGGGAACATGCATGGATTTCTATCTCTTAAGTTGTTGTAGTGTATGGCGATTTCCTTCCTGAGTTGGTCTCTTTTGGAGTAGAGTAGGTGAAGTAGATGATTTCTAATTTTCTCTGAAGTTCTTCTGCATAGCTGTGCAGCATATTTGGAGTTGTGTGTAGTAGTCAGGGGATTGTAGTTGTTTAGTCCTCGGGGAATGAAGTTGTGTTTCTTGCCAAGGCTTAGAAAATATATGTCGCTGTTTAGTTTGGCTTCTTTCTTTTTCATGTTGTACAGTTTCCATTTCATATCTGTGTGTGTGTGTGTGTGTGTGTGTATTGAAAAAGAAAAACTGGGAGTTTTGCTACAGATCCAGGGAGGTGATACTTCTCCTCTTTGTGGCATTGCCACAGATGGAGTACTGCATCCAGTTTTGAGTACTGTACTTCAAGTTCGTAGATGACACCAAACTTTGGGGCAAAGCATCCACACCAGAAGACAGGCAAATGATCCAGGCTGACCTGGATAGGCTCAACAAGTGGGCGGATGAGAATCTGATGGTGTTCAATTCCGATAAATGCAAGGTTCTCCACCTTGGGGGAAAAAAAACCCGCAGCATCCTTATAGGCTTGGCAGTGCTATGTTGGCTAGCACTATGGAAGAAAGAGACTTGGGGGTCATCATTGACCACAAGATGAACATGAGCCTGCAATGCGATGCTGTAGCTAGTAAAGCGACCAAAACGCTGGCTTGCATCCATAGATGCTTCTCAAGAAAATCCCGGGACATCATTCTCCCCCTGTACTCGGCCTTAGTGAGGCCGCAGCTGGAGTACTGCGTCCAGTTTTGGGCTCCACAATTCAAAAAGGATGTGGAGAAGCTTGAGAGAGTCCAGAGAAGAGCCACGCACATGATCAGAGGTCAGGGAAGCAGACCCTACAATGACAGGCTGAGAGCCCTGGGGCTCTTTAGCCTGGAAAAGCGCAGGCTCAGGGGTGATCTGATGGCCACCTACAAGTTTATCAGGGGCGACCACCAGTATCTGGGGGAACGTTTGTTCACCAGAGCGCCCCAAGGGATGACGAGGTCGAATGGTCACAAACTACTACAAGATCGTTTCAGGCTGGACATAAGGAAGAATTTCTTTACTGTCCGAACCCCCAAGGTCTGGAACAGCCTGCCACCGGAGGTCGTTCAAACGCCTTCATTGAACACCTTCAAGATGAAACTGGATGCTTATCTTGCTGGGATCCTATGACCCCAGCTGACTTCCTGCCCTTTGGGCGGGGGGCTGGACTCGATGATCTTCCGAGGTCCCTTCCAGCCCTAATGTCTATGAAAAAAGAGGGATGGGATAACCTGGAAAGGGTTCAGAGAAGGGAAACTCATATGGTTGTGGGCCTGCAGGTAAGATCCTATGAAGACAGATTAAGGGAGCTGAATCTCTTCTGCCTCTGCAAGAGAAACCTGAGAGGTGATCTTGTGGCTGTCTACAAGCACACTGGGGTTCAGCAGGGAATAGGGGATACTCTGTTTACCAGGGCACCCCTTGGGGTTACTAGAAACAATGGCCATAAACTGAAGGAGAGCAGACTTAGATTAGACATCAGGAAAAAAATCTTCACAGTGAGGGTTGCCAAAATATGGAATGGGCTTCCAAGGGAGGTGGTGCTTTCTCCTACCTTGAAGGTATTTAAAAATAAATTAGACAAGCACCTGGCTGGGGTTACTTATCCCCAGCACTCTTTCCTGCCCCAAGCAGGGGGTTGGACTCAATGATCTAATAGGTCCCTTCCGACCCTAGAAATCTGTGAAATCTATTAAATCTGCTGCTCAACAGACAGCATAATACTAAAACTCTTTTCTCTTCAAATGTATTTAATAATCATTTTTAAGCTGAGACTGGCAAAGGTGATCTAGATGTTCAACCAAGTCATTCTTTACACAAAATAACTGAAAATTCTGAATATTTTAGTGTTTTGGCACTTTTTCCTGGTCCCATAGAATTTCTGAAAGATTCCTCATACCAGGAGGCCTTTTTAGTCCTGAACTTATACTTGCTCCTGTACATCTAATAACTTGAAATGGGTTTTTCATCATAAAGTCATTCCAATATACTATATAAGAAAATGCCAACTTGGAATGTTTATAAATTCAACATGAGATGTGGCTTCCTAGCAGAGTTTTCACACCTCAAAAACAAAGAAGTTGTACCTATTTCCATTAGGGGTGCATTTGGCTCATAGAGTTTAAAAATACTGTAGTTACTGATGTTTTATAGCCTTAGTGACTCAATATAATAGTATACTTGGGGTTTTTTTACTTCAAATTTTAATAAATACACATTCTACAGTCTAACTCAATTGAATCAAGCTACTTTTAGTTCAGTGGACATGGTAGCTATTTAGAATTTCAAGTGGTACCCAGAGGGTTGCTGTATTGAAAAGCAACCATATCCAAAGTAAAAGTAGTGTGAAGAACATCAACAGCCTACATTATTGTACAAGGGGGGAATTTCATTTTATTTTAACACATGTTAAATAAAATATTGCTTATAATGTGGCATTAGCTATTGAGTTGGAAATTTAAGGCTAATCACCAGTACTATTACATTTATCTCTGAGAAGATAACCATTTAGTAAATGAGAATTTGTCTAACTTTTTAAAACTTGAGAAAAAAGAAATACTAGTCATGCTAGTTTGCCTTCATTCATTCATTCAAAATTGCATTGTTTCCAAGCTTCACATGTTAGAGGAGTAGAAACACTTTCTCAATGAATAACTACCAATACCTAATTTATTGTGTAAGAAATGGAAGGAAGTTGTAACATTTGTAAACTGATTTCTTGCTATAGCCTGAATAATTACTTAGACAGCATCCATTTGATGATGGCGCTTGACAGGCCAACAGTTGTGAATTCCAGGTGTTCTGAGCTAATATCTGCAGAGCAGAGTGTAAAAAAAATAAAGTTAGCTAATAAATAGTTATCTCCTGGCATTAGGAATGAAAAGGAAGGGTTTTTATAGTTAAGGACTTATTTTCTGTTTAAATGCTAATATTACTACTGGAAATTCAAATTTGAAAGACCAAGAGGCACTTACATCAGTTTTGTACCCCATGTGGGTTATTATCTGTAAACAGAGTGGTGATTTTGTTTAATAAATGGCTTATTTCTGAAGTAAGTAATAGGAATAAAATAAACGTTTCCCTGTTGGGAGACTTGTTTTATATAGTCATTTAAGCAACCAACTGATAAATACTTGAGAGATTTTTTCTGTATATCTGAGCGGTCATCAGAGACATTGTCGGTTGTCTTAACTATATGAATGAAACATTATTTACTAACCTCTTCAGTGCTGCCAGTTATGCTGTGGCCACCATGGGCAACAACTTTAAAAAAGGGGCTCAAAAAAGTGGTCAATGTGAGCAGCGACAAGAATATAAAAATGACAAGAATCAAGAAAAGGTAATGCAATGGGGTTTGGGCTTTTAGATAACAAAATACAGGTCTTATGCTACAATTCAAAAATAATAAAGCAGAACACTTTTAAATATAATTTAATTATATTTAAATCTTTAAATCATTAAGCATTATACCTGCATAACAGGGTAAGCTAGCCTTATCCCTGGCCAAAAATTAAGAGAGATCCTTTTGAATCAATAATGTTAAAATACTTTAAGGATGTGATTTGACATCATTAAGATAGATATCCATCCTGAAAAAAAAATAATTATACTGGTTCCTTTGTTATGATATCACTGGAGAAACTTATGTATGTCAGGAAAGGTGACTGTGAAAAGACTTCTTTACACAACAGGCTATGGATAATTAAGGCCTTTTCTTTGAAATAAAGTTAACCACTCCTTTTTAAATAAGGGGCTGTCTCCTAACTTTTGCAGAAGCCATATTCTGGATATTTGGGGTACTGCTGGAATTTTGCTGAAAATAAAATTAATGACTTTCCCTTAAGTTTTTACTGCAGCAGAAGAAAACATGGATCAATTTTTATTAATTTCATATTTGGTGGAACAGCAATCACTAAAAATGTCAACAAATAGGGGCTGAGCCTTGGCAATTGTATGTAATTTCTTGCAACAGACTCCAAGAATAGTAATTAGAGTTTGGATTCTATTCTTAACACCTAGAATTAGAATTTCTTGCTATACTGAACCAAGTAGAAAAAATTAGTAAACAAAGTGGATCAGGAAAGACCTGCCTGTTGGAAAACCAAGTACATAGCCTTTGCTCCTCCATAGGCATTCTGATTCAGTTCTAGAAGTCAGAAGCAAAACAAATGTACTATGATGGAAACTGGATCATGCTACTCCTAAGCATGTCTACTTCATCTTTGTTCCATGCAGTTTTCTTGTTCAACAGTTGACTCAGTCTCTAACATAACATCTTTTCACTGAACAAATTATATAAATTAAAAAAATATGAATCCACTGAAAAATTAAGTTTAAGAGAAATCAAATACCATTTCATAAGTGGGCTCCACAGAGTTGATATACAAAGAAATAATGCAAAATGCTGACAAAATCCAAAATACTGAAAAATTTAACTAGGAGTGCAAGATAGAGGAAAAAGCCCTGGCAGATGACTGAGTATACTGTTAGTAGTCATAATTATTGCTAATGCCATTAGTTTAACAAAAGCCTTAGACACCTTTGTGTCTAGCTTTAATAAGGTTATCCATCACACAGCAGTGGTTTATAATCAATCCCCTTGTCGATCACTACGTAATACATATAAGGGGAGGGGGAGAGGACTACAACGCAATACACATTATTTCTTTTACGCTAATTTGAAAGCCAAATGCTGGCAACATGCCCAAAAGTCTGTTCTTTTTAAGCAGTGGTGCACACACTGCTATGTTGCAAGCTGCATCTAATACAAGAGAAGTCCTACCATCCTAGGCCAAAGTGCCTCTCATCCAGGGAACCCAGGCACTCAAAGGTATTTCTTATTGTGCTATTCTGCAAGCTCAGTACAGACCACTGAAGCTTGTGCAGTTTTTGCTCTTTATAAAGTATTTGTAGAGCTTCCATCTGAACAGTACCATGAAAGCATGTACTGAAGATGTAGTCCCTACTCCACAGCCTCAAATTATATTCCCTCCAGTCACAGTGCTCAATTCACTGGATTAACCATTTAGGACTGCTTTTTTATCCTGGCAAAATATGCCTGTCAAATGCCCATAGCACATGGATATTTGCTTATTTGAAACTATTTTGGCTATTTACAACCTTTTTGTTGGGGGAAGGGGATGGCATGGGTGGAGGAAGCCTCAGACAAGCAAGCCAAGCATCGCCTGTAGGAGCAGCCCAGGCTAAACCAATGACAAGTGAAACAGGTAATCAGGTAAGTGACATGGGCCTGGGCACCGCTGGGATTAGGGGGACAGTCCATTCATCTTCAGGAGGCCTCAAATGCCTCTATACTAATGCTCACAGCTTGGAGAACAAGCAGGAGGAACTAGATCTCCTGCTAGCCAGCACCAGCCCAGACATAGTAGGGCTCACCAAAATGTGGTGGGACCCAATGCATGACTGGGCAATGAATATCAAGGGCTACGGGTTGTACAGGAAAGATAGGACAGGAAGGGTGGGGGTGTGGCGCTCTATGTCAAGGAGCAACACACATCCACAATGAGTAACACTGGGTCAGAGGAGGAGCAAACAGAAGTGCCCTGGGTTAGAATACAAGGGGGTCAGGGAGAAAGGGACTTAACGGTGGGGGTCTACTACAGACCACCCACTCAAGGAGAAGATCGAGACCAGGAATTCTTAAGTCAGCTCACGGAGATAGTTAGGCCCAAGGATGTGGTCGTTATGGGTGACCTAAACTTTCCAGACATCTGCTGGGAGAAGCAGACAGTCAGGTCTGACCACTCATGCAGGTTCTTAACTTACATACAGGACCTCCATCTAATCAAGGAGGTTGTCGCAGAGCACTTAGGTGCCCTGCTCCTAAAGAGGAGAAACTGCTAGAGAAAGAGCCCTAGCAGTGAATAAGGAGCCCAGCTGTTAGTTGCAAGGGCAACTGGAGTCAGCAAGTGACCCACACCTGCCAGCGGTCAGCTGACTGTAAGGAGCAGGCACTTATAAACTCTAGGAGCTGAGGCCAGAGGCAGTTCCCTGCCAGCGGCTAGGGAGGAAGGAACTCGGTGAACAAAGATGCGAGAAGAAGCCTGACCACAGGTACAGCTCAAGCCGGGTAAAGGATGGCAGCTCTAGCATGTTTCAGCAACGTGGGTTTAGCCAGGTGGCTTTAAGTTATGTTATAGCCTAGGCGCTTGTGTTTTGTTTTATTGTTACACCGGTGGTTCGGGTGAGGCTGTAAGGGGATGGAGGAGGCCTCATAGGGGACTCACAGTAGTGTGAGGACCCCAGCCCCAGACAGGGGCAGCTGAGAAGCCCCAGAGAAGGGGGCATTGTGGAGAAGCCCAAAGTGGGCATGGTGAGCCCCAGAGAGGGGGCATTACTGAGAAGCCCCAGTGCGGGTGTGGCGAGCGCCAGAGAGGAGGGGGCGGCTGACTGGCGAGCGCCAGAGAGGAGGGGGTGGCTTACTGGTGAGCGCCAGAGAGGAGGGGGTGGCACTGCAAAGAAGGCCCTGAGAGAGGGCGCAGAAGGAGACAGAGAGAGAGACTGAACAATGTCTATTCCAACTGCAAGGCTTGGGGCGTGGTATAAGGGGTGGTTGGATCCATGCATAGCCCATAAGGCTAGGGTGCCCCAAAGCACCTGTTTGTAGGACAAGACCCATGAGGGGTCCAGGAGTCTACAGGCCCAGAGGTTACAGTGGACCGTGTCCAAGAAGACATAAGGCAGCCTCCCTAATATATTGGAACATCAAAGACGTGGCGGATGAGAATTTGAGGGTGCCCTTGGGCCAACTTGGCACAGGAAGGGGGCCTTGAGGAGATCACGGTCCTCCTGCAGGACCCCGCCATGACAGAGGTACACAGCCCCACCAGGGGAGATGCCTTTTTGGATTTGGTCCTGGCCATGGGCGATGCCTGGTATGGGGTCTGTGGGTGCTTGACCACCTGGGCGATAGTGATCATCATCTGCTGGAATTCACCATCAGCACAAGGTGGCGAAAGCCTCCAGCAAGGCAACCCAACTTCAGGAGGGCAGACTTTAACGAGGTGAGAAAACTAGTGGGGGAAGCACTGAGGTCCCAGAGCAGGAGGGAGTTGAGTGTCCAGGAGGAGTGGTCATTCCTTAAGGAGACGATCCTCCAAGCTCAAAGGGAAGTAATCCCTACATGAGTCAAAGGGGGCAAGAGGGCACAAAGGCCCCCATAGCTCACCAAAAGCATCTGGGAAGGTCTCCAAACAAAAAAGGAGGCATACACCCGTTGGAAGGGAGGGGCCATCACAAGAGAGGGCTACACCTCGGTAGCTCGGAAATGTAGGGGGGCGGTCAGGAAGGCCAAGGCAGAAATGGAGCTGGGACTAGCAACCCAGATCAAAGACAACAAGAAGTCATTTTTCAAATACATAAAGAAGGGCAAAAGAAGGTGCCGGGTAACATGGGGCCTCTGCAGGACACGCTAGGAAATCTGGTCATCTCACCTGATGGTAAAGCTGACATATTCAACAATTTCTTTGCCTCCGTATTTCTGAGGAGGGACCTGGATATCTCCCCCACTGGCACCCCCGAGGGCCCTGTGGGTGGCACACCCAGGCCTAAGGTTAATGAGGACCTTCTCAGGGAACTTCTGGAGGGACTAGATGTATTTAAATCCACAGGTCCTCATGATCTCCACCCCAGAGTGCTGAAGGAACTAGCAGGGGTCATAGCGAGACCTCTGGCACAGCTCTATGAGCACTCATGGTGCTCGGGCGATGTGCCAGAGGACTGAAAAAGGGCCAATGTGGTCCCCATCTTCAAAAACGGAAGGAAGGAGGACCCAGGAAACTGTAGGCCCATGAGTCTTACCTCGGTCCTGGGGAAGCTTTTCAAAAGAATTATCCTGGCACATGTCCAGGAAGGGCCAGCAGGGGAGGTTATGCTCAGGGGCAACCAGCATGGGTTCATTAGGGGCAGGTCTTTTCAAACCAACCTGGTGGCCTTCTATGACCAGGTCACCAAGTCCTTGGATGCAGGTGTCGCAGTGGATATAGTCTTTCTGGACTTCAGGAAGGCCTTCGACATGGTCTCTCACCCCATTCTCAGTAAGAAACTAGGAGACAGTGGTGTTGATGCCTACACAGTCAGATGGGTCACTAAATGGCTGGTGGGCCACACCCAGACAGTGGTGGTGGATGGGTCTTAGTTGGCCTGGAGGGATGTGGGCAGTGGGGTTCCCCAGGGCTTGGTCCTTGGGCCCGCACTATTCAACATCTTCATCAGTGACTTGGGAGAGGGGGTAGAAAGCACCCTGTTCAAATTCGCAGATGACACAAAGATGTGGGGTGAAGTGGGTACGCTAGTAGGAAGGAACAGGCTGTAAGCGGATCTAGACAGGTTACAGGGATGGGCCAATGAGAACAGGATGGGGTTCAACACTGACTAGTGCAGGGTAATGCACCTGGGGAGGAGTCACCAGCGGCACACCTACAGGCTGGGGAACTCCCTTCTCGCCAGTATTGAGACAGAAAAGGATCTTGGAGTCATCATTGATGCCACAATGAACATGGGCCGACAAAGTGGGGACACGGTCAGGAAGGCCAGCCATACCTTGTCATGCATCCACAGATGCATCTCAAGCAGGTCCAAGGAGGTGATCCTCCCCCTCTATGCGACACTGGTCAGGCCACAGCTAGAGTACTGTGTCCAGTTCTGGGCACCGCACTTCAGGAGGGATGTGGCCAATATGGAGAGGGTCCAAAGGAGGGCCACCCACATGATCGGGGGTCAGCAGGGCAGGCCCTATGAGGAGAGGCTAAGGACCTGAATGTGTTCAGCCTCCAAAAGAGAAGGCTGAGAGGGGATCTAGTGGCAGTCTACAAATTAGTCAAGGGGGACCAGCAGGCATTGGGAGAGTCCCTGTTCCCTTGAGCACTCCCGGGAGTTACAAGAAACAATGGACACAAGCTAGCGGAGGGTAGTTTCAGGCTAGACATTAGGAGGCGCTATTTCACTGTTGGGGTGGCTAGGACCTGGAACCAACTTCCAAAAGAAGTAGTGCTGGCTCCTACCCTGGGGGTCTTTAAAAAAAGGCTGGATGAACATCTGGCCGGGGTTGTTTGACCCCAATACTCTTTCCTGCCACAGCAGGGGGTCTGACTGCTGGGTCCCTTCCAACCCTACCAACTATGAAACTGCTCTGATACACATGCAGGATTTAGCACTCAATTCACAAAATTAGTTGAGTAGTGTTTGGTTATATTCTCCCTACACACATTTCATGTCTGCAAATGCAATATCAGCTGATATATTTGAAAGGATTCTAAGCAAGTTAGAAATTCAATGGACCTGGGTTCTTAAAATGCCAGTGATGACAGGCATTCATAACATTCATGAGGATTTTTTTTCAGTTAGAACAAACCTGTACTGCCCTTATTTCATATTTCTAAACCTTTCTTCATAAAGAAGGTGCTTTTCATAGAGCCTTGGGCAAAGTCCTAAAGACAGCTCTTTTCCACCTTCCCAAGCTGGAGGGTGGAATTTCTCTACAAACACCTTGTTTGAGGTGGCTGAGAGGGAAGGGGAGGAAAGCAAAGAGACTTTTAAAAAAAAAAAAATGATCGGCATCCTTTCCCAATAAAAGAGAACATAAAAATCAGACTGTGGAGAAAATGAAAATTACTAAATAGGTTAGACAATAGTTCCAGAGCTTCTTTTTCTGATGTTTTACACTCTTTTGCTAAACTCATTTGCTCATGAGTAGAAGCACTGCTGATTGTTTGCACAGGTTAGATCATATCAAAGTATTTTTCAGAAAACAGAATGTATAGCCTTTGATATTGAGCTATATATTAAAGGACTGTTTATAGTCCTTTAAAGGATTTAACCCAAAAACCCTAACTTAAACCCTATACTCACAAGCTAGGTTAAGATATTCAAAAAGCCTGAGGTGGAATTGATCTAAGTTATGCAGTTCTCTGTAAGTGGCATAGTTTAGATTGGCAGTGAACAGAACACACATTTGCCCTTTGATAGGGGGAGGAGAGCATATCTTAGACTGGATTCTGCCATTTTTAAACCACTATATGTGTGCCAGAATTCTGTTATGTGTATAAACCAGTTCTGTGCACCAAAATTCTGTTCTGTTAGGAGTATAGATCAGTTTCCAATCATTTATACCTGTAAAATTGTAATGTTTATGCCTGGACACACCCTACTTGGGGATCTAGCTAAACTGGTTAGTAAAAAACACCAAAACAGAAGCTTCAACCTAACAGCCTTCTCTAAGCTTGAGTCTCCCTAGTAATCCTTTTTGATGCTTCTTCCCCAAAGACATATGTCCAATTTCTCTTACAGTTTTGTAGAGTTATGCATCACCAGCCAGCATGATTTTTCAATTAATGCCTAGAAATCCTAGCACTTGAACTCAATAAAAACACTCTGCATTCTGATACAGCACAACTAAGGCAGTCTACATTTACATACAGAATATAAGTGATTTATACCATTTGCAAATCATATGAGTTTAGCTCACTGCCTTTAATACGGGTCTCACTATATTTATTTCTACATGCATTATTTAAGCAAATGTATGCAGATTACTATAAGAAATTGTTTAAAAAATTGTTCCTTTGGGGGCTGTATAACTTCATTGACAGAAAAACCCATTCACCATATAACAGAACAAACGCAGACCAAGGTGAGACTTCCATAAGTGTTACTAAAGTTATGGAGAAAGGAAACTCTCTCAGTTTTAAATTCATTTTGAGTAATCTGTTAGCACATATTTTTCACTTTAATGGCTAAACCCACATTGAATTCATATGACCTACCAATATGGATTTCTCGTAGGCAAAATTAGTTTTCCACAAACAGCTACCCTATTTCTACCACCTCTTTCTCAATACTGGGGCTCCAGAAAAACATTAAACTTTAGGGTTCAGTTGTGTCAATATTTTTGTGTAGAAAATTTAAAAAATGTTAAATACTGGGTGTGACTTGCAGAAGGATGTGATTCATTTTGATGGAACAAATTCTAGGTATCTGTATTGGTGCTTATTAATTACTTTAGCAGAAGTGTTTTGTTCCTTCAGTTCCTCTTGAGGATTGAATACCACATAACATATGTTAGATTTTGGCAATCTTATGTTTACAGAAGTTTAAAAAATATTTTGAGCAGTTGTGCATGAAATTATTTAATATCCCTCATGAGAGGAAATGCTAACAATGTTAAAACCAAATACAACTGCTTTCTATGAATACTTTTTTCATATCTCGTGAGAAACTACTGAATGGAATATGAAATATCCACACTTACTCAAGTTCTGGAAAAAGAGACAACAATAGTACCTGAAAAAAAGATATTAATAGAGGAAAGCTTAATACTGAAAACAATTGAAAATGACACACATTGACCAGGTCACGGTCCCAAATTAGGAGAAAGTAGATTTCTTTAAGAGGTAAAAACTGGGTTAAACATTTAATGCTAAGATCATAAACAATGGTAAAAGAGCATCTGCTTAGAACGTCAAGTTATTTTGCTTACTGTGACATTAGTAAAGAGCTGCCAGATATAACAAGCAGCTAAAGCATATTTGAAATTGAAATTACCTGCTGAAAGGGAAACAGGAGTCTATTAGCATCAGTGCTCAGCCTCTTATATAATAATTATTCTATCCAAGCACTAGATGCTATACTTGAGCCACAGAATTGGCAGCATCAGAGTTTTTATCTGGCAGTGAAGGATATATGCAGACAGGTGGCAAACAGGACAAGATGCAAGAGATCTGGTTTAATTAGGCTGCAACTGCACAGTGCAAGTCATTATTTCTTCTTTAATCAATTTGATGTAGTGGAGGGCTCCCCTGCCCCTCCCCCCCATCCCAAAAGCATTCTAGCTAGTCCCTAATCTGTTCCTGGAACCCCATTCCCTCCTTATATAGAGAGCAGAGGAGCTGGAAATAGGTTGTCTTCTCTCTGTACAAGATATTAGGACCCCCAGTCCTATTACTAGATTCGTTTAGGGAATTATTTACTGTAACTCCATTTCCAATTTCTTTAACCATAAGCAATATTTGGGATTTGATTATGGAAATGAGATCAGATTAATTTTTGGCCTCGGACCTCTTAGTGGCTCTCAAACAAAACCTTTTTTCCTTTATATGGATGGGGACTTTTTCAAGAATAAAATCATGGTTACATTTTGAATTCATAATAAAAATGCATGACAGTTTCCAGAATCAATGTGGGTAGAATGCTTTTGCATGCATCAGTAGTGTAGAGAGTTCACAGAGCACTGTAATTCTTTCTATAATGACAAGCTGTCTAGCTGCAACAGCATCTGTGGATGCAAGAAGGAACACCAATCTCCAGTATTTACTCATTTCCTGTCCATGTACAGTTAATGTAAAAGAAGTCTTGTACAAGTAATCTGAGAAACTCAAAATATTCCACATTTCCTCCATGCATCCCACACAGACTAACATCCTCAAGATCACGCAAGATGTCAATAGGAATGTATGGAATTGAATCCTGCTTCCACACTAGCACCTTTAACACTGAATCATCCTTCCTTCTTAGCTCCAGTGTTGAAAAATGGTAGGGTAGGGTAGATAGGGATAAACTATAGTCACAAAAAATAAATGTTCCAAGTACCATCTAGAGCAGGGCAAAGCCTTTTTTTAATGAAGCAAGACATAATAAATAAGGAACCCATTCACATATTATAGCATCTGTACACAACTGCAAAGGACAGGGGAAGCAAGCCTTATAGACATGTCATCTTTCAAGTATGAATTGTAAAGAAGAAAGATTAAAAGGCTGGCAACATCAGTCAAAAATATTTGCAATGTTATCATTAACCATCCTACAATGAAGAATCAGTTGGTGCAATTTCAAGGGTTAAAAAAAGACCTAAACAAAAAAGGAATATATTTTGCAGACCACTATGATTAGAAAATAGTAAAAGCAAAAGAGTTCTTTGAACCAACTGTAAATAGTGAACTACATTAGCTAAATTCCATAACCTACATTCATTATTTGGTTGATTTTTCTGGGTTTTTTTCTTCTTTATTGCTTCAGTTTCCCATCAGAAACCAACATGTCAGCCTACGTGTAATGTAACTTGCCTGCTTTACCCATCCAGAATGGACTGACTCACTGGTAAGCTCAAGTCTCACTCATGGCAAAGTTTTCTAAACGGTTTCCAGGAAAAATATCTAAAAAAAAAAAAAAAAAGAATCTCTCTCCTCTCAGAACAACCATTCCCAGAAGCTTCTTTCTTGTCTTCAGGGTAGCCAATCCAGCTACATTTGGTTCCTTCCCAGATAGTTCTGCTAACTGAATGAGCCTGGTTGGCCCCAGGCCTATTGACACTTAGAGTTACATGCTGCCATGTTATGCAAGGTCTGTGGCCTTAGGGCTTGTAGTAATCAAGGAAACCAAATTCAATTTCATCTTCCAGGAAAAGTAAAATAATTTCATTGATATAATATTAATGTGGGAATATTACATCCATCAAGACATCTTTGGCAGACCTCTGCATCTGAGATACTTACATCAGAAAGACAAACTAGTAGTATTTTGTATTTTCATCAGGATTCAGATAGTTCTACAAACATTCCTGGTTCCAGGATAGTTGGTAATAGTTTCTTTTTCTGAGTGATCCCCAGCAAATGCTGTCACATGAAATTTCATGCCAATGGAATGCATATACACCGCAAGTGGAATGCCAGTGGGCAACAACTTTAAAGCCACATTGACTGTAACATAAGTAATCTTTTTTTTTTCACCAATAATACTAATTCTTCACAGTTCAGTTTAGCCCCACTCCATTCATCTTAATATGTAATCGTTGTCTTCTCTAGAACTTACATACCGAAGTTCTTCCCTCTTTTTCCCAATGAACCAGGGAAGATAAATCAGTGATATAATAATACATCAGTTGCATAATATTAACTGAGATTATCCATAGTTTTCTAATAACTTGTGTATTGTCTAAGTAGAGCTTGCTACTTTCAGAATTATAAATAGTTCTGAGTAATGACTGTGATGTATTTATCCTTAATGTACCAAAAGTATAAGTGAGAGAGAGGCTTCATTGGTGTTCTAGTCCATCTTTCACAAATCCCTTTCATTTGTGCACATACATATATAGAATTAACCAGATCTGCCCTTTTAGGGAGTACATTCAAAATTTACTACTTACAAATGTCTTAGTATATCAAATTTATATCACACTTTGTTTCTACCATTTTTGTAGAACTTCAGCTCAGAATAAGTAAAAATCTAGTATTTATATCAGCTGTAATAAGCATCTGAGAATTAGTAGCATACTTGGGGATGGGGGTGGTAAGTGGGGCATCAGCCCTAGGCACTGACTTAGAGGTGGCACCAAAATGGCATCCCCCAAAATTTTTGCCATGGGAGATGTAGGAGCTAGGCAGAAACAGCCTTATGTCCAAAAAAGACCTAACAATACAGCAGTTTTAGCTGTGCAATCTCTCATTAAAATCAATAGAAATAGTAAAATTACAAAAATAAAGCATTGTATAATTTTCCATTGTGAATATGTTCACAATCATTTAACAGCTACAGTTCATTTTTCCTCCTATTGTATTATTGAGCATACAATAGAATTAGTGGTAGACAAACACTAGTTAAATATAGTTAGGCTTCACCTTTTTATGTCATTAAGTTGTAATGTAATGTATATTGTTTAAGCTATAAGCAAGCCTTATGAAGACCTAAAATACTATAGTGTGCATACATAGAAAAGAAAGCAAGCAGAAACATGCATTTGCAATATCTTTAAAATTAAAAATGCAATATATTTAAAAACCACAACTATTCTAGAAAATACCAATATTTCCTGTTTTTCCAAATGATTAATTAACTTCTAAAGTCATAGAACATAATGCTATTCCATATATAGAAATGCCACTCAATAACATTGTGGCAGATCAAATCTTTTCTTGGTATGGAATGAGTAGGTGGAAGCTCTAAAGCATAACCGAAGTCAGCTAAGGTGAGAATTTACAGTGAACTAGTTTGTCCATGCTTATTCCCTGCATGAACACTTAGGGCTAGAGGCTAGTTCTCCTCCTCAGTATTTTCATGCCCAAGTATTATCCTATTCTACTGTGTTCAGTCCCTGAAAAATGCAAAAGGTCGGTGCTACTTGATGCTTCATGTGACTTAGTCTTAAAGCTATGATGAAGGTTCATTACAAAGTTAGTCACCTGAAGAGTTTTCTGGGACTCAAGCAGAGTTAAAGACACTAAAGTGGAATAGTATCTGGTCTTCATAGCACAGTGAGCATCAGGTTGTTATCCCACTTTGACAACATCTACGGTAAGTACATAGGGGCCATGTTCCCACAAGTGGAAATGTGAACTTTGCAGCACCACAAAGGCTCTTGAAACACTTCAGAACGCACATAGTGCACATGAACTGGTTTCTGATGCTCCATATTTGCAGCATAGTGGCAAAATTAGATACTGGGAACTCCTGGTATCTAAAAAACAGATGGCAAAAAAAGTGATGCACTGCACAAGGCAGCAGTGTGAGCCACCCAAAACCAGAGCCTGGCTGGACAGAGCCATGCTGCAGCTGCTGGCCAGGCTCCACATGCCTGAATCACCACCACTGCAACCCTAGGAGGTCCCCAGGATCCCAGGTAAGACTGCTGGGGCCATCCCCAAAAATATGTGCTACTGCTACATGTACTTGGGGAAATGCACATTTCCACACATAGAGATGTGCCCAAGTGGCACATCTACACATGCAATTAGCATGGCTGAATAAACTCCAGCACAGTTTGTATCAGAGCTTATTGCTCCTGGGCGCAACAGCTACATGTGCACCCAGGGCTGGAGCACATTGAGCCAAGGCAGCACAGCCCCAGCTGGCAGGAGGCCTGGGGGGTCAGCCTGCCAGCCCAGGGCTGTTCCAACCTGGCTCAACATGCTGCAAAGGGTCTGGCTGGGGCACCAGGTGCTACAATGCAGGGCTACCCAGCAGGCAGCCCCTGCACTGTAGCATCCTCATGCCCCAGACAGTCCCACTTACCATCTACATGTGTGTTGTGGCAGAGTAAATAACTCTATTGTATCATAAGACCTGTGCCAGGCAGTACTATCCTGTGGTGGAGTTAATTAATTAGTTTACTCTGACGTAGTAGCGCTGCATGTGTAAATGGTCATGCTTTACTGTGGAGCTAAACTCCACAGTAAAGTGCATGTGTAGATGTCCCCATGGAGTAACTACAGGGCACATCTACATGAGATGTGTTACTGTACATTAATGTAGTTTACTGCACAGTAAACATGTGTGTCTACATGTGAGCACACTACCTATGCAGTAAAAACCTTTAATCTCACTTAAATATGCTTACTATGCAGGGCTCAGCCAGCAGCCACCTGGTCCCTGCCTGCCCAACTTACCATGGTCCCTGGGCACCCATGCATGCTCAGCCCCTGATCTGATCCCAGGCAGCACACAGCCCCTGGTACAGAGCATTTTACCTCTGAAATCTTGGAAAGTCTCACAAAAGCCTTCTGTCTCTTGCTCGGCAGGTCCTGCATTTGGATGTGGGGGACAGGCCACACCTGACAGCAGGGATGCCAGCTTAAAGTCACCACAGACCACTGCAGGTACAGAGTCAGAGTTCCCAACAGCAGGGCCAGGACCACACACCATCCCTGCTGACCATGGACAGTGCATAGCAGAGGGAGAGTTTTCCACTCTGCAGGACCAGAGCCCACCGTTGCCCCTGGGAAGTCCCACCCCCACCACCACCACACTTCCCGCGGTATCCACACCTGTGGGGAAATGGGCAGAGGTCAGGATGCTGGCCGCCTGCCCCCAGGCTCTGCCCCCTAGGCGCCCCCACCTCATAGCCCTACCACTCTATTACCACACAAAAATAACTTTGTAAATAGTTTGCACAGCGAAGAAGTTTTGTTATTGATGGTGGAGGGTCTCTGTTTTCTGAGGAGGAAGGGGGGAGGGGGGAAGGAAGGAGATCTGTTTGATGTGAGGGAAATAAAGACTTGTTCTTCTGACATGTTCCTGGAGTAAGTGTGGTGCAAGGGGTGGACAGGTGGAGTTGGGGGCCCATGGGTGATGGTGAAAGTGAGCTACAGCAGGGAGTGCTGGAGGAGGTCATCAGCCAGGCCCTCCCATACCCAGTATCCTGACCCCCAGTGACAGGTGTGTGGCTCTCCTGGGATCTGGGGAGTGGCTACTATGTCCAGCAGGACCAGCACCATGGGCAGCAGTAGCATGGGGCATTGATTGTCACTGCCAGGGGCAGGGGATAGAGCATCCGTGGTGTGGCGAGGCAGAGTGGGCAAGGAGAGAGTTGCTGCATGCTGCCTCTGTGCCTGGCACACTGCTTCTGGGCAAGGAAGGGGCTGTCCAGAAAGCAGAGAGCAGGGCTTCCTTTTAAACATGGCTGCCAGGTGCTGGCAGCTGCAGCCAGAGCCTAGAGTCACCACCGGTGGTGGTAGGGGCCCATTACAGGGCAGCATAATACTGGGTGCCAAACTTCTCCCTAATTTCCACATGTGTAGACACCTGCCTGAAAATGCTTAAACAAGAAAATCTTACACCAGAGTAAACTTAGGGAAGAGTAAATGCATGTGTAGATGTGCCCACAGTGTTGTGAATTCACACCTAGCTTATTAGAGGCAAATTCCCAAAACAGCAAAGGCATAAGAAATCTGTATAACACTCATGGTAAAATGTATCCCTGTATAGAGACTTCTGCACCATTTATATATCGATTGAAACTTCAAACAAGAAAATGTATTAGACAGTCGAGGAGTGAATGCCACTCCTTCCTATGCCCCCAAACCTTCCATTCAGTCAGTGGGAGTTTACTTGAGTAAGCATTGTCCTTTTTAACTTTGTAGTATAAATTAGCAAGTCATAGAACAGCTTCTTTGCATTGCCTTTATTTTTTGGAATGATGCAGCTGAGGCTCATGAATTTCCTGTGGACCAACTTGGATGAGATTATTTTCCACTTTAGATTTCTTGGCATCTGTTCTTTGGCCTTCAATGGGAGAAGATTTGCTAGACAAACATTCACACCTGGTAGTAAAACAATAGATGCTAATAAATAAATTATTAAAATGGGATGGGACTGGAACCTTGATATACAGGGTTTCCAGGAAAGTAATCATCTATGACTTCAAGCCAACAGAAAGACTGTTTTTGTATTCTGCCTACAAATCTTGCAGAACAGAAAAAAAATAAAAACAAAATCTCTCCCTTCTGAAGCAGAAATTACAAAATAATGGAATGTGTAAATAATGTCAATTTTTTTAAATGCTCGTATGTAGTAAGAGAAAGAAAGGCAGAGTTTTGTAGAAATATATTTTCCATAAACAGGGAGAGATTTTGCATGGTAGAAAAAATGCAGTAAACAAACATCTTTCTTTGTTTACACACTTGTAGAGATAAAGGTATTTGTGTTAATTAACTTGTGTACCAGACAAACTAATATTGTGGAAATACTAGAGATATGAGCATAATGTATTATACGTATCTTGTGTTCTGTGTTAAAAATATCAGTGGGGCATATTTTACACAATCCTAACAACTACACAGCTCTAGATATTGTTATTTAACCTATATGAGTAATTCCAGTAACATCACTCTTGGAGTAAGGATGTCATTAGTGGATCAAAGTTGTTTTTTTTTTTAAAGATTCTTCATGTATTGTGCGCACCTTGGCAGAAGTACCCTTCTGATTAGACTAGAATATGTGTTTCTACTGATACTATTTTATATTGGCCTTGCTGAACTCCACCTACCAGCCTCCTAGCTGGGATGTTACTCCAAACTGCCTGATGAGTCACAGACCTCCAGTGTTGGGTAATTGTTTAAAATACCCGTCCATATTTTCCTTTCTCGTTCACTTGAAATTGTTATTGATACATATTCTTACAACGTAATCAGGGCTAGAAGAAAATACACTAAAAGGTTCAAGATGACAACATGAGACAGACGATGAGTGGGTGGATTTTCTTCATGTTCCATCTGTAAACCATTTTAAAAATAACATCTTAGAAATGTTTGTTGTAGGGAATGGCATCAGGGCTGAAGAGTAGATTTGAGATGCTTGGGGCAGATCCTTGCTGGTGAATGGAGTTATGACAATTTATATAAAGTAAGAATTGATCTTACTATTTTCTGTAGCCGGTGTCATACTGCATATCTGAACTTCCAAGGCAGGATGTTATTTCAAACCTGAACTATAGGTTGAAATCTCAGCATACCTGACTTTTTGTAAGGGCTGCAGTGGTGTTCTTGGGTAAAAAAAAAAAAAAGTAAGAAATCTCTGATCCAGTAAAGTACTTAAACATATTTAACTGAAGTCAATGGAGCTATTTACATGCCTTTGGTTGAAAAGGAGGTTCAATATTAAGCATATTTTTAAACTAAAAACTTTATTTTTTATAGCAATAGACTGAAAAGTCTTTGAATATAATTATCACAGCATTTTTTTTCTGTTATATTGGCCTTTTTTGATTCCACATATGTTGTAGAATTCCTAGGGAGAGGAAATTTAAACTAAAACAATGAATGGTATTCAGACTAAACAAATTTGAAAACAAAAAATCAATAAATGTATTTATATATTTGTCGCCTTTGCATTTTTGGAACAAAAATGTTTAACTAGGAGTGTATTAATGGAATCATAAATTCAAAAAGAGAAAAACTATATGGTCCATTTAAAGATAATGGTATTTCAGCTCTACACAGGTGATTATTAACTTATATGTAAAGAATAGGATAGCCTAAATGAGACCATTTTAAAACCATATTGTATTATATTAGATACATAAATGATAAGGCTGTGTGCCTGAGTGCATGCTGTAAGCTAAATTCAGAAATTGTCCAGGATTGCAAAGTAAATTAATAGTACCTAGGTACTACATGTACCATTTACTTCTCACTAATCTTGCCCAGTAAAGAGAAAAATAAGATTCATGGAGCACAGTATCACAAAGAAAATATTTTACCTGGAGATTTCAAAAGAATGTGGTGACCTGTGTGGTACATTCAGTAGGGACTTTCTTTGCAGGTACAGGCATTGTGTCTTAATCCTAGGGTCATAATTGCTCCTAGAGTCTGCTGAAGCAGCTCTCTACACACAACTGATTTTTATTCTTCCTCCACCTTAAAAAGACTGGAGAAGATAGGCCTCTTCTAGCACACCAAGATGTACAACTATCTTAGAACTTGCTTTTACCAAGAAGCAGAAAAAGAATTGAGAGCTGGGGGAGTCTTAACAAGGAGCTCTGAGATGGAAGTCAACTGCATCAAAGAATGGGGAAATACCTCAGCACAGGGGAGTGGAAACAAGGAGAAGAAAAAATAAGTAGAACTTCGGCTTCTGGGATGACTCAAAAGGTAAGTACCGAAGAAGCTGAAGTGGGAAGCTAGACAGGGAGGAGAAGACAACTATGGTTTAAAATTTCAATTAAACTGCTAGTGTGTTGTGGGGGGGGGCAGGGGGGCATTGCGATTCACTGGGGAAGAATTGATTTTTGACTGGAGAAGGGAAATTGATCTAGTGCATGTGTGTGTGTGTGTGTGTGTGTGTGTGTGTGTGTGTGTGGGGATTCATTTTGATCTGTCTGAGGGTGAAGGAAATCAATTTGTGAAGACTTGATTGTGGACTGAATTGATTTTGAGGGTGTTGGCAGTAAGCAGTGTTACAGAAGGAGCAGGAGAGAATATGTATGTCAGTGTAAGGAGAATTGACTTTGACTGTGGAGGACAAAGTGACTGAGAATTGATTTTCATGGTGGAAGGAAATTGATCCAGAGGGAGGGAGAAAAATCATTTTGATTTGTCTTTGTACTGGAAATTGTGATGATGGTGGGGAGATTGATTTAAAATTTGGGTGTTGACACATGATTTTGACTGTGGGTGGTAGTCTGAGAATGGCAGTAGTACTAGCAGGTCCCACAAACCAGAGGCAGAAGATGAAATAGTCTATGAGATCACCTTGTTTCCAAGAAATCACCTACGTGATGAAAAAGCTTAGAAATTCTAACATACAATACTGACTCACGGAAAGGCACTTTCTTTTAAAAAAGACAACTTTACCTTTACTACCTATAGAGATTTAATCCAAGCACCCCCACCACCATGTTGAAACATGGAGACACTGGTACACGAGATGCTGTGGCACTTTAATTAGAGCAGCTCTCAGAGCCACATTAATTAAAGTGCCACCACTCTCACAATGCCAAAGCATGTGTAAAGGTGCCCCTTGAGATTATTATTGCCCCTTACTTCTCTCCTTACATCCCATATCTGGTTTCTCTTGATATAATTTTTAAAACCCCTCTTTCTCTAAAATGTTGAAGCCTCTCCTCCTCTGGCCTCCTTGACTGTGGCTTCTCGGGTTGAGAATTAGATGGTGTTGTCTTTTCTTGCTGTTCTATCTTATCCACTACTTCACAGTGCTGTTCCTTCCACATCATGTTCAAGCTCCTCAGCCTCATCTTTTCATTTGGGACAGCTCTGTCTGCCTGCATCTCAGCTATCATCTTTCCTTGCTGCCTGCTATCCTTACCTCCTAACAACAGCTTGCCCACTTTTCTTTTTTCTTTTTCTGTTGCCTGCTTCCTTTTAGTTGGAACAATATCTTCTGAACTAAGTGCCCCCTCTTTGTTTGCAAATGTTTTAACAAAAAATCCCTCATTTCATTTCCTTCCTATTACTGACCCCCATTTTGGTACTATCAGCATCTTCCATACTGGCTTGCCTCTGTCAAAACTTAAAACATACAATTGATGAGATAAATATTCCCTACCTCTCACTCGCAGCCTTCAGGCAACTACTCCCTAACTTTGTCCAACTCAACGTCATCAGAAGCAAATTCCATGAATATTAAGTGGCATCTATTGGGACCCAGCCTTGGCTTAACAATAAATGCAAAATACAGCAACTCATCTCTACCACTGCAAAAATCTATACCCCTCACAATAAAATCATCAGAAGCCATGGATCACATGTCTATCCCCAAATGTGGTATACCTTATCCAAGGCACATCTACATGAGATGTTAACTGCGGAGCTGACTAATTAGCTCTACAGTAAACATCTCAACGTCTACATATGTGCCCCTATTAAGGTGCATGAAACTAACAAATTCCACAGCAGGGTAGTACTTGTAAATGTTAGTACTGTACTACTGTGCTGCAGTTTTTTCATGCACATCAGCACACATGTAGGTGCTAACCCAGCTGGCTGGGGCATGAGAGTGCTTCAGTGCAGGGGCTACCTGCCAGCTAACCCCATGCTGAAGCACCCCTGTGCCCCAGCCAGCCCCTCTGCAGCACATTGAGCCCAGTAAGAACAGCCCTGGGCTGGAACTTGGACTCCCAGGGCCTCCTGTCAGCCAGGGCTGCTCCAACCAGGCTCCACATGATAAGCATGATAAAACTTGATTGCTCTGGAGTTAATTACTCCCAGGCAGACTTTCAAACAGTGCACCCAGCAGCAATAAGCTCTGGAGTTTATTCATGTGCACTAATTGCACATCTAGATGCAACCCCAAAGTAACAAATTCCCTTGTGGAAATTATGTGGGTGAAATCGGACAAAAACCACACACAAGAATGAATGATCACAGAAAAAAGATAATGGGCACAGACACTAGAACACAGGTAGGAAGACATTTCTCACAGAAAAAAACATTCCCTCTGATCTCAGTTCTCATGCTCAAGGGAAATTTACAAAATGCCTTCAAAAGATGAGTCTGTGATCAAAACTTCATTAGCCTATTGGACACTAAGAACCAGGAACAATGACTTTATGGCCCATTATAATCTACCTGATACTTGCTAATCTCTGCACTTCACAGGTGATAACAACCCTGAAGGTGCTGCTCTTCTACTTACTAGGGTTTTACTGCATCTCTCCTATATGTTGGCAACCTCGTAATTTCTTTTATATCTTGTTTTTATTTACATATGGAGTTTTATACATGCCCTTGTTCCATCCACTATTTAGCATTATTGGCTGCATCCACACGAGTCTGGACTTTTGGTTCCCTGGGGACAACTAGCAGACGTATACCTTGTGCCACCTCTAGTTGTCCCTCGATAATGCCTATGCCACATGTCTTCTGGTACATGGCAGATTATACCAGGTGGGGTAAGGGAGACTGGGGACAACACTGGGCTGGCCCCAGCAGACTTATCTGGGGTTCTGGGGGCCTCCTGGGGCTGCAGCATTAGCAATCCTGCCACAAAGCCTAGCTGGCAGCTGGAGCATGGGTCCAGCTGGCTAGGCTCCAGTTTTAAGTGGCACACACTGCCCCCACATTCACTGCACTGCGCTTTTTTTTTTTTTTTTTTGCACATGGGTTCTGATCCCTCAACATCCAGGGGGATCCCTGAATATCCAGGGGTCAAAAAAACCCTGTGCTGCTCCCCTGCAGCACAGAGAACAGCTGAATGTGCTGTATATTGTTTTGCAGATGTGTCTGCAACACCACATACTACATGGCCATGCTCATCTGGATGCAGCCATTGTGTCTGCCTCCATCCCGGGGACCTAAGGAAAGGTGTAGTGGTACCTGAAATTTTATCTCTGTCCTATATAATTGTGCAAATAAAAGATACCATCCACAAAAATCCTTGCCTCTCATATCCAGGACCATCATGGCATGACCACCCTGACTTCTAAGGAGAGGCTGAGGGAATTGGGTTTATTTAGTTTAGAGAAGAGAAGACTGAGAGGGGATTTGATAGAAGCCTTTACCTACCTGAAGGGGGACTCCAAAGAGGATGGAGCTAGACTGTTCTCAGTGGTGACAGATGATAGAACACGGAGCAATGGTCTCAAGTTGCAGCAAGAGAGGTTTAGGTTGGATATTAGGAAAAAATTCTCACTAGAAGGATGGTGGAGCACTGCAACAAGTTACCTAGAGAAGTGGTGGAATCTCCATCCTTGGAGGTTTTTAAGGCCTGGCTTGACAAAGCTCTGGCTGGAATGATCTAGTTGGGGATGATCCTGCTCTGAGCAGTGGGTTGGACCAAATTACCTCCTGAGGTCCCTTCCAATCCTAATTTTCTACGATTCTATTATTTGAACACTACTATCATAATTTATGTAATAAGCACCATCTCCTGTATGACTATTTCTCTTTTATTCATTTTAAACTTCATCCTTCATATTTCTACTGTGTTTTGTATTCTTATTTTCTAAGGGTGTCTAACTTAGATATTAACATCTTCCGGATAAGAACAAGTTATTTTCGATTCACTGCAAAACACATTGAGGCTAAGTATAGACAGTTAAAGGCCGATGCTGAATCTATTCACTCTTCACAGGTTAGTCTAAGGTGCATAGATTGAACCAATATGCAAGCAAATATCCACTTTTGATTCTGGAAATGCAGCTGCATGCCTGAAGTTTCTCAGGCCAGAAGCTGGGGGGCACTAAAGCACACTGCCCTGCTTGGCTTGAGCAGACAGTTTGGGCCAAGGCTAGGCCACCCACCCTGTGAGGTGGGGTTTGCGAGGGAGATGCAAAGCATCCTGGGATGCTAGGGGACTGTGAGTTATCTTGAATCTGGAGGGGATCTGGGACAGAAGTTCAATAAACTGATTTAACTTAAATCAGTTAAGTCTGATACTGCATCAATCCAGGCTTGTCTTAAACCAGTTTTGGCCAGTTTGAAAGTGGCTTATGTGCACTGAATTTCTGTTTTATTACAGATATGAACTGGTTTCTGATCACTTATACTAGCTTATGTTTAATTCTGTCCTTAGCCTGAAAGTTATGAAATGGTATCAATTTTATTAATAGCAATAGTGATAACAACAATTGTACAAACAAATCTACCTTCCAGTATTCACAGTATTAACTTTATGAAGAAAATTCAAATTTTGTTTCCCCTCCTTTAAAAAACAAAATCAAATGACCTGTCCCAATATTGTCCACTTTTGTCCAGGCTTAAATTAATATCCGGCTCAGAAACATATGTTCATTTCAGGTAAGGCTTAGACTGCGATTTGACAGGAGGATTAAATTAGAACAAGGCTTCAGATTCAGTAGTGGTCTTTACTAAATGCACATTAAAGTGTGCATTAAGCATCACTTAAAAACCATGGACATGTCTACACGTGCATTAACGTGCTTTAGTTAATGCACATTAAATCTAGTGCCTCCATTGCAAGGTACTAGGAAAATGTGCATAGCCTCTCTTAATATGCATTAATGAGTGGCATTACTTATGAGATTAATGAGTGGCATAATTTATGAGATTTGAGCTAAAAACAGTTAAAATCTTTCAAGACTAAGTAGAATAGCAAAAATCTCATGAGATGTTCTTGAGAGAGTTCTGTTTTCTAAGGCTGGGATCAGCTGTTCATAGGAGATTTCAACTGCATTCAAAGTGCTACATGAAAATACTGAACTCTTCCAAATGAAGATTAAACCATACCCATCTTTAGTCCAAACTTCCCCAGCATTTGAACAACATCAGATATTATTATATTTAAGTATATTAGAAAAAAATTAGCACCAATCCTATTGAAATTGCAACAACCTTTTCTGGTATGCTGTCACTGCCACTCAGCGTTTTCTAGAACTCTAATGAAGACTGATACTTTTTTTTTTTTTTCAATACTGGTTTTTTGGGGGTGGTTTTGCAAGCTACAGCAGGCAGGCATGTGATTGAAAAATTGCCCAGTGTGCTGTGGCAGCCTGAAAACGTGTCGCTTAACCGTACAAATCTGTATTGTGAAACTGATGTCTTTCTTCAGTCTAAAAATCATGTGTGACACAAGTGTACACATCTTAATCTAGCAGGCTTTTTCAAAAAAGAAAGTCATAGAAGGAAAACTTTATCATACCACAGATTTAGATCATGTGCATGATTTCCAGGATTATCTGGAAAGAATGCATTGAGACCATTTTTAGGGCTAACAGTCACTTGGAATCAAGTGTGTTTTTGGGGTTTTTTTTCAATTTCTGTCTTGCAATGTTTCGGTTTTAGAAGTTATCCAGTTTTCATTTTCTCTCAGGTTTTTTGCCATTTTATCAGCAGGAACTGTCAGAGGACTAGAGAAAATGTAAAAGTCATTTCTAAAAACATGCTTCACGTTAATTTTTAAATTTTGCTTTGGATTAACAACATTAGTGTTGGTGGTAAAAAGCAATAGCCAGTTTAGTTCATTTTAACTAAAATGGTCAATCTGAGATATTGTGTGGCCCTTGCTTCTAACTGGTTGAACTAACAATAGTATCTTTTGCACAGACCCCAGAGCTCGCTTAATTTTGGTAAGAAAGGAATAAAGAATACTGAACATATTTTACATGCTGTAGTGATGCAGTCTGGCCAACTAAACAACAAGCTAATATACACTAACCTTATCAATTATTTTTATATACACAACCATATTTAAAAATGTTTGCTGATATATTGGCTATATTTTAATCTTGATTTTCTTGTTTTAATTGCTGTGACCTCGTCTTATTCCTTATATATAGCACCCCTCATTACCTATATACCTACTATACTTCTTCATCTAAGAGCTTGCATATTTCCATTCTCACCTATTTAAATGTCACTAAGGTTACTGGTAAAAGACATCTAAGTCTTATTATATATTCCAGATGCACAAGTGTACTTTGGAATAACTGCATTATGAACAAGTCAACATTCATCAGACACCTTGTTCTTAGCTACCCCATGGCTTTCTGGCAACGTGCTTGGAAGCAGTATCAGACTCCTCAGTAAAAAGCTAGTTTTTATATATTTTTGTTTCCTACTGTGAGCTTTAAAGTTTTCTTTACTCTATGCAGGGCTATTTTTGTGTTATAATTATTTCACTAGTGCATATATGCTCCTTTTTCCAATTAAATTGAATTTAATGGTTTGCAATTTAAAAACAGTACGCTAGCAATATAAAGACAATGGTCTGGCACCCTTATGGTCCTATTGCCTGAAAGCTGTATGGATGGGAATCAGCTTTCCAACATCATAGAAAGTAAATAGAATAATGGCCCGGTCTTGCTCTCATTCAAGTTAATGAGAAATTTAGCATCAAAATAAATGGGAACAGGATTTGATATCACTTTGATATACTTCTTTTTAAAGAATGAAGCAGAACACTAAAAATATTAAAGCTGTTGTAATGAACTAAATGTACTTAAAAATGATGAAATTGTTGACAAATTATACCCAAATAGATATGGCATGAACCGAGATGAGGACAGAAAAACTTCTTCAGTGCATATTTCTTGTGGGCAAAACACTGATAATATTCTATTCCATAGAAAGGTCATTGTGAGTTCTTGTTGACTCCAAGTTTTCAGGTTTGCATTTATTTTTCATCTTGAAAAAACTGAGGGGCTGATTCATTTAACATTTCTGTTGACAATCTCAACCAAAGGAAGGTCAGGTTAGTCAAGGCTGAAAGTGTTGAAAAGAAAAAATAAGAAAATTTGATATGTTGCCAGCCATTGTGTTGGTTTATATTTGACAACACTATAGGACTCCTTGGTAGGAAATACTGATGTTAGTTTCCTGAACTAGTTGTGGTGGCGAAATAATGTGAACATTTAATTTTGCAGCAAGAACATATTTGTAACCTTATGTCACTTTCACTACTTGTAGCCAGAAACATTGCCAGGGAATTTCCTATATGTAATATGTATCATGTGGCATTATAATGTTAGACAATTATGCATGTATGCCAATCCCAGAATGAAACTTCTGCTAAAAGAAAAGCCACATTAAACAAATTTACATCTGTAGGACCGTATTTTGAGAATCCATCATGAGCAGCAAATAATCTTGAAGCCAAATCCTACTTCATCCTTACATGCTTAAGTGGCCCTTCATGGCTACATAAGTGCAATTTTTGACACGTTTGCAGCTTTTAGATTCTATTTCAACCTGTGGTAAAATAAGATCTCATGAGTGTGTACTTACCTGTCTAAAGTAGAGAGGAAGAGGACCCTTCCTTTTAGCCCAGTAGGCTAGTGGCTAGGGCACTTGCCCAGAAAGTAAGAGGCATGGGTTCTGGCCTCATCATCCAAAAGAAGTTTGAACCTGCATCTCCTTTTTTTCAGTAAAGCATGCTAACCACCAGACCAAGAACTAGGAACTGCCCAAAGTTCTTTGCTCTTGAACATGGCCTACTCAGCAGCCAAGAGAGGAAACCCCGGGAAACAAGAGAAGAAAAGCAAGGCAGAAGGAGGGTGGATCCATCTGTATGCAGCCCTGAAAGGAAGAGGCTACTGTATTTTGCCCCCCAGCATAAACTATCCTCCTGCTATTTATCCATTTACTCCCATGAATACTAAATGCAAGGTGCAGGAAAGCTATCTGGGATTTGATCCAAAATCCAGGCCCCACTTCCTTCAGGGCAGGACCCATCTCACTGAATCCTCTTTCCTTTAGCTTGTTCACAGTCTGCTGCCTCCACATATCTTCCCCTCTTGGCTGCCTAGTGGGCCAGATTCAAGAAAAGGGCTAGAGAATACATTGGACAGTGCCTTGCCCATGATCTTCTGATTTAAAGCATGTTTCTGTGAAGTGAGAAATGCAAGTTGAAATCCCTTCTGGTTAAAGGGGACTATGAGCTGAGGTCTCCCACTTCCTGAGCAGGTGCCCCATTATTTGAAATTATTTTGGTTGGAGGGCCACTTAATGTGTTTTGGTGAGATATCAAGGGCCGCAAAGGTAGCCCCGCCCTTTGATAGGTGCCCCATCCCCTGGTCACCATCTTGGGATTTAAAGTCCTGCCCCCCCTAACCGCAACCTTTGCCACTGGAAGTCCCTCCCCTTACCCCCCGGAAATACTCCGTTCAAGAATGGTGTTTGCCATATTGGAACTGGGACAAAACAAATTATATACTAAAAATCAAACATCCACAATAACATCTTTTAATTTTATTTTTTTTTAATGTTTTTGTCCTGATTTGTGTGTATTTGTGTCATGTAGATAGAGGTGATTGCATAATAGCTCAAAAGTCTTACTCTTGTATATTGCAGGGTGTGTGGAGCGGTATGGGGGGTATGGGTGGGTGGGTATGGGGTTTGTGGGGGACTTTGGGTGTGTGTCTATGTATGTGGGGTGTGGGAGTATGTGTGGATGCGGGTGGGTGGGTGTGAAGAGTATGGGAATGTGTGGATGTGTGTGGGGGTGGGTATGGGGTTTGTGGGGTGTGTGGAGGGGAAGGGTGGCTAGAGGTGTGTGGGGGCAGGTGGGACTTGCATGGGGGTGTGGGTGCATGTGTGTGGTGGGGTGTGTGCACATAGCAGTGAGTAGGGATCCCCCCAAAGGCACATTGGGGTGTGGGGAAGGGTGTGGGTGGGTGTGGTGTTTGTGGGGGGTGTGATTATGTGTGGGGGAGGGTGTGTGGATATGGTGAGGTGTGCATGGGAGCCCCTTGCCAGTCTAGGGTGTGCAAGGGATGCTAGCCCCTTGCACACCCCTCTGAGCCAGTCAGAACCCTCTGCTGAGCAGATCAGTGGGAACCCATGCCACAACCCTGACCTGGCCCAGCCCACACCTGCTCCTGACTTGCCTGTTTACACTAAACAGCAGCAGCAGTGGCACCACCTGGTCAGAAACTGTTGCTCAGCATGGCGGGGAAAGCAGCCCCTCCCCCTTGCTTCTGCCCGGTGCTTTCTGCTACAGCTACCCTGAGCCCACATCTGGGCTGCCCTGTGGCACTGCTGCCATCACCACTGTCTCTGAGCTACCCAGCTGGGCAGTGATAGCATCCAGAGCAGCCACAGGGCAGCCCAGAGTGGGCTCTGGGTGGCTGTAGCAGGGAACACCTAGTAGCAGCGAGGGGGAGGGGCTGCTTTTCCCCTGCACTGAGCAACAGTTTCTGCCCAGCTGGCACTGCTGCTGCCACAGTTTAGCATGAGGAGTTGAGTCCAGAGCAGGCACAAGGTGTGCCAGATCAGACTGTGGCATGGGTCCCCACCAGTCCCATGGGGCTAGGGCCAGTGGCAGTGGCAGATGGAAGAAGCTTCTGCTGCCTGGTCTTCCTAGAAAGGCAGTCCAGCCATGGAAGTGCCCTAGTCCCACTGTGTGCCCAGGGGTTGGCAGGATGTGCCATGGCCAGACAGTGCCAGGGCCAGGTGAAACTACCCGGGCTGGACAAAGCCCCTTTGTTGGCTGAATCTGGCCCATGGGCCATATTTTGCCCACCCCTGCTATAAAGGCTTTCTGAACTGCAAACCAAACCAGAAGCCTTTGGCTCTACTCCAAATGCATCTTGATGCCTACCTTACTAGGATCAACTTATCCCAGGAATCTTTCCTGCCTGAGTGTAGAGGGGCTGGGCCCAATGATCTTGTAAGGTCCCTTCCAGCTCCTAACATCTATGAATCTATTAATGTTATTAAATTAGCAAGCATTTAGGTCTATTTCTAGTCTTCACCAGGATTAGTCCTAGGTATACAAGAGATCTTCTCTTAAGTTGCTACCATGGCTTCCCATAATAGTTACTTTTCATTGGAACTATAAATTTATCAACCAAGGAGAGAAAGCTCATACGTACAGGAGAGAACTTTTACGGATTTGCACTTAAACTATGGAAGTCCCTCCTACAGAAGATAAAAATTACTGCAGACATCAGTCCTTTAAAGGCTAATGGCTAAATTGAGTTCTTCAACTTATCTCCTGCTCAGTAAGTACTTTACTGACACACACATTCACTAATTCTGTATCTTTCTTTCACACATTCATTATTGAAATATATCAAACAAAAATAAAAAAGACACACATTATTTTTCTTCAGAGTAGAAATAAAACTAGAAATTGTTATTTGGAAGCTGCACAGATATGATGATATATTTTAGACAAGAACCTGAAATCTCAGTAGTTCTGTATTAATTTTAAATATTGGATTATTTTAAAGGAACCAATAACAAACATTTCCTTTATACAAAGGTTTCATCAACTTAATTTTATTTTAGAGTACATTTATGTCATCACCTTCTTGAACAATGTTGATGACTACAGATTTTCATGAATTCCTTTACGAGATTTCTTAGTACTGTTTCTTATTTCCAAAACTTTTTCTTCTTCCCTGATGAGTGAGTATATTATGGCTCCCAAAAATTAATGTTTTATAAAGGTTCAGTGTTCTTTTGCTATTATTTACAACCCAGAAAAATCAATCTGTTTTACAGGAGAAAATAAATATTTCAATATTCCCTGCAGAAATGAATTATTAAAGGATTGTTTTGAAAAAATCCTAATGTTTTGTTTTGAAAATTTTCAAAATTAAATTCTTCCTAGAGGAGAGACCCTGGCTCAGCCATGACTCCCAACTGCTAGGCTCTCATAATAATGTTCAAATTAACCATGCTCAAAATGGGAAACATGCCCATCAGGTATTATTGACAATCTGACTTAAATATCAGATGATGTGTTAAAATTGCCATGCTTAAAATTTAAATGCTTTCATTTCAACTAATCGGCATTCTTCAAAAGGTGGAAATATTTTCTCAGCCAATTTCCAAACAGCTCTTCTAGACATAAAAGTACTCCACTAAGGTTTAAAATACAGAAGAAAAGTATTCTAAAATGGCTTGGTAGGTTTTCAGCTATGATAAATATGTTTACACAAGAGTGGTATGTTGTTGATTTAAAGGAGACAAAACCTTCTTGCATACAACATCAATTTGTATTTGATTTTTATTATGTGGTTCAAGGATTCTAGCCCTTCAGGTTTGCACAATTATTTTTAGAATACTACTGTACAAATTATTTAAATGATATGCTTTAACACAAAAGGTGAATCTATTGATTTCAAACTTGTGAATTGTCTTTACCATTAAAACTGCAAAGATATTATAAATGTAGGTAGGTAGACTGAATACTAAGAAAACTAGTGATGGGTCACACACCTATATCACTTTCACCGTGCTCAAATGAGCGATATATGTTACTGCTTGTGTGGGAAACTCCTTGTGCCCAAGCCCCTCTCTCCAATGTAGTACCCTCTAAAATGGTACCATATGAACTGTTCCCCTTCCCCCAAGACAAGCATTTCAGTTTTTCAGCTAAGAATCTGATTGCCCTATAATGATTTCTCAGTTTTTATGGCAAGCACTGTATGCAACACTTCAGAATCAGACAGCTCAAAATTTCAGAGGGAATTTTTGCATATGAATTCATTTATCATATTGTTGTAATTAAAGCTGTTTGCTATTCAAGTTCTACCAATATACCAATTCAACAAAAATTGATCTTGCCAAATGATATATAGAAAGAAAAAATTTAAACATTGGGAATCACCATGGGAAGAAATATTTAGATTCTGCACTTTAAAATGACCTCAATTTAAAAAAATTAATATAAGAGAAAATTAATACAAATAAAAATCATTGTAAGAAAAATATCCAGATTCTAAATATATAGCTAGTTTAATTTTTAAAAAATCACAAAAATTCTTGTCATTCAACTATATAAAGATTTTCTTTCTATTTATTCCAGAGGGTTATACAGTGTTTTATAAACATCAGCTGCTTAATTGCCAGAGGTCCTCTGTGTGGCAGGTAAATATTATTATTGCTGCTTTATGCTTAAATTAAAACCAGAGTAACCAAAAAAAATTTTCACCAGTATATAAAGATGCATCTAAATCTATACTAATACATGCTGATGTATGCATGCATCCATTTAACAGGCACTTCTGTTGCTTGCTATGGGTGCTGTTTGACACTTTTTAGGTATAGTCACGAAACAGACCATATCCCCATTCCCCTATCCCCTCTTCAGTCATTAGTTAATATATTACAGCAATCAGCAATAACCCAGCAGCAAAAAACATACTTAAGATTTTCCACCAAAGTTGTCACATTCCCTCACAGCCAGGAAAAATAAGTGTGCCTAAATAAATATGGTCTAATTTTTGGAGCTGCTGAGCACCTGCAGTTCCTAAAGAAGTTGCATAGTTTCATAGTTGTTAGGAGCCATAAGAAACCTTACAGATCATCAGGTCCAGCCCCAATGCACATGGGCAGGAAAGACTGATGGGGTCCAATGACCCCAGCAAGATGGATGTCAAAACATTTTTTGAAGATCGCCAGGGTGAATGACTGTATCATCTCTGGGGGGGGGAGGCTTTTTCAAACCCTCGGCACTCGGCTTATGAAGAAGTTTTTCCTTATGTCTAGCCTGAAGTAATCTTCAATCAGCTTCTGCCCATTATTTTTTGTCCTCCCCTGGGGGTCTTCCTGAATAGAGGCTCCCCCAAGCCCTGATGTACACTCCTGATATACTTACAGGCTGCAACCAAGTCCACCCTGAGTCTTCTCTTTTCCAGGCTGAACAATCCCAAGTCCCTCAGCCTTTCCTCATATGTCTTGGTCTTCAGGCCTCTAATCATGCATGAGGGCCTCAGGACTCTCTCAAGCTTTTCCCTATCCTTCTTGAAGTGCTGCACCCAGAACTGGAAGTCAATGGAAGCAGCAAACATGCACTACTTCTGAATTTTAAGGGCCACTAAATTTGAAGCACTAGCTTATATGAATTGACAAAGAAGTCAACATCAGAGCTGAAGTTAAACTTTTGTTTTTATCTTTTGCCTAGTCCTTCACAGCCAGGACTTCTTTTTGTTCCTCATGCTATGGTGCAGTACCACCTTGTAGCGAATTGTTACACTGGCTACTCAGCATAGAAGCTAACTTTGCTGAAATCTAGTTGGCTTGTTCTGTGAAGCATGCACTGGGTCCATTACTATTAGTAATACCCTAAACAGCTAAGAACTGCTTTGGGATTCTCCCAAAAAATTCAAAAGAAAACAGGCTTGCAAGGTCAGAGTCCATGTTTTTGCTGATTGAAACAAGAAAACACTAATTTAAGTGTCTGACTAATGTCACACTAAAAAACCAACTGAAACCCATGACCATAAGGAACAGCACTCATTTGTTAAGAGTCCAACCTAACTGATAACCTCTGAGGCCATCATAATCAACAGTTGGTAACTATTTGTTATAAATTCTTCACTTTTCTGAGGAGGAGGGTCTCCATGAACAAACCTGTCCATTTGTATACCCAATCAGGTTGTAGATAGATGCATGTCAATAATAAGTGTATATTTATCATTGTAAATCTGGGGAAAGTAGGAGGAACTGAGATGATGGAAGAACAGACCAACCACCTGGAGTCTGGCCTACACACATCCTCTGAGGTGTGAGTATGTTTTTGCATTTCCATTGCCAGATTTGAATGCTAGTTAAATGTGTGTTTAGCTTTTCAATAAAGTGGTTCTCTTGAAAAGAAACAGATGTGCTCTCTTTATTCCAGGTGCTAGTCCAACAAAGTAAGCTCCTTTTATCCCAGTTTAGGGATAGAGGGTTTCCCATCAGTTACAATGGCTTGGGATTGCAGCTGTGATGAATGGAACAGTCTGTTGGACAGTGACAGAAGAGTTAGCATCTGGTGACATGGCAATATTTCATAAGGAATAATCTGACTTTACTTTTAACAGTTTTAAGCTGTTCAAAGGTGCTGCAGTAGAGTAAAAACTGCCAAAAATGCAGAGCAGCCATTCCAGAATTCCAAACAGTACCACACAGCTAAATGAAGCAAACACTGTTCAAACACTAAATCTATGTAAGATTTTATTTTACTCATTATCTAATGCAATATAAGCCTTATCTGCCTTTCAAAGGCACTGGAATGAGCTGTTGATTCTCTTGGAAAGGCAAGAATATGAAGACTACTTGAGCTGTGCAAAGATACACAGAAATGTATCTTCTGAGAAATGCAACATATTTGTTGGGGGTGTTTTTACACCTTCACACAGTCTCAAATTGAGCAATGTGATCATTTGAATGATGTTCATGCGACCATATGACTCCTTAATAATACTTTTAAAAAGGTTTGAATTGTTTTTTTAGATGTTGGCTCTAGAATCATGATTGTCTACCTCCCCCTCTTCTTTTTTTCTCTCTCTCTTTCTCTCTCTGTAAACATATCCCTAGTTTCTCAGCAGGTTCAAACACAGATGGCTGCCTTATTGCGACAGAAGCAAAAATGCTACATTAATGTTTAAAGGGATTAAAAATCCTCTTGGCAGCAGTGGCATATGTTACCAGTTAATTGTAGCACTGGAAGCTTCCCTGCTGTTTTAAAACATGGACTCATTTTACTTGCTTTCTGCAGAGCAGTATGAAATGTCAAATTTGTTGGTATAAGTTTTGAATCCAGCCTGACAAAAATGAGTCATAAAGACAATGTTGTTGTCCTATCTAACGCAGTTTCTGAGTCCAAATAATGTTTTATTACTATGCCAACTATGGCGGAAAGCTGGCTCACTGCTCTAACACTGCAATTGTATGCATGCTTTATGCTCTTAGCAGAGGGTTCTCACATTTGGTACCTTATTTTAACTTTTCACCTGCATTATTTCAGATTATTGTTATTTTGGCTAAAACAGCCTGCTTGTCATTTAAATTACTTCTGAGATAAACTGTTAGCTTTTCTGATTTCACTTTCAGTTGGAAATAGAAAAGGAAAGCCCACTCTGTGATGGTCTACTAGCAAAGAAAATTTTGGTGGTATTGAGGCCATTTTTAACTGCTATGGTCAGGTGATTAGCACACTGCTGAGTAGCATCATTCTTTCCTTGTCCCTATTCACAGATTAACAGTTCTCAGTAATGAGTTGCAGACAGTGTTCAGCCACTCTGCTTTATGTTTGGAATGAAAAGAATAAGAAAAATTTGAAAAGCTGAAAATTTGTCATTCATTACCTTAAGGAAGAAACAAATCCTACAGAGCCTATTGTTGGAATTTATCCAGTTATCCAGGTAACAGCTGTCACATTAGATAGACATTAGCTTTAACAGAGGATAACTTTAGCCTTTAAATATCAGCTGCCACTAAAAGAAGATATCTAACCCAAGAGGACTTTTATGCAAACTTTGTCAACACAGTTAATGATATTTTGTCAATTTTTCTACATTTTTTGCTAGCCAATAAAGCTATAGCTGTTTCTTCAGTTTTATAAATCTGGACAAAAACAATAATTTAAATAACTTTTCATTATTTGCCAAAAGTTTTAAAGGAGATATTATTGTAGTGTTTCAGAGGGGAAGAAATGACAATGAGAAAAAGAAAACAAAATCTAATATCAAATGCTATGATTCTTTTTATTATTTGCTCATTTCCATGTGTGAACATTATGTTTTACAAACAACTAGAAAAATTCTCTCTGCCCCAAGAAGATTAAGTTTTGGTTAATATCACATGGAAGAATGACACCAGAAAAGGAAGGAATAATTTGCACCATTGTTAGTAATCTCAGCCAGAAGGACAAAGACAGAATCGGCATGAGGACTAAATTATCCTTGCTCAGCTAGAAGTGGTCCTTTTAGTTTAGGAATAAAGCAGGATTTAGCTCAGGAATGAATAGAGTACACAACTCCTGTTCCTTATTCCTTGTGCAGAAGGCATCAGCCTTCAGAGCTACCAGTCAAATTTTACAAACACTGATGTCAATTGACTGCACTGGTTTATGACAATTGCAGTATTTGATACTAAGAAATCTCATGATGTTTTTGAGATAAAGGTAAATTTTTCAGTGAAATCTAATTCCATATATGCTATCTGCATAAACCATCCCCTACTGAGTTATTACATTAAGCTAAAATCTGAGACATCCATCTAACACTAAACCCTATGGTTATTTTCCAAAGAGGACATACATTCTTTGATGGAGATGAACATACTAAAATTAAATAAAATGCAGTTCAGTGTGCTGGACAGCATAAAACATGAAGCGAAAAAATTCTATTTTACAGGAAATTTTGGCATCTCAGTTTTGTTTTTGTTTCAATATCTCATTCAGTATCTTAGAGAAAATTACCCCAAACTTATATAAGGATACTGGAAAAAAAAGCTGCTTCTCCTATTAGTATACTGAGTTCTTATTTTCTTTTCAGTGTCAAATTGTTTCATTATGCCATGAATAATAGATAGTTTTGATGTAGAAAATTAGTTAAAAGATTTCAATAAGTACAAAACAGCAGCTGCCCTTAATACATTTAAAATATAAAATAAAGTTACAATAATAAAATATTTAATCCATTGTGTCATATCATATCAATAATAGTAGTGTATAATTTGAAATGTCATGTCTTATTAGGATATTACTTAGTATGATATAACAACATATTTTTCATTACTACCACTAGTGCTCGATCAGGAAAGAATGTAAAAATCACAGAAGTAATATATAATGGGGGGGGAAAAAAACAATTTTCTAAGGAAAACATTTCATTTGAGAAATTCTAATTTAACAATTTTTTTATTAGATTTTTCTGCAAAATATCACAATGTTGAAAAAATGATTCTGTAAGAACAGCAGTTTTCACAGCTGTGAATGTACAGAGTATAATGTAAAACAACTATGAGGTGAAAGTCTACAGGACTGAAAATACTCATGATGTTTTGGGATATGTGCATGCAGCTAACTATTGACTCCTTATAAGAAAGAGAGCTAATTATAGATCAAGTGACCCTACATTATAAAGAAAGATAATAGCAATGCTTTTCATCAGAAGTTATACTCTTAATTTATTTATATGAACCTTCACCCAAAGGCAGTAGTGTTGTCAGGGGTGCAATTCAGTAGCTGCTACTATGACTGAACAGTCCTTTTCAGGATTCAAGGAAAGGGGCTAGAAAAGGTACCCTTAACCTAGGCTGTCTTATCTCCCTCTGGCTGGATAACCACTTCTAGTGGGATCAGTCCCTCTGAGGTTGAACACATCACAACAAGACATGCAACATGTTTTTGCAACATGGAACACTTGCCCCTTGATGGACAACTTGGACAAATGGAAGGAAGAACTTCCATCATCTCCAAGGAAACAGTAAGATACAACATCAGCGTTACAGCTCTGAGTGAGATGAGATGATTGGCAAGGGCCAGCTTAGGGAAGAGTGTGAAGGCTACATGTTCTTCTAGAAGAGGAAACTAGGTCAGGACAGACATGTTCATGGAGTTGATTTTTCCATCAAGAATTGGTTTGTTAGTCAGATTATGGAGCTCCCCATGGGCATCAATGAACATGTTATGACACTTCGCCTTAAGTTCAGCAATAACCAGTATGCCACTGTCATCAGTGCATATGCCCTGATGCTTAAAGTTGCCAGTGATATCAAAGAACAATTCTACTCCAGCCTTGACCATGTTCTGACTAATACCCCCAAGAAGGAAAATATAATTCTCTTTGGAAACTCTGGAGTGGCACCATTAGGAAGGAAGTAGTAGGGAAGCCAACTCCAACAGCATCCTTGTCCCAAGCAAATGTGTGGACATGGTCTTGTCATTACAAACACCAACTCCAGACAGAGTGACAAATACAAGAGTACCTGGAGACACCCTCATTCTAAGCACTATTGTTAGAACCTGTGATTGAATGGATGTCCTTGTCACATGAGCCATGTGAGAAACAGATGACTGTTGAACAAATCATAATATTGTCAGATCCATTATGAACATCCAGCTTTCTCTGAAACACTAAATAGCCAAAGGCAATGCAAAGGACTTTCAACAGCAAATATCTTCAAGACCAACAGTTCTGCAAGGATCTTCAACAGTGTCTCCATGGAAAGTTCTCTGTCCTGCCCACAAATGAAAGCACTATTGAAGAACCCTGGAAGGGGTTTTAAATTGCCATCCATCTGGCCTATGCTGAATCCATTGGTTATACCACCCATCAATACCAAGACTGGTGCAATGAGACAGACACCAAGGTCTATGTCTTCCTCAACTGAAAGAGAAAGGCTCATTCTACTTGGCATGATGACATCACATCTTATAAGAAAAGAAGTCATTTCAGCTCCTCAAAGCCAGAGTTCAAGGAAGAATTCAGGAAATCAAAAATCAGTGGTGGCAAGATAAACTCAAGAAGATTCAGCTCTATGCTGACAAACATGACAGACAGTTTATTCCAGGCAACAAAAGCCATCTATGGTCCAACTTTCCACAGTCCTACTTTTCTTTGATAGCAAGATGGCTCAATGTTCTTCAGAGATAAAAATCTATCCAAACCAGATGGAAAGAGCACTTTGAGGTACTCCTGATCTGTGAGTTGACTTTGAGTCTGCCCCACAACACCCTGAAAGGGGATTCCTCACTGTAGCAGGGGCTGGAATGTAGCACCTTCTAAACCCCTGAAGGAGGAGCCGTGCCAGTGGGAAATTCATCCAGTGAGGCTCATCTGGGCCCTCCCAGCATGCCATGGCAAGCCCAAGGGCAATAACTTACCCAACAGGTTCCAGGCAAGCAATGTCATCTGGCATGATGGAGAAGAAAGTTGGGGGGTGGGGAATAGGCCTAAGTGAAGTGGATGGTATTCGGATCGGATTCGGATTTGGCCAATTCATGGGGACAGTGATTCAATTCAGTGATTTGAATCACTGTCCTGATTTGATTCAGCCAAAACTTATTTGGAGATTCAGCTGCTGCAGAATCTCTGAATCAGCCGCTGCAGAATCTCTGAATCAGCCAAGCTAGGCCCATCCCCAGCCCCTCTCCTAGCCCGGCAATGGCTGCCCCACCTGCACCAGCTCCCAGCACTTGTTAAAAAAAAAAAAACCCTGGGTCAGTGGGTGCTGCCAGGTGGGGGGCAATCTCCATTGCCCCCCCCGCCCCACACTGAATGGGGGGCTCTGCCACAAGCCCCCTGGCCCCCCCTCACTCCCCCAATCACCCCCATGGGTGCCCCACCTGGGCCAGCTCTGGCCCTTTAAGCAAAAAAGCCCCCAGACTCACCGCTTCTGCTGGGTGGGAGGCAATCCCTTCTGCCTCCTGCTGCCCTGCACCACATGGAGGGCTCTGCACAAGGCCCTGAAGCCCCAAAGCCACACCAAGAGCAGTGAGTCCTGGGGCTTTGCTTATTTTTTTTTCCTTAAAGTGCCAGGCATGGCCCAGGTGGGGCACCAGTGGGGGGGATGGGAGAGCATGGGGGGGGTCAGGGGGCTCAGTGGGATCACCTCCCCTGCCCAGCAGCACCCGGTGAGCACCAGGGCTTTTTTTTTAAAGTACCAGGAGCTAGGGCAGGTGGGGCAGCCATGGGGGGGGCTGGGGGAGTGGGCAGGGGTTGGGGGGCTGGGAAAGCAAGCAGGGGATGGGGGCTGGCAAGGGTCCCCCCCATGGTCCCCTCCCCCCTTTCCCAACCCCCACTCTCCCACCCCTAGTACTTAGTAGCTCAGAGTTGGTTGCAGCTCCCTGCTGTAGCCACCAGGGACTGCCCAAATCATCAAAGCTCTTTGAATCTTTTCTGAAGATTTGGAGAGCTTTGAATCTAGTCAGACCTTTAAATTGGTCCCCTGCTTCAATTCAGATTCAGAGATTTGGCCACCGAATCAGGCTGAATCTCCTCCAAATTGAATTACCATCTGAAGCTTCACACAGACCTAGTGGGGAACTTAACCAGCAAGGCCTGGGCAAACTGTACTTCCCTGGTACATTGCAGATAAGCTCTTGGGGATGGGAAAGAACTACCCTGGCAGGGGCTGGTCAAGCCGTGCTGCACGGCACAGTAGAGAAGACCACTTGGGGGAGGGGAAGCCACGCAGCAGGGTCCAAAAGGGTTGTGATTCCCTGGCATGCTGAAAGAAGCTCAGGGGGGGTGGGGGGGGTGGAACCAGAACCACACACCGGGTAACACATGCCCCAGAGGCCAGTGCTGATTGGCTGAGAGGAATCCTGAGAAGTTTGAAAAAGGAAGCCAAGAGAGGTTTGGCATCCAGAGAAAGGGTCAGTGCAGCAGAACCAGAAAGAGGGCTCCGCCGTGACAGGGAACAAGACAGCTGAACCCTCCTGAGATGCCAGGATACTGAAGCCATGAGTGAATGACCAACTCAATCCATGAAGCAAGATAAGTAACAGCAGACCATGGGGTAATTGCGGGTGGACCCACAGGTCGGAGGGATGGTGACACCTGGAGAGAGTGTCTAGTGAAAGGTTGTCAAGCCCAATAGGAGAGAGGGCATGAACCAACACCAGATGTGGTGTTAGCCTCAGGGAAATCTAGATAGCATGGCCAAAGAAGAGATTTGCCTGGAGAGACTGAACAGATGGTTACCAGGGTTGAGCCAGCTACAGGGAGCTGAGCTGGACCTCCAAACCCAGGTTCTGAGTCTTTCCCTGTGGAAGTAATACAAACAAGGGGAGGAGCGCCTAATTTGCTTTTATGTATCACTTAGTACTCCCAGGCCAGGGAGAGATAGCAGGGGCAAGTTAGATTCCCTGGGCACCTGTATCATAGTTAATAAAGTCAGAGGAAGTACACCTGGGATCTAGTGAGACACCTAATTGAGAACCTCGGAGACCGTCGGGTAGAGGTCTCATTCTCAAGTATCCACCAGCCTCTGTAAGAAGGAAGACCAATATAAGCTAGGCTGTAACATTCAAGAGAGAGACCTGTCCAGAAGGGACAGCCACCAACCATTTGTGAAGGTTGAGGCAGAGGTGCAGATGAGGCAGAGGTCCCAGCAATCACAACACAATGAAAGGGAAGTGAGTGGACCTGCCCACTCACACTCACCAGCCTTTCTGTTCTTTTAGAAGTCTGGTGAGATATCCAAGAAGCCAAGAAAAAACAGGGCTACTGGACCAGATTGCATACCTATTGAAATCTTCAAGACTGGTGGTGAGGAACTGTTATTGAGACTACAGGAATTTATTCTTCAAATTTGAACCAATGAGGTAATTCCTGGGTATTAAAGAGTTAAGAAAAGCTAACATCATGACTATGTTCAAGAAAGGGGATAAGTCTGTATACAAGAAATATTAAGGCATTGCCCTCCTTTCCAAAGCAGGGAAAATCCTGACCTGCATTCTCCTGAACTGTTTTCTACCTCTTGCTGCTGGAATCTCAGTGTGGTTCAGACCATCTTATGGGGCAATTGATGCGATCCTTATTGCCCATGAGGTCCAAAAAAAAATGTCAGGAGCTATATCAGGACCTGTATATGGCCTTCACTGACCTTGTTGAGGCCTCTGACTACATTAGCTGTGAAGCTTTGTAGAAAATACTGGCCAGATTTTGAGCCACTGAAAAATACATCAAGGTCCTGAGGTTTCTCCATGACCAGATGACTGTAACTGTTCTGTGTGTCACATTGGAGACATATCCATTTGTAATCCAAACTGGGGTCAAAAAGGTATGTATCATTGCCCCAATTCTGTTCTTTATTTTTTAATATTTATCCTGGCTCTGCTAAAAGACCACCTCCCTTCCAGAATTGACACTGGATACCAAATGGATAGAGGGATCTTTAACCTGGAATGGTTTTGGTCAGAGACCAAAGAATTCGAAGCAATGATCCTCGACCTTAATGCTGATGATTGCACCATCCTTGCACACATTGAAGAAAACCTTCAGATTGTGCTAGATCTCTTCATAGAAGTCTACCAAACTTTGGGCCTCTCTCACAATATCAAAAAGACTAAAGTACTCTATTTCCCTGCTTCAGGCCATGAATGTGATCTTCTTCCACAAATTAGCATCAAGAGGAAAACCCTAGAAGTAACCAAGCACTTCCCTTACCTCAGTAGCTACCTCTCTCACAGAGCAAACATTGATAAGGAGAACCAGCACAGGATCCAGAATGCAAGCGCCTCCTTCAGGAACTTGATCCAGCATGTTTTTACATACCACAATTTCTGGAAAGACACCAGATCCAGATCTACAATGCAGTCATAATCCCCACTCTGCTCTACAGATGTAAAATTTGGGCAACCTACCATCGTCATCTCAAGAACCTGGAGAGGTATCAACAACAATACCCCAAGAATATCCTCTGTATCAAATGGGAAGATCACTGCACAAACTCTAGCATCCTTGATGAAGCCAATGTTACCATCATTTTGTCTTGGATCCTCAAGCATCAACTTTGCAGGAACAGGCATTATGTGCAGATGCCTGACTCTTGACTCCCCAAACAAGTGCTTGACTCCAAGCTGAGAAATGGCCTGAGATCTTGCAGCAGCAAGAGCAAACATAATAAGGACACATTGAAGGTGCACTTCAAGAAAATGGACACTGGCATCAAGAGCTGGGAGAAGCTGATTGCTAACTGACTGCAATGGTGCCACAACCTCAACCAAGTGTCAGCCAGCTCTGAGGTAAAAAAGTCTTGCCCTCAAAGCAGAAAAGAACGAGCAGAGGAAGGAAAAGGATAGAAATCTCAGCCTATGACCTATTCTCCCCTGCAGAAAGACCTGCAACTTCTGTGGATGGATCTGTGGCTCATGGATCTCACTTTAAGACCTGCCACTGAGTTGTGTAGGAAAAAACTCCCAAATAAATGAAGTGATGGATCTCTGACTTCACCATAAAGATACAGAGATGTTTTTCATTTTGGAATTAGTGATTTACTAAATTAAACTGATATCATGATTGCTCATGATGGCTGTAACAGAGCACCAGCCATGGGCTCTGTTATGGTCTGGAGAATCCCACTGGACCCAGACACATGGAATAATTTACATGGGGACACAAGAAAGATAGAGTGGCAGAGATGGCTGTGCCAAGTGTCTGGGACAAATATGGCAGCCCACCCACCCTACACAGGATGAAGTCAAGACATGGGACTCTGGAGCTGGCTCCTATTCACTGAAAGGGGTCCTGCCAGAAATTAAAGCAGGGCCAACCAAAATAGGATTCCTCATAAAGTGGAAGCACAAGCAGGATGCAACTTGTGCAAGCTGCTCGGAGGCACACAAATGACCATAGGATTTGGAATGACCGACAATGGACAACACAAAGTTGAACAGGGCATTGAAGACCTGCAATCACCTGCTGGTGAGGAGGGTCTTAAAGGCACAGGGAAAGGAAAGGGCACCCAGACCGGTAAGGTGAAAAGTTAAAGGGGTTTATATCCTGGGACAGGGGGACTTGACTGGCAGATATGGGCCAGCAAATAACGGACTTTGGGTCCATTAGACTTAAATAAGAAACTGGCTGTCATGGTCAGGGCCATCCCTAGGGGGGAGGAATCGGGGAGACCACCCCAGGCCCCACACTTTGAGGGGCCCCACAGAGAGTGCCATACAGGCCCTACCATAGCACTGCGTGCCACCAGTTCCACTGCAGCTGCCATGCACTGCCAGCTACACGCTCTGGGTGCTCACAACTCCCCCGACACATTCCACTCTCCGGCCACTTGCTACCCACCTTCCCACTTGCCACCCCCCAGCCCTGCATGGACTGATATGCCTCAGGCCCCACACAACCCTAGGGATGGCTCTGTTCATGGGACTTGATACTTAATTAACCTAATTAATCACAGCTAGTAAGCTGTTCTGTTGATCAGATTGATCAGTTAGACAGAAAATTGATTAATGTTATGCTGACAGATTTTAGAACCAAGCATCCAGGGGATGGTTACAATACAAAATGGATTGACAAACTTAATGTGATATATGAAAATTGATCTAATTGGAGGATGGGACATTTGTTAATTCTCAGGTGAGAATTAGTGATGTGATGGAGGGCATCAAAGGGAAGTGTAAACCTCAATCAACTGAAGTAAGAATAAACTGGGTGATCATTAAGAAGACAACTGTTTGGATGCTAGGCTTGAATCCTCTGTCCATAGGAGGATGAGACCCCAAGGAAGGTCACATGTCAATGCCTACAGAGATTTGGTAAGGGCAGGGTATAGGGGAGAAGGAGCCCTTTGAAAAAAGATTACAAGCCACATTACTCACTAAAGTAAGCAAACAACTTTCCTCTCCTTATTTCTCCTTCTTCCTCTAACATCAAGGCATGGTGGGTCAGTATTTAAGGGAGGAGGTCTAAAGTGAAGGAGAGTGGCGGCTTATCAGGCACTTTCAAGCACAATACTCTCACAATGGCAGACTCTATATGTCAGTTACTTTCCATACTATATGTTTCTATGTTATTACGCTCCAGTTCATAAAGTTCAGCCATGGCCACTTAAGAGTTTTTATTAAGATAAATGAGGATGCTAGTAAGTGTGACTTACCATAGAGATTTCAGAGACGTTATGCTAGAGATGCTGGAAGTGTCTTATTTAATGCTTACCTCAACAAAAGAAAAAAAAAATTCCCTGAACACACTATTCCTGTATCCTTCAGTCAGTTTGATGACTCAATTATTTTTCTTTCTCCTTCTGTTTTTCCTAGCCTGATTTGTATATATTATGGCTTTAAGACATGCATAGTTATTATTCAGCTATGACTAGCGACACCCATGTGCTAACACAACAGAAATGTAAGATGAATCCCATATTTTCCAGGTTTGATGATCTCATGAATCCTGTATTTTCCTGGTTTTCTAACTCGTGTCTTACTGTTACTGAACACATAGGAGTGCATCTTTAGACAAAGGTCTCTCTACTGAGTATAAATTCCAATAACTAATGTCATATATGTATTTTATTTAACATGAAGCTTGTAGAATTGAATACCAGACACTTCTAGGAAATATACCTTAATTCTGAACTACTGGATTCCTGATGAGAAGTTAATGCTTTTGGGAATGGCATAACAATGTATATAGGAATGACAAGTCTTTAACAACTGATAGCTCTACAACCCAACTTGTCTTCCTCCTACATTTATTATAGTGTTCAATCATGTGATCATATCTTCTGGTATGGCCAGAGTAACACTTACAATGGTTTTGTTACTGATTTTTAATATCTGTAACATGACAAAAAACCACAAATAACCTAAGTAACTTAACCGTTTACAAACTAGTCAGGGGGCAGTAGCAGGCATTGGGGGAGTCCCTGTTCCCCCAAGCGCTACCAGGAGTGACTAGAAATAATGATCACAAGCTGGCAGAGGGTAGATTCAGGCTAGACATTAGAAGGGGCTACTTCACTGTAAGGGCGGCTAGGATCTGGAACCAACTTCCAAGAGAAATGGTGCCGGCTCCTAACCTGGGGATCTTTAAGAGGAGGCTAGATGAACACGTTGTTGGGGTTGTTTGACCCCAGCACTCTTTCCTGCCATGGCAGGGAGTCAGACTTGATGATCTGCTAGGTCCCTTCTGACCCTACCAACTATGAAACTATGAAACTTCTTGATACACTAATATTTTGGAATACTTTTCTAGCTGATGTGTTAATTTTTAACCAAGAATTCAAAGGCAATAAATGTGTACCATAAAACCAACTGGTCAAAGTGAAAGGTATTCTTAGGAGATGAATTTACCTAATTGTGCTGTGTAGTATATTCTTCTAGGTCGCAGTTTTAACTATTTATTTGAATATTACTTGTCTTAAATTAGTATGTATGTGCATGTTACATTTCTAAAATATTCAGAGAATCATAGAAAATTAAGGTTGGAAGGGATCTCAGGAAGTCATCTAGTCCAACCCCTTGCTCAAGGCAGGACCATCCCCAACTAGATCATTCCAACCAGGACTTTGTCAAGCACAGCCTGAAAAACCTCCAAGGATGGAGAGTCCACCACCTCTCTAGGTAATCTGTTCCAGTGCTTCACCACTCTCCTAATAAGAAAGTTTTCATGATATCTAACATAAACCTCCCTTGCTGCAAGTTAAGACCATTTCTCCTTGTTCTGTCATCTGCCACCACTAAGAACAGTCTAGTTCCATCCTCTTTTGAACCCCACTTCAGGTAGTTGAAGCTGCTATCAAATGCCCCCTCAGTCTTCTCTTCTGCAGACTAAATAAACCCAGTTCCCTCAGCCTCTCATCGTAAGTCATGTGTCCCAGCCCTGAATTATTTTCATTGCTCTCTTCTGAACTCTCTCCTACTGGTACACATCCTTTCTATAGTGTGAGGGGTAGGGGGCAAAACTGGACACATTACTCCAGATGTAGCCCCACCAGTACAGAATAAAGTGGAATAATTACTTCCTTTGATCTGATGACAATGCTCCTACTAATGCAGCCCAGTATGCCGTTAGCCTTCTTAGCAACAAGGACACACTACTGACTCGCATCCAACTTACTGTCCACTGTAACCCCCAGGTCCTTTTATTCAAAGCTTTCACCCAGCCAGTCAGCCCCCAACCTGTACTGGTGCATGGGATTGTTCCATCCTAAGTGCAGGACTTTGCACTTGTCCTTGTTAAACCTCAAGAAATGAGATTTCTTTTGGCCCCATCTTCCAATTTGTCTAGGTCACTCTGAATCCTAGCCCTACCCTCCAGTGTATCTACTACACCCCCAGCTTGGTGTCATATGCAAACTTGATGAGGGTGCAAGATATCCCATCTTCCACATTGTTAATGAAGCTATGGAACAAAACCAGCCTCAGGACTGACCCCAGGGCACCTCACCTGATACCACCTAACAGCCAGACTTTGAGCCATTGATTACTACCCACTGAACTGAACAATCCAGCTAGCTTTCTATCCACTTTAAAGTCCATTCATACAACCTATACATCCTCAGCTTGCTTACAAGAATGCTGTGGGGGACAGTATCAAAAGCCTTGCTAAACTCAAGGGATATTGTGTACACTGCCTTCTCCTCATCCACAGAGCCAGTTCTCATCATAGATGCCGATCAGGTTTTTCAGGTATGACTTGCCCTTGGTGAATCTATGCTGATTGTTCCTAATCACCTTCTCCTCCAAGTGCTTAGAAACAGTTCTTTGAGGACCTTCTCCATGATTTTTCTGGGGACTGAGGTGAAGCTGATTGGTCTGTAGTTCCCTGGATCCTCCTCCTTACCTTTTTTAACTATGGGCACTATATTTGCTCTTTTCCAATCATCTGGGGCCTCCCTTGATCACCACAAGTTTTCAAGGATAATGGCTAGCGGCTCTACAGTCACATCAGCCAACTCCCTCAGCACCCTTGGATGCATTGCATCTGGCCCCATGGACCTGTACATGTCCAGCTTTTCTAAATAGTCTCTAACCTGTTCTTTCACCACTGAGGGCTCACTTTCTCCCCAAACTGTGCTGCCCACTGAAGTAATCTGGGAGCTGACATTGCCTGTGAAAACCAAAGTAAAAAAGGCATTGAGTACTTCAGCCTTTTCCTCATCTGTCACTAGGTTTCCTCCCCCATACAGTAAAGGACCCACACTTTCCCTGACCTTCCTCTTGTTGCTAACATAGTTGTTAGAAACTCTTTTGTTATGCATCATGTCCCTTGCTACCTGCAACTTCAGTTGCACTTTGGCCTTCTTGACTTCATCCCTTCAGGGCAACATCTATAAAAATAATGATTTCATTAAATGTTAAACTTCTGAAAAGAAAAGCTACAGGTAATTGGAACAGAAAATGGAACCAGAAAAGAACTGGGTTTTAAATTTCTGCATTGACCAGTATTCCAACTCCACCCACTCATTCATGCACAAGAAACTATACCAATGGTCTCTCAAAATAAAGATAGCATTGTGAAAAATAGGTTAACTTTAGATCTGATATAACTCTCTTGGTCTAATTTATTCAATAAAATAGCAGGTTTTGTAAGTGAAATCTACCAGCGCATTAATCAAATAACCAAAAGATTTTGTCATCTGTTAGAAGAAATGTTGCCCCTAGAGACTAAATAGAGAAGATGAAGATGGTATGGGTTTTCCTTCCCACATCTATAAATGAACTAGATATTTTAAAAAATGTTGGTATTTGACCAGCGTCCAGATTATGTGTTGTGCTTGTCACATACATATTTTAGTAGTAATGGTATGACACATTTTCAAGATGGCCTTCACTTATATACATATAATTTTATGCAGTCACATAGTTCTATATGCATATTATGAACACAATCTTCATTTGTCAGCAGGTGTCAAAATAACACATGAAAAACACATATGGACCAATTGGAGCCATTTATGAGTAGCTGTGCATATAGATTTTGTAAATGTAAAATTGATTTGTCCCAGTAGATTTTGCCTTTGAACACAAGTGGTAATCCTCAAAATGTATGTTGGGAGTTCTAAGTTCTAAGTGCCCAGTATGGGATAGGATTGATGGGTTTAAAGTGCATTCTAATTTCTAAGCTATTTCAAACCCCTTCACAGATAAATCATTTAAAATTAGTCTAAAATGATAGTCCAGTCAGAATATTTAAACTACAAAATCTCTACATATTCTAATGCTTCCCATCAGCAAACATTAAGGGTGCCTAGAGTGTGCCTAGAATCTGCTATGCCCAATTAATCAAGTCTGCTGGAGTGTGACAATGGCCACACTCCAACAGCCTTCTGCATCTCATGTACCAGCATCCCCATGCTTAAAAATGGTGGCAGGGTGCTTTATCTAAAGCTCATTGAATAAGCTTTAGTTCAAGTGCCCCTGCCATCATTTTTAAGCCTGGGAATGCTGATACCTGAGTCATGGTGGTGCTTTAAATTAGAGCGGCTCTTGGATCTACTCTAATTAAAGTGTTCCCCCCCCAATCCCTCCAGAGCACATGTAAAAGTGCCCTAACATTAATATTAGTAGCAGTAATAATATATTATTATCATATACTTCATGCAAATATATGTATGTCAGCATTTCAAACTATGCAGCTAAGCCCTAAATTTAATTCTCCTTCATATAACTTTGTACATACACATTTTAACTATGGTATTCTTCATGTCCAAGTCTTTGATGAGACATTTCCATTAACAGTAGTATCATATCCCTGCCTATATATACTCATTTTTTGACAGAATAAAGGACAGTGCACAGGTTTTGTTGCTCAGTTCCTCTTTAACCATCTGGATGGAGATGGAACATGTATCCTTGGCTCTCTTTGTGGTCTACCAGAAATTCACTGGGTCTTCTGTTTCCCTTTTCCCCATATTCTCTTCTTACATTTTTGTTTTATCTGAGTTCTTTCTTCACTGTCTTAAGAAGCAGACACAATAACACAGAAAGTAGTTGCAGAGCTGCCGCAGAAACTCTTTCCATTATTACCATGCTTCATCTCTGAATTTTTTGTGAAACACTGACATTTGAAACAGTTCTCCATACGTTCTTTTGTATTTTCTTTTCAGTTGTCTTTTGTATTTTTTTCTTTTAATCAAAGCAGCTATTTTATTTTTTTGACCTTTGATAATATCTGCATCCAAAAGTAGTCTCCACTCATGGGGTTTTAGACCCTATCCATCTGGTGATAGCATTACCTCAGCTTCAGACTTCAGGTGGTTTGTTGTGTCAGAGACACAGGTCCACACGAGTTGTTCATCTAACAATCCTTTCAGTGTCAGGTCTGTGAGGAATGGAAGTTCAAACTTGCTCTTCCTTTTGGGATCTCTGGTATTAATGCTGGTATTGCAGTCCTCATCTCCTAAAAAGTAGGAGTAAGAAGCTTCAGGGGTTCAGCTCTACTAATCAGATGTGCTCTGTCACAACTGCAGATACTGCAGCACAAGCAGTATTGAGTGAATCTAACCAGATAGCTCAGCACCATTTCTCAGACTAAGCATTCAAAGTTGTCCTTTTCTCAGAAATTTATTCCTCCAGTTGCAATGAACTTAACTATCCCACCAGAACCAAGTTCTTCAATGATGGGTGTCTACACATGCATTTAAGTGTGACTAAATTTTATACAGATTAACCAATTTTTGGCAGGTGTCTACATATGCAAGGACTTGGCACTAAAGTTAGTCCCAAGTCCCTGGACTTGGCACTAAAGTTAGTCCCAAGTTACTGCAGCTCTGCCATGTGTCCACCAGAGGCAAGCTCCAGGCTCCAGCCAGCCACATGTTGAAGCCAGAACTAGCTGCTACCACCTGGCAGCCATCTGGGAAACTCTAATCCCTGACCAGCCCCCTCCCTGCCCAGGAGCCACGTACCCAGTGCAGGGGCAGTATCTGGCAGCTCCCTCCATGCCCATACTGCCTCCTCATGCCAGGGCTGCTCTAGCCCCTGCCCCTGCCTGTAACACCAAGTGTCCCATTGCTCCAGCCCAGCCTGGCCAGTGATGACTAGTGCCCCATGATCCTGCTGGCCATGGTGCTGGCTCTAGCATGTCCCCACCCCAGGCCCCAGGACAGCTATGCCCCCACCAGCAGGGGCCAGGGCACTGGCTGTTGGAGGTCATGCCCAAACCCCTCTTCCTGCACTCCCCACTCCAGCCCACCTGCCCTGCCACCCACACACCCCCTACCCCCTGCCCACCCCTAGCACCACTCTCAAGACATGCACGTGGGTGGAAAAAAAATATTACCCTCACAACCCCAACCCAGCCCCCTAGCCCCCCACTAAACAGAACCCCCTCCCTCAACCAACAGTGCCCTTCCACAAGCCTCCCCACCCACCAACAATAAAAAAAACACTTACAAATGGGAAACTATATACAAGGGGAAAACTAATTTACAATATTTTCAGTCTTCAACCCCAGAGAATGGAGACTGTGGGAGGGGGGCCTATACACATTAACTGTGCGCATGTGTAGACATGCATCCATAATACATATTAACTTAGGCTAATGCACATTAATGCATCTTGTGTAGACATGCCCGATGGGTGACATATCTACAGATATTTTTCTTCATCCAATACCAGATTCAGCCTTTTCCTCTGACATGATTTTCTGTTGCCACAAGCACAGTGTCTGTCAGTACCACAAATTAAACCATTCTTTTCTGAGCGTTGTTCTGGCACTCACTCTGACACTAATATCCTTCCACCTGTAGCACCACCCCTGACACAAAGTACATTCTTCTAAGGCTCCAAAATGCACTTATCAGGACCCCCTACAAATGCTATTGATACCCGCTCCCTGACCTTAACTCAGAACCATCCACATTATATGGTGTAGTCCTTTGGGCACCAGGGATTTTAAGTCCCTTCTGAATGGGATAATAAATTGAGATATGTAATAGCTCACTCTTCAGTATCCTCTGTTCATGCTCTGCTGGGTTATTTGTTGGGCTATTCTCCACTTCACTGTAGGCCCACAGACTTATGACCCACAATGGCAGAATCTCAAGAGCCATCCTTCTTCTGGAAGACTATCGCCCCAACTATCCCCCATAAGATGGGAGTGTTCTCTAATCTGCTGAAGCAAGGTATCCAAGTCTTTCAGATCTCTTTCAAGGAGGTTGTTTTCTGAAGTTTTAGACTTCTCCATGGACATTTTACAACTGACTGCTCTGTCAAAGGTTGCCTTCTCAAGAAACAATACCATCATGAACCCTATGGGCTCATCCGGATGACTGCACATGTGCCTCTTGCCCCATCTCAAACCCCTTTGAGACAGGACAAGAGGCATGTGTGGGAATGAAAAAAATGGAGTTTAAAAAAGGCAAGCTACTGAGACAATTGGAGGCTGGGTCTTCCACAGAGGCACTCTGGCTGCCAGAGCATCTCTGTGGTTGACCCCTTGTCCTGGTACTGAAGCATGTGGCCTGCCAGGCAGTGTGCTGCAGCACCAGGGCACCAGTGCCAGTAAGTAAGGGATCGGGGGGGCTGGAGGAGGGGGAGGGGACTATGGGAGGACCCCCACTGGCCCCACACACTCCCCAAGTCCCCCCAGCCCTGCCTGCCCTGATCATCCCCATCCGCCACCTGACCTCCTGAGATTCTGATCCCTTCCCTGACTGGCCCCATACACCATCTTCTCCCAAACCCTGCTAATCCTGCCCTGTCCAGCCCCACCCCTGCCTGCCCCACAAGACTCACAATAACTCCCTTGCCTGGCCCCATAACCCTCCAGTCCCCCAAGGCCCCCAATCCCAGCCCCCCAACCCCAGCATCCCTATAGGAAATGACAAACAATAAAAATTCCCCAGCACTTACCAGGAGTCCAGTTGCCATCTCTATCACTGGGGCCCCACCCACACAGTGCAGGGCAGAGGGACAGACACAGCAGCCCCAGCCTGGGCCCTCCTGCCCCTTCTGAACTGTGCTGCCAGGGGGGCTCTGCCAGGAGGCCCCAGAGCCCCCCCAGCCCCTGCTTCTAGGGTAAGTAGAGGCTTTTGGGGGGATTTTTTTTCTTTTTTTTTAAAGTAATGGTGCTTTGGTTTGGGGGAGTAGCCATGGGGGCCTGGGGATGCAAGTGGAGAATGGGGCCAGGTGGGGCAGCCATCAGGGAGGTCTGGGGAAGTGAGGGGGTGGGGCTGGGTGGGACAGCCATCAGGGGGCTGCAGCAGCTGGCGGGGGATGGGGCCAGGTGGGGCAGCAATCAAGAGGCTGGGGTAGGGCATGTGAGCTTTACAGGGGGGTAGTAGCCCCTGTGTGGGGTCCATAGCCCCTGTTGGGGGACTGTAGCCACTGTTGGGGGGCTGTCCACACATGCATGCACATGCACTTGCAGCAGCTCAAATGCCCCACTTCAGGGAAATTACCATTTCCCCACTTCTCCCAGTTCCCAGTGTGCTGGAAGACCCAGGGGACACCTAAAGCAATAAAAATGCTTTGGTCAGCAGCTGCAAAATCTCTCTGGAGGACCCAGCCTCCAGGTGCTCTGGCGTATGCTCCTGATGTGCCGCACTGCTTTTTTTTGTAGTATTTTTATATATATATATATACACCAGGAATTCCCAGTATTAAATTTGCACCATGGCAAACAGTTGCACATGCACCATGTTTAGTTTGTGGTGCCTCAAACAACAGTTTTGAGGCACTACAAACCACATGTGTGCACATGTCTGGATATGCCACACTAGAGAAATCCATAAAATGCTTGTATTTTGTTCCCTTACAGTTAAATGCTTAGATAAGAGGTACTGCATGCCATCCAAAGAATGTGAACTCACTCTTTCCCACTCTTTCTTCCCTAGTATTTGCAGTTACCAACACAAAGGCCAAATAATCAGGATACTCGCACAGAAAAAGATGTGAGAAAATGTAGTCTCTTTGGTAAAAAGACTTAGTCTTCAGGGAATTTATATTTCCAGATCAGACTCAGAACGAGCACAGAGGAACAAAGTATTCTTGTGAGCCTAGTTCAATCAATATTCTATAGAATACCAGTTTTACACCATTGTTAGCAGCATTTTGTTAAGGATAGTTAATTTCTGCACTGTGAAACACTAAAATTCAAGTGTGGCATCCTCCTGAGAATATTTAAGGAACTATTTTTTCTCACATTATGAACTGAACTTGGAATATTGACTGTGACAGGACTGATCCCCAGGGGTTGTTGTGACACTACCTGGTGGCCATGTGGCTGTCACCCAGCTACACCTCTAATACAGCCCTCCTTGATTGCTTCCCCACTATGATTGAAGGGTGCTCTTACTGAAGGGTGAATAAGGGAGGCTGCCCACAGGCCTTAGAGTGATTTGTAATCCATTTAAATCAGCACCAGGTCTCTTCCAGGCCCCAATAGTCTGGACTCATCCCTTAAGCTTGATGACCCCTCTTTGCCTGCATACCCCACAATTGGGTATCTGTAGCTTTAAGGCGTAATTGCATGACTGTGCCACTCCAGGGACACAGTCCCCTCCTTAAGATCTCATTGCATGGCTCTGTCTTTCCCTAAACTATACCCCATGCTTCATGGGTCCCTGCAGTGGCTCCCTGGACCCTTGGCCACTCCTGGGCCAGTCAACAATGACCCAGATTGTTGTCTCTGGCAGTCCCTGGTTACAGTCCCTCCTAGACCTTGAGCCTCTTATGGGCTCCTGGACCCTGCTGGTCCTCCAGGCAGCTCCTCTCTGAGCTCCTGAACCCTCAGGGTCTCCCCAGACAGCTCCTCCCTGAGCTCCTGGACCCTGAGCTCCTGGTCTACCCAGGCAGCTCCTTTCTGAGCTCCTGGATCCTTGTCCAATTATTGTCTCCCCAGGCCCTCCAGGGCTACCAGTTCTCTGAGTATGCCTTGAGCTGTCATCAGTAGGGCTCAAGGATAAACCACCAATGTAACTGAAACAAAAAGCATCTCAGCCTTCTAGCAGACACCCCCAAACTCTCTCTGGATTAAACACAAAACAAAGCCACTTGCCTACATCAAAAGCCTCTCTCTGCCCCAGACGACTTCCCCTGTTCCCAGGCCAGCAGAGTTTCTTACCCGGTTTCACTGTCTGTTCAGGAGCCCCACTGCTCTGCTGCTGGGACCTTCAAAGTCTGACCAGCTGGGGCTTATATGGCTGAATCTTAGCCCCCTCCAGTTAGGTAAGTTCTTAATCATCCCCCTTCACCATCTGCAAGCCACCTCTCAGGATGCTTGCCCTTTTAAAGGGATAGGTACACCCCAGTGCCCTGTCCCAGTGACCTATTCTTGTTTAGTATGATAATATCACTTTTGGTTATGTTTTCTATAATAGGACAAAGGAGGTACATCTTTCTTGTTTTCTATTTTACTGCAACAGCAAGAAAAATGATGGTATAATAAAAGGACCAAATAATGTATGTAGCTAAGTTAGATGGATCAACTATACCTTGATTTAATATATATCTGACTTCCTTTTCTGCATATATTTCAAAAGAATATCACACCAACAAAAAATGATAAATCACTTCACCCTGTCACATTTTTGCAAACTTGTAAGGACAGCACAGAATATGTCAATATTAAAGTTGACTTAGTTTTGTGGCCATAATGAATCTGTTAAAGCTATAAACAAAGCTATTTAAACACTTACTTTGCATTATTCATGTTACTCTGGCAATAGGATTCACTCTGAGCAGACAATTATTGTATATTAACATTATGCCTTAGGGCAATGGAAATGGTTTTTAATGAGGTGTTACCAATCCTGAATGTCTTTCAATTGCCACTTGACCCCACAATTTATTTTTCTTTTTTGATTGGGTCACCTTCTTGACTTAAAACACTTAGATTTATTGTAGGGACTTCATTAATCACTTGCTCTAGTCAGGCAGAATGTTTATTGGCAGAAAGTATATTTATTAAATGACCCATTAAATGACCCATTATCACAATAGTAATAGCCCAAGTAACAACACCAGAATTAATAGTTCAGAATTTTGTCAGTATTCAGACCCAGAGCTTGTGATTCACCTCACCAATTTAGGATTCAGATCATCAGAAAAGCTAGTGAGGTTTCAGACATATAAAACCACCACTCTACTATACATCTGGTACTATTTTATCAATGGCAAGGCCACCAATGTCTACAATAACCTGAAAGCAAAAGCTTAAAATCTGGATTAGGACAATACTTTGTACTCCTTCTGGGGGCGGAAACTGGGGCCTAGGGACAAAGGCAGTAATTGGAAGAAAGAGGTGGGTTCACTGACCACAGAAGAAATTATGGCTGCTGACACACATGGGAACCCCCCCCTACCCTGGCACTTTACTAGAAGAAGAAGTATGTTAGTTTGATCCAGATCCCCTGTGTCTGTATAGTAGGGGTGTGTAAAATGGGCCATATTTGATTTGGACTTGGATTTGACCCGAATCAGGGACAGTGATTCAATTCATTGATTTGGATCACTGTCCCTGATTTGATTTGGCCGAATCCAGATTTGAAGATTTGTTGCTGATTTGGAGAATCAGCGATTTGGCCATAGACACAACTTAAAATGGTTTTTCTACATACCTCGAGATACCGGGCATGGCTCATGAATGCTGCAATGCTGGGGTGGATGGAGCATCCCACAGGAGCGCGGGGGAGCTACCTGCATGCTCAGCAGTGAACCTGGAAGTGGACCAGAAGTACTTCCAGTCCACTTCTGGGTCCACTGGGTAGCATGTGGGGGGGGGGGGCTGTGCCCCCCAAGCTAGAAATCAGCCACGGGAGGACCCCGGGTGCCCCCCCAAACCCAAGAGGCACCAGTCACTGAGCCGGGGTATGTGGGGGAGGGGCAGTGAACTCCCTGGTGGACCTGGAAGTGGACCGGAAGTGCTTCTGGTCTACTTCCAGGTCTGCTGCTGAGCATGCTGGGGAGCCCACCATGCTCCCATAGGATGCTCCGACTGCCCCACCATCACAACATTCACGAGCTGCCTCATACCTTGAGATATGTAGAAAAATCATTTAAAGCTGTGTCTATGTCTGAATCACTGGATCTTTCCAAATCTCTCCAAATTGATTTAGAGGGTTCTGATTCAGTTCATAGAAATTGAAGGATCTCCTGATTCAGTTCAGATTCAGAGATTCAGATCCTGAAACAGGCCAAATTTGTGCTGAATCGAATCAGGGACCAAAGTTTTGCACAGCCATACTGTATCCATCAGGCACTTCAACAGGGCTTTTTGGCACTTTTATCTAATAGCTGATTCAATCAGCTATTAGATAAAAGTGCCAAAAAGCCCTGCTGAAGCACCTGATCTATATAGACATTGGACAAACCCAGTAAAACTAATGTGATGCCTCTTCAGGGCATGCACTACACTCAGCACAGGGGCATGTTGAGCTGAAAGTAAAACACCCTTTTTTTCACCTCTGTAAGCAGCAGAAATGTTCAGCTGAGCTGTATAGAGGATCAGCTTGAACAGGAAGTGGATTGCTGAAAATCTTTCTTTGGATACATGTATTTTCACTGACTATGAATATATATTGACTGTGTAAGGAAGATGCATAAGACATTTCTGAGAACTTGTCTATGTGGGGAAAGTAGTGTTTATTAAACATTGTCCTGCTTCACATGAACTCCCCTTCTAGATACTCTTAATGTGTACTGTGAGAGGGAAGATAGGGCTCTCTGGCCTCATTCAGAGCTTTCCTGACACGACTTGAGATGGGAGAAAGAATAAGAATTATTCCCTAAGTGAGGTATACACTCATTGGCCAGCCAGATAAATGTTAACAGAATATTTTGTTTATTGGGTAATGATTACAAATGATAACAAACTGAGCTTCCAAGCCCCCAGCATGATTTCTTCACTGTTTGTGTAGGTTGCTGGCATTTCCTCACACCTATCAACACTTCTAATCTCTTTTCAATTTCTTTATAGGTTCCCCATACCTATTTTCAGCAGTCCTCACCACCTCCAACCCCTTAGGTAAGTATCCCTTCTTCTCATCAGTCAACAGGGGATTCACAGTTCCCCGGGTCTTATGTGGCCCTGCCTCGTCTTGTTGTCCTTCGTGTTCTCCATCTCTTTACTGGTGCCCTGTGGGCAAAGCTCTTTCTCTGGTTGTCTGCTTTTTAATGTGGGTGGCCATCACATTTGCTTTAATCTTCTTTACTTCCTCCCGGTTTGCTGTTGCTTGTCAGCTGGGTCAGGTAACTATCAATCTTGCCCTTTCTCTAACCACTTTCCCCCTCACCAGGCAAATGAGTTCCTTTGTCCTTTCCATGACACCTCTTCAGTGACCAAGTAATAGGGTTCCTTTGTTCACCCTGTTACATACCTCCTCCCATAGTTTTTGCAAAACTCAAAGCCATTGGGCCATCCAGACCATCTCCCATGATGGGCTGATTAAACAAAGAATGTTTGCTGAGTCTTCAGCCGTCTGTTCAGGAGAGGAAGTCTACATCCCCACTCCTTTTCCCTGCCCAGTGTTTCAGTGAAAAATAAAAAGGTTGTAATGTAAGAGACCATCTCATCAATCTGGCATTATCTAATTTCACAGTCTGCAGCCAGCGCAGGGGTGTGTGGTCTGTAATCAGCACGAATTCCAGTCCTATTAAATAATAACAAAATAATTCTACCCCTCACCGAATAGCCAGGCATTCTCTTTCTATTGTAAAATAACAAGTCTCAGCCACTGTTAGCTTTTTGCTGGCATAGCCTATAGGTCTCTCCTCCTCTCCCTCTTTCTGGAAAAGGATCACACCCAATGCCATGCCTGAGGCATCTGTTTGTAAAAAGAATGCCATCTTGAAATCCAAGGTGTATAAGATGGGATGCTTGCATAGGGCTGTCTTTACCCGTGCAAAGTCTCATATACCCACAGTGTCCAATCGATTGGGTTCTTCCTTCCCTTTATTCAATTCTGTCAAGGGTGCTGTCATTTCTGAAAAGTCTTTGATGAAGCACTGGTAATAGTTTACAAATCCCAGGAAGTTCCATAATTGCTTTAGGGTCCTTGGCAACTGGTGCTGTCGTATCGCCATGACTTTTTCGTATTGCCACTACTTTGGCTACTGGCTTTATCTTGCCTTGCCCTAACATGAACCCTAAGTACTGTGTCTCCCTTTTTCCTAGTGCACATTTTTGTGGGTTCATAGTGAGCTCCATTTGCCAGAGCTCCCTTAGGACTACCCTTAGGTGTTGACAGTGTTCTTTCTTCCCGTGTCCCAGAGAAGATAACAATAATGTCAATATTAGCATCAGCACACCCCTCATTGAGACATTGAGGTGCTAATATCTGGTCCATCAGCTGCTGGAAGGACACAGCCATCCCATGGAGCTCAAAAGGTATCCACTTGAATTGGAATAAGACCCATGGGGTCCTAAACACTGTCTTTTCCTTATCAGCTGGGGCCATTGGGATCTTCCTTTGTCAGGTCCAGTGTAGCCCAATTTTCTCCAGCACGTCATTTATCTGTGCATAGGAAAGGCATCAAAAGTTGTGATCTCATTTACCTTTCGATAATCAATGTGTAGCCATACTGATCCATTAGTCTTTGGGACAATAACCACTGGGCTTCTCCAGGGACTCTTAGATTCTTCATAGATGCCCAGCCTCCTCATCTGGTCAATCTCTTGCTTGACCGTGGGCCACAGCTATTGGAGTAGCCTTCTCCATTGGTTGCACACAGTGCAATCAGCAGGTGTTTTAATGTGATGTTCTACCCCATGGCCTTCTCCTGGAAGCATGTTAAAGACATCTTGGAATTCTGTTACTATCTCCTCTAGGTTCTATTGCTGCTTGGGATTTAAAAGTTCATCAACCTCTGGTCTAGAAGAGGGTCTTTCCATTCCCCCTAATTCCCTGGTGCCTTCAAGATCTTCTAAATTGACTCCTTCTTGCATCATTCACCCCTCCCGCTGGTGCAAGTTCATTAACAAGTTAAAGTGGTAGATCTGTTTTCTGCAGGTTGGTTCTGTCTGAAGGACTTTGTAATTAACTGGCCCTGTATGCCTTAGGACACAGAAGGTCCATGCCACTGAGATAATAACTTATGGGTGTTGTCTGGCAGAAACACTAACATTCAATCCCCTCCCTGTAACTCCCAATCAGAGGCATGGGCATTGTAGTATTGTTTCTGCGTTGCCTGCTTTTTTCCTAAATTATCCTGGGTGATACCCTGGGCTTTCTCTAACTGCTCTCTGAAGTTGATCACTTCCCAGCACAGGTTTGTGGCCCCAGGTCCTGACTCCAGCCATCCCTTGTATGTTAAATTCGGCAGACCCCATGGTCTCTGTCCGTACACCAATTCAAATGGGGCATACCCTGTGGACACATGAGGGTCCTCTTGGATCCTGAAGAGTAAGGGAGGAATCATAGCATCCAAACCTCTTGAGTCTCCTTGTATACAAGCCCAAATCATCCCCTTGAGTTTCTGGTTAAAATGCTCGACCAAGTAGTCCATCTGCAGATGGTAGATCAAGGTCCTCAACTTCTTGACTTTTAAAGTGGTACAGATTCCTTTTAAGATTTTACACATCATTTTTTTCCTTGGTCGGTAAGGATTTCCTGGCGTATTCTCACCCATGAGACCCACTTCATAAGGGCCCCTGTGATCGCAGTTACTGTTACTGACCATAGGGGAAATGCCTCCAGGAATCAGGTGCCATAGTCAATAATTACTAAAATGAACTGGTACCCAGCTTGGCTGCGAGGAAAAGGTCCAGCTATGTCCAGGGCAATTCAATCAAAAGGTCTTCCCACCAGAAGTAGTGGCACCAACAGGACTCTCACCAGCTTCACTCCTTCAGTCCTTTGACACTCTGGGCATTTTGTGCAGTACTTTTCAACCATTTTATAGAGCCCTGGCCAGAATACCCACCACTTCAGCCATGCTTCTGTTTTGTCCCTCCCCAAATGCCCTCCCATGGGGAGTGTGTGGGCCACCTGCAGCAAGTCTTGCCAATACTTTTGCGGCACTAAGATCTGTCTCTTCTTTTCCTCTTCCTTCTTATCCTCTACCCAGTATAGAATGCCTGCCCTTACCTCAAAGTGCAGGCTCTGCTTCATCTTCTGGGGATCCAGCACCTCCTCCTCTCATTTGGCTAACTGATTTTACCATATGTTCTGAAAAAGGGGGTCCTAAGCCTGTTTTATCTTGGAAACATCCATCCCTGATTACCTGGTCTAGATTGAGGTCCTCTCCTCTGTCAGCATTGAGACACTGAAACAGGCCAATCCGGGGACACACTTCCACTCTCCCGTGGTTCTCTTTATGACTTGGGTGACCACCTCTCACAGGTGAGGCCAGTCAACTCCCAGAAGCATAAGGCATGGAAATGTCTCTGCCAGCCCAACTATGAGTTGCTCTGTTTGTCCCATCACCATGAGCTTGAGTCATCTATGCACATAGATATAGGAGGCTCCGTGGAAGCAGATCACACTCCCCATGGCATCTAGAGTCCCCATGTGCAATAGGATAAGGTCCACCCACACCATGGATTGTGAGCATCCTGTATCAACTTCCATGGGGATTATTGTATCCCCCACCTTGACTTCTAGTACCACCTTGCTCTGACGTCCCAGCCCCTTGTGGCACCCAAAACTACGTCCATTTTCTCTTCATGTGGACTGTCGACTGGGGCTTCAGATAGGTTTTTGTGTGGGTAGAATTGGGCCACATGCCCTCTCTCTCCACACCGGTAAAATATTATCTCCTTGTCCTCCCAGCCTCAGAGTTCGCGACTCGAGATTCAAGCCATCTCTGTCCTCTTTCTTTTGCTGGGTCCCTCAGATATAGGGGCCACCCTGGTTCCACCTGGGTGTTCACTGTTGGGAGGATCACCTTCTGTTTCTGCCACCACATAGTCCTCGGCCAATCATAGGGCCGCCTCTACCACCTTGGGCTAATGCCTCTTTACCCAGCATTGGGCCTTGCCCCAAAGGTCAGCTAGGAACTGTTCTAATACTGTGAGGCCTATCACCTTGGCTATGGACTTCTCTTCAGTATGTAGCTATCACTTGACTAAACCCCAGAGTGTCTGTGCCAGCAGATGGGGACAAAGTCCCTCTATCCCTTTACACGCCCTGAATTTTTGCTGATAAGTCTCAGGGAAAATTTCTAGGTGATAAAGTATCACTTCTTTTACCTTACGGTAGTCTCTAGCTTCCGTCTGAGTGAGTGCTCTGTATGCTGCTTGAGCAGGACCAATGAGTAGTGGCCCGATCCGGACTGCCTAGCTGCCCAGATCCCATTTGGAGGCTGTCACTATTCTCTTCAAGGTTTCTAAGTACACTTCCACATCATCCTGGGGAGACATTCTGGGGAACCTTGAGGGGTTCCCTCCCCAGGGACACCTGTTGAGCCTCAATTTTCTCACTCAAATCCTGTTGTTGAGTGAACAGCTGGATTTTGACTTTGGCTTCCTGGGTCCGCATTCACACATCTCCTTTAGCTATGCCTGTTGTCCTTGTAGGATCCATAAGGTGATATTATGAGCATGTTGACAGTCTGTCAGGATTTGTACATCCATGGAGTCTGTGGTTTCCTGGCTTCTTTGTTGATGTGTTGTTTCCCGGCCAATGCACCAAATTTGTGGGAGGGAAGATAGGGCTCCCTGGCCTCACTCAGAGCTTCCTGCCATGACTTGAGATGGGAAAAAGAATAAAAATTATTCCCTAAGCGAGGTATACACTCATTGGCCACCTAGATAGATATTAACAGAATATTTAATTTATTCAATAATGATTACAAATGATAACGAACTGAGCTTGCAAGCCCCCAGCATGGTTTCTTCACCATTCGTGTAGGTGGCCAGCATTTCCTCAAAACTATTAAGGCTTCTACTCTCTTTTCAATTTCTTTATGGGTTCCCTGTCTTCAGCAGTCCTCACCACCTACAACCCCTTAGATAAGTATCCCCGCTTCTCACCAGTCAACAGGGGATTCATGGTTCTCCAGGTCTTACGTGGTCCTGCCTCATCTTGTTGTCCTCCGTGTTCTCCTTCTCTCTTCTGGTGCCCTGTGAGCAAAGCTCTTTCTCTGGGTGTCTGCTGTTTAACATGGTTGGCCATTGCATTTCCTTTTTTACTTCCTTCCAGTGTGTTGTTGCTTGTCACAGTTTCATAGTAGCTAGGGTCAGAAGGGACCTGAGCAGATCATCTAGCCTGACCCCCTGCCACAGGCAGGAATGAATGCTGGGTTCACAGGACCCCAAACAGGTGATCATCCAACCTCCTCTTGAATTTGCCCAAGGTAGGGGCGAGGACCTCTTCCCTGGGAAGTTGGTTCCAGATTTTGGCCACCCTAACTGTAAAATATTGCCTTCTGACCTCTAACCTAAACCTATTCTCCATCAGCTTATTACCATTGTTCCTTGTCACTGCAGGTGGTGCTGGGGAGAAAAGGGCTCTGCCTATTTGCTGTTGATCTCCCCTGATGAGCTTGTAGGCAGCCACCAGGTGCCCCGCTCAGCCTCCTCTTGCTGAGGTTGAACAGGTTCAGGTCCTTCAGTCTCTCCTTTTAGGACCTGTCCTGCTGCCCTCTCACCAAGTGGGTGGCCCTCCTCTGAACCCTCTCCAGGCTGGCCACATCCTTTTTGAAGTGTGGCACCCAGTACTGGACACAGTGCTCCAACTGCGGCCAGACCAAAGTTGCATAGAGGGGGAGTATCACCTCTCTGGACCAGCTTGAGATGCACCTTTGGATGCATGACAAGGTATGGCTGGCCTTGCTGGCTGTGGTCTGGCGTTTGCAGCTCATGTTCATCTTGGAGTCAATAATGACTCCAAGATCCCTTTCCGCCTCTGTGCTTTCAAGAAGGGAACTCCACAGCTTGCATGTATGCTGTGGATTCCTTCTCCCAAGGTGCAGCACCCTGCAGTTGTCTACATTAAACCCCATCCTATTCTCATCTGCCCCATCCTATTTTCATCTGCCCACTTGTCAGCTGGGTTGAGTTGGCTATCAATCTTTCCCATTCTCTAACCCTTTCCCCCCTCAGGCAAATGAGTTCCTTTGCCCTTTCTGTGACACCCCCCCCCCCCTTCAATCACCAAGTAACAGGGTTCCTTTATTCACCCTGTTACATGTACTAAATGTGGCATCATAGTAGATAGTCCATTTTGAAAGTGGAGGAATCTGCTTTGCATTTTGGATGAAGTTACATGTTACATCTAGACCATACTAATGGTGCTTAAAATATAAGGGCCTTGTTACACATTAAGTTTGGACAGCTCCTGGAGCTCGTAACCCCTGGATTATCTCCACATAACAACTTTAAGTAGCTGAAAGCACTCATCATGCAGCTCAAAGTTACAACACTCCAGGGCAAGAGTATCTCTGATCCATACAACCTAGCTCCTGTTCCATTAACATGTAGCCATTCATAGATTCATAGATGTTAGGGTCGGAAGGGACCTCAATAGATCATCGAGTCCGACCCCCTGCATAGGCAGGAAAGAGTGCTGGGTCTAGATGACCCCAGCTAGATGCCTATCTAACCTGCTCTTGAAGACCCCCAGGGTCAGGGAGAGCACCACCTCCCTTGGGAGCCCGTTCCAGACCTTGGCCACTCGAACTGTGAAGAAGTTCTTCCTAATGTCCAATCTAAATCTGCTCTCTGCTAGCTTGTGGCCATTATTTCTTGTAAACCCTGGGGGCGCCTTGGTGAATAAATCCTCACCAATTCCCTTCTGTGCCCCCATGATGAACTTATAGGCAGCCACAAAGTCGCCTCTCAACCTTCTCTTGTGGAGGCTGAAAAGGTCCAGGTTCTCTAGTCTTGCCTCGTAGGGCTTGGTCTGCAAGCCCTTAACCATACGAGTGGCCCTTCTCTGGACTCTCTCCAGGTTATCCGCATCCCTCTTGAAGTGTGGCACCCAGAATTGCACGCAGTACTCCAACTGCGGTCTGACCAGCACCCGATAGAGGGGAAGTATCACTTCCTTGGATCTATTCGTCATGCATCTGCTGATACACGATAAAGTGCCATTGGCTTTTCTGATGGTTTCGTCACACTGCCGACTCATGTTCATCTTGGAGTCCATTCCTCACAGATGTGAGAGGCACATTCCTCACAGATGTGCCACTCAAGGTGAAATTCTCCATTATCTCAAGGTGCAGTGTCCCCTCTCCCACCCATCCTGGCTGTGGGCAGCACCAGCAGCTACCACCAGCAGAGCCCTGTGCCCACCATCACCGCCTCTGCTTCCACAACCAGATTTCTGGGGTTTCTGCTTGGGACTTTCCCTGCCCTGGTGCAGAGGGAAGTCTGTCTGCTTAGCCTACATGCTGCTATTTGGGAGCAGAGTAGATACAGGGCAGAGCTGCATGTGGCCAGGGAATGCACCTGGACATGTGTGATAGTAGGCCCATAACGCCTGACTGTGCCAGAAGCCAGACAGGCAGCAATCTCCCTGTGCAGCCCTGTCGTGAGTTCCTCAGCCTTGCTCTTAAGGGACCTCACCACCTACCTTCCCTTCTCACAGTCTAGAAGCATAGAGAATCGTAAAGAAGTAGGGCAGGAAGGGACCTCACCAGGCCTCTAGTGGCAAGTCACAGCTGTGCAGATAGAGGACAGTCAGAGAAGGATTCTAGACTGAAGATGTAACTGCTGCAAACTTCAAGCTAACACTAACGCTGGTCAGCATTTGTGTCGCTCAAAGTACAATGTGCAACAAGACCTTAAGGATGCCTATACATGTGATAATTGTTGCCATTTAAAGCATTCTAGAGCAATCACTGAATACACATGGGTGACTTTAGAACATTTTTTAAAAAGTGGAAGTCACCTTAATTAAAGCTCATTGTATGTGTTGTAAACATAAGGTGAACTGCAGTAGTGCATCTCAGGCTACCTTGTTTGCCTTTATTACATATGTATTTAACTGGGGCTTCCCCGTGGCCTCAGGCTCCATTGTGCAGCATCCAACATCTCCTGCCTCCTACTCTACAGAATTACAAACTTGCACCAAGCTGTGGAACTTCTATTGTTTTAAGGCACTGCACCTAAAGCATTTTAACAAAAGTTACAGCACCTTTGGAAATGCCTGCTCTGCACATGTATAGGCAGCCTAAGTGTCTGCATGTTACAGCTCATTAACAACTACTAAGTGACCACTGAGCATCTCAAAGTTTTTTCACACCAGCAAAGGTTAATTCTGGAGTATGCTACCTAGCTTGTGTTAGGGTAATTTCAGCCTGCTCCGTGGAAATAAAATGAGTCCTACAGCATCCCAGGATGTAACTCTCCCAGCTTCCCCTTGCCCCTCCCCCTGAGCAGAGATAGAATGCAGGTATCCTTGTTCCTAGCCAAGCCCCTTAACAATCCATAGATTTAGTATGCTCTAAGTGCAACATGCAACTTCACCCTTAGTGTGCACATGGATCGTTATTGTAAGGACCTGTTGCACTGTAAATTCACTCCTAGCTTACTGCAGACTAACTTCCCAATGTAGGTAAGTCTTTAAAGTTGGTGAATCATTAGAGAAGATAAAGTGGAGCTGGGGTAGAAGGCACGAATACAGATGGCCCAAGTCAGGATGATATCACAGGATTATTCATAGAATGCAAACATATCATTATACTGTCATGTGGGTTGCTTTCAGTTCACAAGATAGCATATATGGCATATGAAATGTCAATACACCACAAGTGACACACAGATCAGTCAGGAGTCCAATTAAAAAAGTATTTCTGACTCTTTCACAAAGCCAGAAAACAGCTGTTTCTGGAACAATAAATCCAGCAGTTATCCTTTATGAAAACAAAATTCAAACCAAATTATTAAGCAAACAATAATAATCAGGGGTAAGTTGGCCACTGGTTCTTTTCTTGACAGAACATATGGTGCATGAATATTACTTACCTAAGTGAGTGGGAGTTGGTACTGTATGAGAAGCTTTCTGACATATATACCAGTACAATGCCAGTTACTTTGCTAGGTCTCTTTCTCTCTATATATGTAATCTTTGTTGCATTAATTTGTAGTTGGCTGACATTCAAACACATCAGGTTCATTTTCACCTAGATTGACAGAATTTTCTTTTGAATCCATTTATTATGTTAATTAATCCTCCATTTATGTTATATGTAATTGTGATAAAGAAAAGAAAAAAAAGGTGACCAAACGCCAAGCATGAGAGCAAGTTGTGATCGTGGCGTGGGGGAAGTAGTGGGTGTGGCCTGATAGCCATGAGATCGGCAGTCCCGGCCCACGCTGATTGGCAGGGGGCAGGCGGATGCAGCCCGTTTAAAAGGAAAAGTGCGCGCGCCAAAAAGCTGGGACCCACGCCATATCGGAGAGGCCTGATCACCCTCACCAGAGGTCCTGCGTCCACGAAATCCCTTCCCCCCGAATGCCCCCATCACTACCGAATTAGAGCTCTCGAGTTACCAGCGAGTTTATTCTTGAAACTGCTGTAAAGGAAACCACCTATACAAAAGTGTGAGTTAAGCATTTATTTGTTACACCGCCTCCTTAATTGTTTTTCTGTCAATGGGAAGAGAAATAAGAGAAGGAGCAACAAGGTTCCGTAACCCTTTTGTCCCCAGCCTGTTCACGCAGCACATTTCTGGGTCCAACCACCCACCGTCAGGTTGGTCAGTAATCAGCTTTAACAACTCTGCATGTGCAAACCTGGTGGGGAACAGCCTGGATTTGAAAAATTTCAACTTTTACTGTTGCTTCATATATGTCCAGCTTTGCTGTGCCATTATTTCTCCTGCTTCTTCCCTGAAGTTATGCACTAAATAAGGCATCTATATTTTTTGTCTGGCCCTTGATGAGTTTTTAAGATGGAGAACACTGAACTTATCATATCACTTCTGTTTCAGAGTTCTGACTGCTGCTTTTGTAGCTGAGAACCCCCAATGGGCCTCTTAGATTTTTAATGACAGACCTAAACAGAGTAATTAGTTGATTCTTATGGCATTAATCCATCCAGTCTTGGAGGGGGAATACTAGGGGTTTGAAACAGAGTGTTTTATATTTGCATAGAAAGAGAATGAAAAAGAAGGCATCTTTTTATGTTTCTTATAACAAAACTGAAGAATAAAGAATTGAAAGAATTTCTAGCAACAAACTTTTTGCTTAATACAGTACTGTATAGAGGGAATAAGATAAAAAATGGCCAGGGATGTTATTAAAAGAGCCACAAGGACAACTAGAAATATCCCTGTCCTAAGATATAACATAGATAATCAAACTTACATTCAATATAACAAAGCAACCATTCCAAATTTAATATTAACAAAGTGAGAGGTGGAGTGTGAAAGCTTCCTGAAACTTTGTAGTTGGTACCCTACTATCAACCTGTAATATATGCACACAATCAGCTCTTTTCCACCATATGGTGTTCTACTATACTTAGCCAGAACTTTCCTGTAATAGTAGGTTAAATAATTAATGTTGCTAGTACTTTTGATCTTCTCCTTGGATGTAACAGAAATCTGAAGGGTGAATATTATCAATACATAAATTAGCTCTGAATGTTCTATCCATGTACATTTAGATATTGATATTAAAGGATTGCACCAAGAACAAAAGCCTATAAGAAATTTCTGTTCTAGCATCTGGCTGAAGTTTTAAGGTATGTACATTCATCGCACGTGGTCTACATTCATGTGGTTTATTTTAAACACTGTGACCATAGACTGGAAGCAGCGTGTACAGGTGTAAACCAGTCCTGGGAGCCACAGAGGGAAACCTTAGTAAGTAACTTGGAGTAAGTGGAAGGGTTGGCAGGATTGGAGGGGGGGGGCTAGTGTGTCCAGAGGGTTTGACAGGTCTAGGCAGAGGTTGGCTACCTTATGTATTGAAAACATTAACCCTTCAGATTTCTGTTACATCCAAGGATAAGATCAAAAGCACTAGCAACATTAATCTGGTGAAAGAGAGGTAACAGCCTACTTCATCAAATGCTAAGTAGAGGATCCATGGTAAAGGATCTGATTAAATAAGTTGTTGTCTATGAAAACCACGATGACCTCCCCCAACTCCAAACAGACATTCCCCATCCCAGACCCACCAACCTCCCTCCCTCCCTGTCAAAAACCTGCCAGCCCTGCACCACAGACTTACTTTGTTCTGCAGTAGCAAATATGTCACACTTTTCCACATATACTACCCACTGGCTAGAAGCCTTCTACGCAGGAATGATGGAGGGCTAATTGATACTGTCAGTCAGCAGTGCTAACTAGCCTTGCCTTAGCACCACATGGTTGAGGCTATGCTGCTTCTGTTCATGGAGGGACTTCAGAAGGAGCAGTGCAATGTTTGCTTGAGGTTACTGTTGCCAGCCATAGTAAGTTTGTATTCTAGACATGGCCACTGTCTCAGTGATTTTCCTTGCACACCTGCCAGCTGTCACTGACACTGAACAGCACAACATCTTCTTTCAGCTAGCATATTCAAGGCTTCAGTATTCCCTTTGCCTCTGGCATTTTGGTTGGAGAAGAATACACTTCACAGACTAGCTGGAGCCAGGCTGTGGGTGTTCCCCCAATTACTGGTCTCCCGATTGTTAATGTAGGCCTTTTGGTATATCTTATCATAGCATATTATCTTTGCTATTGTTTCATTTCTTGCTGGTTTCCTCCTTTCAGTTTCTTTTGATTTAACTCTATACATGCAATGAGGGTAATATGACACAGATAATTTGAAGGGTATTTAATAATTATTTTAAAACATACTACATACAATTCCATTATTCTCCACAAAATAAGTGCAAATGTTAACCATATATACCAGATATAGGCCTTCTAGGACCTTCTACTATTAACTACTTAACTACTAGAAGATATGGCTTAGCATGTTTACTTTCTTAATCTTAACCTGACACATTGCCATAAGTATTCAAACTTATACTTTTGATCTCTAGTATGTTCTCAGCCCTCATTTAAAATAAGAATGACCCATCACTTTCACCTGCTTGGCCAGGAAGCTGCCTTTTTGATGGATATTTCCTTTATACTTCACTTTCCCAATCTTTTGTAAATTCACCCCCTTTGATGCAAATGTCATTGGGTTTCAGTATCTTACCCCTCAGTTATACAAAACCCTTGATTTGATATAGATAATTGTGTAGCAACTGCCATAAGTCATTAATACAACTTACCAGGAGTTAACGTAATAACTATTAGTCTGTGGTGGAGTTACAGCAGAATATTATTGATTGCATGTTACAGTTCCTTATAGACCATAAAACATCATGAAGACCCATGATTGGAAAAAAAAGACCAATGCTGTTTCAAAAAAAATGGAAAAGGTAATTAATCATATGCTCTTGGCATTGAAAACATCAGAAGACTACATCTTTTCTCTTTAATGGCCTGTCAACCAATAAACATTGACTATAGTTATGCAGTCATTCTTGTGGGAGGAGCACTTTGTGAGGCAGAATACTAAAATTAGTAGAGTAATTCTTTTATTCTGGAAACTGATTCAGCCCAAGAAAGGAGGAGTCAGGGGGAAGGAAGGGTGCAATCCTAGCATTTGTCTTTAAGTTGCCTGAATTCAGCATTTAAGGAAGCAAAATCCCATCCCTTCATTGAATGCACCTTTCCCTAGGAATGAAAATCCCTGCTTGTAGCTGACTACATCCAGCTGTGCAAAAAAATGGAATCTCTGATGTTAACTAACTGAACCCAACAAAATGGGGGGAAAACAGAAAGAAAAAGTTGCAACATTTAACCAAACTACATGAATCCAGTTTTTAGTTAAAATGAAAAATCAGTAGTGTTCAAAATCCAGCAAAAGATTACTGGTGCAGGCTTTGTCAGAATTAGCTGTTGCATGCACACATCATTTGTAAGACAGGTTGCAACTATATGTCATGAGAAAACACTCCAAGAGAAAAATCTCAAAGGCCCCAATTCAGCAAATATTTATGCCTAAGCCTAAGTCTGTCCCTCTTCCATAAAGCGTTTCAATACGTGCTTAACTGTTTTGCTGAATTGCCCTCCACTCCCCCTGCCATGACTGCTGGTGTTTTATGAGGAAAAATCTGAGTATCAAACCAGTCTTAAGGGAGAAAAAAAAATTGGTCTTTGTTCTGGCAATGCATAAACTGATTCTGAATGTAAGTTTGGTATATTTGTTCTAGGGATAAAAGACACTCTCGGCACGTCCCCTCAAGCAGGAATGTGCATTTCCCCGGGGACAAATAGCAGCAGCACATATTTGTGCCACTGCTACTTGTCTACAGATATGCCCCTGCACACATGCTTTGTCACATGGCAAATTGCCCCAGATAGGGGAGAGGAGGCTGGGGCCAGCACCTGGGCTGGCCTCAGCAGCCTTAAGTGGGGTCCTGAGCAGAATATTGTCTTCCGAGTATGAAATTATCACTAGGAGAAAGACAGGACCAAATGGTGATACAAGCAGTGACTATTACATGTTAAAATCTATCTTAAAAGAAGGTTATAGGTTGCAAAGTCATGTGCTTCAAGCCCTGCCAAACTTAGGGGTTGCCCATGCAACTTTACTTCAGCTCACTTATATTTTATAAAAGAGATTTTAACCATTAAATTATATACTATATTTTCCTCAGGATATAGCATTAGGATGGGGTTAGACTTAAGGTTGCAAAAGCAATGGTAAATCTGGCATTTTTTTTACTTTTCCAGAGCTCAACAATGTTATGTCTTTATCTATAGGTATAAATTAATCATGAGTAGTACATTTTCTAACAAGTTAATTATATTTTAATTTAAATAATTTAAGCTCATCTATGCTAAATGTTTTGATTTGTGTTATTTGTTATAATATCTAATTGAGTCCTATTTTGACAGGATCTCAGAACATACACTGTGAGTCTTTAAGCAAAATAATCCAATATTATTTGTAACACACTATAGTACAATTATAAAGACATTTAAAAATTATCTAAGATATTTCTGAAGACTTTAGGATCATAATTCAAGCTTTTTACTACAGGCAGTCTTAAGAGAAAACCTATAGAAAATTAGCCTTTTTTGCTCTTTTTATATGTCACTTATTGGGTGTCATGGAGTAGAAAAAGATTTAGTGGTATTTGGCCTTGGGGTAAAATAAAAGAGAATGTTGAAGTTCTGAAGAGGAGAACATTTTGCAAGGTGAGCAAAAGGCATTTGATTTACTACTGAAGGGCAGAAAAAATAAAATGAAAACATAGGTGCAGCTGGCATGTATTTTACCACGTTTGTTCTGATTCAGCTTTCACTTTGGTTTTTTTGCCAGCATTCTATACCTCCACCAGTTTTACTTCAAGTGCTACTTATTAAGACTATTGTAGGTAAGCAGAAATTAGACTCATTGCCTTGTGGATAATACAGAGTGCTTTTTCAACACACTTGCATTTTACGCAGTTGGCACACATTAAACTTGTGAGATATACTAAGCTATCTACTGAGATATGTGAACCCAAGTTTGCACCTTGCACTTCGCTAGCCTGGCCATGTAAAAAGGTGGAATGTCTCAGTACTGAACAAGGACAGAAATGTTGAAATAAGATACTGTCTGTTTCTTTAAATTTTCTCTCTAAATATTTTTTCTCTATGAAAGTAGCAAGAACTTAAGCATCTCCTGCTGTCTTGTTGTTCGACATCCACTACTGCCCATCTGCCTATTGATTGGTAGGAAACTCCAAATGGGAATTTCATCTCATTAATCATGTCACATCACAGGGATTAGGACAAAAAAAATCCTTTATGCTTCACAGCAGCCATCTAATGCCCAGTAAGACAAGTGAGCGAATATGATATGGATAGAATATCTTCACACTAATTAAAGGTCATCTGCTATAAAATTGTGTATCAGACTTCCTTGCGTTATGCAATAACCTAAGCCTGAACATACAGTATTTTTCAATGTGAAATGTACAGTAAAATATTTATTTGTAATTGACTTTTTGGTAGAGCCTTAGAAATAACTTCTCTCTACTATAAACCATTGTGATAATGTTCAAAGTAATGCTCTGATGAATAGATACAAAACCAAATTCCACTGACCTCTCTCATTCCCCTCATATTACCATTAACATCACCTTGGCATTCCCCCTAGCCCTGGTCACTCATTTCTTCATACCACAGCCAGGCACTGCTGCTGTTCTACTTGCAACTCACATCATTTTCATTATGAGACACCTAGATTTTTCTAAACCCGTTTAGTCCTGTAATGAGCAAGTAAAAGGCAATTAAAATGTTGAGATGCAACTGAGCAGGTGAGGTGAGGTTCCCTTACAGTTAGGGCATTATGGCAGATAAGAGGGACACACACAGCTTTGGAAGAAGGCCAAATTATTAATGGAATTTGACCATGCAAAACTTGTTGAAATCCCTCTAGAACATCAAATGCCACATTATAATATCTTTACTGAGGCCTCTGCCATTCCCAGGAAAGACCTAGTTTCCTTTACAGTGTACAATTTTTCAGTAAAACTTTTCAGTGAAATTTTTGTGATGCATCTTGTTTCTGTTTTAGGCCTGTCTATTCTTCTTTGAGGCATATCTCATTAGTGAAAAAAAGGGAAGGGAAAGATTGTACTTTTAAGAGAGAGAGAAACTATCAGGTAATTAATTATTTAATAGTATTGAATGAATGTAAATTAAAAACTCTTCTTACTTTGCACAGATTTTGTCTGATAAACTCATTACTGATACAACACATTATGCAAAACCTTGGCATTCATCTCACACATACTTAAAATGAAGGTTAGAAGAGAACATCCATTAAAAAATAAATCCATAACCTCTATGACAAGATAGGATTTGTGGTCATATTTAGTAGGGGTGTGAGAAATGGGCCATATTCAATTTGGATTTAGATTCAGCCCGAATCGGGGACAGAGATTCAATTAATTGATTTGGATCACTGTCCGTGATTCGATTCTTCCAAATCTGAATCTGAAGATCCGATGGTAATTCACAGAATCAGCAATGTGTCCATAGACACAGATTTAAATGTTTTTTCTACATACCTTGAGGTACCAGGCACAGCTCGTGAATGTTACGATGCTGGGACAGATGGAGCATCCAACAGGAAGCTGGGGGAGCCCCCATGTGCTTGGCAGTGAACCTGGAAGTGGACCAGAAGTACTTCTGGTCCACTTCCAGGTCCATTGAGGAATGTGCTGAGAGGGGACCCCACGCTCCCCAGGCTTGGCAATCAGCCATGTGGGGATCCCGGGTGCCCCCCCAGACCCAGAAAGCATCAGTCGCTAAGCAAGGGGGTGTGGGGGGGGGGTGGCTGGCCACTCCCCAGAGAACCCAGAAGTGGACCAGAAGTGCTTCTGGTCCACTTCCAGGTCTGCTGCCAAGTGCACTGGGGACCCCTGCACACTCCTGTGGGATGCTCCATCCACCCCACCATCACAGCATTGACGAGCCACCTGGTATCTTGAGATATGTAGAAAAAACATTTAAAGCTGTGTCTATGGCCGAATCTCCAAATCTCCAGCTCCCTGCCACTGCACGCACTCCCAGGTGGCAGGGAGGACCCATGCCACCAGGATCTGTATGTGGGGTGGGGGCAGGAGCAGGCTGCCCACTACAGGCTCAGGCTTCTACACTACTGCCCTCCCCTGGGGCCACTCACGGATCTCCTTGCTAATGCGAGCTTCGTCCTGCCCTGGCAACTCATCCCCTGCACACACAGAGCAGTGAGGGGCACAACCCCACACCACCACGTGCACAGGGGATGCATTACCAGGGCAGTGCATAGCTCACAGTGGCAAGGAGCTTTCCTGCATGGTCTTTCTGTTCCCTGAAGTGCCAGATCACACCAGGTGGGCTGCAGAGGCCCTGGGGGAGGGCAGCAGCGTGGGAGCCCAATAATATCTCTATTTTACAGATCTCAGATACCTTATCTAACACATCACTACAACTAGCCTGCAGTACATAAACTCAACCTATATAGAATTACACACAAAAAAACTAAGGTTACAAGGCCAAGCTGTCAAAAGTAGGAAACGTCAGAATTAAAGTTGTAAATACAACCTTAATTCATCTCCCTTCAGAGTACATTTTAGCATAGTTTTTATGTATAATTTCCTACATTTTTAGGAAAGAAAAATGATAAAATAGAATACATCAAAGTCTATGTTGGAAGTGAGAGCAAAGCCAGATTTCCCTGTAAATCTAACTAGCATGATTATAAGTTTGCTGAAACAGCACATGACTTCACTGGGCTTTGTAACAAAGCCCATTTATACCCTCAGTAATTATCTGTCATGATTTCTTTCTCCACCAATGAGATTGTGGGGGAACTAGTCATGTGATAAGACAAGAAGCTTTAGCTCTCTATCAAATTTTAAACCAATTTAAGGGAAATCCCCTACCTACTGCCACTTATCCACCTGCCAAGCTATAAACAGTAAATCAGGCCTGGTCAGAAAGCAAGTAGAGGTCTACACCTCTACTCAATATACACTGAAGATGGGCAGGGGATTTAAGATAATCAAGAGAGGAGGCAAAAATATCTATTGATATAGATTTTTTAAAGGAATAATTTTGGAGGGTAATCTCATGATTGAAGTCCAACTTATGATTTTGAATCACTGGTGATGGCAGCAGTCCCTCAATACAAGGATGACAGTCTTTCAATAAATAGGAAAGTCATAGGTGAGTCTGGAGAAGACTGAAAAGGCTGATCCAAAATCTTCATGTTCATTGCAGACATGGCAAATAGCTCCAGGAGGAAGGAGCAGATCCCGGTGGTGTTGGGTCACAGCTTTTTCCCTTTGTTACTCTTATCTGTCCATCTCTATAGCAAGGCAAGTTTGCTCAAATGACTGATGGCTTGTTGTACATCACGGTGCCACTAGAAATGATTCATAGCTCGAGTCCTCCAAGTATTGATGTTAACATTACATTTCTTCAGCTTGGCCTTAAATCTCTTCTGTTGCCCATCTTTACAATGGTGACCATTGGGGAATTGTGAGTACAGGACATGTTTCAGGAGCAGGTTGTCAGGCATCCTTATGACATGTCCAGTCCTATGGAGCTGGTGCCATATAAGCACAGCTTTGATGCTGGCTTGAGCCACTGTTTAACTGATATGGAGGATTTTCTGAAGACATCACTGATTGTAACATTGCAAGGATTCAGGTGTTTCCAGTATCTCATCCAAGTTTCACACTCATACAACAGTGTAGGAATAACAACAGCCTGGTAGACAAGAAGTTTGGCTCCATTTGGTTTGGTTTGTGTCTTGATGTCATGATCATCAAAAACATGATTTTGGAGACATCCAAAGACAGCACTGGAAGATTTTATCCAGTGTTGAATAGCATCTATGTTTACTTTTTGGGAAAGGTGGCTATCCAGGTAGGGGAAATGCTCAACTTTCTCCAAGGACTGACCTCTAATTGTAATATGTAGAGGAGCACCTGGGTGGTTTGGAGTAGGCTGATAAAGTATATTGGTATTTGTGAAGTTGACAGTGAGTCCAAGCATTCCATATACCTCACAGAAGGAGTCACAAGTGACCAAGAGCTCTTCAATCCAGTGAGCACACACAACACAACCCTTAGCATATTGTAGATCAGTAATGGACATGTTGGTTATCTTGGACATGGGTGGTTTACATAGGTGATGTAAAAGAGATTCCTGTTCATGCAGTACTAGATGCTGACTCCAGATGGAACTTTATCAACAATGAGATGTGGAATAGCTGCAATATAGGTGGAAAAGTATGTTGGTGCAATCACATGTCCTTGCTTTATTCCAGCTCTAATATTGAAAGGATCCTTTTTCTGATCCATTGCTTAAGAAGATAAATGTCATGTTGTTATGAAGAAGTCTGATGATGGAAATGAATTTTCACATGAGGCACAGGTTGGCACTGGACCTGGCACAGGTTGGCACTGGACCTGGCACAGGTCCCAGAAAGGAGGCATAGGACAGTAAAGGACACAGGGAATCCCCAGACAAGATGGAAAATATCTTCCCTTGTCCTGGATTAGGCCCACATGCAGGGCAATGGGCAATGTATGTTTTACAGTAAAGCAGATCAGCTATGGTGGGACATATCCAGTCACAGCTGATTCACCTTATTTGGCAATGTCTGTTTTTAGCTGCAGAAAATATTCCCTTCCCAAGGACAAGGTCTTTATCCAAAACTGCTGTCTAACAATTCTGTAACACTTTGTCAAAATTCATCTCCTTCTGATAGATGGTCTACACAGAATTGATACTCCTTTTTTGCTGTGACTTTGAAGGTTCAAAACCCAACTCATTCAGAGAATCACTGAAGTTGCACACAAGGATCGTGTCCACACATGCAAGCATGTGCACTTGCAGCAGCTCAAATAGAAGTGGTGCAAATTTGAGCTGGGGGGTTTTGCCTCAGCACACATGCTTGGACATGCACTTTGTTATGGAGAAAATTGTGCCACTTGGGGCAAAATAAACCTGCCTGGCTCCTCCTGGATCTGCAGCCAGGGGGAGCCAGATCCTGGGGCCAGCACCTGTGCTGTCCCCAGCAGTATAAAAAGCTGTCCTGGCAAGTAGCTCAGGGCTTCTAGCTCTCAGGAGCTTCTGGGGCCCAGCCAATTGATACCTGGGAACACTACCCCTTGTGCCAGCTGGACTGCTGAAGCAGCCCTGAGAGTTCCCTGCACCCTCTACCCACTGCAGCAGTTGGCTGTGAGCTGCACCTGCCAGATGTGGATGTGGACTGCACAGCCAGTAGAGGCATCTGCCCCTTTGGACCAGCTGCCAGTGGACTGTGGTTGCAGGGTTGGCCTCTGTGTGGCACTACTGCCATGTGTGCCCCCTGCCCAGCCACCTGGGCAGCTATCTCCCAGAAGATGATCCGGGTGTGGTGGCCTGCTTTAAACTGTCAAAGCATGTCCTCCTGGCCCCATTTGGCCACGAGGTCAGTCACAGCCAGCTGTGTCCAAGATGCCAGCTCTGAGCAGGCAGAGTTCTGCCACTGGCCTCCCTAGCAGGAATTCTGGTGTTCCCTATTGGAAAAATGGAAAATCCCTGATAAAAAAAATCCCAAAGTCACTCTGTAAAATACCTGCAAATCCATGTTCCTCCACAAGTAAAACAAAAGACCACTATAAAGAGAGAGAGAGAGAGAGTGAGATGGAAACAGCGATCAGTTGGACAGTGTTTTATTGATATATCTACAGTGTTAAAGTATGTCTCATCATCATAATAAAGTGAACTCTAAATACATGTTTCATGAATACATGAATATATCTTTTGCTGCTCTCCCACAGGGGATTCAGCCTCCATACAAGGGCTATGGCCCCCCAACAGGGGATTTGGCCCACACACAAGGGCTACAGCCCCCTAACAGGGGCCAAATGGTCCCCACAGGGGCTATCACCCCCCCTGCAAGGCCCACATGCCCCATGCCAGCCCACTGATTGCTGCCCCACCTGGCCCACCCCCACAAGCTGTGGCATTCCCCACCAATGGCTGCCTCACCCCCCCCCACTCCCCCGATCCCCTCAATGACTGCCCAGCCCAGCCCCACCCCCCACTTGCACCCCCAGGTCCCCATGGCTGCCCCCACAACCCCAGGCACCTTCACTTTAAAGAAGAAAAAGGGGGAAAATGGGGAAAAACCTCTACTTACCCTAGAAGCAGGGGTGAGGGGGCTTCAGGGCCTCCTGGCAAAGACCCCACCCCAGGCAGCACAGAACAGCAGGAGGCAGGAGGGACTGGGCTGCGGCCACTGGGGCTGTCCCTCTGCCACCACTGTGTGGATGGGTACCCAGTCAGCCAGACAGCAGCTCCAACTGCCGGTATGTGCTGGGGAGGGTTTTGTTTTTTTTTTAAACTATGGGGTGGGGGGCAGGGATCAGTGGGGTTTGGGGGTATGGGGCTGGGCAAGGCAGGATTTGGGGGGTCAGGGGGGCTGTTGGGGGTTGGGGCAGGGCAAGACAGGGATCAGAGGGCTGCAGGAGTGGGCAAGGCTGGCAGGGGTCCACCCCCATGGTCCCCACCCCACTCCTTCAGCCCCCCCGAACCTTACTTACCAGTACTGGAGCCCTAGTGCTGAACACTCAGTCTTGCTGGCCATGCATTTCAGCACCAGGGTGAGGGGCCAACCAGAGATCTCTGGCAGTCAGAGCATTTCTGTGGAGGATGCAGCTTCCAGTTGCCTCAGGGCACAATCTAAGACCATGCCCTGCTCCCCTTTTTTAAACTTCAATTTTTTTAGACTTGCAGTGCGGGGAACATTTTTTCATTCCTATGTGTGCCTCTTGCCCCATCTCAAAGGGGTTTGAGATGGAGCAAGAGGCACGTATGTGCTCATCTGGATGTGCCCACTGGAATTTCTGCTTTTCCAGTTTTTTTTTTAAACTGGTTTAATTACCATACTAAGAAAAATATCCATAAAACAGGTTTTATAGATAATGAAACATGATCTGTCAAATATGTTATTCCATGCAACAAAACACAGGTGTTCCAAACCTCACTGATTTCTCACACATTTCAGTTGCTTTTGTCACACCTTGGTGGGTTTGAAGGGTGGGAAATATATTGCCTGAAGCAATTGTTTTGGCGGTAAGATTAAAAAAAACATTCTAAATCTACATGTCCAGATAAGGATAATAATTTTGACTTGAGATTTACGTCCCATTTTGCCTCACAGTAAGATTTTTTAATAACAAAAATGACAAAATGTTTAAAGCTATTGAAGTTTTTTTTTAAAGCTGTTATGTTTGGATTGTATTCTCTTTCTATAGCCCATGTTTCCTGCTAGTTAAAGGCAAGACCTGATGACGTGATAAGCAAATATAGGTAGCCTTAAAGGAGAAAGGCTGTAATGTGCAGGGGTAAAGGTAATGATGTCCCTTTCACTTTTGACCTCTTTTAAAGATAAAGGTTTTGAAGGAAGCCCAGTAGCTGCTAGGCAGCTAAATGGAAGAATAGTGTGGAAATGGGTACATGCGTAGGAGTGCTTAAGAGTCTTGGTAGTCAGTGGCTTCTATGTCTGCATATGCCAAGAGTTTGAAGAAGGGAAAGATATAAATGCTGCAGGTGGCCAGCCGTGAGCAGCGCCTGCTTTTATGAGCTGATTCTTTCTCTTGGTTCTATCTCAGTGTTAGCTTTAATATGCTCCCCTCATTTACATCTCTCCTACTCTACACATGTGTTAGAATACTAATTTGAGAACTTCTCATTACTGAAGGCTGGTAAGATACTGTATTTTGACCTTAATACACAAGGGTAGTAAAATCTGCGGATTGACTTTTTTGTCAAAATCAATAGAACCAGGAATGATAACAGAACCAGGGCCATTGTTAAACTTTCCATCCACATCTTCCAAAAACTGAGTGGTTTTAAAGTGAATGATATAACTTGCTCATTTTGGTGTTGCTTATCTTGATTCTTTTCATTGTTCACATGAATCAACATTCACACGCCTTCCTTCAAGCATATGCTTATACCTGGCATCTTTCCTGAACCACACACCCAATTCTGGTTGAGAATGCTTCTACCACACCGAAGTGCATATCACACCACAGTTTCATTTAAATTACAGAAAAATCCAAGAGAGACAGTACATGAAATGAGAACAGTCCCTCAGGGTGAAAAGTTTTTCCTAACATGTACTGCTTTCTAGTGGTTTCTGATAAGCAAAAGTTTATCAACCATAATTTTATGAAAATGACAATTGAACAGGACATCTGGTGAGAATTCATTTATGCCTTTTTACATTTTAAACAACCTGGCTATTTTTACTCTCTTCACCGTCTCAAAGGGAGTACAGTGTAATGAAGCATAGAGCTGGAACTAGGCCACACCTCAGCTGGAAAATGTCAAATTGTATTATGCAGCCCTTAAAAGCATATATCATAACTTCACATTTTTAAAGATAGAAAAGACAGAAGAAAGGATTATAAGAACATAGTAACTCAGTGATATGCAACATGTTTACAATAAAGAAAAGGGATTGTTGTCCTTTCAATTAATGAGTGTCATAAAATATTCTCTTGGTTGAAGTCTATAGTATGTAGTGTTTTATCTTTGTTGAGAATGTTTTTAATCTGTTGGGTTTTCACATTTACTATATTGTCAATTATTAAATAGACCTGCATTAGGTCAAAAACTGCTGGTTAGTTCAGGTCTTTATATATAAAATATGTTTGATAATGTTAACTTTAAAAATAGTGATTTATTTATGAGCAATGTCCTGGATTTTAGATTTGAATTCTTCCTACTGAGTTTTGCATCTTGCCTATGTTGCACAACTCCCAGTATTTTATTTACTTTATTATTTATTAAAAGGAAGAAAAGGATTTCTTATCTCCTTGGCAGTAATAATGTTTACTTACAGAAGAACAGTATTTCAATAGAAGTTACTTGAGTTTCCTTAAAAAAGCATGATATTTTAATGGAGGGGAGGCAGGGAAACCCAGTAATAGTAAAGATGTAGGATAACATTTTTAAAAGGCCAAGTAATTCAACCACCTGAGGCCTTGCAATTAAAAGTACTCAGACCAAACCACCTGTTTCTTGATTGTTACAGACATCACAATTTAAAGGTAAATTAAAAAAATATATTTTGTGTGTGTTTTTAGTGTGCTGTGGCAAATGATCTCACACCACATTTATAAAACTGGTGAAACGCTACAAAGGTATGTATTTGGAAACCTACTGTATTTTCTCTGCTACAGCTGCATGTCGCTGCCCAAGTTTTAGAAATACCATAGAGATAGGTTTGTATGTATTTTTAGTAGACTCTGTTAATTGCTGTTTCTATATATGCATTATACATGGTTGTACATGGTAAATAGATGGTGTGTATTGTCCATGGTAAATAGATTATAAATTAACTATTGTATCATTATGAGGGCTGTCAAACAATTAAAAAAATGTATTGCAATTAGTTGCATGATTTAAAAAATTAGTCACAGTTAATCACGATGTTAATCACATGGCTAAAAACACAAAATAATGCACAGAAAAACACAAGATTATGCAGGTAATTTGTATGATGGGGGGTGTCGGGGGGGAAATTTGTGAGGGTGTGGGGGCTGTGGGTGTGTGTGTGGAGTTGGAGCTTGGGGAGGAGGGTCCCCACACACCTTGGCAGGATGAGGGGCACTGTGGGTCAGAACTGAGGGGCAACAGCAGGGCTGGGGGACTGTGGCTTGGGAGCAAAGGGAAGACACACACACAGACACATACAGTGCTGAGCAGGTAAGTTTGTGGAGGGAAAGAGCAGGAGGGCAGATTGAGGCCCCCATGGTGAGGGAGGGAGTGGTGCAGAGGGTGGGGTGAATGAGGTCCTGGGGCTGGGGCAAGTCATGTGACAGAGCTGTGGGTAGCTCATCCAGGAGCATGGGTCCATGGCTCACCATCACTGGATGCACCCCCAGGAGAGTCATAGAGAGGGATGTGCCCCCCAGATTTGTATGCGGGGCAGAGGCAAGCTGTCACTTCAGGCTGGGGCTCTGCACCCTGCTGCTTTTGCCCCAGGAGCTGCATCACCCCATGCTGTGCCTCCTGCTACTGGTCAGGGAGGGAACATGCAGCACAACCAGCTTGAAGCTCTCAGGGCAATGGCAGCAGGGCACAGAGCCCCAGCCTACAGCAGGCAGCCTGCTTCTGCCTTGTGCACAAATCCGGGAGGGACATATGTCCCCCATGCCTCTCTCGGGGGTGCATGTAGCAGTGGGGAACCAGCCCCGCCCCCATACCCCTGGACAAGCCACCTGAGGCTCTGTCACATGACCCACCCTGGCCTTGGGACCCCATTCACCCCAGGCCCTACACTATTCCCTCCCTCACCATGGGGGCTTCAATCTGCCCTCCCACCCCTTCCCTCTGCAGACTTACCTGCAAAGTGCTACTCTACATGCCACCAGACTGTGTTCCAGGTCACACGCAGGCTGCAGCTGCTCATCTGTGCCAGTGCCTGTGACTGTGTGCATGCCTCCCTTCTGCAGCCACTTGGAGCCTGTACCAGGCTGCTCTGTGGTCCTCTGCACTGTGACTGCTACCCCGCTGGAAGGCCTGTAGGCAGCAGTGGTGGTGGTGGAGCAGAGCCTGGGTGCAGACTCCAAAACCACGTGCATTATTAAAGTGTTAAAAAATTAACACAAGAACCAATTAACGTGTTAATTGCATATGTTAACTGTGATTAATTGACAGCCCTAATAATTATTAGATCGAATTCATCCTGGTGCAAGTGAGGCCACTAACACATTCATTTAAAGGCAATATAAGATCTGATCCCCAATCCCAACAATTGTACCTTCTGTCATGCCACGTGCATGGCAATACATGCAATTTTGGGATCAGAGATCAGATCCCAGTAATTCCCTACTTGCCAGTGCAGGGGGAGCCCAGAATCATAATCATGGGCTCCCCCTCTACCAGCAAGTTGAAAGCTGAGTGCCCAAGAACTAGATGATCATCAGTTGGTTCTGGGGATCTCACCAAGGCCAGTTCAAGCCCTGGTGTAGGCCTGATCGAGCCAGTGATCAATTGATGGTTATCCAACAAGGACTGTACTAAGGGGAGTTTGAGTCTTAGTGCAGTCCTGGGTCTGGCCAACAATCAGCTGATCATCAGGTGAAAAGTCCACTGGGGCTCTAAACCTGCCACATGTTTAGTCTAAGGCACAATGGACACCAGCCATGAAAATATTACATATTTTTATGTGTTTTCCTGGCTGGTTTCTTTTTGTGGCACCACAACTTGTCTGAATGTGTAGCTGGGTTATTATGTAAGACACAATTAACAGACGAATCATATCTTAAGCATTATCTCTGCTAAGGGCCTGAAAGAAAAGTGGAATTGAACCAAAAACAAATAGCTAAACTGTTACCTGACCAATCTCACTAGCTGCAGCCCAGTGGTAACAATTTTAATTTGAAATCCAAGTTGTATTACTTTCTATTACAGGTGCATGTCCAAGCTATCCACAGTCAATTTAAAACAGCTGGAAACAATTGTAAAACATTACCATCAGTAACAACTACAAACAGGGTGAAATGGTGAAATTCAACTCATCCTATGGAAACAACTTCAATATATTCTATTCAATATTGGTGCTTATATGATGCTCTTCCTAAGCAGACAGTTGTATAACGAAGTGTTCGCTTTGGGGAGAGTTTTCAAATGGGATTTTAAAAAAATAAATATTTTTTTATTTGAATCCTGTAGGTTGATGTTAGATAACACACTGTCAAAGACACATGCCTTTAACTTGGAGAAAAAAAGAGTGAGATTTTTGCTGAGATTAATTTATGAGGGAGTTGATTCCATATCCTTGAACTGCCCAATAAGGTTCTGTCGCCCCACAGAGAAACTTCACCCTTCTCATAGATAGTTCCAATATGCCAAAGGAACATGGTTGTCAACCATTGTCTTCAAACTTTAGAGATGGGAACACCATGAAGCCAAGAATCAAGCTCACAGCTCACAGAATCAAGATCCTGCTGATGCAGACTATATAAAGTAGGGCTGTGAGACGCTTCAGTCCCTGATTCAATTTGGCAGAGATTTGGCCCGATACAGTGGCTGAATCTCTGAATCAAATCAGAGGACCCTTTAATCTCTCTGAATCAAATCAGAACCCTCTGAATTGATTCAGAGAGATTCAGAAAAATTCTGCAATTCAGACATAGACATAGCTTTAAATGTTTTTTCTACGTACCTCTAGGTAGTAGGTGGCTGATGAATGCTGCAATGCTGGGGTACATAGAGCATCCCACAGGAGCATGGGGGGCTCCCCAGCATGCTTGGCAGCACACCCAGAAGTGGACCAGAAGCACTTCCAGGCCACTTCTGGGTCCACCAAGGTGGGCACCAGGGTCACCCCCCACACTCCCCTGGCTCAGCGACTGGTGTCTCCTGGGTTCATAGATTCATAGATGTAGGGTTGGAGGGGACCTGAGCAGATCATTAAATCCAACCCCCTGCCCTGGGCAGGATGAATACTGGGCTCATATGACCGCTACTAAATTAAGCTCATATGACCCCAGCTAGGTAGTTATCAAGCCTCCTTTTACAGAACCCTAAGGTAGGAGCTAGCATCACTTCCCTTGGAAGCTGGTTCCAGATCCTGGCCACCCTGACTGTGAAGTAGTGCCTCCTGATGTCTAGCCTGAACCAACTCTAAATCAACTTGTGGACATTATTCCTCATTACTTCAGAAGGTGCTTGGGGGAACAGAGTCTCTCCTATTCCCCTCTGGTCCCCCCTGAAAAGTTTATAGACAGCCACTAGATCCCCTCTCAGCCTTCTCTTGTGAAGGCTGAACAGGTCCAGGTCCCTTAGCCTCTCCTTGTAGGGTCTTCCCTGCTGCTCCCTGTTCATGCGAGTGGCCCTCCTCTGTACACTCTCGATGCTGGCCTCATCCCTCCAGTGTCACATAGAGGGGGAAGATCACCTCAGACCTGCTCATGATGCATCTGTGGATACATGACAAGGTGCGATTCACCTTACTGACCACGCCCTCACATTGGTGGCCCATGTTCATTTTAGAATCAATAATGATTCCAAGATCTCTTTCTGCCACTATGCTTTCAAGGGAGTTCTCCAGCCTATGGGTATGCTGCTGGTTCTTCCTGCCCAAGTGCAGCATCCTGCACTTGTCAGTATTGAATCCCATCCTATTCACATTCACCCACCCCTGTAACTTGTCCAGGTCCAGCTGTATCCTGTCCTTCCCTTCTAGCATGCCCACCTCACCCCAAATCTTGGCGTCATCAGTGAATTTGAACAGGGTGCTTTTCACCCCCTCATCCAAGTCACTGATAAAGAAATTGAACAGTACAGGCCCGAGGACTGAGCCCTGGAGGACTCCACTGCCTACCTCTTTCCAGCACTGACCCATCCACCACCACTCTCTGGGTGTGGCTCCCTAGTCAATTTGTGATCCATCTGACTGTGTAGGCATCAATGCCACAGTCACCTAGCTGTTTAATGAGAATGGGGTGGGAGACAGTGTCAAAGGCCTTCCTGAATTCCGGAAAGACTACATCCACCGTGACACCTGTGTCCAATGATTTTGTGACCTGATCATAGAAGGCTATCAGGTTGGTCTGACAGGACCTGCCCTTAATGAAACCATGCTGGTTGCCCTTGAGCATCCTCCCCCCTGCTGGTCCCTCCCATATATGCTCCTGGATAATTTTTTCAAAGAGCTTCCCCAGGACCAAAGTAAAACTAATGGGCCTATAGTTACCTGGGTCCTCCTTCCTCCCTTTTTTGAAAATGGGGACCACATAGGCCTTCTTCCAGTCTTCTGTCACCTGGCCAGAGCACCACAAGTGCTTGTAAAGCCATGCCAGGGGCCCCACAATGACTCCTGCCAATTCCCTCAGCACCCTAGGGTGAAGAGTATCTGGATCTGCTGATTTGAACACATCCAGCCCCTCCAAAAGTTCCCTAACTTGGTCCTTCCTTACCCTAGGCCTGGCAGAGTCACTCCTGAGTCCATCCTGAATCCAGGTGGGGGAGAAGTCCCAGTTCCTGCTCAGAAAAATGGAGGCAAAGAATTTGTTAAAAAGGTCTACTTTTTCATCTGGTGCAACCACTAGATTGCCAAGTGTATCCTGCAGGGGCCCCACATTGCCTGGTGCCTTCTTTTTACTCCCTATGTATTTAAAAAAGGACTTTTTGTTGTCCTTGATCTTTGTTGCTAGCCCTAGTTCCGTCTGCACCTTAGCCTTCCTAACAGCCTCCCTACAGACTTGGGCTCGGAGGATCGTCTCCTTAAGGAACAACCACTCATCTTGGACACCTAGTTCCCCTATTCTCAGGGACCACAATGCCTCTCCTACCAATCTCAACTCATTGAAGTTGGCCCTCCTGAAGTCAAGGGCTACTGCCTTGCTGCAGGCCCTTCATATCCTGCACTGGATGGTGAATTCCAGTAGGTGATGATCACTATTGCCCAGGTGGTCAAGGACCTGGAATGTCTTCACCAGGTCTTCGCCTGTGGCCAGGGCCAGGTCCAGCAGGGCATTCCCCCTGGTGGGACCGTGCACCTCCTGGGTTAGGTGGAGGTCTTGTATTCCAGCAAGGAACCTATTTGAGTTGTCAGACCTGGATGACTGCTCCTCTCAACAGATGTCTGGGTAGTTTAGATCACCCAGGATGACCACATCCCTTAATTTAATTGTCTCCATGAGCTGACCCGAGAATTCCCAGTCCAGCTCTTCCCCCTGGTTGAGTGGTCTGTAGTAGACACCCACCATTAAGTCCCTTTCCCCATGACCCCCTTGTATTCTGACGAAGAGCACTTCAGCCTGCCCCTTCTCTGTCCCCATCCTGTTAGTTAAGGATGTGTATTGTTCATACTGGGTCTGGGGGGACACCCAGGGTCCCCCACAGACAATTACCAAGCCAAGTCTCCTGTGCACTCCAAAGCAGACACAGAAGTGGACCTGAAGTACACAGAAGTGGTCCATTTCAGGGTTCTCTGCTGAGCACGTGGAGGGCCCCCCCCCCACACACACTCCTGTGGGACGCTCCATCTCCCCCAGAATCACAGCGTTCCTGAGCCATGCCAGTACCTCCAGGTATGCAGAAAAAACATTTAAAGCTGTGTCTGTGTCTGAATCAGCATTGAAACTCCAGATTCAGATTCAACTGAATTGAATCAAGGACAGGGATCTGAATCAATTAATCAAATCACTGTCCCCAATTTGGGTCGAATCTGAATCGAATAGGGCCTGCTTCATACACCTCTAATATAAAGTACTTAATCACTCACTCATCTTCTCATGTCTCTACATCACATTTGACCATTTTGTTACACATGCTTGTGCTTGTTTCTTGTACTTTGCAATATCTTTCATTGTACATGTGTCTTCAAGCAGCAGGCATTGCAGCAGGTGTTGTATAGTTTGAGGCTCTGTGATGTAGTCACCGGTGGTTGAACTGATGATATAGCCCCACTTCTTCCTTAATTCCTTAATCACTGAATAGTTACATATTGCTTAAATGAGTGAATTTAAGTTGGCAAAGCCCTATGAAATTCATCTTATGGTGCAGAAGGAACTAACTGAAAAAATTGCAGAGCCACTGGCAATAGTATTGGTAAAATCATAGGAATCTGGACTCTTGGTAGAGGTGATACCTTGTATTAATTTTTTTTTTTTTTTTTTTTTTGCAAAAATGTAGTTGGTCTAATACAAGATATCACCTCTACCAAGAGGCCAGATTCTTTTTGCCTCTAGACCAATATGGCTACTACCTGGATACCTGACACATGGTAAAATTATAGGGCACTTTTAAAACATGTTCCAGGAGGCACTTTAATTAGATAGACTCTGAGAGCAGCTTTAATTAGCTGCTCTAATTAAAGCGCACAGCATATTGTGTATCAGTGTTCCCATGTTTCAAAATGGTTGTGGGGGTGCTTTAACTAAAGCTCATTAATTGTGTCTGCCCAATTAATTGAGTCTGCTCTGGTGCGCTGCCTCAGAGCATGTCTATAGCACATCCATAGATCCTAATCAAAGTCCCAAAGGACTGGAGAAGGACTAACATCATTTCCATCTTTGAAAAAAGGAAAATGGGGGACTCCCAGGGATTTGTAAACTGGACAGGCTGATTTCAATAATTGGGAAGTTACAACAGCAAATTATGAAACAGTCAAATTATAAAAACACAAGAGAAGGAAGAGGTGATCACCAGCAGCCAACGTAGATTTGTTAAGAACAAATCATGTCAACCCAATTTGATTTTCTTTCTTTGACACAGTAACTAGTTTGGTGGTTGAGGGGTAAATGGGGGACAAAATATACATGGAACTTACTAAGGATTTTTAAACAGCTCTCACAAGGCAGTCTCATAAGCAATTGGAGAACTGGGCAACAACAAACAATATTCAACAAAAACAAAATGTAATCTGATATTAGGGCTGTGTGGAGCTTCAGTCACCAATTCAATTTGGAGGAGATTCAGCCCAATTTGGCATTTGAATCTCCAGATCCAAATCGAATCAGGACACCTATTATAATGTCTGAATCAAATCTGAAGCCTGTGAATCAATTTGGAAAAGGTTCAGAGAGATTCAGAGATTCAGATCAGCCAGGGAGAGGCAGGCATAGGTGGGTGGCTGCAGGTTCTTCAGTGACTCCTCTGGCTGTGTCTGCCTCTCCCTAAGTTGGGGGAGCCAACCGTGGCTGAGTGGGAGAAGCCCCCATGGCTGCCCTTCTCAGCCCATCCTCCACCTGGCCCCAGCCTCCCAGAACTTAAAAAAAAAGCCTCCCACTCACCAGCTGCAGCAGTAGTGATCAGGGCTTTGGGGGCTTATGGCACAGACCACCCATGAAGTGCAGGGCAACAGGGATCATCCCCACCCAAACCCACCTGGTACCCATGCAGCAGCTGTCACACTGTGTGGGTGTAGCATGGCTCAGCAGGGTGGTGCATGCTGTCTAGGAGCTAGGGTGGCTCCAGCAGTCAGCCAGAGCCCAGCACTGTTCAGCCCCAGTGACCCCAACTCCCAGATAGCACTCAGCACCCTGCCAAGCCGCACTGCATGGGACAGCTGCCACATGGGTACCAGGCATGGGAGCGATCCCCGCTGCCCCCTACTGCCCCGCCCTGTGTGGGGGGTGCTCTTCCACAAGCTCTCAGAGGCCCTGATCCCTGCTGCTACAGCTGGTGAATGCAGCTTCTTTTTTTTTTTAATTACTGGGAAGCTGGGGCCAGGAGGGGGATGAGCTGGGCAGGGCACCCATGGGGGCTTCTCCCATGGCTCCCTCCACCCCAGGAGAGGCAGGCACAGCTGGAGGAACTGTGGGAGAACCTGAAGTCACCTGGCTTTGCCTGCCTTTCCCCGGCTGATCCACATCTCCAAATCAGCATCAAATCTCCGCTTCTGATTTGGCCGAATCAAATGGGGACAGTGATTCAAATAACTGAATCGAATCACTGTCCTCCAAATCAGACACATCCGAATCCAAATTGAATACTTCCCTATTCACACAGGCCTATTTGATATAACTAAGGAAGAAAAAATGTACTAGCACAGAATGAAGAAATAACTGGCTAGGCAGGTGGACTGACAAAAAGGATCTGGCAAGATCACAAACCTAGCATGTCAGCAATTTGAAGCTGTTATAAAAAACAATTGGAATTTTGAGCTGCATTAACAGACATGTTATATGCAAGACACAGGAGGTGATGGTACCATTCTGCTCTGAAGATGTTAGACCTCTGCTTAATTATTGTGTTCAGTTTGGAGCACTGAATTTTAGGAAGGAGTAGAGAAACTGGTGAGGATGTGGGGGATCCTGGGATAAGAGTTTAAAAATTCAAGGTAGATGAAGAAAGCATGAAAAAACTAAATAGTTTAGTCAGGAAGAAAGGAGTTTATATGGGGACATGATAGTCATTTTCAAATACGTGAAAGGATGCCATAAAGCAGAGGGGAAATACTTGTTCTTCACCAAGCAATGATAATCAGGCAATGGCTTTGAAATGCAGAATAGCAGAGTTAGACAAATCTCATGACAAAAAAATCTATATGAAAGAATCTTAGGATAATGGAACAAAAAGCCTAGGAAAGTTTTAGGATCTTTGTTGAAGGTTTAAAGAAAAGATGACATAGATATCTCTCTGGGTTGCTTCGGGAATAGCACAGACTGCTTCTGTGCTGTAGATTGGCCCAGATGACCCTTGGACTCACTTCTAACCTTATGGCTATGTTTCTGTGGCTGTTTATTGGTGGAAGATCTTGCATTGATTAGTATTAATTGTAGTTTGTGTCACTTTGTACTGTTGGCTTTCAGCCCAATCCTTAAGTAGTTGTTTTGCACAGTAAATAAGCTAATGTCTGAAGTCTGGTTTCTTGTGTCTGCTATTCCATTTCCTTGGAGAGTTCCTCCAATTTGAACTGTCTTAGGTGATAAAGTAGATTGGGATGAAATTAATGAAAGAATGATTGTCTGCTTCCTTTGCATTGGAACTATTTCAGAACCACACCCTGGGTAAATGCTAGGAATGAGATGAAATGAAGCAGTGTATTTATGAAACAGAGGTGAGTTCATTGGAAGCATGGTGGTATAACAGCAATGGAAATAACAATACTGACAATAATAAATGGTTATGGTAAGTCCAAAAGAAAAAAAGAGATGTCAATGATATGACTCATGCATTTCCTTGAACCAGATTGCCTGTGATGCTATGACACTCCTGTTGCTCATTCCTGCTTTAAGAATGAGGCCATGAGAAGGAGTGAGCCATGAAGTAGCTTCCTGATCCACAGGTGAAGGTAAGTCTAGGGCAAGCATGGAGTGAAGAAGAGGAGGCGAGGAGTCCTATACTGCTAGGCTGAGAAGAGGAGGCGAGGAGTCCAATACGGCTAGGCTGAGAGGCTACATCAGGGAGTGAAACTCCCCTCCCTCCTGCAACTGGAAGACGGGATCGCAGCGCCTGGGAAGCTGACACTCACCTGAGAAATAGGCTCCAGGGGTAAGTCATGGGCATGGAGCAGGGAAGCAGAGACAAGCCGCGGCTCCGAGGCGGTGGGGACTTACACAGAGAGAGAAAGGGAGGGAGAGAGAGAGAGAGAAGAGGAGCGAGCAAGGAGTCCCAGAGAGAGCTACGTTCTGTTCACGGACTCAAGCCACGGCCAGGGGGAATCCCCCGTTCCAGCGTTAATTAACCGCTAAGTGGGTGATTAGTGGCTGAGATTAGAATAATGTTTAGTGTTCTGACTGTGATCGTTTCCCAGGAAGTTCCTCGGCATATCCCCATGATTTCTTTTTTTCTGGAGTTCTCAATGAGAGTAAGACCAGGCTGTAGATAATAAAGCACACTTAATCAGAGATCCGGCCAGTGTGTTACTTACCACAGGTACCGGCGCGTAACAACTCTTCCTCCCCAGAATTTTGTATTAAGATCAAGACGTGGCAGGTGATAAGTATGGGACTTACGGGAAAAGCAGGTCCCCAGGATGGACATGCTGACAAAGTGGTGCATTGGCCAGGAACATGGAGGACTGAACAAATGCCATGGACACTCAAGAGCCTACAAATTGGCAGCAGGCCCATAGCCTCACCTAGCGCCTGCTCCAGGGCCAGCAGGCTCAGCTAGAGGAAATGATGAGGATCAGGACCCAAGAGGCAGAAGCCCGGATACAACTGTGGGTGAGGCAGCAATACCTCTGTGAGAAGCTTGCGGTGCAACAAACCCCTGGGGTGAGAGAAGGAGGCGGGACAGGCCTTCCCCTGATGACAGGGGAAGATGATGTGGAAGCCTACCTCGAGGCATTCAAACAGGCAGCGATGGCTTTGAAGTGGGATCCAGGGAGCTGGGCTACTAAGGTGGGACCACTCCTTATCGGCCCCGAGCAGGCTGCATACCAAGCTCTTAATTGAACAGAGGCCCATGACTATTCCAAGGTAAAAGCAGCCATCCTATGTCGATTAGAAATTTTGCCGGAAACATACTGGCACAAATTCAGAGCCAAGAAAGGACCCGAATACAGCCGGCCCTGACTCTTAGTGCAGACTCTCAGGGATCTCGTGGAGTGGTGGTTACAGCCAGAGGAACATACTGTGAAGGAGGTGGTAGACAAGATAGTCCTGGAACAATTTCTTACAGACCTTACGGGCAGTACGCAATGATGGGTCCGACGCCACCAACCAAAAATGGTGGAAGAGGCACTCCATCTGGCAGAAGATTATACCATAGCTGAAGGGGAAGGAGAGAACCCTGAGAGAGAGAGGTGGTGGACCATCTTCCACACACAGAACAAGCAACCCGGGGGCACCCCTTAGAAGGGTGGAGACGGCCCGCAAGGAGGGTCGCCCGGGAAGCTACCAGGAGGTGGTCTGCTATCGATGCGGAGAAAGGGGCCATATATCCCAGTTTTGCCCCAGAGCTACCCGGGATTTGTCTCCCATGGTCAAGGGACACAACAAAAAAATGGACTGCAGCTTCAGGCGATACCAAGGACCAGGCCAGAAGAACAAACCTGTAGTGGAGGTCCGCATAGGCAATACCATCATTCCAGCTATAATAGACACGGGATGCTCCCAGCCCATGGTACATAGCGATTTGGTGCCCTCGCACTTAGGGATCCCGAGTACCCCAGTCTCAATGGTCTGTATGCATGGGACCATATACACTTACCCGAGAAGGAAACTGGAGCTGTCCATATTGGGGAGAACAGAAGAGATTTTGGTAGGGTAACTAAGACTCTCCCCTGCCCGATGCTGCTAGGGTTGGATTGGCCACACCTGGAAGAGGTGGTCCGCCAGCAGATGATAGACAGCCCCGGGACCAAGGCAAGGAAACCCTGGATGCTTTGCTTTGGGGATGAGGAGGAAGAGCTGGATATTAACCAGATGATAGAAGGTGGGAATTTCCCTCAGGAACAACAACAGGAGCCCTTGTTACAGAACCTATGGAAAACCCAGTTGGAAGAATCAGAGAGAGCGATGGGACCAACGCCAAAACCACCTCAGAACCCACAATACGAGGTAAGGAGGGGTCTACTCTACAGAATAGAAGACCTAGAGGAGGGAGGTGAGAAAGCACAGGTCCTGGTACCCCAAAGATACTGGGAGGGCTTACTACGGGTTGCCCACAACTTACCCATGGGGGGGGCGGGGCATCTGGGATGCAATAAGACAGAGGCCTGTCTCAAACATCAGGTCTTCTGGCCCTGCATTTATAAAATGACGGAAAAATTTTGCACGGAGTGTCCAGAATGTCAGAAGATTGGGGGGGGGGGGGGGAGGGAGGGGTAAAACCAGCCAGAGTGCCTTTGGTCCCTATGCCCTTGATTGTCCAGCCATTTGATCGCATAGCCTTGGATATCACTGGGCCTTTCCCACATAGTAAGAAATCAGTTTATGAAGTATCAGTTTATATTAGTAATCATCGATTATGCCACAAGGTTCCCGGAGGCGGTCCCACTAAGATCCATGACCACTCCAGCCATAGTAACAGCCCTACTCCAATGGATAGCCAGGGTGGAAATACCCCGTGAGATACTAACCAATCAAGGAAAAAACTTTATGTCTAAAATCTTGAAAGGGGTGTTCAAGGTCCTAAAAATAGAACAGCTACGCACCTCTGTATACCACCCACAAATGGATGGGTTAGTGGAGCAGTTTAATCGTACACTCAAGGGAATGCTTAGGGCATGTATTCAGGGTGATCCACGAGAGTGAGAGGCACTGTTACCCCCATTGCTATTTGCCATAAGGGAGGCTCCACAAGCCTCAACAGGGTTTGCCCTGTTTGAACTAGTTTACAGACATAGCCCCCGGGGCCTACTCAACTTAATATGCGAAGAATGGACACAAACCCAGAGGGATTACTCTCAAGCCTGGGTGATAGGAGAGTTCAGAGAGAGATTACAGAAAGCACTAGAAATCACACAGAGACACCTCAGCCAGAGTCAAGAGAGACAACGGCAACAGTATGATGCTCGGGCCATTGAAAGAGAATTACAGGTAGGGGATTGGGTGGTGGTATTACTTCCAGATAGTACCCACAAGCTGACAGCTTGATGGCAAGGACCCTTTCAAGTAACCAAATGAATGGGACCTGTGAACTATGGGGTATTGCATACAACCCCTACGCGGCGTAAGCTAGTACACCACATTAACCTCCTGAGGAAATGGTGACAAGGGGAAGGATGGTTGGTGAAACTGGAGGAAAAGGGGGAAGAGGAAAAGGTTACTACAGTACGAAGCCTGATGGAGGCCCCGGAGGTACCCCGAGTGGACAACCAATTAGATCTAAGACGACCGGCAGAAGTGAAAGCCCTAATCACTGAGTTTCAAGATGTGTTTAAGGAAATGCCAGGGAAAGCAAAAGGAGTCTGTCACCATATTGTCACCCCTCCCCGCCCCCTGGAAGAATAATTAGAGATCATTGGCGGAGGTTACCACTACACTTATGGCCGGTGGTCCGGCAGGAGATTGACCAAATGAAGGAACGAGGAATAATTGAAGAGTCCCAGAGTCCCTGGAGAAGCCCGATAGTAGTAGTACCTAAACCAGACGGCTCTATCAGGTTGTACGTGGATTACCGACAGCTAAATGAGATAGCTAGATCTGATGCTTTCCCGATGCCTCAGATAGATGACAAGCTTGAGAAAATTGGCCAAGCCTGGTTTATATCCACTTTGGACCTCACGAAGGGTTACTGGCAGATCCCAATGGCTGAAGAAGACAAAGAGAAAATGGCATTTGGGACCCTATGGGGGCTCTTCCAATTTAGGAGAATGCTGTTTGGATTACATGGAGCAGCCGCATCCTTCCAATGACTAATGGAACACCTACTGGCCCCAAACCAAGGATATGCCGTGGCCTATATTGAGGATATTATTATCTTCTCCCCCAGTTGGGAGACACACTGCAAACACCTAAGACAAGTACTGGGCAGCCTCTGACAGGCAGGTCTGATGGCAAACCCACAAAAGTGTGCGTTGGAGAAGAGGGAAACGCAGTACCTGGGGTTCATAGTTGGCCAAGGAACCACAGAAAAAGTGGTGGCCATAAAACGACAACCCCACCCTAAAACGTTAAAGCAACTCAGATCATTTCTGGGATTCGCCAACTATTATCAGCGGTTCATCCCTGACTTTTTGGAGAAGGCAGCACCTCTAACTGAATTGACGAAGGGACGACAAAACCCGATAGCCTGGAACCCAGGGGCCATAAAAGCCTTCGACCAATTAAACGAAGCATTAGGCCAACATCCCATCCTGTACACCCTGGATTTTTGGAAAAACTTCTTTCTCCAGACCAATGCATCAGCAGTAGCACTGGGAGTGATATTATTCCAGAAAGACCAAGGAATAGAGAGTCCAGTAGCTTTTGCTAGCCGGAAACTAAAACTGGCAGAGACCCATTACTCTACTATAGAAAGGGAATGCCTAGCAGTCTGCTGGGATATAGAATTATTCTAATATTATCTATTAGGCAGGAGGTTCATGCTTATTACAGATCACGCAGCCCTGTGGTGGTTAAGAACAGCTAAATTAAATAATACAAGACTTATGAGGTGGTCTCTGGCCTTACAACCTTTTTTCTTTTCAGTGGAACATGAGCAGGGAGAAGAAGTGGAAATGTAGATCTCCTATCACGTCCAGGTGACGGTCCAGGTAAAGATGCACCAACGACCAAGCAGGACACCGGAAAGTCATGCTCCAAGTTTGGATCTCCAAACGGGAGCAAGACTCATTGAAGAAAAGATGAGATGGGATAACAGAGAGGTAGAAAGGGTTTTTTTCATCATTGTTATTGTGATATCCTTTGCAGAAAGAATTGGGGGGAAGGGATGACCCACCTTGGTTGAGACAAACAATTTCGGAGAGACTTGGAAAAAAGAAAGGAAAAAAAAGGGGGAGGGGGAAGAAGGGAGTTACAACACTGGCAAAACCATGGAGTGGGTGGACTACGTAAGTCGAGGGGGAGGTGTGTAACAGAGTCGTAGCTGCAACCCTGTTACTAACAAGGGGTAACAGCTGCCGAAGATTAAAACATCCGGGAAATGGGAAACACAATGCCGCGGGAAGCCAATGAGAAGCCAGAAGGAGAAATAAGAGATGGAGGAAATTTCCCAAGGGTGCCTTCGGGCACACACGGAGTGAAGAAGCAGAGGCAAGGAGTCCCATACGGCTAGGCTGAGAGGCTACATCAGGGAGTGAAACTCCCCTCCCCTCCTGCGACTGGAAGACGGGATCGCAGCGCCTGGGAAGCTGACACTCACCTGAGAAACAGGCTCCAGGGGTGAGTCACAGGTACGGAGCAGGGAAGTGGCAACAAGCCACGGCTCTGAGCTGGTGGGGACTTACAGAGAGAGAGAAAGAGAGAGAGAGAGAGAGAGAGAGAGAGAAGAGGAGCGAGCAAGGAGTCCTGGAGAGAGCTACGTTCTGTTCATGGACTCAAGCCATGGCCAGAGGGAATCCCCCGTTCCGGCATTAATTAACCGCTAAGTGGGTGATTAGCGGCTGAGATTAGGATAGTGTTTAGTGTTCTGACTGTGATTGTTTCCCAGGGAGTTCCTCGGCATATCCCCACGATTTCTCTTTTTCTGGTGTTCTCAACGAGAGTAAGACCAGGCTGTAGATAATAAAGCACACTTAATCAGAGATCCGGCCAGCGTGTTCCTTACTGCAGGTACCGGCACGTAACAACTCTTCCTCCCCAGAATTTTGTATTAAGATCAAGACGTGGCAGGTGAGAATTGCCGGAATTATGGGAAAAGCAGGTCCCTAGGACGGACACGCTGACAATACCAATGAGTATATGAGACTACTTCTATGAGGCTAGGGACAGAAGTTCCATATAAACTGGTTTAAGTGATCAGAAACTGGTTTAAACCTATAACAGAACAGAAGTTCAGTGCACATAAACCAGTTTCAAAATGGCTGAAACTGATTGACTGTAGTATCAGACTTAATTGATTTAGGTCAACCCGGTTTATGAAACTTCTGTCCCAGAACTCTTCCTGGTTCAAGTTAAATCAGAGTCCCCCAGCATCCCAGAAAGCTCTGCAGTCCTGGGCTGGGCTGGGCTGGGCTGTGCTGTGCTATGCTGTCTGTTCCACAGTGTAGGCCTGACCCTGCACCTCTGCTCCCTGGCTGAATCAATGAGGGCTGGCCTGACCGTGCACCTCTGCTCCCTGGCTGAAGCAGTGAGGGCTGGCTAACTGACCTCACTGCCCAGCTCACTGGCTCCCCCAGGCAAACCCTAGTTGGAGTCTGGAGCCAGGAAGGATAGATTAAACTCTCCTTCCCCTGAGTACAGAGCTGCCCTGCCCTGCTAAACTTACTAGTGGCTGAAACTGTGGACTACAAATCCCAAAGGCACTGGGAAGCAGGAAGAGAAAGTGATGAGTAACCCTGCAGAGTCCTGCTGCTGTGATTGTGGACTGCAAATCCCAGAGACCTCAGGGGCAGCAGGAAAAGGAAGCAAACACACAGCCAATCTGTGTTCACTTCAGAGAAAGAACTATTCTTGTTCAAGCTTTTATGAATTCAATGCCACTACCTTTTTCCCTACCTGCCCCCTCCTCAGTCTGGCAGGTGCCCACCTATCCCCTGCCCAGTCAGACCCTCCAGCTAGCTCTGGGCTAAAGCCTGGCCATGCCCCCTCCACTCCAGCAGGAAAGGGAATGGAAACCCTTGGAAGGATTCTCTCTTCCCTTCCCTTTGTCAGTGGCTGTCAGGCATGCTTTAGCAACCCCTGGCTTGTCGCTTGAGCCACTGCAGTCATGTTGCTGCATTTCCTAAATCAAAAATGAATGTCTGTTCATTTGCTTATCAGTTCAATATCTGTAGTTTAGACTGACATGCAAAGACTGAATCAATTCAACCTCAGGTATTTCGACTGTCTGTACTTAGCTCATGTGTCCTTAGAGTTTTTCCAATTGCCTAGCCAGCTGTCCTATGCCTTATGGCAAGGTCCTGCAACCAGCAGTCCTCTTTGTCAAAACAATCAAAAAACATAAGTACACTCCATTCTTGCTAGGATGCCTTTTCCCCAGACCCTACTCAGCAGCACGCACAGGGTTCTCTCACTCAGTTGATTCAAGGTCTCTCTCAGTCTCATTCAGGCTGCTAGGCCTCTCTTCATGGGCTTCCTGCCTGCTCAGCTAAATAATCTATGTTCCTGACTTTCTACCCACTGGGGTACACAGTCAGCACTCTGGGTGTTCTAGATATTCACCATGCCACAGGGCTCCTGTGCATTTCACCAAGTAGTCTATTGTCTGGCTGCCCTGCCCACCACACCAAGCAGCCCATGTATAGGACCCCTTGATCTTACTAGGTCCCTGCTGCAGCAACAGTCCATTCACAGGACCCCTCCCATAGGATCCTCTCTGCAGCTTCCCTGTGCCCCTCACAGCTGCCTCATACCTAGCATCCTTTTACTGACTATCCAATCTGGACTTTGTTCTGACCCACAGGACTGCTTCTTCCTGGGAGCCTCCTCCCTTTAGCCATCCCCTGGTTTTCCTCAACTTGACCAGGCTTTAACCAACACCATCCCTCTCAGGGGGTCTAACTCCCATTCTGCTGCCCACAGATCCTTGCAGTTCAAAGGTTTCCTTTCAGCTGCTCTTTCCAGGGGGTTCCTCTTCTGGGAACCACTGGGGCCTGTCTCATGGTTCATAGGTCACCAAATCAACTTCCTTGGTTCAATCAGTGGGGAGCTTGGCAGTCTAGGTTACCCTTCAGAAGTTCTCTATAGCCAGGAAGCTTCTCTCCTCAGCAATGCAAAGGCTTGACTGCAAAGGTCCCTCCTGGAGCAGTGCTTATATTTCCCCAAGGACAGCTTCTTTAGGCTGAAGCTGCATGGCCTTAAAGGGTCAGCTCATCTTCTACCCCTGCAGTAATGGGACTACTGGGCCCATATAACAGTTCCAGGCAGCTCTGATGAGCTTAGATGCAGCTCATTAAGAATGTTTCCATCTGGGTTACAGCTGGTCTACACATCTTAAAAGTAAGACAAAAAAAGAAATACATATGAGATTGTTTGTCCATAAAAAGAGACCTTGTGTAGTTTCAGAATTTTCAACTAACTTTATTTTTAGAGAATCTTTCACTTTCAGGTTATTCCAGCACTGTGTGTAGAAGTGCAGGGATATCTCTGGAAATCTGTTTTGACAGGTTTTTGTAGATACTTCAGACTGAAATCATTCATGTGAGCTTTGAATAAAGAGCCTAACGAAGCCCAACATTTTGCTATTTTGACATGTACCCAGCACTTAAATACTATATAATAGTTTCATGATTTCATAGTTGGTAGGGTCGGAAGAGACTTGAGCAGATCATCATGTCTGACCTGTCATGTCAGGAAAGAGTACTGGGGTCAAACGACCCTGGCAAGGTGTTCATCCAGCCTCCCTTTAATGACCCCCAGGGTAGGAGCCAGCACCACTTCTCTTGGAAGTTGGTTCCAGATCCTAGCCATCCTGACAGTGAAGTAGCGCCTCCTGATATCTATCCTGAATCTACCTTCTGCCAGCTTGTGACCATTATTTCTTTTCACTCCTGGTAGTGCTCGGGAGAACAGGGACTCCCCCAATGCCTGCTGATCCCCCTTGACTAGTTTGTAAATAGATACTAGATTCCCGCCCCCCCCCCCCACCCAGCCTTCTCTTGTGGAGGCTGAACAGGTTCAGGCCCCATAGCCTCTCCTTGTAGGGCCTGCCCTTCTGACCCCTGATCATGCAGGTGGCCCTCCTCTGGACCCTCTCCATGTTGTTCACATCCCTCCTGAAGTGCAGCGCCCAGAACTGGATACAGTACTCCAACTGTGGCTTGACCAGTGTCACATAAAGGGGGATCACCTCCTTGGGCCTGCTTGAGATGCATCTGTGGATGCATGACAAGGTACAGGTGGCCTTCCTCACCGTATCCCCATACTGCCAGCCCATGTTCATTTTGGCATCAATAATGACTCCAAGATCCTTTTCTGCCTCTGTGCTCATGAGAAGGGAGTTCCCCAGCCTGCAGGTATGCTGCTGGTTCTTCCTCCCCAGGTGCAGTACCTTGCACTTATCAGTGTTGAACCCCATCCAGTTCTCATCCGCCCATCCCTTGTAACTTGTCCAGGTCCGATTGCAGCCTATTCCTCCCTTCTAGGATGCTCACTTCTCCCCACATCTTAACGTCATGTGTGAATTTGAACAGGGTGCTTTTTACCTCCTCATCCAAGTCACTGATGAAGATGCTGAACAGTGCAGGCCCAAGGACCGAGCCCTGCGGAACCCCACTGTCCACATCCCTCCAGGTTGAATAAGACCTGTCCACCACCACTCTCTGGGTGCAGCCCTCCAGCCACCTAATGACCCATCTGACTGTGTAGGTATTGACACCACAGTCTCCTAGTTTTCTAATGAGACTGGGATGAGAGTCAGTGTTGAAGGCCTTCCTCAAGTCCAGAAAGACTATGTCCACTGCTACACCTGCATCTAAGGATTTTATGACCTGGTCATAGAAGGCCACCAGGATGGTCTGACAGGACCTGGCTCTAACGAACTCATGTTGGTTGCCCCTTAGCATAATCTCCCCTGCTGGCCCCTCATGGACATGCGCCAGAATAATTCTCTCTAAAAGCATATCCAGGACCGAGATATGACTAACTGGCCTATACTTTTCTGGGTCCTTCTTCCTCCCTTTTTTTGAAAATGGGAACCACATTGGCCCTTTTCCAGTCTTCTGGCACAATGCCAGAGCACCATGAGTGCTCATAAAGCCATGCCAGGGGTCCCACAATGACCTCTGCTAATTCCCTCAGCACTCTGGGGTGGAGATCATCAGGACCTGCTGATTTAAATATGTCCAGTCCCACCAGAAGTTCCCTAACTAGGTCCTCATTGACCCTAGGCCTGGGTGCACCTCCCCTGGGGCCTACGGGGGTCCCGGTGCGGGGGGGGACCCAGTCCCTGCTCAGAAAAATGGAGGCAAAGAAATTGTTAAATAGGTTAGCTTTGCTGTCTGGTGTGATGACCAGATTTCCTAGCATGTCCTGCAGAGGCCCCACAATACTTGGTACCTTCTTTTTACCCCCTATGTATTTAAAAAAGGACTTCTTGTTGTCCTTGATCTGGGTAGCTAGTCCCAGTTCCATCTCCGTCATGGCCTTCCTGACCATCCCCCTACAGCCCTGAGCCACAGAAGTATAGTCATCCCTGGTGATGGCCCCTCCGTTCCATTGGGTGTACACCTCCTTTTTAGCTAGGAGACATTCCTGGATGCTTTTGGTGAACCATGGGAGCTTTTGTGCCCTCTTGGCCCCTTTGATCCGTGTTGGGATTACCTCCCTTTGGGCATGGAGGGTCATCTCTTTAAGGAACGACCACTCTTCTTGGACACCTGACTCCCCTCCCCTCCGGGACCTCAGTGTCTCCCCAACTATTCTCCTTACCTCATTGAAATCAACCCTCCTGAAGTCCAGGGCTGCTGCCTTGCTGCAGGCCTTTGCCACCTTGTGCTGGATGGTGAATTCCAGCAGGCGATGATCGCTGTTGCCCAGGTGTTCAAGCACCCGCAGACCCCTCACCAGGTCATCACCTGTGGCCTGGACCAGATCCAACAAGGTGTCTCCCCTGGTGGGGCTGTGCACCTCCTAGGTTAGATGTGTTGAGCCCCAGCTAAAATCTGGGATCATGCCCGGTATGCAAAGGCCAATAAAGATACCAGGGGTGAAAGTATAAAGAAGATGTATTGCTAGCAATAAAAGGTGCAAGAGGAATAATTTCACATGACAAGCACACAGATTTCTAATTCTAAGCATCTTTTATACAGGGGTTTTGGACCTTCATAAGCATCCTTGTCTGCTAATTGGCTATAAAGGAGTGACGCAAGGAGTTCTTTACTGAGCATGTCTCTATACCTGTGTTTTAGCTATGTATCTCATTAACATACATGTATGTTTCATTAGCATACTTTTTCCCCACCTAGGGGCGTGATTTTTAGTATTTTAATGAGCTCTTTGACCCAGTACTCTGATTCTGCTTTTGTTTTCAAGCCTCCTTTATCTAAGACTGTTTCCTCCTTATCATTGCAGATGGGCATTCGTCACATAACATTCACTTTTGCTTGGGCTTTGCATAGTAGTTTCTAGGTCACACCTTACATTCCCCTCTGGAGCATTTTTAATTATTATGATTATTATGATTGCTCCATTCAATTTGACTCAACACAAATCTAGTATCCTCAACTTTCTTTGTTTGCAAAATCATTTGATTCACCTTAGGTCTGAAGATAGATGTGATAAAAACAGGTATGCATTGGATACAGCAACAAACCATAATCCCTATAAAACAAAATAAAACAACCATACTAAATAACTGTTTCAACCATCCAAAATTGGGAAGCCAGGAAGTTAACCAGGAAAAGTCTAAGCCAGATGATTCTTTCAACGTCTGTGCCAATCGTTGTAAGGCACCAATTTTGTCTTCAATTAGCACAGAATTATCAGTGAGGTTGAAGCAGCACATTCCTTTTAAAGTTTCACACCCAAGATTGTGTCTTAACAAGAGATAATCAATAGCGGCTCTATTCTCTAAGACAGTGTCCCTTAATTGTTTTTGTTCAGCATTCAGGGCTGAGAGCGCTCGGGATGTAGCATTTAGTCCTTTTGCTAAAACACAGGCCACTGCATTAAGATTTCTGCTATTACTTACAGCAAGACCCGGAACCCCCACCATAGATGCAGCTAATGCTACGTATTCAGCCTTAGATAATAGTCCAGGGGAATCATTCTCATCACAATCAGCAGTGATAATAGTGTATGCTCGTTTAAACCTTCCACCGAGAGGGGTTTGTTCAGTGTGCATTAGGTCAGATTTCCTTGGAAGAGCTGCAGTTACCCGAGCAATGGTGCATGGTCCCCCAGTAGCATTCGCTGGGAGGTATGAATATATTATTCTCCCGCAGGCTAGAAACCATCCTCGAGGAAGGACTGTATGTGTGTGTGCATAGGATATTTGACTGGTCTTATTACAGAGGATTTTTTTACCTTGGTTCAATTTAAAACAATTATTAGTACAATTAACCATTAGGAAACATTTGGAAGCATTAGCTGTTGCCTGAACTCATACGGAAAACATATTTCTGCTTTTCTCTTTTACAACAGTCCCCCACTTATATATATCCTGATATGTACTTTCCTTATCTACATCTTTCAGCATAGTATAATTTTGTAAAATTTTCAAAGGGGTTGGTACTGAGATTAAGCATGAGGTAAAAACCAGGTGAGCATTGATCCCTCCCGCTAAGCAGAAGTCCGTTCTATTTAAAATTTCCCGGGCCAGATAAATCCAGACATTTTCCTGAGGGTCAAATTTTTGTTGTAAAAGGTTTTCCCCTCCTATGAGTAGGAGTGGACAGATCAGGGTGCCCCACAATAAAACCTTGAACAATTTCATAATAAGGCTTGTAAAACTTGATCAAAGATTGACAAATTATTTAAAGTTCCTTTCTTTTGAATAGGAATTTTAAGTCTCTTATTGGCTCCACCTTCCACTGTTCTCTGCCTCCGGTCCCGGAGTCTGCAGGGGTTCCTTCTTGTTCCAGTCCAGCCACCGGCTTTAGGCGACTGGAATGTATCCAAGTCTTGATTCCTTCGAGCTTTGCTGCCGTCGGGGTCGTTAAAAGTACCCTATATGGGCCCTTCCATCTGGCTCGAAGTGGTTCCTTGTTCCAATCTTTCACAAGGGCATAACTCCCAGGTAATAATCGATTTTCTGGAGCAGGAGACTGGTCCTGTATCTGCAGCACATCCCATACCTGCTGATGGATGGAAGACAAAACAGAAACCAAGGACCATACATATTCTCTAATCATTCCCTCCCCTAAAACATGTAACTGTTGTTCAGTACCCATGGGCAGACTCAGAGGGTAAGGCTTACCATACATTATCTCAAACGGGCTTAATCCCAATTTAGAATGTGGTGCGACCCTTACTCGTAACAGGGCCAAGGGTAGGGCCTCTGGCCATTTGAGTCGAGCTTCTTGGCAAATCTTTTCAAGGTGTCTTTTTAAGGTCTGATTCATACGTTCCACCTTTCCACTGGACTGAGGTCTCCAAGGGGTGTGTAAATGCCAGCTGATTCCCAGGAATTCAGAAACCTTCTGAGTAATTTGTGCAATGAAATGTGGGCCATTGTCTGACCCTATTCCTTTTGGAAGTCCGAAGCGAGGTATGATTTCTCGTAGGAGTGCCTTGACCACCTCTCGGGCTTGGGCAGTCCGACATGGGAAGCACTCAACCCAATTAGAGAAAGTGTCCACAAAGACAAGGAGATATCTCATCCCCTGTTGCCGGGGTAACTCAGTAAAATCCACCTGCCATTCTTTTCCTGGCCCATTGCCTATTCTCTGATGTCCTGAAGTTTCTTTTTTCCCTCCTTTTGGGTTATTTCTCTGGCAGACCTCACATGTCTCTGATACCTTCTTGGCAGCCTCTCTTAATCCCACTCCAGTTACATACTGACTGATCCATCTTACCAGGGCCCTGGGTCCGTAGTGGGTGCCATGATGAGCTCTCTTCACTACCACATGAACCCAGGCAGCTGGGATGATAATGCGGCCATCCTTTGCTACTAGCCACCCGTGCTCCCCCTTTTTTGCTTGAAACTCTCTTATCAATTGTTTGTCTCTTTCCCCATACTGTGGTGTCACAGGCTGGTATAGGTCTGGGAGGAGAGGTAACAGATTACTTACTTCGGACAGCAAGTCTGTCTGAGGTCTTTTAGCTGCTTTCTTTGCTGTAGCGTCAGCAAATCGATTACCTTTTGTGGAGGGGTCGTTCCCTTTCTGATGTGCTTTACAATGCATTACCGCTACCTCCTTTGGTTCCCAGACTGCCTTGAGGAGAGCTTTTATTTGCTTGCTATGCTTAATGCCTGCTCCTTTAGCATCAAGTAGACCCCGCTCTTTCCACAGCGCTCCGTGAGCATGTAAAACAAGGAAAACATATTTAGAGTCAGTATAAATATTAACAGTTTTGTTGGCCGCTAATTGCAAAGCCCAAGTCATAGCGATGAGTTCAGCCTTTTGAGCTGAAACAGATGGGTTTAAAGGTCCTGCTTCTATCACATTCTGTGTAGTCACGATAGCGTATCCGGATTTTCGAATTCCATTCTCCATACTCGAGCTGCCATCAGTGTAGAACTCCAGGTCAGCTTTTTCAAGAGGTTTGTCTCTCAGATTTGGTCTTGAAGAATAAACAGCTTCCAATGTTTGCAGGCAATCACGTACAAGATCTGGTGTGTCAGCCATAGATGGCAACAGTGTTGCTGGATTTACAGTGTGAGAAATGGCCAATTTTATTTCAGGCTTATCTAGGAGGATGGCCTGATATCGAGCCATTCATCCTGGGGTTAACCAGTTCCCTCCTTTCTGCTCCAGGACTGTAAGCACTGCGTGAGGCACATATACAGTCATTTCATGGCCTAGGGTTAACTTTTCAGCTTCTTGTATTAGCAGACAGGTGACAGCAACAGCCCGGAGACAAGCAGGCCATCCGGATGACACAAAGTCTAATTTTTTTGAAAGATATGCCACTGGTCGTTGCCAGCTACCCAATTTCTGTGTTAACACTCCCACGGCTACCCCCCTTCGGTCATGCACAAAAAGGGAAAAAGGCTTACTCATGTCCGGTAGTCCTAAGGCGGGTGCTTCAATGAGAGACTGCTTTAACTGGCAGAATGCTTGCTCACACTCTTCAGTCCATTTGAGCACCTTTTCATCACCTTGTGTAGCTCCATACAGAGGTTTTGCAATAACCCCAAAATTTGGAATCCAAATCCTGCAAAAACCTACTGTACCTAAGAATCCCCGTAGTTGTTTCTTTGTTTTTGGGGGTGCTAGCCAGCATATAGCTTCTTTTCTTTCAGGCAACAGGGCTCTCTGACCAGGCTGTAATTCAAATCCCAAGTATGTTACCTTCTGGGACATGGGCTGCATTTTACTTCTGGACACCCGGTATCCTTCCTGTCCCAGAAAATTAAGTAGGCAAATTGTTCCCTCCAAGCAGCTTGCTTCAGTGGTGGCTGTTAAAAGCAAGTCATCCACATATTGCAAAAGAGCACAGGACAGTGGCAGTTTTAGCCTACGTAAATCCTTGCTTAATGCAGTGCCAAATAGGGTTGGGCTGTTTTTAAACCCTTGGGGTAAGACAGTCCAGCAAAACTGAGACTTAATGCTAGTATCTGGGTCTTCCCATTCAAATGCAAATATTTCCTGAGATCCCCTCTCTACCGGTATACAGAAGAAAGCATCTTTTAAATCAATAACCGTAAACCAGTTATGATCTGGGTTCAAGGCAGACAGCAAGGTGTACGGGTTAGGCACGACTGGGTATATACTCAAGACCACTTTATTTACAGCTCTCAAGTCTTGGACAAAACGATATTCATTACTCTTAGGCTTCTTCACAGGCAAGATGGGTGTGTTAAAAGCCGATGTGCATTCACGGAGAAGGCCATACTCCAGGAACCGTTCAACTAACAGCTTCAGTCCTTTCCTGGCTTCCATCCGCATTGGATATTGTTTCACACATGGAGGCTGGGCCCCTGGCAAAAGTTGAATCTTCACAGGGTCAGCATTTTTAGCCTTCCCGGGTCGGTGACCTGCCCATACCCATGGAACAACAGCATCGAGCAGGGTTTGAGGAATATCCGGTGTACTTTCCTCTCGGAGAAGGCCGAGAAGGCAAGCCTGCAAATGCCACCCCTTTTCAGGAGGCACTGTTAAAAACATTTGCCCATCCTGGAACGACGACGTAGCTTGCAGTTTACAGAGGAGGTCTCTCCTTAAAAAGGGAACGGGGCAGGCTGGCATGTACAAGAACTGATGGGTGACTTCGGCCTGCCCAAGATTACAGGTCATTGGCTGTAGGAAGGGTCGTGTTACTGCCTTCCCTGTAACCTCTACCACCGGCACAGTCTTTTTACTTAAAGGTTTCAATTTTTGAGTTAAGACAGAATGGGCAGCACCTGTATCAATGAGAAAATCTACCAATTCATCTCTGTCCCCTAGTTTCATTTTAACCAGAGGCTCGTCAGGGGACACCGGGATCTGGGTTATCTTTCCCTCCCGGGCCTCCGGTCCACTTCAATCTGAATCCCTTCCAAAAGCGAACAATCCACTGCTCTCCTCTTTTTTCTTTTCACCTTCACCAACTTTCTGATAGGGGCATTCCCGCTTCCAGTGTCCTTTTTGTTTGCAATAGGCACACTGATCTTTCTCTAATGGACCCCATCTCTGAGGCTGTCTCCGGGATCCCTCATTTCTAGGTTTTCCCGTGATTGCAGCTGACACTAGGGCTGCCTGCATTTTCATCTTTCTCTCCTCTTCCTTGTCCTGTTGCTTTTCCTGAACACTTTCTCGGTTAGTAAATACTTGGTAAGCAATGTCTACTAGTTGGGAAATAGGCATACCTGTTGCTCCATCTGTCTTCTGCAATTTCTTTCTAATGTCTGGTGCACTCTGACCTATAAAGATCATATTTACCATGCGAGCGTTTGATGCATCCTCCGGGTCCTCACGAGTGTATTGCCTGAAAGTAGTGTAAATTCTCTCCAAGAAAGCACTTGGGGTCTCATTAGTCTCCTGTCGAACCTCATACAACTTACTGAGATTCTGAGGTTTTTTCACAGCATCTCTCAATCCTCGGAGGATATATTGTCAATAGGCACAGATGGAGGTCATATCTTGGTCTGGTTTCCAATCTGGCTCCTGGGTAGGGACATGATCGTCCCTATTTCCTTGCAGGTTCCCTGCGGTAATTTCCTTTTCCACGTACTCACGGGCTTTGTTCACTACCATCCTCCTTTCCTCTGGTGTCAACAGGATATCTAAAAGAGACTGAACATCTGCCCAGGTTGGGTTATGGGTTTTGAAAATCGTTTTAAACAGGTTTCGTACCTTTTCAGGATTCTCTCTCAAGCTGGGGTTATTGTTCCGCCAATTATACAAATCTGCTGTAGTGAAAGGAATGTGCAAAAAGGTTCGACGGTAGTTTGGCTCTCCGTCATCTTCGAGAGGCCCGGGTACCACTTGTTCTCTTAGGGGAAATACCCCATTTCCCTTCCCACGGCCAGGATCAGATTCCCTGTGATGTTTTCCCTTAACCCCGGAGTCTGCTTCTAACTGTACTCTCCACCCACCTCCCGGGGTTATATCAGGAGAGTTGGGGATTCTGGAGATTGCCAAGCACCTGACGGCCATAGTTGGTGCTGTTCCAGATCCCTGGGTCAGGGAGTATTCTCAACCTCCACCTCAGGGGGGGAAGAAGCAGGAAGAGCAGATGCCAAAGAGGAATCAGATGAATCAGGAGGAGGAGGAGGAAGAGGAAGAGAATAAGGTAGAGGCAGCAGAGGGGGGGAGCCTCCGGCTCCAGACAGTCCAGGACAGGATTTGCAGTTGGTCGAGCCACGGCCATCTCACAGATCCCAACCCCCTCCCCCAATCCACATTCCTCCAAAACCTTTCTATCTCTACAAAGAGACATAAACGCTTGCGCATATATCAATTCCTCCCATTTACCATTCTGCCGGCAGAACAAAATCAATTGTAAGATGGTATTATAATTAACACTTCCCTCCCGAGGCCAATGTTCTTGATCATCTAGCTGATAGCGTGGCCACGCAGTTTCACAGAAGAATTTCGCTTTCTTCTTAGTCATAGGATCCCCACCGAACTCTGCCCAATGTCCCAATACACAAGAGAGGGGGGTACATTTCCTAACCTTACTGTTAATAGTACCCATCTCAGGGCTGCCTTCCCGGTTCTGACCGTCTGACTTACCTGGGATCCAGGGATCTGTTCTTAGTCCTTGTCCTCACAAGGGAAAAAATCACTGATCTTGGACTCGGGCCAGACAGAATACTTACAGAGATAATCCCAGGCAGGCATACTGACAGTAGGCCTTATGCCCTTTCTACCCTCTCAGCCAGGTGCCTGTTACTGGTACTTTCACTCTATGGTGTTGCACCGTTAGGCTACTGCTGCCTCAGTGATCCAGGTCCCCCTGAAGCAAAAGTCTCACTGGGAAAAGAGATCCCAGGGCGCGCCTGACATTTGATAAGGAAGAGCAATCAGCTGGTCGTCAGTTAGTCCGGGCAAAGCTTATCTAAGGCAGTCCCATCTGGGTCACCAAAAACTGTTGAGCCCCAGCTCAAATCTGGGATCGTGCCTGGTATGCAAAGGCCAATAAAGATACCAGGGGTGAAAGTATAAAGAAGATTTATTGCTAGCAATAAAAGGTGCAAGAGGAATAATTTCACATAACAAGCACACAGATTTCTAATTCTAAGAATCTTTTATACAGGGGTTTTGGACCTTCATAAGCATCCTTGTTTGCTAATTGGCTATAAAGGAGTGACGCAAGGAGTTCTTTACTGAGCATGTCTCTATACCTGTGTTTTAGCTATGTATCTCATTAACATACATGTATGTTTCATTAGCATACTTTTTCCCCACCTAGGGGCGTGATTTTTAGTATTTTAATGAGCTCTTTGACCCAGTACTCTGATTCTGCTTTTGTTTTCAAGCCTCCTTTATCTAAGACTGTTTCCTCCTTATCATTGCAGATGGGCATTCTTCACATAACATTCACTTTTGCTTGGGCTTTGCATAGTAGTTTCTAAGTCACTCCTTACAGATGGAGGTCCTGTATCTTGGCTAGGAACCTACGTGAGCAGTCAGACCCGGCTGACTGCTCTTCCCAGCAGATGTCTGGAAAGTTTAGGTCACCTGTGATGACCACGTCCTTTGACCTAACTGCCTCTGTGAGCTGACTTAAAAATTCCCGGTCTAGCTCTTCCCCTTGGTTAGGTGGTCTGTAGTAGACCCCCACTGTTAAGTCCCTTTCCCCTTGGCTTCCTTGTATTCTAACCCAGAGCATTTCAGTGATGAATGCATTTAATAAGCCCAGCTGTCAGCACTTAAATAAAACAAAAACAAAAAAACCTGAATCTAAAGCCTAGCAATCCAAGAATTTCATTCAGCCCCTTCTATATATTTTTTCTATTGAGAATAAATTTCACCCACTTTGATTTTACCACAGAAACAAAGAGGAGATTACCTGAAAGTTCACCAGTCACCAATGTTTTACAGTAACCGGTGAATAGTCAAATTTTCCAGGGGAAATATGTAACATACATGCCTGTATGCCTCAGTTTAGTGAACTTGGTTGGACAGGGTCTAGTTTTAATGTGCAATGCATTTTGCACATTTGCATTGCGGCCATTTGTAGCTGCAATATCTTACAAAATAAAATTCAGCAAGTTGAGAAATGAGTGAGGAAAGCCTTGAAAATGGAGTATTACTGGGGGGCTTTTCCTAACCTACCTTAATGACCTTCACGTAAAAAGTTTGCCACTAAATAAAAGCATATTTGAGTAGAGACAGTTACAGGATAATGATATCTATTCTTCAAGGAAAAATTCATAATTGTATTTGACTATTATATCTCTTGTTAGTATATATAGAACTCTGTTCCCATGCTATCAAGAAATAACTGTGATAGAAATTAATATAAATTAAGTCTCAACATTTTGGAATCCTTCTGGGGCATTACAGTAAGTTACCACTAAAAACTTTATCCCAGAACAGGTGAGTTTGGTATTAGATGATTCTACTTTTTAGATTTCTAGTTTTTCATATTTCTTTGTTTTGCCAGTAAAAAGGGATCATACCTATTAGATTCTGTGGCAGGTGTATCATTAATCTATGTCTCTGACTCAGATACTATGACTTTCTCTCAACGAACAGTCTGTTAAGGTTTCAATTTCAACAGAATAAAATCTTTTGGGGGCAGCTCCTCATCTAGTGTAAAACAGCATAGCTTCACCAGGCTCCATTCATTTGCACCAGTTGTGAATCTGCCTTATAGCTTTTATGAATCTCTGGGTTATAGGGTTGTGATTTTCCTTTCCCATTTCCCAGCTCTCCGAGATGGTCTCAAGCCATCAATCTATAAACCACCTATCTTAGTTTTGTGCTGAGTAATTTTCTATTGACATTTTTTTCTGTAGCAATATAATCTGGAATCTGTCTGAGCAATTGTTTAAAAGCATTATGTAGAGCTCTTGTAATAATCTAACTAACGTTCTCCAAGTAGCTTGGTAATAAACTCTAAACATGCATTGTGCAAGAAAACTTGTATGAATCCTAGACAGTTTGGTTTTTTTCCCTATAAGCACTCATTTTCTGTCCACATTTCGATTTATTTTGAGGTCTGCAGAATATAGTAATGTGTCTTCTAGATAACATTTATATCCTTGTTCAGTAAACTTGTATCTTTTTAATTGTTATAAAAATACTATGTTTTAAATTTTTACATATTATTCATTAGTATATCCAGAAAGTTTTTCCAGAAATATTTTTCTACCTCTACCTTTGCAGTCCCACAAAGAATGAGTTGGATATTAAAGATGTGCTATTTAATCTGGCCTTCAGGAGTCCTTAATACTAGAGTGCTGGCTAACTGAGTGCTGGCTACCTGATTTAACAATTTCTCCCACCTAAGTTATTTAAAGAAAATTCTCATTTTCTTAGGTTTTATAGGCAGGTATAATTCTTTCCCAGTGAATGCCAGAACTTTAACCAGACTTCAGGTATATATTTTTTTCCTTTTTCCCTGGAGTACTCTTGAAAAAAGAGCCAGCTTTACTAATACTATTTTTCTTATATTTTTTCAAACTATCAGTTGGTTTAGAAAGATAACTTGTTTTCCATCATGCAGTCTGGTTGCAGCTAGCTAATGGGTAATTAGTTCCTTGTAATTCTTGCACAGCAACAAAATTTCAATAAAATTCACAAAAAAAAACAGTGGATTATCTAGTTACTATCATCCTGTTGCTCTTTTGAAGGTGTCCAGAAACATTTTATTTAAAAAAAATAGAATATTTTGTAAGTCTATCATAAATTAAGAAATCTGCCTGTTTCATTACATTCTCTCCAGAAACTGCTTGTTTGTATACCACAAAGGTACCTAACTATTAGAGGTCTTTAGCATAGTTTTCTTTTGTAAGGTTGTATTCTGAAGTATGGGCCCTCCTGTTTTAAATATAGTCATAGTCATTCTCCTTGATTTGTATATTTATATTTCAACTTTTCAAGATCTTGTTTGCTTCTTTTAAGTAATAACATAAAATCATTTTATGCATTTTTCATAAATGTGATAAGTTATTAAAAATCTGTCAATTTTCTGCTAATAGTGTGCATCAAAAATGACTTAGTACTAGGTATTACCTCAACAGAATTTTAATACCTTTTACAAGTTTTGAAGATGGGGGCCAATGTGGTCCCCATCTTCAAAAAAGGGAGGAAGAAGGACCCAGGAAACTACAGGCCTATGAGTCTTACCTCAGTCCTGGGGAAGCTTTTCAAAAGAATTATCCTGGCACATGTCCAGGAAGGGCCAGCAAGGAAAGTTATGCTCAGGGGCAACCAGCATGGGTTCATTAGGGGCAGGTCTTGTCAAACCAACCTGGTGGCCTTCTATGACCAGGTCACCAAGTCCTTGGATGCAGGTGTTGCAGTGGATATAGTCTTTCTGGACTTCAGGAAGGCGTTCAACATGGTCTCTCACTCCATTCTCAGTAAGAAACTAGGAGACAGTGGTGTTGATGCCTACATAGTCAGATGGGTCACTAACTGGCTGGTGGGCTGCAGCCAGATGGTGGTGGTGGATGGGTCTTATTCAACCTGGAGGGATGTGGACAGTGGGGTTCCCCAGGGCTCAGTCCTTGGGCCCGCACTGTTCAACAACTTCATCAGTGACTTGGGAGAGGAGGTAGAAAGCACCCTGTTCAAATTTGCAGATGACACAAAGATGGGTGAAGTGGGTACGCTAGTAAGAAGGAACAGGCTGCAAGCTGATCTAGACAAGTTACAGGGGTGGGCCAATGAGAACAGGATGGAGTTCAACACTAACAAGTGCAGGGTAATGCATCTGGGGAGGAAGAACTCCCCAGCGGCATACCTACAAGCTGGGGAACTCCCTTCTCGCCAGTGTTGAGACAGAAAAGGATCTTGGAGTCATCATTGATGCCACAATGAACATGGGCCGACAAAGTGGGGACATGGTCAGAAAGGCCAACCATACCTTGTTGTGCATCCACAGATGCATCTCAAGCAGGTCCAAGGAGGTGATCCTCCCCCTCTATGCAACACTGGTCAAGCCACAGTTGGAGTATTGCGTCCAGTTCTGGGCACTGCACTTCAGGAGGGATGTGGCCAATATGGAGAGGGTCCAAAGGAGGGCCACCCGCATGATCAGGGGTCAGTAGGGCAGGCCCTACGAGGAGAGGTTCAGAGACCTGAACCTGTTCAGACTCCAAAAGAGAAGGCTGAGAGGGGATCTAGTGGTAGTCTACAAATTAGTCAAGGGGGACCAGCAGGCATTGGGAGAGTCCCTGTTCCCCCGAGCACTCCTGGGAATTACAAGAAACAACAGACACAAGCTAGCAGAGGGTAGTTTCAGGCTAGACATTAGGAGGTGCTATTTCACTGTTAGTGCGGCTAGGACCTGGAACCAACTTCCAAAAGAAGTGGTGCTGGCTCCTACCCTGGCAGTCTTTAAAAAAAGGCTGGACGAACATCTGGCCAAGGTCATTTGACCCCAGTACTCTTTCCTGCCACAGCAGGGGTTCGAACTAGATGATCTACTCAGGTCCCTTCCGACCCTACCAACTATGAAACTATGAAACTATGAAGTTGTTGAATACCTACAAATAATCTCAATATTTCTTTTATATTTGAATTTTCTGTTACATATTTTGAGATGTTCATCCTAAAAGCAGAGTGAAGTACAGGATAAGGCAAATTCTAGCAAAAATATACAGGTTGCAGTTTACATGTTTAATCTCCATATTTCAGCAAAATGACAAAACATAGTTACCATCATACTCCTTATTTCTCATGCTCCCATAAAACAGTGAAACTGCCTCTCTTACGAAGTATATTAACAATAGCAGCTCTCACCATGGCATAAAGTCGCATAATTTAATAGAAACCTGTATTGTGTCCAATAAGGAAATGCAAAAATTGAAAGTCATTTTTCCCACTTAAACTATTTAAGCTACTGGGCAAGTTGTTTCATGAATAAATATATTCTTTTCATCTGCAACCATGTAATATTAAATGCTGTATTGTTGGCATAAAATATAAGTTGATCAGACAGTGAAAGAATATTATCCTGACAACTGAGTACACCAGGGGATCATTGTACACTGAATTTCAGTATGTAATATGGTATAAATCTTCATGAGAGGTTCAACTTTTATTGACTGCACAGAAGGTGCTTTTCCTTATTAAATATGGGAGACAGTCCCAGGGAATTCAAAGCCCTTTAAGATATCTTTATTATTGTCCCCTTCCAGGCTATGGGCTCTAGGTTGCTACAGGCATGATATACTAAGAATTTCCTATTGTTTTGCTAATGTATAATGCACTAGAACAATTTCAGCATCAGTGAAACCTGACACTAACAGATTTCTTCAGTTAAAATACAGTGTTTGTGTGGGTGACCTTCAGCAAGCCACCTAATTTCTCTATTCCTTAGTTCCCAATCTGTAAAATCAGAAGAATACTATAGTTCATACATTTGAGAAGCAGAATTATTTAATGATTGCATTATAAGGGTACTAAGCACACTTGGTTGTATTAACAGGAGCATCATATGAAAGTCAAAGGAAGTGACTCCATTTTTCCTATACCGGTGAAGCCTCAGTTGGAATATTGTGTACAGCTTTTGGCACCACACTTCAAGAAAGGTGTAGACAAATTGGAAAGAGTTCAGCAGAGAACAACAAAAATGATTACAGGCCTAGGAGACATGATTTATAGGAAAGATTGGAAGAACCAAGATTATTTAGTCTGGAGAAGACAGGAGATTTGATAACAAATATAGGAAGCAGTGGCATAATTAGTTTGGCCTGACTAAGACCACAGGTGCCAACCTGGTGGGGAGGGGAGCATGAAAAAATACCATCTGCTGCCACAGGTTAGTATCTGCACTGGTGGCACCAGCAACTGGAAGTCACCACTGCCCCCATGGCCCCAGGCATCCATTTTCTCTCTTTTGTCTCTTCCAGGAAGGATGGTTATAAAAAGGATGTGATAAACTAGTCTCTGGGGCTGCAGGAGACAGGACAAGAGTATCTGCCTTGAAGTGCAGCAAAGGAAATTTAGGTTGGATATTAGGAAGAATTTTCTCACTATGAGGGCACTTAAGATAAGACACCCTATCTAGAGAGGTTGTGGAATCTCCATCCTTGGAAGCTTTTAAGAGCAGGTTAGACAAACACTTAGTTATATTGGTTTCAACTGGGCTGATCTTAAATTGCACAAGGAATGGGACTATCTGACCTTCTAGTCTTCCTTTTCTGTGATTCTAAGGGTGTGTGTACATGAAATGATATTTCCCATTTAAGTCAATGCAACTTCATTTGTGTTTGCATGACCCAGGATTTCCCACCTCTCTAAAATCCATTTAGTGCCTTAAACTAACACTACCTGGAGATGAGTTAATTTGCGGCACTCTCCAGTTATGCCAGTCCTTCTGTGGATTTATTTGTGCAAACAATCAGAGACTCCAAAGACTCCTAATTAATCCCCTTGGCCGCTAGGGGGCGCTGTGTCTGGCCTTTAGCCAGTAGGTGCTGCTATGTGATCTTTTTTTCCTTTCCTCACTCCTCATTGCTCCCTCACAGCACCCAGTTCAGGTTGGGATGGGCCTGCTCACTCAAACCAATTATTATTTTAAAATGGGGGAGACAAATAATCCCTTAATTTTCTACCCCCTCTTAATTCTTCCACTCTCCCCTGCCACCTATAGTGTATGTCCTCCCCCCACCCATGTACCCTCCTGTCCTCCTGCCCTGCCATGTACCTTCTGCCTGCAACCCCACACCCACTGTCATGTGCTGCCATTGCAGTGAGCATAGCTCTCAATGACAGCTACAGCATCACCTTAATGGTAAGTTTTCTGCAAGCAGTTTGAAACTTTGTTGGAGTGAGTAGTTACATGACTTCCTTCAATTTTTCAACCCTTCTGAACTTCATCACATTTCATTCCAGAACCATGACCAAAAGTCCAGGGGCAGGATGCTGCCTGCCAGACCCAATGCTCAGGATATGCAGCATCCCAGGTGATATTTAGGTAATATGTCCCACTGACCTTTTGTGCGCGTGGGAAGTCCAGTTTTTCGACTGTAAGCCAAACCCCACTCCTCTTCTTCTTCTTCCTTTTTTCCCCTCCTTACAGAAAACTTTCATGGCCAGAACTCACCAGGGGTGGCAACCAGCCCACAGCCCAGTGATGAGGAGAGTAGAGGGAAGATAGTGAAGAGGAATTGAGTGAAAATACCTTCAGATTTTTTTTTTACGTTGTGTATGTATTTTTAAAGTTAAGTGGTATATAGTTATTGTTAAAGCTGCTGCATTTCCAGTAAAGTGTTTTATTTTTGCTCTATATGTGTGTCATGTTTTCTTTGAGGTGGGTGGGTGGTTGGGTTGGTTTTTGGAGACCGTGCCCACTTCAACATTGGAGATGCTGTATTTGGAGGGTTTTTATGGAGTCATGGCATTACTGGAAAGAGTTGCAAAGAGTTGCAGGGTGGAGTGTTATCGGAAGGAGGGAAGTGGAATGCTTGTTAAGTGCTAGCTAGGGTGCAGTGCAGCCAGTATGTCTTGTAAGAAAAAAGACTAAACAACCCTACCCATCCCCAGTGGGAAGCAGGCAATCTACAAAATTTCTTCATGCATGGACCTCCCAGGGCCTTTAGCAAGTCTTTAAAGACTTTAGTAAGTCTTTAATGCATTATAATGCATTTCATATTCATGGTCACTAAGGGGGGTGGGGGGCTGTGATTAACACCTGCTGCCACAGTTGCAAAACAGCTTCTTTTTTTCTGTTTTTTCTTTTCAGGCTGTACTGTTGTGGGAGGGATGATACAAAAATGATTTTTTTCAATGCTTTCTTTGCAACACAATGTTTTCTTTATAAAATTCTGCATGCAGCACCTTTCGGAGCTGGGTTTGCAGACAACCCTCACCCCCCTCCCAGAGTGCGCTTCAACCCACTTCTGCCCTGGAGAGAGCTCATCAGATTATGTTCAGGATTGCTTTGTCCTTCCTTGCCATATCTCTCTTCTCAGCCTTCTCAAAGGACAAGGAGAAGTTGAGAGGGAATGAGGAACAGCACCCCCAAGGCAGTCCAGGGTAATCTTTCAGCTACCTCTAGGCCTCTGCAGAATCAAGTGTATTCAAAGAAAGCATCATTGTGGGAGAGCTTATTTTCATCCAAATTCAAGAAATTTGTAATACCTCCTCCTCCTACACTACATATTGGCATGTCCTCATCAGATGGGTCTCAGCTAAGCTAGGAGCTGCTAATTAGCCAAGGCCAGGGTTTCAAAAAGCACTCTTCTCCCTATAGTTTCATAGTTGGTAGGGCTGGAAGTGACCTGAGCAGATCATCAAGTCCAACCCCCTGCCATGGCAGGAAAAAGTACTGGGGTCAAGTGACCCCACCAAGGTGTTCGTCTAACCTCCTCTTAAAGACCCCCAGGGTAGTAGCCGCACCACTTCGCTTGGAAGTTGGTTTCAGATCCTAGCCACCCTGACAGTGAAGTAGTGCCTCCTGATGTCTAGTCTGAATCTACCCTCTGCCAGCTTGTGACCCTTATTTCTAGCCACTCCTGGTAGTGCTTGGGGAAACAGGGACTTCCCCAATGCCTGCTGGTTCCCCTTGACTAGTTTGTAACAGGCCACTAGATCCCCTCTCAGCCTTCTCTTGTGGAGTCTGAACAGGTTCAGGTCCCTTAGCCTCTCCTTGTAGGGCCTGCCCTGCTGGCCCCTGATCATGCGAGTGGCCCTCCTCTGGACCCTCTCCATGTTGTCCACATCCCTCCTGAAGGGTGGCGCCCAGAACTGGACACAGTAGTCCAACTGGAGCCTGACCAATGCGGCATAGAAGGGGAGGATCACCTCCTTGGACCTTCTTGAGATGCATCTGTGGATGCATGACAAGGTACAGGAGGCCTTCCTGACCACACCCCCACACTGTCGGCCTATGTTCATTTTGGCATCAATAATTATTCCAAGATCCTTTTCTGCCTCTGCACTGACAAGAAGGGAGTTCCCCAGCCTGTAGGTATGCTGCTGGTTCTTCCTCCCCAGGTGCATTACCCTGCACTTGTCAGTGTTGAAACCCATCCTGTTCTCATCTGCCTACCCCTGTAACCTGTCTAGGTCCAATTGTAGCCTAATCCTCCCTTCTAGCATGCCCACTTCTCCCCACATCTTAGTGTCATCAGCAAATTTGAACAGGGTGCTTTTTACCCCCTCGTCCAAGTCTCTGATGAAGATGTTGAACAGTGCGGGTCCGAGGACTGAGCCCTGGGAGACCCCACTGCACTACATTCCTCCAGCTCAAAAATGACTCAACCACCACCACTCTCTGGGTGTGGCCCTCCAGCCAGATAGCAACCCAGTTGACTGTGTAGGTGTTAACACCACAGTCCCGTAGTTTTTTAATGAGAATGGGGTGAGAGACAGTGTCGAAGGCCTTCCTAAAGTCCAGAAAGACTATGTCCACTGCTACCTCTGCATCTAAGGATTTTGTGACCTGGTCATAGAAGGCCACCAGGTTGGTCTGACAGGACCTGCCTCTAAGGAACCCATGTTGGTTGCCCCTAAGCATAACCTCCCCTCCTGGCCCCTCGTGGACATGCACCAGGATAATTCTTTCAAAAAACTTACCCAGGATCAAGATCAGACTAACTGGCCTATAGTTTCCTGGGTCCTCCTTCCTCCCTTTTTTGAAAATGGGAACCACATTGGCCCTTTTCCAGTCTTCTGGCACCACACCAGAGCACCACGAGTGCTCATAAAGCTGTGCCAGGGGTCCTGCAATGACCTCTGCTAATTCCCTTAGCACTCTGGGGTGGAGATCATCAGGACCAGCTGATTTAAATATGTCCAGCCCCTCCAGAAGTTCCCTGACTAGATCCTCACTGACCCTAGGCCTGGGTACACCTCCCCTGGAGCCTGAGGGAGTTCTGGGGGGCAGGCTGTTCTGGTCCCTGCTCAGGAAAATAGAAGCAAATAAATTGTTAAATAGGTTAGCTTTTTGTCTGGTGTCATGACCAGATTTCCTAGCGTGTCTTGCTAGAGAGAGGCCAGAAGTGTTATGCAGCACATGGCTATCCCCAGACATATTATTCAGGTGCCAGGAGGGCAGGCCAACCAATCTGAAATATGGGCCCTGATCAGCTTTGTGTCCAGCCTGCAAAGCTACTGCATTCCCGCCCCTGGCTGGCTGCAAACTGCTCCCCCGCTCCCAGGTCCATGCCCTGAAATCAAGCAGGAGGAAGTACAGTTCAGAATTTTTTGTTCCTCATCTTTATTTTTTTTCACAATAAATTCAATTCCAATCAATTTGACATAAATCACACTAAAGCTAAAACAGTAGACTTTTATTTTATTTTATTTTTTTTTTTACTCAACAATGCCATTGGTAGTCAACTGGTGAATAATTTTTTTTTTTTACAGTACAGCCATTGTCAGCAAACAGAATTCAATAGGATAAAACACCAATTCACAATATGCTCCCAAGGTCCTTTGAATAATCCTTTGATATGATATGGATGGATGGAGGGCTGCATGGTCAGAGGGCGAGAGGGACAGAGGCATTCAGGCAGCCAGCCTTGTTACTGGACCTTCCTGGTTACTGATGACCGTGTGACTTTTATGGAGTCATGGCATTACTGGAAAGTTGTACAGTGGACTGTTATCAGATGGAGGGGAGTAAAATGATTGGCCAGTTCTAGTGTGCAGCCAGCACTTTCTTGCAAGAAAGAAGACTAAACAAACCCACCCACAAAGCTTAGTTAGGAAGGGAGGGGCCCCCTCAGGTGTGGGCTCCCAGACACGGTCCCCTAGGGGCCCCCTCAGGTGGAGATGTATGGCCCAGCTCAACTGGCTGGCTGAGTTGAGACATGGGTGGGTGGGTGGGTGAGTGTGTAGGGGACAGGGAGGGAGTGAGGCATCCTGCACCCCCTTTCTGGTTAGTGAATATGTCCCAGCAGAAAGATGGCTGAGTCAAGGGGGTGGCCCAGGAATGGTCCCTCAGAGGCCTACTCAGGTGGAGATGAATGGTCTAACTCAGCTGGCTAGCTGAGTCAGGCCATGCTATTCTCCATTACATTGTAACTTTGGAATATTTGCTGGCCACAAAGCTTAGGGAGGGAGGGAGAGACCCCCAGGTAGGTGGGTGGGTGGGGGAGAGGGAGATATTTTGCACCTCTTCCTGGTAACTGAACATGTCCCAGCAGGAAGACGGCTGGGTCAAGGGAGGGGGGCAGGCATGGTGGAAGGGGGGGCCTAATCAGGTGGGGGCCCCAGGCACAGTCCCCTAGGGGCCCCCTAGGGGACCCCCTCAGGTGGTGGGGGGACTTCCTATTTTCTCTTATCCTTATTTATTTAAACTACGTTCTGTTATTTAAACTACTTTCTGTTATGCTTATTTAATTAAAATCTTGCTTCCTTCTGCAAATCAGAGAAGAAACTCATGGAGACAGAAACCTTAAGGAGACAGAGTGGTGGGTGGGAGTCAGAAGACATGTCCCCAGCCTGAATTTGCTGGAACATGGCCAATAACCAGGAGGAGGGTGAGAAGGCTATGTAATGGGCCTGCAGAACTTGTGCAAATCAAGCTGATGCTCAGACCAAAGCCAGTGAAGAAAGCTCAGTTTCCTTTGTGGCCAGCAACAATTTGAAAGTTACTAGTGTGCAACAGAGAAGTGTAAGGCAGAGGTGGACAAGCAGGCTGAAGAGCCTACTACCCAGACCCTGGAGATCTTGGCCAGCAACCAAGATGAAGGCCTCCACAATTCAGAAAAGAAACTCAAGCCACAGCTTCCTTAGTAGAAGGCCCCACCTGTGAGCAGAGCCTTCTGCAGCAATGAATGAAATGCACTTGCAGAATACGTCCAGCTTGTGCTGATGCAGGACACAGCCAGTAACCAAGAGGGTGAGAAAACTATATGAAGTGGAGCCGCAGAACTTGTGCAAATTGAACTGATGCTTGGTCAAAGCCAGTGAAGAAGCCTCAGCTTCTGCCACTGCAGTGGTCATAGCTCAGGATCACAGCTTCCTTTGTGGCCAGTAACAATTCAAAGGTTACAAGGGTGCAACAAAGAAGTGCAGAGGTGGGCAAATGGGGCAAAGAGCCCACAGGCCTGGATCTACTACCTGGACCCCAGGAGGAAATTTGCTAGAGGTCTTGGCCAGCAACCAAAAAGAAAGCCTCCTCTAATTACAATTCCATAATACGCTCATTAACAAACAGGGCCAGCAACCAGGAAGAGGGCTAGAATAATATGAAATGGATCTGCAGAACTTGTGCAACTCTTACCATACTCAAGATGATGCGCAGGCCAAAGCCTGTGATGAAAGCCTCCACAATTTGAGTAGTACACAGAAGAGAAGTCTTAGCAGTACTTGTTGCCAGGAACCAGGAGGAGGAAGTAATCCAAGTTCAGTAAGGGTAGTATGTAAAGCAGAAGGGTATATATATATCTTCTCCATGGGAATAGAGGGACCTAGGGAGGAGCTTGAACCAGGAGGTGGGCATATCCTTCCCCACCCATGGGGAAAGAGACAGGGAGAGCACATAATCACCTGCCTTGTGTTCAGTATCTGCTTTCTCATCATAAGGAATCAAACTGTAACTATAAGTCTATATAAGGTAAGTCTATATAACATAAGTCTATCATACATTGGCTATATATATATATATATATATATATATATATGTTGGAGGCCCAGGATGTGTGTGATGTGTGCAGGGTGATAAGGCAGATCTACCTACTTTGAAATGCTGTGGTAAGGAATTGAACCATTACAATTATTATTGACCATTAATAAATCATCATTGATATTACTATTACTACAAACTCTTACTAATATATTACTAATGGAATTAATAGTATTATTGACTTCTATTATTAGTATTACCTGTTATTATATTATAAGTCTATATAAGTCAGGATGAAAGTCAACTATAATTATAATGCATAATAGTTCAGTTGTTGAGAGAATCCTGAAGGAAGTATTGTCATCCTCTTCATTTCTCTTTCTTCCTTTCTCTTTCTGCCTCTTGTCACACCATCAGAGATCAATCAGCCTGTGGCTAGCAGTAGAATGGGATCTAAAAACTAGAGGGAGGGAGGATAGAAAGAGCATCAAAATTTGTATTGGTGCCTCTTGTGCACCTTGTGTACCCTCCTTCAAGCCCATAAAATTCCACCAGCCCCATTTACAATAAATTTGAACTAAAAAATGCACTCTCTCCCACTAGAGATGACCCTATCAGGGTGAAGGGCAGTGGTGAACCAAGGGTGGTGTGTGGCATGGCCGCCCTGGCAGTGACGTGAAGGGGGCACCATTGGCAGGTGCGAAGGGGGAACCACCACTCCATGCTGCTGGCCCCCTCTCCCCACATCAAAACCACTGCAGAAGGTGGCTTGTCCACGGCACATGCAGCAGTGAGGTGGTGGCACCCTGGGCTTGTCCCCCAGGTCCCAGAGACCCATAGTACACCTCTGGTTCACAGCCTTGGGCAAATTAGGGCCCCCCCATGCAGAACCAATCCCACAGTGGGAGAGAGGAGTTGGCGAGCCTCTAGATGCAAGGCCAGCGGTGGCACTGAGTCACCCTGTACACTCTGCCCATGTCTGCATGGCCCCCAAAGTGTCAGGTGTCACTTACCAAAGGTGGTGTGTAGCACATCACCATGTCCTCTTTTGAGTTGCAAGTTGAAGATGCAAGCATCAAATAGCACTCAAAGCTCCACTGCACCCCACTTGATAAGCCTGCAGTCTTCTTGAAACACAGATTCACAATGTTGCAGGGGCAAGTCTTGTGACTGGAATGAGTCCTTCTCTGCCCCCACTGTGCTGTCATCCCTCACCCACCTCAAACCTCCTTTGTTGATACAGTCAACATGCATCCTGACCTCTGCTCCTCCAATTTATAGTGCTTAATTCCCAACCCCCACCAGCAGCCTCATTTTGGTGTGGGAAAAAAAACTAGACACTCTAGCGCCAGGCTGGAAAAGAGCGCAAAAAGAAGGCGGAAAAGTTTGCAAAGTCCCTGGGTTTGTGTGCAAGCAAAACAGGTCTTAAACCCCACACCTCCCCACCCCCCCCTCTCCGCACCCATGGCCTCACTTTGGTGTTCCAAAACAAAGGAGACAATGCCTGGCATCTGGCTGGAAAAGAAAAGAATCTCGAAAAAGCACATTTTCAAACTTTTCATCTAGCGAAAATGCAAGGAAGGGTTGTGAAGGGTCAGCTAAAGAGCCTGGGAAGGTATGAGGCCCTGTGGGTGACTTTGCAAAGTGGCTGTTGCCTTGCAAAAAAGCAAGCCAGGCTTCTGGGGGGGTGACACACCAGGCTTTGTAAAATGCTGGTGTGCAGGCAAGCACTTGTATGTTGTGATCCACCCAGACAGCCCCCCTGTTTACCTCTGGAACCCCACTATGTACCTGTGCAAGAGAGATTGCCAACCCCTTCCCCACCCCAGCACCATGAAGCAAGCAGCAGGAAAAACAAAAAGAGAGAAATAAACCCAAACAATGAACAAAATCCACCTTTGCAACCATGCAGTATAAGGGTGGATATGGAGGCAGTCACAAGAAGCCAGGAAACCATGAGGTTTTATTGTTTACAGCATATTATACTTACTTGTGCTTCTTTATCTTCTTCCCACCATGATCCTGAACCACCCATATCTCCCTGAAATGCAGTGGCACCCTCCTGGCCCTGCTGGCAAACATACAGCCCTCCTGTGACCCCACTGAATTAGGGGGAACAGGCTTGGCTGTAATTCTCCACTCATGTTGCACAGAGGCAAGATGAGCAGACAGATTTTTCCCTTCTGGGGGTCATACCTGTTTATTTAGGTATGTCTGCAAACTCTGAAAGCCATCATTGAAAGTGTCCTGTGACCTCTGTAATTCAACATGGGACTCATCAACCACATCTTTCAAATTCTTCGTGAGGTCTCACACATCCTTATGCAGCGACTTACCGAGTTCATCCCTCCAGGCATCTGTGTGTTTCCCTCTAGCTACAGAGGAGTCTGCCAAAAACTCAAGTGAGGTTTCATGGGACCATCTCTGCTTGCTGCGAAAGTGGGGCAGTGTTCTGGGCAGCCATGGGTAACGATGACTGATAAACAAAGAAAAAAGCAATGGTTACCTTCCCCTCAATCAGTTTTTGTTTGGAGGTGGGGGGGGTGGAATTCTTTGCAAGTCAGACAGGCTACTTCCTGTGTCAGGGTTCCCCAACAACGTGGAGCTGAGAAGTAACAATTCCCCCCATTGATGGGGTGCTTGCATTGAGAGAGTATCCCCATGACATCCTTGCTCCATGGTACTGGTTCTGATCTTCCATTCTTCTCAATCATCACATCAGTCTCTGGATCCAGAAAACTAGTAGCATCAGACCAATTACTAGTATAATTTGAAAACTACTGATTATTACAATGGGGTGAAGCATGACATTTAAAAGACCTGTTGCATTGAGGCTCCACCCGAACAAAACCTCCCACCAGGAGTGATGGTCTCCATTTTTAACTGTAGCTGCTAGCTTAGAGATCTCCTGGTTGTGGTGTTGAATCTTGAGTTTGCCATTCACTCCCAAAGTTTTGAGTCTTTGTACTTCAGCTTGTAAAGAGGGATGAGTTAATAGTCTCTGTATGGCGATGAGACCCATTCCTAGTAAAATGATTAGGGTCACATGCAGCCAGCCTTCTCCACCAATTTTGTTACCAGATTTGCCCATCACCTTGGGGCGTACTCATTTATTAGGGATACGTTTCTAGGGTCTTTGTAATTCTATCAATGTGCTGCTTGTGTTACTTGTGTTTCTATACAGAGCTGTATATCGCCCTTCTGCAAGTCCTCACCCCCAATGGAGCTATCTTGCAGGACTCTGTTTCAATGGGGCTGGGTTCCTCCATTCACCAAATCAGTCATACACACACAAACACACACAGATTAATGTGACATGACTGACCCGGCTGGATTGATCAGCGTGGACAGGCTGACACCCTCATAAGCCAAGAATCAGTTCATCAGAGCAACAATAAACTGCAGTCAGACACAAGTACACAAGTAAACAGAATACCTTAGAATCCAGCTGGGTGTCCAGTTGACACCCTCATGGGCCAGCATTCAGTTCATTAGGGCACGTCTGAGCCAAACTGGGTCAATCAGCCTGTACAAGCTGATCCCCTTATTGTTTCAAACTCAGTACATCCCAATCTTTATCATCTTGATGAGCAGACCTCACAGTATTTTTGGGCTTCACAGGGATCTTTAGCTTAGGTAAAAGAAGTGTTGCTGCAGAGCAAGTGGGGAAGGAGAAGTAGAGAAGGAAAAATATACCCAGTTACTAGCAGTTTGACTATAAAAGTTATTTATTGCTAAGTATATGAAATATCTAATGGTACTAGTAATAATAGACATGCAAAGGAAAAACAAACACAAACAATTACAATACTACCCTGGTTTCACTAAGTATTTGGGGAAACTTAGCTCAAGCTTAACTAGTACAGTTCAGGTTCAGAAATCTATGCCTAGAGAGAGAAAGGAGAAAAGAGAGAGAGAGAGCTGGGATCTCACCAGTCCAAGGCACTCAGGTTCCAATGCTGACAGGTAAAGTTCTTAGCACAGTCCTTGAAGGGAGACAATCTGTTTCTTCCAGCTTCTTGAGAACAACAGCGGATGGTGTCAGAGAGATTTCTCCTCTTGAAGCACACTTTGCTGCTTTTTTTTTTTTTTTTTTTTTTTTTTTTTTTTTTTTTTTACAGATTTTTATACCGTCAGTTCAGCTTCTTCAAAGCATTTTTTTTAGTAGTGTAAATAACTGTCTTTTCTATTGAAAAATGGTTATCCGGTTTGGAACATCTCAAGAAACTGATTAACTACCAGGAAAAATGTAAGTTTTTAAGGAGTAACCAGACACTTAGGAGCCAGCTTGAAATTCCTATGGATAGCAAATATACTGGATGGGATACCTCATTGTTTCTTCAGAAACCATAGATAGCTTGCAGCATCAGGGTTTTGGATTTTTACCTGTTGTGAACTAGCCTCAGTTTAGCATGACATTTTATAACTTTTGTGGGGAGGACTGCCACCAGCCATCCCGGGAAAAGTATGACAACACTTGTGGTCAGGGCTCCAATGGGCTAGATTCTGTGATGAGCCCTTAACCATTGTTCAAATGTTGCCCATACCCCCTCTGATTCGGTCTCTTTGCCTCAGCATTCCCTAACCCAGCAACTGAGTTTTAGTCAATCAAGTTTAAGTAGGACTCCCATAGTGGGACTGGAGAATGTACAGCCCGAGATGCCTATTAAACTTTTACTTCTGCTTAGTGGTGTGTGTGTGGGGGGGGGGGGGAAGTCCTTTGTAAATCCAGATTAGAATTGGTCTGATAAATGCTGAGCTGGGTGTGTGTAAATGTGGGTTGATTAGCATTTGGAACACAGATTCCCCATCATGCAGTGCTCCCCTGCTTCTCTGATCCCAGAATTAGCTGTGGTCTTTGCTTCGGGAGTTCTGTTCTCCATCTTCCATGTAAATGAATTGTCATCTGGTTCCATCTTGCATGCAAATGAGACCTAGGGCAGTTGTTTCACTCTTATCCCCCTTATCTGGAGGGCTTTTGGTGCGTCTCCCACTGCATCTTCTTGTCTTTCATAATCAGTTTTTGTTTAGGTGGGGGGGGGGAATTATTTGTTAGTCAGACAGTCTGTGTCCTGTGTCAGGGTTCCCCAACAACACGGAGCTGATAGGTAATGAAGAGGAAGAAAGTACACACCCCCACCCCCACCATGCAGTGCACAAAATACCAGCAGGCACAGAAACAGACCCTGCAACAGTGGGGCACCACTCATACTGCCCAAAACTTACAAGTACTTGCTTTGGAAACAGGTCCACAGCTGCCACTGCCTGTGCTAGCTGCAAACAATTATTTAAAGAAAATAATTAGTTTGGCATCTGTTACATTATGAGCTATCGAACCTGTCATACACCACCACTGAAAGAACATGGCAACCCACATACAGCAATGCATGAATTTCTCCCCCTTCCCTTGGCCTCCCAAACCCAACCAGCATGAACCTGGGCATTGCCTGGCAGTGGCAAGAGGCACATAACAAGAGACTTACCAGGTCCAGCATGTTCCTGGGTAACAGTACACAATGGATCGGCCACGTGGGTTTCTTCCTGACCCTCCACCTCCTCTGCTTCATTATCTGTGCTAGTCCATGGAATGGAGGGGATATGTGGCATTAAGTGTATGGTGCCCAATGGTTCTTCCTACCACTCATGGTCATCAGGGAGCAGGGAGAAGTCTCCATACAGCTGAGACATGCTGCTCATGGTTTCACACTCAGGAGGGGCTGCTGCGACATCCTATCCTCCTTCTCCTGCCCAACCCCTGTGCTGAAAGTCTCCATACCCAGGTTGCGCCCACATCCTTGGAAAGAATGATGGACAGCTTGTCATAGAAGAGGGCACTTGTGGCCCCAGAATGAGAGCTTGCATCTTTGGCTCTGTAAAACACTGATCTCAGGGACTTGATCTTGCACTGGAGCTGAGTCCAGTCATGATTGTGCCCTCGTACTTGCATGCCTTTTGCGATCTCAACATAAACAGGCTTATTCCTCCTACTTTCCAGCCTGTCTATGATCCTTTGCTCCAAACAAATGTTGATTAAGTCCTCCAGTTCTTCCCAGGTCCAGTTAGGTTCACAGACATTGGAGGTATCAGCCTCCTGGGCCATTGGCTCCATACTGCCAGCCTTGGCTTTCTGAGATATGGTGAAGCAGTTCGTGGTCCATGGCACAAGTGATTTGTGAAAGGCAGTTGGCAAATTTGGGAGAAGGGGCATCTTTATACTCATGCTGTGCTTGCATGAGGGTCTGGGACAATTCCAAGGATTGTGAAGTCATTACCTGTAAGTGTCAAAACACTCAAAGGTGATGAAGCACCCAGTTTAACAACAAAAAAGACCTGGTGATGGGGTAAATAAGTCAATTGTACTTCGGGATATCTGCTCAATGGTCCAGAACGTTGCAAAAATCGATACCTACCTGGCCTGCTTGTGCAAAATAATTTTATTACAAAAGCACAGCCTGTTTACCCTAAAGTGGCAAAAGTTTTGAATAGCCTACATTACCAAGAGAGGAGTAGGCAACACATTTTTTTGTTTGTAAGCTTGATTACATAAGAAAACCAGTGGCTTCTAAGCTCAGGATGAAAGGATGTGCAGGAGCCCCAATGCCCCAGGGTGAAATGTTGGAAAAAATAGCTACACCAAGCTCCCGACCACCCTATAGATTCTGCCCCCTGCTTGGTGCAGATGAGTGAGAAGCTGCTGATGATAGAGAGGGGCAAAATGGAGAATGAGGGTGAAATACGTGACGATGGAGAACACCACAGTAAAGAGACCTTTGACATGGAGAATATGGAGGACACCGGTGAGCAGGAGGAGGAGGAGGAGGTGGCAGTACTGCTTCTGCAAATGCTGTTTACCTGGGGATTACTGCTGGAATGTTTGAGAAGGATAGGAACTGTCCTACAGTGTTCACTGGCAAGTTGTGTACCTGGTTTAGCAGCGTTAATGACAATAAACAGAAGATGATACAAGTACCGAGATGACTTGGAATACACTAGGAAAGCGATGAAGTGGAATTTGACTGAGCTCTGTTGAGAAACCTGAGGACCAGAATCTGCACGGTGTGGGTCTGTAAGAGCGGCTTGGTCTGGTGGGAGCAAATCATGCTGACAACTTGGAATGACCAGCAGTGGCTAGAGATGTTCCAAATGAAAAGGGAGATGTTCCATCTTATCATCTCAATGCTGGGCTCCCACATCATGAGGAAGGACACTAACATGCATCAGGCCATCCCACCAGACAAGAGGGTTGCAATGGCTACATTATGAACCAGTTTGGCATGGCTGCCTTTACAGTTGGGCTGGCAACTTGTGAGGTATGCCAGCTGCTTAAGGAGATCTCTGCAAACAAAATTATCTACCTGGTGAATTCACAGAAAGTCGTAGATGGCTTTAATGAGAAAGGGTTCCTGAACTGCCTCAGGCCTTTAGACAGAATTCACATCCCAGTGCTGTGCCCTGTGGGGAGGGGGAGGGCTTTCACAAACAGGAAAGGATATGCCTCCATGATCCTGCAAGCCGTGGTGGACCACCAGGGCTGGTTCATGAATATTTATACCAGGTGTGCCAGCAGCGTGCATGATGCATGCGTGTTCAGAAACTCCCCTCTGCCTGGCCTCATGGAGAAAGAACACTATGCACCCGGTGTGGAGGAGACAGTGATCTGTGGGTCACCATTCCCCTGGTTATATTAGCAGATGCTGCCTAACCTTTAAAGCCCTGGCTCATGAAGACGTATGGAGGAAACATCACTAACCCACAGAAGTTGGTTTTTAACTACTGTCTGAGCATGCAGTGTTGTGGACAGGGGTGGTGGTGGAAGGGAGGACAGCAGGAGAAGGGGGAGTAAATATGGACTGGGCTAGGGATTTACTGCTTCCAGGCTGTGAGTGAATTGGGGGAGGGGGGCATTACGCACCGTTACCCACATCTGAATGAGCACCCCCCCACACCCATGGGTGAGAAGGTTAACTATAGTTTTGGGCAGGCTAGGCAAGTGAGAGACAAAGCTGAACAGCAACCTACATTTTCAAAAAAATTCCAAAAACATTTATAAAACAATTCACAACACACCTCCAAAAGCCATATGTAGCACTACACAAACAAATTGACGGTGTACCTTGGCACAGAATAGGAGAGTTCCAATGAAAGCTCCCATTGGAAACCTCAATGAAGATCAATGAGCCGGGAATGCTGGGGAATGTAGTCCAAAACAAATAAACAAACAAAAAGCCAGAAGAGCTTGCCACCACCAACATCAACAGCCATAGCCAATCAACCAGACGGCAACAAACACCCACCCACCCACTACTGTAAACCCTGAATACTTTATGATAGCATAACAGTTATCATAGCAACTATAGTAAATGAAAGAAAAAACACATATATTTGTAACTGGTTGGATGGGAAGAGAAAGGAACAGGAGGGGAGGATCCAAGTGGCTTGTCTTTGGGATTGGGATGGGGTCTTTGGGACTGTGTACTGATGGAGAGAGACCAGACCAACTGAGCATAAGCAGGTGTAAGTGACAAGGATTTTGGGGTGTCCATGACCATGCCCAGGAGAGACTCCCAGTGAGAGTCCAGGGGTGGGGACTGGGGAGCCTGGGTGGTTTATATGTGCCTCTTTCTGTAATACATTAGGAAAGACATTACAGGGGGTAAATTGGTATTTGACTCCCCCTACTGAAATCTGTGGGGAATGACACATGAGGGTTAACTCGCTCAAAAGTGCTGTTCACATGAACACAAACACTGTGTCACGCAAACAAAAATGCACTGCACCAAAAAACAAGTGTTAAAATGTTCAAGCACTCTACATTAACATCCATGTCGTCTACACACACCCTAAGGTGCTATCATAGGAACAAGTAGAGTTAGATGATGCAGTACAGATGTATTAAAAGTATTAGTAGAAGAAAATTTAGTGAGCTGATGGTTTGTAAATATATACCAAGCTATTCAAATGAAATAGGACTATTATACAATTCATATCATAATTTCATTGTAAATATATACATAGACATAGTTTTACAAGCTATTAAATGGAACATTTAAGAAATTAGTTTAATTGGTATATTTAAACATTGAAAAGCTACAGAGGTTTGGATTTGGGCATATTATTCAATTTTCCCCTCCCACTAATCTCTAGTGTGATTCCATTAACATGGAGCCATTCATCCGGGTTTCAAATCTGCAAATGAAGGTGCTACTGCACACTCCTGCAGCTGTGTAGAGTCCCATTGACTTTAGTGGAAATCTGAGTCTAGGGATCATTTCTAATATATCTATTTGCAGGTTTAAGAATGTAACATAGTTTCTTCAATAGCAATATTATTTTCCTAATTTTGGCGCCTTTGGTGTTAATAATCATTCTTTTGTGCAAAGTCGTGTGCAGAGGAGTGTTTCACTTTTATTTCAGGTTAATGCTACCAATACATGCACAATTTGTGAGCACTACATAAACAACTTCAATGCTTTACTGAAAGAAAGTAGCCAGCAGCCATTTAATCAATTTGATACATTTTTTTTCATTACTTGTAGACAAAATGCCAGCTGCCTGGAAAACTGCTAATGCCTTTGAAGTAGATAAAAGAGCAGCTCTTTTGAGATGGCTTTCACCTAGACTGTTTGTTGTTTTTGTTGCTGTTTTTAAATAAAATAATGGCACGCTGCTGACTTTTGTTTTCAAATTAAATGTATGAAATGTTTCATAATAGATTTATTGTGTATTCCCCACTGAGATGCTCTGTTCCAGCTTACTATTCCTTTCATATGTGCCTAAGAATCACCCTTAACACATAAGGACAATATGACTAAAGTAATGTAACTAGGTTGGGGTGATGGGGGCAGTCACCCCAGGTGCTGCCTTGAACTGCTGCCACTACAGCTGTACAGTTCCTCGAGAGGCATGGCAGCAGAGGAAATTCACCACTGCCCCCCAAGTGTCATAGCTGTCTCAGGCACCAAGCTTCATTGTTGCACCTCTAGTGTATACACATATATTGTAAATTAGTAACAAATTTACAAGTAGGGTCCTGGCAGTTCTCACCAATGTTCTTTCTTTCAGACATATTTTCCTTTTTGCTTCTATCATCCTCCTAATTTAAATCAGGGGAGAAAGCTGAAGATTCAGAAAGGAAAACTGGATCTTACTGGGTTAGCATGTCTAGGACTGGGTAGCAAGAGGATCTTCCAATGTAGGCTCTAGATGAGGATATAAAGGACTTGTTACAAGTTACACTGTGAGCCCCATAAATCTTGATCAGCTTAGTGATAACAATTACACTTTCAATTTTAGTGGCATGTCTGTAGGGAATGGCCACACCTTCATGGAACAGGAGCTCGGTTATGAGGATCAAGAGATAATCCTGCCCTGGAGTGGCATAACTTTGAGCTGCATAATGACTGCTTTGCACCACTTAAAGGCGTTAAATTGTGGATAATCGAGGGGCTAATGGCAAATTAACTCAGCCCATAACAAGATTATATCCTATTTGCAGCAGAGATGTTCATGAATGGTAAGACTAAGAAGAAACCTAAAGGGTTGAGTCATATGATCATTCACCTCTCTCTTAGGGCCTTGTAACACAGTAATTTTGGATGACTCCTAGTTATTTTAACCCCTGGATTAACACACTAACACCTTATAGTGGTTTAAGGCATGTGTTATGCAGTTTGAAGTTATACCACTCCAGGGCAGGATTATATCTGATCCACACAACCTAGCTCCTGTTCCATTAATGTGTGGCCACTCCCCACAGATATGCTGCTCAAGTTGAAGTCCTCCAATATTCTAGGATACAGTGGCCCCTTCTCCACTCTCCTGTTCTACGTGGACAAATTTTCCATCCTCTGAACTCTACAGTCCAGAGGGAAGTTCTGGCACCAACCAACTCCCCCTCCTGCCCCCCCCCCAAGGGGTGTGACATGTGACATTCCCATCCCCCAGGGGAACAACCCCCTGCAATCAGCCTGCAGTGTATATGCCAGCTAGCTAGCACAAACTTTTCCTCCGTTGACCTCCAAATCACTCATCCAGCATGAACCAAAGGATACCCCCGCCCCGAACTCCGCCAGACAGGCATCTCACTGGATCCACAGTGAAGTGCATTATGGGGAAAGGAGAGGAGGACCATTGCAAATACAGTTAGGGGAACTAAAGGAAATGAGTAGAATCAAGTCATTTGTGAAAGAATTTTGGTTCAAATGGTGGCATGGGGGCATCAGTGGGACTGGCTCCAGGTCAGGACCTAGATAAAGTCCCTGAAATCCCCTTATGTGAGAGGTAAGGATGCCAATAAGGTATCCAGGGCAGTAGGACCCTGATCCCCTTCCATGAAGAGCTTGAAGACATCCTTGAGAGGTAGCTTTTTACCACAAAGTCCAGTGCAAAGCCTCAAGGCTGGTCCACTGAGACCAGAAAGAAGGGAACAGCAGTGAGGCAGGCTCCTTGCTACAGCTGCCTGCTGCCTCACAAGAAAGCTCTGAGGACCTGGTGTCCTCTGTTACCCTCTTTCTGAGCCCCATTGCTGAATCTGGAACTCAGGAGACCCACAAGATGGACCTGGGACAGAATGGTGGCAACTCAGATGATACAGAAATTTAGCACCCTGAAGGAAACTTCTCTAGTAAGTTGAGGATTGGACTGTGGAGAGAGTGGTTGACTGGTGTGATGTTTTGGATCTTTGGAGGATGATGGAAGGGAACTTAGTGGTGGGATTGGGCCTTTGGGAGGGGGTCTAACTAGTGGTGTCTTGGGGGCCTAGCTAGGAGGTGGAAACCTCTGCATGCTGAGCTAATTAGGATCTGGGATTACAAGTGATGCTGATTGATTGCATCTCCACCCCAGCAACTGTATACTCTATTGGCCACAGCTGTAAAGAAGGCAAGTACTGTTACAGCTATAAACAAGTTGGCTAATGCTATGGCCATGGTGGCTACTGCTACAGACAGATATAGAGAGAGCATCTTCTGCCACAGAGGAGTACTACCATGCACAGGCAGTGAAGCTGGCCTATGCACAGCTTTGCTGACCACAGACATTGGCCCCAGTCTCCAGCTCACCTGAGTTACCATGGATAAGGCCACATGCCCTGTATTTCCTCACTTCCATCTCTGGCCAGCTATTGCCACCAAGTTATCACTGGGACTATAGGGATGCTCCACAGGCATGCCATGTGCACACCTTGCCTCATTATAGCTACCATAACCCCTGTAATGCTACTGCCCCCCCCCCCCCGGCTGTCCCAGGGAGACAGGATGGCAAGAAGGGAGTATGGGTCTTAAGTGGCACCTCTGAAAGGGGCAGCTTCTCCCTTCCAAGGAGTGGGGCAGTTAACACCACTGGCATCCCAGATGCCTGCACCCCAACAGGGAGGGAGTGCCATCAGTAGACATCTGCTAAGCTTTGATGGTGACCTGACTCAGCTCCCCAGCTGTGCAGAATCAAAACACTGAGCTCCTTGTGCACTTCCTGCCCACGTGCCCTCTCCCACTTGAGGGCCCAAATGCACCTCATAGGTTCCTCACACACTCCCCTCAAGCCTGCATGCATAGTTAGGTATGGTGAGGGAGGGGAAGGACATATTTAACCAGTTTAACAAATTTAACCATTGCAAGGATTGCTGCGACTCTGCTGACCGCCATCTCAAAGATCCAAACATAGCTGGAAAAGTCAGCTTGGTCAGGGAGATTATGATCAGACCAAACCTATGCCTGGCCAGGAGGTCTGAATTTCCAGCCATTGGCAGTTGGCCAGTGAGTGCATTCTGACTCTCTCACCAAGTCCCCACCCCAGCCAGGCAAAAGACAGCCCACATAAAGAGCCTGGTGTCTGTTTCCCTCCTTAAGCTTCTACCAGGATTGTTGGGGAAGATATAGCACAGCAAAACAAGGTTTTGAAGGCACCTTTTGATCTTTAGCCTAGAGGATCCCACAGGTTTCCCTTGCTTTATGCTGTATGTGCATTCCTGAAAAATGGCACTTAACTTGAATTTGCATAAAGGGAACCCACTTTACAATGTAAAAAACAGGGATACGTTCCGAGACCTCAACTGTACCGGCCCCCAGACCCATTTGTACCACTTTTACAAGACAATTTTGGTACTTACCAACAGCAGACAGTACATGCAAGCACAGGGTGGTGGTGAATATTACCATAATGGGGATGGCAACTACAACAACATGTGTCACAGAAAACAAGCAAGAAGCACAGTTCCACACAGGAGATTATATTTGGGTGTGCATCACTCCTACAATGCATTGCACAAAGCAGCTGACTGTGGCTTCCACCACACCGATTACATAAGACTGAATTTACCTTGTATATAATGAATTTTTGGTATAAAAAGACTCGTCACATAAAAGTGAATTCGCACATACAGAACCCACATAAAGCAAGAGAAACCTGTACTGTATATTAAGCTCCATTATAAGTCATAATGCCATGTTCTAATTGTGTTAATTTCCCTATAGTAAAGACCACGAGTGGCATTTACATTTTCACCCCCTGGCCTATCATGGTGAGTGATCAGTGCCTGCCCACCAGTCCCTGTGACTCCCAACCCCTGGGAGCAGGGAAGAGCCTTGACCAGTGGCAGCCAGGCAGCCTGCAAGTTTCCAAAGAACACCAGTTACAAGCAGTTAACTGAAACTTTCTCACAGCTTCTGAGGAAGCTGCTGGCCCAGTCTCCAGGGATGAACTGGGGATGAATCAGTCAGGGACTGCTGGCTAAGGGGCCGGGGGAGGGGAAGCTGGGGAACCAAGGCTGGGGCCTGGATCAGGCTCTCCCTTCCCAGGTAGGTCAATGGAATAGCAGGGACACCAGCCTCAGCTTTCCTGCCCATCCCCGTCCTGATAAGCTTCCATGGAGAAAAGCATCCAGTGGGGCATGGGGGCCACTTTTCCCCACCAGCACTGAACCTGTCTCCACTCTCCAGGGATTAGTGTGTGTGTGGGGGCAGGGGAGGTGGAAGATAGCCACTCCTAGACTCCGTGCCCCGCCCCCTCCTAATTTCTGGGGAGTGGAGGAGAGTGTGGCCATCCCCAGAGAGCCCCCAGACCTGGCTGGGCTCCAGCAACCCCCTGTTTTAGGTTGTGGGGGGAACAAGTTTGGGGGCCTGATTGAGCAGCTCAAATAGAAGTGGTGCAAATTTGAGTGAGGGCTTTTTGTCTCAATGCACATGCTGGGACATTTACTTTGGTGCAGGGTAAATTGTGCCACTTGGGACAAAATAACCCTGCCCAGCTCCTCCTGGATCTTCAGCCAGAGGGAGCCAGAGCCCGGGGCCAGCACCTGTGCTGTCCCCAGCTTTACAAAAAGCTGCCCTGGCAAGTAGCTCAGGGCTACTTGCTCTCAGGAGCTTCTGGGGCCCAGCCAATTGGTACCTGGACACACTACCCCCTGTGCGAGCTAGACTGCTGAAGCAGCCCTGAGAGTTCCCTGCACCCTCTACCCACTGCAGCAGTCTGGCAGTGGGGACTGCTGCCGGGCTCTGAGCTGCTGCACACCTGTCAGATCCAGATGGGAACTGCACAGCCAGTAGAGGCATCTGCCCCTCTGGGCCAGCTGCCAGTGAGCTGTGGCTGCAAAGTTGGCCTTTGTGGGGCACTGTACCTCCTGCCCGGCCATTTGAGCAGTTATCGCCTGGAAGATGTTCCCAGTGTGGTGGCCTGCTTTGAACTGTCAAAGCATGTCTTTGGCCAGGAGGTCAGCCACCTCCAGCTGGGTCCAAGGTGCCAGCTGTGAGCAGGCAGAATCCTGCCACTGGCCTCCCTAGCAGGAATTCTGGTGTTCCCTATTCAAAAACTGAAAAATCCCTGATAAAAATATCTGAAAATCACTGTAAAATACCCCAAAATCCATGTTCCTCCACAATTAAAGCAAAAGACCACTATATAAAGAGAGAGAATGAGAGACAGAGAGACAGTGATCAGTTGGGCAATATTTTATTGATCTATCTCCAGTGTTAAAACAATTTGGAAGCCTACCAGTGCCTCTATCAACATAATAAAGTGAATTCTAAATACCTATATGTTTAGCTGCCCCCCCACAGGGGCCAAATGGCCCCCACAGGGGCTGCCCCCCACCCCAGCCACCGGTACTTTAAACAAACAAACAAAAACAAAAAAAAGCCTCTACTCACCACAGCAGCAGGGGCTCTGGGCCCTCCTGATAAAGCTCTCCCCTGCAGCACGGGGCAATGGTGGCAATGGGGCCCAGGCTGGGGCTGTCACCCAGCCCAGCACTGTGTGGAGGGGTGGGTAGTGACCCCAATGACAGCTTCTACTGCTGGTGAGTGCAGGGTTTGTCTTTTTGTTGTTTTTTTTTTTTTAATTGCAGGGATGCTGGGGCCTGGAGGTGGGGCTTGAAGGACAGGCGGAGGATGGGGCTGAGCAGGACAGTGATCTGTCGGGGCTGGGAGAGTGGGCAGAGCCAGCGGGCGTCCCCCCCCATTGTCCCCTTCCCCCTCCTCCAGCTCCTCCACCCCCTACTTACTGGTGCTGGAGCCCATGCCCAGCTCCCTGTGGCTTGCATGCTAGCTGTCCTACACAGGCAGGCAGCATGCTTCAGCTCCAGAGCAAGGGCCAGTCATAGAGATGCTCTGGCTGCTACCAAAGATTAGTGGGTGTGCGGGGAGGAGGCAGGGGGAGGCTGCTACCAGAGCATCTCTGTAAAGGACTCAGCCTCTGGTTGCCTCAGGACATAGTCCAGAACCATGCCCTGCCCTGCTTTTTTTACTGCAGGTTTTTTTTTTATCCAGGTGTCTAATTTTGCCCCCGTGCTGCAAATTTGCAGCAAGGGGAACATTTTTCTCATTCCTGTACATTCCTTTTGCAGCATCTCAAAGGGCTTTGAGATGCCACAAGATGCATGTGTGAGCTCACCTGGACATGCCCATTGGATCCTCATGAGCTGGAGCTTCCTTCCCAGGGCAGGGGCAGTAGTTCCCCCAAAAGTGCCTTCTCTCTCTGCTCCCAGCTCTAGCATCCCCTAGAAACCTGCCCAGCACCCCCCAAACTGCAGTTCCAATTCATCAAAACTTGGGACCTTTCATTTATTTCCCCTTTATTTCTTTTGTAATTATTTCTTCTTACTATCTTCCATTTTATTCTTCATAGTGGCTGACTTCACTTTATCCCTCTTCCTCCACACCTGTTTCCTTTCTACCTCCCATTAACGCTGTGTCTCCTAGTCTCATGTTCCTGCCCCGACCCAACTCAACCCATCTCTCACACCCCTAATGGTAGAACATGGATAGAAGCCCATCCTGGCTCACCAGTCCTGTAGTAGCAAGTCACAGCTACAGCTCCTAGTCCTGTCCCTGCTCATCAGGCCTCTCATGGCAAGTCACAGTTGTGCAGGTGAGGGACAGTCAGAGAAGATTTCTAGATTAAGGGTGTGACTGCTCTAAACTCCAAGCTAGCACTAAGCCAATCAACATTTGTGCAGCTTGCAGCAAAAAGTGTAACAAGAACCTTACATTGTGAATACAACAATTTCCCCTCAGATCACGGATGTCAAAGGAATGTAATCAGAAACTACCATTCACCTCAAAACAGCTTTTTGTTATCACCTGGAGCACAGGCAATTTTAATTATATAAAATTCTGCAGTGATGCATATAAATTTGGGAAATGGTACTGGCCACTGGTGTAAACAGGATATGGAATGAGAGAAGCCATGATATGATCCAGAATGGTTTTACCTATGTTCTTATTTATTTCAATATTATAAAAGATGGTGGTTTTATTTTATAAAATTCTTCTTTTATTAAGCATAAGCCCTGATAACTTTAATTTTAATTACCTACTTAAAAACCGAAAGCCAGAAATCCACACAAGAGAATTAGGATAAAAATTTTTAGATGCCCACATTTAATAATCAGTTTTCACCTGTCATCTCCCATGGCATAAAAAAGTGTTATCAGTGAATACCACTATTTATGTTGCTTTTTAAAAATGTCAGCTATACACAATATTTTGCTTAGATCTATGTAAAGTTCCAGGTGTTGAAACTTAGCCATCTGTAATGTATGTCTAAAAAAAATCTTAGAATTCATCCCTAAAATTTAAAAAAAAAGAATCAGCATTACATCTTTCAAATTCAAGTCAAGCTAAACTATGAGGTTACTACCAATATTCCACCAATGAGTCCATAGCATACATGCCATTCAGTGCTGCTTCAGGCTTTCCTTTTTTTCATTCTTTTCTTTCTGGAAAAAGGTGACAGATGAAATCTATCATTTTAGTCCCTTCCATAAATTATGGAAGCACTGAATTTGCTACTCTGCTACAGTAGGTAAACAATTTGCAAACACTAGGATGAAATTGAAAGTTCAACCTTGTTTGAAAACCAATTACTTTTATAGTGAGGATACTGTTAGAATAGCAATAAAAATACATATATAACTACATACACTAAACAGATTCTTTACATCTTGGGCCTCATCTACTCTGTTCTTCATCCTGAGTCTCTCATATCTCTTTCTATTTGTTTGAGATCACTCATCACAAGCACCCCCCATCTATAAGGACACAACTTAGGAAGCCTTATAAATATGCTTAACTTTATACGCTGTGAGTACTTCTTCTGAAATAAACAGCACATAAATACATACATTGATACTCTGCAAGACCAGGCACCATCATAAATACCAGTGCAGCATGTAGAATTGAGCTAAATAGGTTCTTAAGATTAAATCCACAAAATTGCAACACTGACTATTACAGTGGAACCTGCAGCCAAGAATTAAGTACCAAGGCTACTTTCTACAATGCACTGGGAGAGATTCAGATACCTAAGAATGAGATACAAAAGTCTTCATGTTGAATTGCCTACTAGGAACTAACACGGAAGGAGTGTGGTGGGCTCCTGATCTTTGCTCCAATGATTACTAACTGTAAAATACTGAAATAGTTACTAGAACAAGAACTAAAATCCATGTCTTTTCACCTCCTAGGTAGTAATAAGTGAACCTCAATCATTTAGGAAGGCTATAGGTAAAGAGATGCTTGTTACTGTTTTTCTATGCACATATTCATGCCCAATCAATATTTTTGCAGAGAACACAGCTCAGATATGTGCTCCCTTTTTGAGCCCAAGCCTTGCAAAGTCTTAAGGGCAAATTTAAGTGTTTCCAAGATCAAAGTCTAAAAGGGCAAGTAGCAGAAGCAGCAATGCAAGAAGTACTCCATTTCTGTCACAGGGAGCATTAAAATGAGGTGCTATGCCCAAGGCCAAAACTTCTTTAAAAAGTGTTCATTAAGCAGTCAGCCTCAAAAAGGAGCTGGTGAAAAGTTCATGTCCCAAGCAAATTAACTGATGGGAAGCAGGAACAAGGAAACTGAAGACTCAGAGGCCAATAGTCAAGTTAATTCTAGGGAATGGGGCTGGTTGCTGCTGAGGCATTTTCAGAGCAGAATATTTTTGCTTCTATTGCTTTTGGTGATGACTAATTTTACTGGAAAATTTAGGAGAATGAAATCACTTCACACCTGTTCCTTTCTGGGACTTTTCTTTTTAGTTTTTAGCCCAAACCAAATATCTAAGATAGTTGTTAAAACTACATCTTCCTGTACCATAGCAACACTGAGGTATTCTTTTATTTTTATGTCAAATCACACATCCACATTATTGTCTTACTTCACAATAACTTTTTTTATAAGATGTAGATATTGTTGAAAATATACAATGGCCAAAAATGGACAATGAGTGTGAAGTATGGCAGAATTGTTATGGTCCATGTCCTGCTAATCTTAGGGATCTCTAGATGTTTAAGTAAAAGCATGTTAGGATCTGATGCGTGATCCACACAGTCATGCCTCCTGCCATGCCACATGTTCATGGCAGGAAGTGCGGCTGTGGGATGCAGTATCAGTTCCTATTGTGCCTTACTGCCTGGGATCTCCATCCCAGACTCTCTCTGCACCAGCAAGTAGCAAGATCCTACAGCTGTGAGTCCCATAGCTAACAGTACTGGGAGTCATGGGAACATCCCACAGTTTCTGGGACTGAGAGTTTGCAGCTCCCAGCCCAGTAGTAGCCTTGGGGCACTCTGAGAATCCCCACAGCTGTGGTACTCCCAGCTTCACATGGTGCTCCACATGGTGCACCCCTGTGGCTGGAGCCCCAGCTGATGGGGCTTCCAACCACAGGGCGAGACCCAGGGACATGTGAAAATTAAAGCTGGATAGAAGCCATCTTTAAAGTTACTGCACATTTTCCAGCTCTAACTTTATAGCACCTTGGATCTTTTTATGACATGATCGTTACCTGGCTGGTCTAAACTGAACAATTAACCAGTCAATTGTATAATTCAGGTAACATGTAGAGGGGGGCCTTGGAATAAGAGTTGATAGTACAGTATTATGATCTGATTCCATGCACGCCTCACCACGAACTACGACTTAACTTGAATTTGTAGAATAGTCCAGGGCAGTAAAGGGGATTTCATCTTTAACATGGTATATAATCAGCCATTGTAAAACATTGTTTTCCTTATAACACACATATGGAAATAATGTATGCAGTAAATATTTAGTTTGTAATAATATTTACAAGCCATCATCCTGAGCATCCAAGAGTTAAACAAACAAAGAAAAAGGAAACAAAGCTATTAACAAGCTAAACCTTCCTGGCCTATGGCATGCTAAGCAACAGCTGAACTATTCAAAAAGAGAGAATGTTCTCCCTTCACTTACTTTTTAGACTTGTATTAATAAGCCTCTAGTGATGCTACATAAACCCCCTACAGCTAGTTAATTAGCCCAGTACCAGGTGGGGTTGACAGTATCAGAACCAGTTAAATCACTTTGAAAGCATTTAATGCAGTGAGAGAAAACTTAACATAATTATTTCCTAGTAAGTGCTATAATAACGTAACTGCAAATTACATGCTAAAACACTGAAGCAAATTCCAAACATAATATGTTTCTCCATCTTATCCTCTACCCTGCATTTATTGTCTATGGTACCCAGTCTGCTTACAGAAATCTTATATTCAAACAGGTCTAGAATGGTTTCATGATAGTCATTGAAGTCACAGGCTCTTGAAAGTAAATTCCAAATGGCTGCCTACTGAAGGGTTTTGGAAATATATTGGAAATTAAATCCAGTTAACATGATGTGTATTTCACATGTTCTTGGTTATGTGTACAGTAAATTATAATTTGTACGTATCAGTGATTTATTATAGTCCTAGTCATTTGAGTTTAAATACTAAAGACTGTTTGATTTAACCAATTATGATTTAATTTTAGCCTATTTTAATATAATTTATTGATGCTTACAGTTTTAATAGTGTTGTGAAACTGGTACAAGTCCAGTGAAGTTGACCAAAATCCATCCAGATCCAAGCCTTTCTCCCATGTACAGAATTTTTCAAAATGTATTTTCTTCACATGGAGAAGTACTATATCATACTTAGTCATGTATTTACTTTGGTGAAGAAAAGGTGACATTAAGGGACTGTACATTTCTCATGTACATGGATGTAGCTTCATGTTTGGGCAAAATAGTTGATATCTGTTCATATTCAGCATAGGCAATGAACTAGAACATGGGTAACATACCTGGTTTCATTCCTGTTTGCCAAGATTTCCTTGTAAAAGTCACTTTACACTGAAAACGTAAAGTGAAACCACTACAGGTTTTAAGGCAGGTTTTCCCTAGGTTTTGCATCAACAGCCTTATATTTTCACACAAAGTCACAATGTGGTAATGTGTGACACTGCAGAAGGTATACTTCACACAAGCAAGTGTTCTCCGCACTGTATATTTGCAACATGGGCTCTAAATTTGATACCAGGAAATCCCAGTATCAAAAAAAATAAAAAATGCACACTCAAAAATGGGATGGGTCATGCTCTTGGAGCATGCCCAGAAGCAACGGGAGTCTGGATCCTCCAAGGAGACACTCTGGCAGCCAGCCAGAACATCTTTATGCCTGCTGCGTCTCCATGCTTTTCCAGCATGCTGCCTGAGAATGCTGTAGAAAATAAAAGTCAGGCATGGCTTGAAGCAGCAGCAGCAGCAGGCCCTCAGGGCATTCATGGTCTGTGGCAGGCAAAGCCCCCAGGCAGTGCATGGCTCTGGATGAATCTCAGGAGCTGCACATGTGTGGGGTTTGTGGTGGGGGTGTAGGGTTTGTGGGGGGATGTGGGGTTTGTAGGGTGGGGTGAGCCTTTGCCACATACCCCTCTCCCCTATGGTTCACATCTGCCACTAGCAGCAGCAGCAGCAGCATCAAGTGGCAGGTCCTAGGACAGTCATGGCCCACAACAGGCAGACCCCCTGGTGGCACACAGCTCTGGTCAAGTCTCAAGGGGTGCATTTGGTCTCATGAAGCCAGGCCAGTCTGCTGGTGTGCGCTTTTCATTTCAGACCAGGCTGGCTCCATGCCAGCATGTGGGGCTTCTGGCACTGTGGGCAGGAGCCATGTGCCATCAGGCCAGGACAGCTCTGTGCCTCCGCATGGGGCTTCCAGCACTCCAGTGGGGAACCACACATGGAGGCACACAGCCAGCCTGGCCTGATGGCACATGGATTGGGAGCCACAGGGACTCATACACCATCATACACCTAGCCCTAGTGACTAATGTACCTTATTTACTGACAGTTTCAGTATGAAGCATTTATGAACTATGTCAGTGCTTAATTTGCAATTTTTAAGGTACATGTGAGGATTAGTTGCTGTCCTTACATGTGATTTCCAATGGCTACTTTAAAATGCTGCATGAAGTGATGCTACACAACTGCCAGTGAAAGACATGTTAATCTGTGTGGTGTTTCAATGTCAGAAGCACATTTTTCCTCTTTTTTCTCCACAATTTTCCATCACTCCCTTCTTTCATAACTATTTCTCCTTACTGCCCCAAATGCCCGTTCCTTTTAAAAGCATTTTTAGCCAAACACCATACCAGTCCTCTGTTGTATGACCACGCTGAGATTTCCTTTTACAAATTTACACGAGACTCACAATGTTATTTATATAAAGATTTCCATGTTCAGTTTCCTGTGTTAAAATGTTGACACTTAGAAATTACAAAGGTTACTGGAGAGGCATTACCTGATAATTATCATACGTCTGCAACCTTATGCACTGCAACACTGGAATGGGCTTCCAAGAGAGGTGGTGCTTTCACCTAGCTTGGAGGTCTTCAAGAAGAGGCTAGATAGTCACCTGGCTGGGGTCATCTGACCTCGGTCCTCTTTCCTGCCAGCGGCAGGGGGTCGGACACTGTAGTCCCTTCCGACTCTACAATCTATGAATCTATGAAACACTGTAAAACTTTAACGCAGCCGTGCTTTCAGTTTGAACTGCTTCTAGAAGCTACCGCTATACTAGAACTTCAATTTTTTTCTGACAGAGAGTCAGCAGTACTACTTTATTGCCAGAAGGGTTTGCTTGTCTTGGATTCCTGCAAAACTGTTCAACATATACACCAAGTGCAAACTTTGCTTATTAGGATGGGCTAAGTGAGGTAGGCATCCTGATGGAAATCATGTGATATTTCTTCTATGCACTTCATTAGTTAAGCCTTTCTGGCTCGTCTGGCAAAGGCAGCACAGCCAACCAGAAACCATTTCAAGTGAAGGCACTGATCAAACTGAAAACTCCAGAAGCTTTGGCTGCAGCAGCAGAGGCAACCAGCAGCAGAAAAGATTATGCATTAGTGGTCTCAATAATGGGCACTGACACAAGGGGCTTTCTTTTGCATGTTTGGCCCCTTAAAGTGCTCTATAGCCATGCCCTTTCAGAAGTGCATGGCTGCAGAGAGCTTTAAAAGGGACCAATCCCATGACAATCTGAACCCCTCATTACATGAGGGTTCAAATGAAGGCACTTCAAAGAGGAGTACCTTCATCAACTTGTGCCAGCCTACACTGGGAGCGATCCACCAATCCATCCACCCCACCCTCCAGTGCTGGCTGGGAAAACCCCAGCCTGAGTTCCCTCCACTCATTTCCCCACTCCCAGTCTGAAGATAGCAGCAGAGCTGGGAGGGGAGGAAAGAGAAAAGGCTAAGGGAGAGTGGCTGCAGATTTGTAGCTGTTCTAAACTTTAGCTCCATCCCCCAACCTCAGGACACATCAGCAAATGTCGGTTCGGTAAGGGAGATTTCTGTAACTTATGGCACTTGCTTTAAAGTGCCATGGGTTACAATGGGGAGCTGCATGTCTGTCAGTGCCCAATAAGTCAGAAACTTAGCTACTGCTTTCTGGAGAAAATTTCTTTTGGGGGTTTACCTTCCAAACATACCAGTAAAATTTGATGTTGATTGGCTAGACTCTAAGGGCACGCCCACAGACGCAGGCATGTGTGCTTGCAGGAGCTCAAATAGAAGCAACACAAATTTGAGCTAGGAATTTGTCTCAGCACATGTGCCTGGACATGCACTTTGGTATGGGGCAAATTCTGCCGCTTGGGGAAAAATAATCCTGCCTACTCCCGGATCTGCAGCCAGGGGCATGTAGAGGCTGGGACCAGCACCTCAGCACCTGTGCTGGCCCCAGCAGTACAAAAATCTGTCCTGGCCAGCACCTCAGGACTACTTGCTCTCAGAAGCTTCTGGGGGAGGAACCTCTGGGAGGAAGTTGGCCATGCCCCTTCCTATCCTAGGCTGTTGTTGCAAGCTTGGTCTCAGGAGCTTCTGGGAGAAGATGGCCAGGCCTTTTCTTGCCTCTGGCTACTGCTAGCTGCTGGCTTCATCTCAGAGTTTATGGCAGTAAGTTAACCGCACCCCTTCTTGCCGTGAGCTGCTGCTGATGCTGCTGTTGCTGCCCCCTCCCATGGGGGAGGTCCTCTGCTGCATGCTGCTGCCCCCCCTCGATAAGGGGCCCACTGCACTGCACCACACCCCAGCACCGCCCCCCTGCTTCTGCACCCCTGTTCCAGCCTGCTGCCCAGCCCACTGCCAAGCAGCGGCTGGGGGACAGCCTGGGGAGGGAGCCTGCACTACCTGTGGGCCCCTCACCCACCGTAACTGATGGAGCTTAAAGGTGCCTTGCCTGATCTAGCTGCCTTGGCAGGCCACCCCCACCACCTTCACCTCCACTTTCACCTAAAGCATACCCTGAGTGGCTGAACTGGATGGCTACTACCACCACCACTGCTGTTGCTGCTGCTGCCATTGTTCTGCTGCTGCCCTCTCTCAGGAGAGGGAGATTCCTGCTGCACCACCTTGCACCACCTGATACCACATCTGCACTGGATTACTCCCTAATTGACTGATTGCTACTGCACTCCTGCACAGTTGCCTCACTCCATCTGATCCTGCTTTGTTTTCCTGCCTACTGCTTTGCAGGTGAGCACCTGGCTGGAGGCCTGAGGGGCTCCTGGATAGATATTCAACAAAAAAAGTCCCTTCACAACTCCAGCCATCTTTCACATCTGCCTCAGCAGCCTTCCCTCTGTGTTTTTTGCCCTTGTGTAGTAAGTTTGCCCTCGTCGGCTTCGGCCACCAGGACAAGAGGTGCCAACGGTGCAGCTACAAGGTAGAGAACCTCCCCCACATTCTGTGCAGCTGTGAGCCTCACTCCAGAGCCTGGCAGCTCTGCCGCAATGCTGTCCAGGACCACCTAGTGAGGGCCATCCCAGCCGCAGCGGGGAAGATCTCCATGAACCGCACCGTCCTGGGCTGTGAGAGCCAGATGCAACCTGACATCATCATCATGAATGAAGAGGCCAAAAAGGTCATGATCATGGATGTAACCATCCCCTTTGAGAACCAGTTAAAAGCCTTCACTGATGCCCAATCTTGCAAGCGGGAGAAGTACGCCCCACTGGCCAACATCCTGAGGGGCCATGGCTACAACATGATGGTCTACACACTCATCGTGGGAATGCTTAGAGCCTGTGACCCCAGCAACAAGAGCGTCCTGCATTCCTGCCACGTCTTCCACTGCTATGCCAAGCTGATGCACTACCTCATGGTGTCCAACACCATCCATTGGTCCCGTGACGTCTACGTGGGACACATCATGGGCCACCACCAGTACTCCGACCCCACCAGATGAACCGCCACTGGACAAGACCCAGAGGGGACCGCCTGAACCCCTCCTCTGCACCAGATGGACTTTCACTTTAAGAGGATTCTTCAGCAATGGATGACCCACTCCACCCAAAGAGTACCCCTGCGATGAGACTCTATATGGACTGAGACACTTTCTTTGAACCACATCCTCCACCATTGCGGACCATTGTAATGGGTTTGCGTGTATCTATCTTCTTTCTCTCTCAGCGTCACGAACCCCCTTCCCCCTCCCCCCTCCCCTGGGTTTAGTTGGCTAACATTGTATTTCCTGTGACCTAGTTGTGTTCCCCTCCTCACCCCCATCCCTCTAATGTTAATGCCTTGCTCGCGTGATATGTATTTCCTTACCGGCTTTGTCATCTTTTTTTGGATTTACAATCCTAAACATTTACTAATAAAAGTCAATCAGTTCTGTGGTCCACTCCCCCTGCCCTGGTGTTTGTTGTGTGGCTGAGAAAGCCAGCTTGAGTTTCCCCAGCATGTGTGTGTGTTCCTCCTCCCCCACATTCCCAGAGCATAGCCCTCCTGGTTTTCTTCCTGTGGGGCTGTAGTTCAGTGAGCTTCAGCCCCTTCCTCCCTATTCCCCTTCTCCCCCACAACCCCAGCCTGCCCTTATTAGATTTACCAGCCCCACTGGATATTTTGTTTTTCTTTATTGTCTTCCCCACCCTCATGTGAAACAACAGCAGAGCAGGAACCTTCTGGGAGGAGAAGCCCCCACAGAGCTTCCTGCAGCCCCCACTGAGGGCAGATCCCAGCCAAACCCCCAAGGAGATGCATGCCCCTGCAGCCTCCACCCTGGAGGCAGAGTCCAACCAACCTCGTCTGGGGGTAGAGAAGCCTGCAACCTCTGCTGCAGGGGCAGGCAGGACTCTAGCAGGGAGCCAACAGGGCCAGGGGGTCTCCCCTGGCCAGCACCTCCCCCCTCAGAGGGTTTCCCAAGCCCCCTCTCCCGTCATCAAGGAACAAGGGCAAGGGCAGTGGGAAGGGCTCCTCTTCAGCCCCCTCCAAAGCTGGGGGTGGGAAAGGCAAGGACCCTGCCCTGAAGTCTAGACCATCAGCTCCTGAGGTGACCAGGTGCACTACACCAGCCAGCACACCCACTTGGCTTGTCCCTGGCTGTAGCCCTGGCCCTGCCAATGCAGCCCCTTAGTAGGGGAACCACAGATATGCACAGGTAGCTGTGGGGAGACTTAAAGCTGGGGTCCTGGACCCTCTACCACTGGCCCTTCCAGCTCAGGTGGTGGGGTCCCTTTTCCAGCACTCATCTGTAGGCACAGGGTGAAGTGCTAACTACCCAGGCAGGAGAACCTGCACTTTGAGACCTGGGTGCCGGCCCTGGCTCAGGTAGTGGGGGCCTCCAAAATTATGGAGGCCTCCTGCTTTCATGGCAAGGGGGTCCTTTTTCTTGCCTCGGAGGCCACCACGCAAAAGGCGGTGGAGAGGAGGCTTGTGGTGGAGGGCAAATACATACCCTTCAAGCCTCTAAAAGAGCTGGGGACTAGGGTGGTCCTCAGCTCCATCCGTCCCTATATCCCTATTTGGACCCTATCCCCCAACTCCAAACCCTGGGGAGAGTTCTCTCTCTGGTAGTGGCCCTCTCACTGGGGTGCCAAGACCCTGGCCTCCACCACGTGTGCTCTTCCCATCACCAGGTTATGATACAGCTGGTGGTGGGAGCATGGCTGGAGGCTGAGTGGTGCCTGGCAGTTCCTTTTCAGGGGGCCCTGGTGAGAGCTTTCTACACAGTGAGGGACCTGCAGTGCTTCTAGTGCCATGCCCCAGCACACTTGCATCACAAGTGCCCCATGGGCCAGGAGGAGAGGGCATCTGCAGTGCCCACTGGTGAGAAGGGAGCCCCTGCCACCAATACCCCTCCCCTATCAGGCCCCTCTTGCACCCCAGACACATCATCCAGCCCCCCTGTGAGCTCAGGGGACCCCACCACCAAACCAAGTTTGGTGTATTTGGTGTATTATCTCTACAAAATACTAATAGACAGGAGCTTCTGGGGCCTGGGCAATTAGTATCTGGGGACACTATCCCTTTTGCCAAATGGACTGCTGAAGCAGCACCCCAAATTCACTTCTTAAAATACTGAAAAATCCATGTTCTTCCACAATTGAGATAGAAAGAGAGAGCTCAGATGGACAATATTTTATTGCTATATTTACAATGTTAAAGCAGTTTGGAAGCCTACCAGTGTCTCTATCATCATAATAAAATAAATCCTAAATATCTATGTTTTATGTTTGCTTTTGGTTTCCTTATCACATGGTGGGTGTGTGATGGGGGGATGTGAGGGTTGCAAAAGTGGGGTGAGGGGGTGGGGAGTTGTGGGTGGGTGTGGAAAGATATGGGAAATGTGGGTCAGTGTGTGGGTAGGTGTGGGGAGGGCTGTGGGGGGTGGGCCTACTTAGGAAGGGTGGGTTCCTTGCCCACCACACAGTGCAGCCCCTGCACACAGCACATGGACTGCCCCACCTGCAGGGTCCCAGCCCCCTGCTCACTTGGGAGGCTGGATATGAGCAGGAGAATGAGCAGGGCACTGGAGATGAGTGTGGGAGTCATCAGGAGGCTGGAGACAATTAAGGGATTCCCTGCTGGGCTCCAGCCTCCTGATCGCTCCCCCTGATCACTCCCCCACTGGGCTCCAGCCCCCCACAGTACCCACAGCTTGCCAGCAGTGGAAGCAGAGATTGGGGCACTCAGAGCCTCATGGCATGGCCCCATCACAGGGCATCAGGGCTTGGCCCTGGCTGTCTGGCAGCCATGTTGCTACTGCTGTATTGCGCAGTTGTGGCTAAGTTTGGCATGGCACCACACACAGTCAGGTAGCTTGGGGGTGCTGCGGCTGTCACCCAGGGCTTGATGCCACTCAGGCCAAGTGACCCCAAGCTTCCAGACAGCACATGGTGCCCTGCTGAGCCAAGCCACACCCATGGGATGCAGCAGCAGCAGCAGCGCAAGTGCCAGGTGGCCAGGGCTAAGCCCTGCTGCCCCCCAAGACCCTTCACTGTGCAGGCAGGCTGTGCCATGTGGCCGTAAGCAACCCTGATGGCTGCTGCTGCAGCTGGTGAGTGTGGGCTATGTGGTCGGGGGCAGAATCAGGTTGGAGAGTGAGTTTGGGGGCTAGTAGAATGAGCAGGGGCTGGGGGAAGTGATCAGGGAGCTGGGGAAGTGATCAGGGAGCGACGGGATGTTGGGGGAGTGAAGGGGGTTGGGGCCAGGTGGGGGCCACCCTCCCCCAGTGCCCCCCAGCCACTACTTACCTGGCACAGAGCCCAGGTCCAGGTCCCTGCAGCCTGCACCACTGCTTGCTCTGCAAAGGCAGGCAATGTGCTTCAGCCCTGGGGCAAGGGCCAGCCAAAGAGACACTCTGGCTGGCTACCAGAGCAGCTCTGTGGAGGACCCAACCTCCAGTTGCTTTGGGACATGGTGCAGAACCATTCCCTGCCCTGCTTTTTTTCCCCAGGGTATTTTTTGATACCTGGTGTCACAACCCAAGGGTGTGATTTTTGTTTGTGTGTGCTTCAGCACTTCTGAATTATTTCCCGCCATTTGTAGCTTTCTTTGCAGGGTGCATTTCTTCATTGCAACACAGAAATGCACATTGCAAGGAGTTCCCGCCATTTGTATTCAGATTCGTGCCTCACTATTAGCCAGTTCTAAATTATTCCTATGTGGCAGCTAGCAATTGGCCTGCTAGCCGTATAAGAGGCTTGAGTGGTTTCCGCCCAAGTTGGAGGACTCCACGAACATCAGGAGGAGGAGACTTCACGTCTCGTGAAGATCTCTAAGCGCTGTGGAGCCCATTGGACCCAGCATGTATATCAAGAAGGCAACAGGGGTCTGATCAGCCTCTCACCTCTCCCCATCACCAAACGATCCCTTGACGTACCCTTCCCTGCACGCAAAGTTCCACAGAGCCTAGCAAACTTCATGTGAGTGAAGCCAGAGCTCTGTCCAAGTCCTTAAACTGGGACTTAAGCGAAGTTTTTCTGGAAGTTTTCCAGCCTGCACCGTGACCATCTACGGTGTAAGTAAATAATCTTAAATCAACCATTAAGTGTCCATGCCTAATTCTAGCATGCCGCCTGTCTTCCCCAACCTGGCATGTCCGAGCTGCTGGCCACAGCCCGCCACACGAAAAAAGGGGCCTTGGACTGCTCCCGGCCCGCACATGGCAACGAGGATGGGATCAGGGGAAAGCACACTGGAGCTAGAATTAGTTAAGAACTGCCCTTGGTGCAGTGGAAAATGCCAAGTAGAAAGCTTTATGGAACTGGGGGCGCATATCGCTTACCACCAGGTGGGCGGAACGGGTGAGAGGTTTATCAGCGGACGTCTTTTGCTGAAGGGAGAAGAAGAAGCTTCCGAAGACAGAGCCCCAAGGGAGAGGGAAGTGTATCTGCACCCCGTGGCATTCGGGTGTATAATGGGTGATGAGCAGGTCCTGTTCAGGCCCCTCGATACTGTGTCCCTCGCCAGAGTCCACCCAGCGGGCGAAGTAAACCCGACCCTCACCCAGGAGTGTGCCCATTGCCTAAGATGTGCTCGGGAGAGTGAAGAACTGGTGCCGATCGACCGGTTCGCCCCCTTTATGCTGGCGACTAGATTAAGGGATCGCGACCTTCCATCCGAGCTCCACGAAGATCTGGAGACGGAGGAACGCACCGTGGATGAGAGGGAGGCCCCACAATACGACAAGGGGGGAGTGTTAACTGCAACTTTTCACACTGTAACCGATCTAATGCAGAAGAATTTAAGTTTAAAAGCCCAGCTGTGTATGGCCGTTCGAGCAGTCAAAGAAGCGGCTGTGAAAGAGAATCCTGAAATGCCACGACAAGATGGCACCGAGCAAGAGGGAGACCGCGTGGAAGAACCGGAAGAGAAGGGTGGAGCTTTGGACAAACCCGCAAGAGTTCGGTCAGCGACTCCGCCCACCGACGCAGCGTCGTTTCCGGTGACCACGCCTTCTTGCCGACGAAAGGGAGAATTGAGCAGAGGAGTGCATCCGCCCCTCCTGCCTGAAGCAATAACAGCAGCAATGACTCCCGCAGCAGTAGTCCAGCCTGTAACAACATTGACTCCTGAAAGAGCAGCTCGTCCTGTAACAACTATCAACCCAGCGACTGATGCACAAGATGCTGCCACCAGTCGCATTTGTGCTTGGACAGAGTTACAACAGCTGTACAAAGAAACTGAAATGGAGTCTGACAAGGCTATAGTCTCATGGCTAGAACTCATGTCCATGGAGTTTGAGCTTAACTAACTGCCTTGTTGTATGGAACTTTTGTAAATATTTTGTTATATGTTAACTTATTTTTTGAGAGTTTTGTTTACAGATCCGGAATTCAGAGTGCGTGGTGAAGAGAAGCCCCAAGAAGGATAACATCATCGGAAGAAGTGAGGGCCTGATGCACGACTTCGCCATGATGCCCACTGAAGCCCTGATAGTGCAGTTTTTTGTTATGAATCTGATTATGTGTATATGTATTTGCGTTGGTTATTATTTGGTTCAATCCCTAGAGGACGAACTTCTTATGTTAGTGGATTTTGTGTTTCCCCTTTTTGTTCGACGGCCCGTGATAAAAGCTCTTGATTACTCGAGTGACGAGCGTGCAGCATAATTCAGCTATGCCTTCAGCAAGGGGGGATGTCACAACCCAAGGGTGTGATTTTTGTTTGTGTGTGCTTCGGCACTGCTGAATTATTTCCCGCCATTTGTAGCTTTCTTTGCAGGGTGCATTTCTTCGTTGCAACACAGAAATGCACGTTGCAAGGAGTTCCCACCATTTGTATTCAGATTTGTGCCTCACTATTGGCCAGTTCTAAATTATTCCTACGTGGTGGCTAGCGATTGGCTTGCTAGCCGTATAAGAGGCTTGAGTGGTTTCCGCCCAAGTTGGAGGACTCCACGAACATCAGGAGGAGGAGACTTCACGTCTCGTGAAGATCTCTAAGCGCTGCAGAGCCTATTGGACCCAGCATGTATATCAAGAAGGCAACAGGGGTCTGATCAGCCTCTCGCCTCTCCCCGTCACCGAACGATCCCTCGACGTACCCTTCCCTGTGCGCAAAGTTCCACAGAGCCTAGCAAACTTCATGTGAGTGAAGCCAGAGCTCTGTCCAAGTCCTTAAACTGGGACTTAAGCAAAGTTTTCCTGGAAGTTTTCCAGCCTACACCGTGACCATCTACAGTGTAAGTAAATAATCTTAAATCAACCATTAAGCATCTGTGCCTAATTCTAGCATGCCACCTGTCTTCCCCGACCCGGCATGTCTGGGCTGCTGGCCACAGCCCACCACGTGAAAAAAAGGGCCTCGGACTGCTCCCGGCCCGCACACCTGGAACTCCAGGTATCAAATTTTGAGCCCCAGCTGCAAATTTGCAGCAAAGGGAATATTTTTTTGTTCCCAGCACGCATCTTGCAGCATCTCAAAGGAGTTATAAAAGTAATACTAATAATAAAAATAACTGATAAATATAAATAGATTTTCAGACTGACTGAAAATTTCAACTTGAAATTTTGATGTCTGGTTTGCAAATTTTTAACGTGAAATATTAGAAATAGACAGAAAAAATCTTCCTCGGTCCCTCCTATCTTGTGCTGTTGGCATATTGATCAATCTGAACAGACAGCCCAGAAAGAATGGAGGAGGAAGAGAGCCCATGTCTGAGAATGTAAGTTTGGATTACTTTTTCTTCATAGATTCTCTGTCACCCATTCAGCAGCTGAAGACAGCTGAAAGCTGATTGACCGCATGTTCCATCCCTTCCCCCACCAATTGCTTTTGGAGTGCTTCCCTTTTAATGTCTGATTTATAAATTCTTATCATCACACTTCATAAAAGAAAACCATAATGACTCTAATAGGACAGCTGTGTCACTGTGGCTACAAACAAGAAATTATTTTTCTGACAGGATCAGTTGTGCTGTGATGCATCTCAGAACAGCTGATCCAATTGACTGGCAAGTACAGATATTGACCCAGAGCCATTGTCCTGCAGGATCAGGTTGCTGCTGCCCCTCAGGCTTCAGGGTCCCATGTGCCAAGACCTGACCCCGCTTGCTGTACCCCACAAATCTTCGGCCTTGGGTAGCTGAAGACCACAGGCAGCCCCATGCTGTGAGGATCACACCATAAGCAAACAGACATCCTCCATGATAAGGCATCACAAACTGTTACCAGGAATCATTGTGCAAACATTTTTGGTAATTGGAGGCATGACAAGGGGAAAAGACATCTATTTACTCAAGTTTTGTGCCACAGCAACTATTTTTCTGGTACAACAAAGACTATGTCTGTTTTCAGTCTGTGAGGTAAATATCAGTTTTAAAGTAATGATAAATGTTACTCCTAGTTGGTATTCAGAGATTTTTTTTAATGAAATAATTCATCTTTTCTAAGTTTGATGTGTACATTTAGACTGAGCTTCATATTTGTCCCTGCCGCATTTTTCATGAGCAGTTAATGAAATGATCATGAAAAAAAATTCTGGCTGTTGTTCAAGAAAGCTTAATGGAAATGTTTGTGTCACTTATTCTGAGACAAATGTCTGTGAATGAGTGATTCTTCAATAGTTCATAAACACTGTATATTTCACTTCAGGCTTATTGACACTTGGTTCTATACTCAACAAATTTTACATGTTTAAACCCCGATTCATGAACAAACAAGATATGACTGGCCTGAAAAATACAATTCGTGATTGTTTCAGTTGGTCCTTTCTTTTTTCATGAATAACTTGGGGTTTTGCTGGACTCCAGCCAAGGAGGTTTGAAGTGAGGTGACCTATGTAAGTTAAGTACTGAAAGAGCTGGTACCCCTGAAGACTTGCTGATGGGGAAGCACCAATTAATTAATGCAGTGTGTCATTCATCTTCTATAACCCACTAGTAGGTCTGTGCAAAGCTTCGGTTGCTGATTCAATTTGGAGGAGATTCAGCCCAATTTGGCGACTAAATCTCTCAATCCATATCTAATCCGGAGATCAATTAAATGGTCTGAATCAATTCAGAGTCTCCCCTTGCCACCGCAGGGAGCTAGACCCAGGCTCTGTGCTGGTAAGTAGGGAGCAGTGGGGGGGAATGGAGGAGGGGAGAGGGGGCAATGGGGGAACCCCCACCAGGACCCATCCCCTTCCTGCTCCCCAGCCCCCTGAGCATCCCACAACCCCCACCCAGACCCAGCATTCCAGCACTTAAAAAAAAAAAAAAGCAAAAAAAAAAGCTCCACACTCACTGTTTGCTGCAGCAGCTCTCAGGGCCTCTGGGGCCTCATGGCAGAACCCCCCTCCCCCCCCCCATGCAGTGTGGGATAGTGGGGAGTGCTCTTCCAAGCCTGGCAGAAGCTGGTGAGTGTGGGGCTTTATTTTTTTTTAAATGTACCAAAATGCTGGGGCTGGGTGGGACAACCATTGATAGGGCTGGGAGAGCAGGCGGGGGATGGGGCCTGTTCAATTCGGAGATTGGGCCTATTCGGTGGCAGCTGAATCTCCAACTCAGATTTGGCTAAATTGATTTGGGACAGTGATTCAAATCACTGAATCTAATCCCTGTCCCCAAATTGGCCAAATCCGAATCCAAAGTGAATACTAGCCACTTCATACAGGCCTACCCACTAGTAGCCTAAGTTCAGCGGCACCGAAGTAAATTAATTCCCCTGAAAATGGGTCTACATCCCGACCCCAATCAGAGGTAGACCTATATAAAGAACACTATGCAATCAGGTAAGTTGAACAAGATATATATATTATGAAACAAATCCACAATAAAACACCTGCACAACAACTGCCCAATGCAATTCCTGTAACACCCAAACTGTAATACACAAAATCAAGCCAACAACAATGACACGGTTACAAACTCCAAGTAGCCTAAGGTCAATCAATAATAATTATTGTCAAAGACGATCAAAGTTAGGACCATACAAATCAAGCTCTATATCTAATTAGGTTTCAAGTTGCTTACTGACAAGTATCATTCAGAGGCTGATAGAGCTTTCCTCTGGAGGCAGGCAGTTCGTAGAGTGTCCATGTGTTTGAACAGATAAAGAGAGAAAGCTGCAGATGTTCAGCTGCTCTCTGTGTCTTCACCATAGCTGCTCTTCCTCCTTCTTCTGGGAATCCCTTTTATCCCCTATCGTGACCTCATCACTAAGGTTCCACCAGGAGTAGCCCCATTGGCTGCTTTCAGATGACCTAAAATTGATTAGGTGAGGGATCTAGTAACCTGACCTGCAGTGGCGAGAAACTTGAGACAAAGAGGAGCAGGTCCCATCCATCCCCCTCCCCGCTGGAATGTCTCCAGCCCTGTTACCATGGAGATCCCTGTTACCATCCAGAGCTTGTGACCAGAGGGAGACAGGCAGGCAGAGAGGTTGATTCCTCCACAGTTCCAATCTCTAGTCATCCCACAAATGTGTAAACACACCAGAACTCCACTGTTCTTCACCCCACCTGATCCTTTCACCCAAATACATAGGTGAATAAATTATTTTAAAAATATGTGTTAGAGTGCACCTGGTGACTAATCCCTCATTCCTAAATGTACTGTTACCTACGAGGCCATCAGTTTAAGTTCTCCTGGTGGGAAGAGCAACGGTGGGAGGTTATAGAGTACAGCTATTTGTGTGGCAAATGTGAACAACACAATTTAGATAATTGCTGAAATTCAGGTTTGTAGTCAGATCAAGATTTCAATTGTTTTTCTAAGTGTGCAGGTGTTTGGATTTGTGCTTTTGATTGAAGTCTATCATTAAATATTATTTGAGAACATATTCAGGTTGGGGTCCCAGGCACTTGTATTCTATTCAGTATGTTATCATATTTAATTAATAACAATTGTGAAATTTAATTTTACCATAATGGATATTGTCATACAACTCATGAAAGATGTGGTGTCTGCAGTAGAAAAGTTGAACAATAACCATTAATGATAGAAGAGCTGTAGTAGGTTATGAACAAATGAATAAATCATACCTAGTTAATAGTAGCCAAATGAGTGAATATCCTGCATGAAACTGCTTAAATTCCTGTGGTATAAATTATACTTGCTGCGGGACAGGAGCAGACACCTGAGACAGTTACCATGTAATACCTAATGTGGTATTTGTACCTGTGACCAGTCACTACTGACCCATTCTTTTTTGGACACAGTGCAGGCCTTCTCATCTACATACCCAGCAGGTCCTGTTGTGCCTCCCAGGGCACCTATACATGTGCAGCAAGGTTGCTTCAATGTGCTGTAATTACAGTGCATTGCAACAGACTTGATTAATTTAGTCTGCTGGAGCATGGTAATTACTGAGCTCCAGCAGACTCCAGCGTCTCATGTATCAGAGTCCCCACACTGAAAAATGGTGGCAGGGGTGCTTTAACTAAAGCTCATTTAATGATTAATCAAGTCTGTTCCAACATGTTATAATTACAGCATGTTGAAGCAGCCACACTGCACGTGTATAGGCACCCTGGGAGGCACAGCAGGACCTGAGAGGCAGAGCAATTTATACACATGCTCTGGGAGGATAGGAGGGGGGGCACTTTAATTAAAGCGGCTCTGAAAACTGTTCTAATTAAAGCGCCTTCCCCCATTCCCTCAGCACGTGTGTAAATGCCCCCACTTACCTGCCTCACTTACCTGCCACACCTTGATGTTCTATCAATGGATGGGTCTCTGAGTAAAGAGGTCCCTTCTGACTCTGTGTAGCATCTCTCAAACTGAGACTGCCCCTTCCCAGGGTCTCTTGGTGCAGTCTTTCATAGTGGGTCTTTCCCTCTGTAATCCTTTTTTCACATTACTTATCCTGGTAACTTGCTTCTCTGGCCATCTCTGGCCATTTTTCACATTACCTATCCTGGTGTCAGCTTTTCTGGCTATCTCTGTCAGGAGCTCTGTCCTCTTCCACTATCAAAGATCTCTGTCCCTTACTGCTCAAGCCCTTACCTTAGGGGTAGGGCCTTAGGCTGTTCTCATTTTGCTTCAAAGATCCTTCCCTTTCTTTCTCATAAAGGGGACAAAAGGGGTCCCTGTTACAGTGTACACCCTTTTTATGTCAGCATAATTTGTTCACCAATCCATATCCTTAGTCATCTTTCTGTCTCCTCTTACAGCATAAACAAATTGGTTTTAAGCGTATTGTTCCTATATTGCAACTGTTGAGAGAAATCCTATTGTATGTTTTATTTGCATTGTAGATTTTGAATAAAAATCAAACTACACTTACACAATATAAAATCCAATTACATTCCTTATCTTCTAGAGCTGACCTAGTCCAATATTAGGTATCTACTTCATCTCATTTTTATCCCCTTTCATTCATGCATTTCTATCCATTTGAAAAATAATTTACACAACACTGAAATATGATGGTAATAAACTGCAAACAAAAGTTACCTCAGACAAAAAATGTGTAGCATTCTTTGCTATTTTTCAGCATCTCTCATGAAGCAAAACATTTTTATTTCTGTTTTCTATGCCACACCTTTATTTTATTTGCATTACTTGATTTCTGTTTACATTTGTTATTTATACACCCACAAAAGAAAAGGCTGAGGTCCAGTACACTCACACTATGATTTTTTAATGAAAAAAATCCAGTTCTTCTCTTTGTCTTTAAGGGAAGACCCACTTCTGTATATACAATTCAAAGAAGGGAGAGAGGTTATACAGACCACAAAAAGACAAGGTACATAGGACCCACATTTCCTGGCTCTTAATCCTGTGACTTTGATTATTTCCACAATAATATCAGATTTACCTGAATCCAAGACAAATTTGAATTTAAGATGACCCCCTCACAATAATTAGATTCTATACATGGAAATTTATAAATGTATTATGATTTTCTATGTAAAGAATAGAATTATCGGAGAGTTGTTTTAAATGTGCCCCTCCCACCACTGCAGCAGAAAAAGCAGTGACAGGGGGGTCAGGTGGTGGGAAGGCCATGTGGCTTGGTGGTGTGGGAGCCAAGCTGCCTGCACTCTGCTGCCTGTCCCCCTCCCCCTGACACCTGCCTCCTCTGCCTCCCCCACTACTTACCCCTCCCATGCTTGCACCCTCTGATGCCTGGTCCCGAACCTGACCCCCCTGCTACCTAACCTCTCACTGCTTCTGTACCCTCCATCTACCTCCCACCACCACAGAAGACTCTGTAGAGCTGGGGTTAGTTTTAAGGGTAGGCAAAGTAGATGGCTATTCACATCCATCAAAAAATAAGGAAGCAAAACATTTACAAAAGTATTTTTTTTTCTTTGCCAGCAGTAATTCCTGTTAAAATTGACCAGTTGACAACCCTGTGGAACCTTTCAGACAACAGAAGATAGCAGGTAGCACTATATTTGGATGGCTCAGTTCCTACTTGGTTGTTTCACATTTCCTATATTTCCTTGTGCACAAATGTAGTCAGGTAATAATCTTCAGTGAAAATTGTCATAATTGAAATGCATAGTAATACTGACAATCTTTGATGAAAGCAGAAATATCTTTCTACAGCTGATAGACTAAAAAAAAGCTGAAAGAGAAGAAAAAGTGAAAATAAGTAAATCACTTTTAAGGTTTCTGAAATGAATTGTTCTATTTAATTTCATTAATCAATACATCATTGCTCATAATACTGAAGTTTTTGTTTCCTCTGATAGTTCTGAAAGAAGAGAAGAAGAAAATTGTAGTGGAATGTGGTCTGGGGGATCTGACCCACTGATTGAGGTAGCATCTGGAACCAGGGGATGAGCCAGAGAATTGGAACAACTATGTTAGACTGTGGTGTGGGCAGTTCAGAGGCCAGGGCTAGGAAGCTGGGGTCAACTAAAATGAACTAGAGTGCCGAGCAGTCCAGAAGCCAGGAATAGGAGGTAAGCCAATAGTCAAAAGACAAAGTCAGGAAATGGAGGGGACAAAGTGAGGGTCAGGAGGGAAAGGAGGAACCAGGAGATGAGTCAAACTTTGAGAGTAAAACAGAAACTTACAAAGGATGGAAGACAGGAACCATCACTAAGGGGGAGTATTCTGTACTGGTCCATACCTGCAGGGAGGGAACCAGGAAAGCCAAGGCTGCAACCAAACTCCAACTGGCTACATGTATCAAGGACAATAAAAAGTCCTTTTTCAAATATGTGGGGAGTCAGAAGAAAAGCAAGGGTAACATTGGACCCCTGCTAAAGCAAATGGGACAACTGACAAATGACACCCAGGAAAAAGCCAACCTGCTTAATGGGTACTTTGTGCCATTTTTTCACCAGCCCAAAGTGACCATCCTGCCTAACATGCTGTGGAACGGCTGGGGTGAGGGTGAATTTATACCCAACATCAGTGTAGACCTTGTAAAGGAACACCTTAAGAGGCTGGACACCTTCAAGTCAGCTGGTCCTGACAGTTTGCACTGCAGAGTACTTAAGGAGATGGCAGGCATCATAGCCCAACCCAGCAAGGATATTCAAGAACTCATGGTGAAGTACCCAAAGATTGGAATAAGGCCAATGTGGTGCCTATCTTCAAGAAAAGTAGCAAAGTAGGTCCAGGGAACTACAGGCCAATCAGATTGACCTCAATCCCTGGGACGATTGAGGAAAAAATTATTGAAGAGACCATTCTTGACAAACTGGCTGATGGCAAGATCCTGAGGGACAACCAGCATGGGTTTGTTGCGGGTAGGTCTTGCCTGACCAAGCTCATTTCCTTCTATGACCAGGTGACATATCACCTGGACAAGGGAGAAGGGATAGACATCATATATCTGAACTTTAAAAAAACCTTTGTTCTGGTGTCCCATGATCTCCTCATGGAAAAATTGGCCAACTGCAGCCTTGGCTATATCACAGTCTGATGGCTGGGGAACTGGCTCTGACGTTGGACCCAGAAAGTAGTAGTCAATGGAATGGAATCATCATGGTGCTCTGTGACCAGTGGTGTCTCCCAAGGCTCCATCCTTGAACCTGTACTCTTTAACATCTTTATTAGCAATGTGGACATTGGTGTTAGAAGCACACAAGTTCGCCAAAAACACCAAACTTTGGGGTAGAGCATCCACACCTGAGGATAGGCTGGTGATTCAGGCTGACCTTGATAGGCTTAGAAAGTGGGCAGATAAAAACCTGATGACATTCAATACAGATAAATGCAAGGTACTCCACCTTGGGGAAAAAAAATCTGCATCACGCTTATAGGCTCAGCAGTCACTAACACCACAGCCAAAATGGACTCGGGGGTCATGATTGACCACAAGATGAACATGAGCCACCAATGTTATGTCACAGCTGGTAAAGCAAACAAAACTCTGGCTTGCATCCATAGATGCTTCTCAAACAAATCTCAGGATGTCATCCTCCTGCTGTACTCAGCCTTGGTGAGGCTGCAGCTGGAGTACTGCATCTAATTCTGGGCTCCACAATTCAAGAAGGATGTGGAGAAGCTTGAGAGAGTCCAGAGGAGAGAAATGCTCATTATCAGAGGGCAAGTGAATAGGCCTTATGATGAGAGGCTGAGAGCCATGAGACTCTTCAGCCTGGAAAAGCTTAGGCTCAGGGGTGACCTTGTGGCAGCCTGCAAGCACCTACTCTGGACTCTTTTAAGAAATGTTTGGAAGCTTATCTTGCTGGGATCCTTTGACCGTAGCTGACTTCCTGCCCCTAGGACAGGAGGCTGGACTTGATGATCTTCCGGGGTCCCTTCCAGCCTTAATGTCTATGAAATCTATGAAACCCATATGAGCACCAGGAGCAGGGATAAACGAATATTGGCTAGTCTGGGTCCTACTACCAACGGTTGCCCTAAATTCCTGGGGGTGGAAACATACATTGCCCATAGAACATAATCGCTGTGCTGTGATTTGTCATGATACAGTTTATCACACTCCATAGATGTCTACAAACACCCTCAGAAGCCACACCTCAACTTGGAGCATGTTTGCAAGCAGAGGAAAATCAATGTAATCAGATGCAAAAGATTGTGCATGCAACCAAGCTGGCTGCATGCTAGTGGTAACCAGTATGCCATCTGTATCAGTGGTTGTGGATATGTCTTCAAGTAATTATAACTTGAAGCCATTGCACAGTTATTGAAGGAACATAATTGAACATACAGAGGGGGGAAATGCTGAGCTCTGAAAGAGCCTTCCAAATTGTGCTTAAGGGTAGAATTTGCCTTTCAGCACAAACAAATTGTAAATGTTTTCTTTTGGACAGTAATGGAAAAAAAACTTCAGTCTGCTATTTCTTGTGCCGACTTTGTAATGGAGAATGTGCAAAGCAAAACTGGTTTCTCTATTCTATTCCACAGCTGTTTCTGTTTGTTGCTTCTTCTTGAGCTTTTTAACTCAAGATTTTAGCCAGGAATGTTATGTGAGACTACAACACATTTCATGCATACTAGTGAAAGAAGAGAAATTGGCAGATCATAGAACAGCAATGATATGTAGAGTGACTTTGAGATTATACCAAAACCATATTATTCATGAAGAAAACTGGCATCAAATTAATTCTCTGATAGATCACTGACAAGTTGTTTTGGAAAAGCTTTTTTGATTATTAATCTATACAGAATAGAAAAAATTCCCCTTGGAGGGTCAATGGACAGACTCAATTCATCCCATGATGGGGACTGTTTTTCATTTGTAGATTTTCTCAGAACCTTATGAAGAAAGACAATTCATGATCACTGCCTGTGCAAAAACAGTGAAATGAAATTATTAAAATTCTTAAGAAGAGATCCTTTTGTTTTAAAAAGTTTCCATGTATTACTTCCACTATACTCAATTAAATCAGACGGCACATAAAGCCATTATGATTAGATTGATCTAGCTAGGGCTAGGTTTATCTAAATGCCCATCTGTGCAGATTTCAGAGGGGTTAAACTGGGCAAGGAATGGCAGGCCTGATCTAAGATTACCTGAGGCGATGAGCTTAGATTGCAACAGGTTAACGTAATCTGTTGAACACCTGTACATATCCAGAGTGCAGCCCTGGGGCTAGGAAAGTGCAGGGGCTATTCTCTCCTTACATCCCCTTGCATCCTTATTGTTAGTTTTCTAGAGCCCCTACCTTGATGGACAACCTCCCTGTAACAGGGTGCCATCCCCATTGGCATTTGGAAATACCTGGGGGTCACTCCCGAGTCTCTTTATATTTGACTTTTCTGCTGGGAACAGACTCCCCTTCACTCACCTGACACTTCTTGATGTTCATTTGGTTCTTGAAGAGGAGGCTGCCCCAGGGTTGCCCAGGTATGATCTATGCTCACATACACCTGGTGGTACAGAGCTTCTGCCTTAAGGGCTATTTGTATGCTCCAACCTTCCCTTTATTGTGCTCCATGCCTCACAGGTGTTTTCTGTATGATGTCCCTTTGTTGGGGCCCCAGCCTCCTAGGCCTCTTCCCCAGCCCTCTAGCTAGGCCTAACAGCCTAGGCCCACTGGATAGGACCTGGCTTAGGGTTCCTAACTTCACTCAACCTGTTCTGGGCCTTGGCTCAGTCCAGCTGTGACCGCTATGGCACCGGGCTCTCTGGCCCTCTATAACTGCACCCTGTGGCACCAAGCTTTTTGATCCTCTGTAGCCACACCCTGTAAGTGCTAATGAGGTCTCCACCTCCCCTACAGCCTCATTAAATCCACCATATTAAACTAAAACATAAACAGTAAGCCCACGCGAAAGTTAACGAAGGCAGTTAGCCCACCTACTTTTGACTCAACACGGGAAAGTTACTTACACCAGGTTCCTCACACGGTTTCTGGCATCAACGAATGGCTGTTCACACCACAACTAGTGTAGTTCACATGGCTTATATATATATATAAATGTATACTGGGTACAGCAAATATATAAACACCTTAGTTTATGTGTTTACACCTTAATCCAACATGAAGTTGAATGGAAGTTATGGATTTTTTTTTTACTTTCAGCAAAGTGTTCATGCTTTTTTTGTGGCCTCACTACAGTGTAGGGATGCTATGTGCCAACATATAACTGACCTGTTTCTGAAACCCTTAAGTGAAGTGAGAGGAGAAAGCCAAACTGGAATGAGTATCATGTTTGAGAAGCACTCTAGTTCATGGCACTCTAGTTACAGTAGCCAATTATTCAACTCAAGTAGGCTCATAGAATCAAAATTCAAAGTATTACTGAATTGCTGACTCACAAATTCCACCGTTATAAATAATTGTGCAGCATGATACAAGCAAGCATGATATACTATATGAAGACATCATCATCATCAGTAAAACACTTCAAGAAATGGAAATGGATATTGAATAAACTTGCATCAGCTAAAAGCCTCAAAAGATTTCCTTGTAAACTACAATTTTGATAAGGGATTTGCAAGCAACCTGACTGATGCTAAGAACTAGCTGATAAGCTGGAAGCTAATTTCCCACATGGTAAATGACTTTAAGCATGAACCAAACTGAGAATATTTATTATGAGGCCAAAGGTGAATGGTTAATGAATCCAGGAAAGAACTATAAAATCCATTTTTCCCATTAGGCATTGTGTATTGCCAGGCAGTCACTAGTAGAAAGACTTTTATAAAGCAAGGAGAACCACATGCTAGGTGATGTGTGTTCATGCTGTTTTTTTCTTGGTACACGATCTCTAAAACGTCAGAGATGTCCCACAAAGAATTACAGTGGTAAGGGACAGTATGAGCAAGAGACATCTTTGGATATAAATGCCCTGAATCTTTACAGTTAACATAACACTGCTGGGAGGTGGCTAAAACCTGAAAGAAGTACAAAAACTACACTGAAGTTGCTGTGCAAAAAACAAGTTTTTGCTGTTGCACCCAATATCCATCACACACAGAGTTCTTTTCACCATGCCTGTACAAAAATCTCATTCTTCTGAAACTTAAAATGGTAAAAATGTATTCTGTGATAGCTCAGTCTGTGGGTAATATTCTGTGATAGCTCAGTCTGTGGGTCTTGCTTTAACTACAAAAAAAAGCCAAATTGTAGATGGGATTGATCCAAAAGCTGTCATCCACCAATTTGTATGTACTAAAGACCAAAAAAACCTGATTGTCCAAATCTTTGAGAGGCAACCTATTAAAGAACTGGTTGTGTGCTTGCTTTTTAAGTCCTTCAGTTTGTTCCATAATTGTATTATCTTTAGTGGGCATGTCAACATGTGCATTTGATGCGGCACCAGTTTACTCTCAAGTAAATTACTCAAGAGTAAATGGTCCCAGGCATACATCTACCTGTGCCACCACTGGGGGGAGCTCCAGGCCCTGGCTGCAGCCCAGAGACCTCTTCAAAAGTCAGCCCCCCTCACTGCTCCTTGGCCAGCCACTTCCCTGGCCAAGAACACCATGCAAAGCACAGGGGCAGCATGCAGCAGTGCTCTCCTCACCACCTGTCCTGTCCCATGCCATGGCTGCTCCAGCCTCCGCCCCTGGCAGCAACAACTAGTGCCCTGAGCTCCTACTGGCCACCACACTGACCCTGCTGGCCCACCCCACTGCCTGCCAGCTGGCCCATGGCCATCTCATCCCTCATGGCTCCCCCACATGCAGCAACCACCTCCCCACCTACTCGCGTGCCAGGCGCCATCCCAGAGCTGCCACCATGCACCTGCTGCCTTGACCTCATCCAGCTGTCTGAACCCTGGCAGAAACACTGAGGGATCTCCCAGTGTCAAAAAAACTCACCTCACTGCAAATTAGCAGCATGGTGAACAGGCACATGTGCACCGTATGTGGTCTGCAGTGTCTCAAATGAGTTTGAGGTGCTGCAAACCTCACATGTGTGCTCACCAGGACGCACCCCTAGTGCCTACCTGTTTTGCTGGCTCTTCAGCAATCACATAAGCTTGGCTTGAAGAGTTGTGGCATCACACATGTATTCAGTTACAAAATTTCAAGGGAATTCCTATTGCTTTTAGTAAAAAAAAAAAATCCTGATTTCAAACAATGTGAGAAGAAAAAACAGATCTACAGACTGCAGTTTGGAGTAGCAGGCACCTCTTACTATCTCTCTGGCGCCTCTTACTATCATGTACACATGGCAGACAGCAGCTTAATACACTGGTCCATCTCAGTGGATTTACAACTCAGCTAAAATAAGCAACAATATGCAAAACTTTAGTCTGATGCCCTGTTGTACTGAAAAAGACTGAAAAGAATATTCTACAATACCATAAGTTATGAAAATGGGTACAAACATAATGGTGTTTCCTGGCCTCCATTCTTTCCAAAATTACTTATGGTTATATGTAAATCAAAAACATGCATGCTTATGATTTATCAATTGTTTTACTGCATACATTTATCAGTTTTCCACACAACAGATACACAAAGGGAATGGAAATCTTTTATGAACTGAGCTTTTAAATAATAAACAAACTGCTTACTTTCTTTGATAAGCCTTGATGCTTTTCTTACTGTGTACTAGAGCTGTATGCAAACATTTTCTTATAGAAAAAAAATTGGTAACATTATGACTCAAAACATGATAAAACATCACAGTCTATTTCTAAATACTTTGCATTTTAATATGGTTGAAGTTAAGGCAGTAAGTAATTTTAGAGTTTTTCCCTTGAGCTGCGTAGTTCTTTTCATATGTAATTATTCTCTGAGTGCATTAGATAATGCTATGGTTCCCACAGCTGTATACACATCTATAAATCATTAATGAGGCAGTTAACTGAAACAAAACTATAAAAGATTTGCATTACCCGGCAGAACCCAGCCTTAATTGACTTCCAGTTATTTACAATTAATTTTTCTGTTTGGAATAATGATTGCAAGTAACTTAGCTTTTTATTGCTCAGGAATTAGATGCTGCCTATTCATCAAAAGTTTCTTCAGCAAAACCCTGTGAGTGGCCAGAAATGAGCCTTAGGTAATCTTATTTTTACAGAGTACACACACAAGCATGTATATGTGCATACACATGCATCTATATGAATGTAACTTCATTGTTCATTACATGAATATAATACATACTGAAAGAAAACTGACAAAAATGAATTAAGGGTGAGGTGCTAATTAAAATTTTGCTTTTTCCCTCCCTTTAGCATGTGCCTAAGAAATACAAACAAATTTCCAAGATAAATAAAAAGAAAAGCAAGGGACAGAAATGTCTGCCTAGCAAATGATAGAAAAAGCTATTCTGTGGTAGGATTTTAGTCTTTTTTAAGATTGTAACTTAAACAGGACAGAAGTGCTAAAAACACTATTGAATAAATATATATTATGCTGTTTTAAAATGACATCCATGTGGATCTAATATATATTCCAAATATTTGTTAACAGATCTTTGCTCAATAAGTCATAGAGGTCTAGAGTGACTCGTCAACACACACAGCTAAAAGACCTATTTTCTTTGCTGTATCTGCATAAGTCTCATGCTAATAAGGTTTCTACTTTTATCTGGAAGTCATGTACTCCTAATGAAACGTACGTTGAAAAAATATACAGACCATGTATAATAGCTGACTTATCTTCATTATCTTTTAATCTTTTGTTTTCCAAACACTTAGCAATTAGTTCATATTCAGAGTAATCATGGGTCAGTTTTTACTTTTTAAATTGTGACTGTTTTAAGGAGCCCAAAAAGTGTATTAACATTTGGTAAACTTCTAGCATTGATCTTAACAGCTTATTCTTCCCTCTTTGATTAACTAAACTGACCACTTCCTTATTTGCCATTTTTGATACTGGTGAAAGCAGTTTTTCTTGAGGTTTAGCTGTAATGTAGATGATTCCTCCAAGCAGTAAAATAACTACTTTGTTTTTTTCCCCCCTTTTTTAATATAACAGCTGTGCTTTCCCCTATGCAGCAGGTTTTCTCTCTCCTTCTATGCAATGTGAATAGGTGTAGCACAAAACAATGGAATTGAGAATGAAACTGGAAAACAATACAGTGAACATATGCAAGAAATATCACAAAGCAATATGAATTCATAGATCTAATTTATAACTTCAGTGCACTGAGAGACTTGTTAACACTGATATATATCAGAAAAGTTAATTCTGATGGATGCTAAAGCTAATGGTTGTCTTCCTAACCTTAGCAATAAGCATCACCTATAAGAGCCACATAATTGATCTGAAAAAGCTGTGAACAGCAATAATCACAGACTTGTAACCTTGAAAATCTCACAATCTACTGTAAGAAGTAATTTTTTTCAGGTTCTGTCAGGTTATCTTCCATTGGATCGTGTTACAAATTGTAAAGTAACATGACAGGACTAGGCATGGGTCATTCCATCTGTTGGTAATTCAGAGGCTGGCAAATTGATCCTCCTTCTCCAGTCCCAGAAATTCACACATACTTAACTTATTCATGCTATACTAGCTCACCACATTACTTCACTGGGGAAAGCCACTATGTCAGGTGAAATTCAAGAGAGTAGTTTCCAGCTGAAATTTAGGGGGGGGGGCAGGGTCACCTGATGAGGAAAAGGTTTCTGATTTTCATTGAAACATTGCATAATTTAATGACAAGAATACTAATTACAGAAGTCTTATTCTATGTTTTATTTTTTTACAATGTATCCATAGTTTCATGTTAACACTTAGCATAATATTTCCATTGGATTTAATTTTAAGTGTACTTTCAAAGTTTTGTTCATCTTTCAAATATCCTTTTATGTAAATCTGTGAGACTGTCAATATTTGTTTTTATTAATCTAGTGATGCAACTACTTGAACGGTGCTATTAACAGTGATTTCACCTACTTCACACGAGTCTTAAATTGTTATCTCTTACCTCTTCCCAGACAGAAAGCTCATGCATACAGACTTTTAACAAATCCAAAACAAACATACTATAGTAGATCTGTGAAACAGAAGTGATCAGCTAAGGAAACTTTTTTGCTTTAGGATTATGTGTGGGGGGGAGAGCAGGGGTTAAGGGGGAAATCCCTTTTTTTTTTATTAGAACAAATTTTTCTTTCTGATTATGGCTATTTATTTGCAAAGATATTTTCTGTCAAATATTTTCTGACAGATTTTTAACAGCTCTACTATAGATCAAGAGTCTCAGTTCTATAAGAGCCTTATCATAATAACAGACTTTTCACAAGCAGTGCTTCCTTTACATGTTACAATGGCATGTGAGTTTTCCCACTTGATTTTTGTTTCAGGACTTGAATCTCTGTAAACAAGAATGCTCACAGATATTTTTTCCAAACATAAAATTATAATAAGCATTCTAACTCGGTGTAGGGGGATGCAGTTCCATTTTACCATTTTTTTCCTACTGAGATGAGGTCACAGCATTAACATGCCAGGGAAAGAGCATGAAAAGAATGGGTGATTTTTCCACTGCTTTGCATGTTGTATAGTCATTTGAACTTGTGCAATATTTGTGTCATGCTAATAAATCATCTGTCAAATGCTACCAAACACTTTTGAACCATCCAATATGCAGGTCCTTGAGTTATCACCAGAAATCCTTGAGAAGTTCTCCCTTCTTCAGAGCTTATTACAGAAACATGAAGAGAACAATGACCAATATGAAAATTGTTTAAATGATCTATTATAGTTTTATTCTCTTTTTGTCTCCCTTTTTTATCCAGGAAAAATAGAAAAAAATGCAACATTGCAAGTAAAGCTAAATCTGACATGATTAATCTAAAAAAGGTAAAAGACCTCCTAGTAATAAAGCACATTTTCTTGCCAAAACTTTTCTGTGGACATGTCTATACATGCATTAATGCACAATGGTTACTGTGCATTCAGTTTAGTACAGGTACTAACTAAATATGCAGTAACCAGTGCTACTGTGCAGTAGCACCAGCACACACATTTTAGGTGAAGCTAATGCACAATAGACTAAATCTACTGTGCATTAGGATGGTTTTTCCTGCCACGTTAATGTGCATTAGAATTAGTCTACTGTGCATCTGGTGCCTCATGTAGACACACCCAGCATGTGCCTGAGTGTCATAAACTGATGTGAGTTCTGCTCAGGAAACAGTCATTCCATTAACAGCAGGAGTCAGCAAGAAAGCACTAAGCAGGTATTTGTTTCATTTGCACATTAAGTAATACAGTTTTATTTTTAATGTCACAGCTTAGTGGTACTGGCTGCAATTTGATTCTTGCTTATTGCTTCTATATGACAGGTTTTTTCCAAATATATTACTTTTAAATTCCTTTGCTTGTATGTTTCTATGTTTCTTGTATGTTTTTCCTCCTATTTTTCAGGCAAGTAAAATATTTTCCCTCTGTTTATATTTGATGATTTGGGAATCAAATTCATCCTTGGTTTGTAACTTGCAGCAGCTTTAGGCTCAAGGCCTGATCCTGAACCAAGACCTTTGCAGGCAGACCTCTGTACTCATGTGCAGGGCTTTGATGTCAATGCTTCTATGAATGTGTGGTCCACATGGAGCTTATTGCAAGATTCTACACAACTGCTGACTCTGCTGCTCTACTGCACCTGCAGGACAGCTGCAGCAGTGGTAGACATGGGATTCCCATTCAGCAATAATAATATATATAGATGCAGTATATTGCACAGGGTGATAAGAGGATCAATTTGTTCATGTTTCACACTTTATCATTCCACATATTTTCAATGCACTGTTCTAAGTAATAGAGTTTAGTCTGAGAGGCAGTCAAATCTCATTCAAATTATGAGAAGACTTGTGGTAACAAGATGTTTACTAAAATAAATGCATAAACATTTTGCTTCTACAATATAGAGAATATCGTGCTGGAAACAGATGCATTTGCACAACATTGTAAAGAGACCTATTTTCTATTTCCAACTTTGCGGCAAAATGCATCCTAGTTAGGGGTCAGTATACTTTGAGGTAAGCAAGATGTGTTTCCAGGGAGCGCCTTAGCAGAAAACGGAGTTGTGAAACATGCCACAGCATGGGTCTTGATTGTAGCTGACAGAGATTTTAGGAGTCTTGCTTTGTTGAAGTTTATGTTCTACTGATCAAGTTTTCTTGATGCAACTTAGTAATTTTCTGTTTGGTAAATTCATTACTATGTTCTTTCATTAACTCTAATCTCATCAACTACCTGCTTACTAACCTAAGACACTCCAAAGTGAAGAACAGACCTAGCCTCCATAACCAGTAGAAGTTGGCAGGAACTGTTTGAAAAGATCTGGCTCTGGACACATTCTCTGTGGCCACATCTACATGAGACAATGACTCCACAGTAGCCCAAGAGTACTGCATAGTAGCATCACATGGCAGAACCCATGATGCAATGCTACTGCACAGTAGTGTCACCAAAAAGCCATTCATCAGCACTGCTGTGCAGTAACTTGGGTTACCATGCAATCATTTAGTACTTGTATAAACAGTAACGACTGCACGGTCAATGTCTCATGTAGACGCAGCCACTCTTCCTTCTCCATATGCAAGCTAGATACAGAGCAGGTGTCAGGGAAACCAAGGAGTACAGATGAGTGACTAGTGAATTTTCTGGCTGAGGAGTCAAATCAAAATACTGGCAAAAGTATTCCATTTACATTGAACCAAAACATAATGTTTTTGGATTTTTCATGAAATGGTAACAACTAATAATCTTCATTGTGATTCAGCCAGTAACATTTTGTTTGGTCCAAAATGAAATGTCTTGTTTAATATTCAGGATCAGATTGGACTGTCTCCAATCTGTCCACATCCTTCCTGAAGTGTGGGTCCCAAAATGACACAATGCTTCAGCTGAGTTCTCACCAGTGCTGAATAGAGCAGAGGAATCACTTCCCTTGATTTGCAAGAGCCACTCCTGTTAATACAACTGAGTATGCTGTTGGTCCTTTTTTGCAACTAGTACACACTGTTGGCTCATATTCAGCTTATGATCTATTGTAACTTCCAAATCCTTCTCTGTAGCTCTGCAGCCTAGCCAGTTATGCCCCAGTCTGTATTTGTGTATACACTTATTTTGTCCCAAGTGCAGGTCTTGTCCTTGTTGAATTTCACCTGGCTGCAGATCAGTTGAAGTTCTACAAGTCTCTAGCGATGGAACACCAGGAACACTGCTTAACAGTGGTGTAAGAGTTGGCACCCAAAGGAAAACCCTGCAGGAAAGCAAGGGAGAGGGGGCATGGTTCTGGGAAGCAGCACACTGTTATGAGTGGCAGAGCACAGTTCTTAAAGCAGGGGTTGTGGAGCACATGTTTTGAGAGTGGGGGATGCGTAGTACTAAAGCAGCTGAGGGCAGGGTGTGGGGTAGAGTGTTGTAGTAGTCTTACCTCTGCCAGGGACTCCTAAACATTCCTGACATGCTTTGCCTGCCAGCTTTTGCTTCTAAAGCAACAGCAGCAGCAGCTGGAGACTTTTTTGGAGTTCCCACCATGGGTATGCTGCCTGGCATGAACTCCATAGGGGCAAGAGGAGATTCCAGCACCTGTCCTAACTTGGAAGCAAGGATGGGCGTCTCTCTTGCCTACCCCTAGTTTCACTGTTGATGCTTAGTGCTTTAGAAGCACTGAATACCTAGATGAGTTACCACCTTGTTATTCTATGAAGACTATCTAGATCTTTAGTCATTGTCACAGGCCAGCTGGGCACTGTGAGTGTATCAATTTAGTTGCAGGCTGACTGGGTGCTGCAACTGTATCAGCCACTGGGCTGTTTGGTTCGGGATCGAGGAGGCAGAGTTGGGAGCGAAGCAATGGCAAATTTATTATAGCTTACACACACACACACACACACCAGTTAACAGAAAGATTAAATGTAATAAGCAGATAATGCAGTATTAAAGAGCTAATAGTAAATAATAACAATAGACAATAACAACAGATAGATAGATCAATCTGTTGCAGGCCAGCTGGGTACTGCGAGGGTATCAGTCACTGGGCTGTTCAAAACAACAAATAGACAGACATGAGTTGGCAACTTATCGATAGTCCCTCAATGCCAGGTGCACGCCAAGTGATTCCAGCAAAGTCAGGTGTCCCCGATTGACGCTGTAGGAGGGATTACCGGGGAAGACCGCTTGATCGGGATCCGATACTCACTCACACCGGGAGTTCGAGTCCAGGCTTGGAAAAGCAATTTCCATTCTGTTCCCTCCTTCCTGCTGGTTACCTGACGCATGCGCTTTTTGTACCTAGTCTTATGCTAATCTGTTGGCTTTAGAGCCACTCACAATCTTGCCCTATAGCTGTTACCCTATGGGATTAAACGGTGTTAAAAATTATTATAAAACCCAGACTTGGGTTTATCCAATAAGTAAATTACAATGCACCGTCTTCAGGTTTGAAATTAACATTACTCCACCTAAATCCAACCTCTTTAGATTTCACTGACTATGCTTTCTTGAAACGTGCTTTCCTAATATGTGCTGGGTATGCCAGGCAGTTGAATCCAGTTTTTATCATCAAGGCTGAACTCTGAGCAAAAACCGTTAGGTCAGCTAATCTTACAGCTATAGCTTTGTCTTTGAGGTTCAGTCAGTTCCACAAACAGTTAGTTTTATCATTTTGGTTAAACTTATGACAGGCAAGTTACATTTGTAGGTTATAAACTTACAAGCTTTATATTAGGCAAAAATTCTAAATGCCTCCAAGAAGCACCTATTTATTGCTTATTAATCTCTTTGGTTCTGGCCGTCACAAGTCATGCATCAAATATAGATACAGTTTAATCTTCAAGCATTAAGGCAGCATTTTAGTTTGAATACCATGAATGGGCTGGAGTAAGGAAAGATTCTCATAATATATGGTAAGGAAAAACTGGCAGGAGAGTACTGTGAGAACAGGAGGAACATTTGAAATATCAAAAGAGATATGCCACTGTCGCAGAGCACTGAGGTGCTCTGCTCCTAAAGAGGGGAAACTGCTAGGGAGGAAGCCCTAGCAGTGAATAAGGAGCCCAGCTATTGGTTGCCAGGGCAACCGGAGGTCAGCTGACCAGAAGGGGCAGGGCCTGGCTCCCTTATAAAACCTAGGGGCTGGGGCCAGAGGCAGTTCCCTGCCAGCAGCCAAGGAGGAAGGAGCTCTCTCTCATGGAAGACAGGAGCAGCCTGACATGGCTGACGGATGGAGTATTCCCTGGTAGGCTGGACTGTTGTTATGGCCGGGCGGCTTCTGTTTATGTTATAGCCAAGGGGCTTATGTTTGTGTTGCTGTTTGTCACCAGTGGTTTGGGTGAGGCTACTAGGGGTTGGAGGAGGCCTCATAGGGGACCCACAGCAGTGTGGGGACCCAGGCACCAGTAGGGCGCAGCAGTCAGGGTGCACTGACCCCAACCCCAGAAAGGGGACAGGTGAGAAGCCCCGGAGGAGGGGCGGCGTTACTGAGAAGCCCCAGAGAGGGGGCGGCGTTACTGAGAAGCCCCAGAGAGGGGGCGGCGTTACTGAGAAGCCCCAGAGAGGGGGTGGCATTACTGAGAAGGCCCCAAGAAGGGGTAGCATTGTGGAGAAGGCCCCAAGAAGAGGGCACATAGTGAGATAAGGCCAGGGAGAGCCCTAGCACTGGAGAGGGCACAGATCAAAAGAGGTAGGGCTCAGAGAGGACAAGGGGCCAGATTATAATAAGGCTAGGACATAACAATGTCTATTCCATCGGTGAGGCGTGGGCTGCAGTGTAGGGGAGGAAACGGAGCCGCAGATAGCACCCCCTGGCATCGGGGCAATACAAGGGCAGCCTCCCGCTAATTAACATCAATTAACCAATTAACAGCAAGGCATGGCAGATGAGAAGGCGGGCGGTTGCCCCAGGAACAGGTGCGCATGCCACGTTTAGATCGGCCCAGAGCGGAAACCTGTTACAACCACCAAAAAGTTTCTTCAGGCAGAACAGCACTGTGATGAAAGAATCTTTATGGCCACCACTGGACAAAAATTCTGGGATGATCTCAAGTCCTAATCGATACAATCTCAGATGACATCTTAAAGAATTAATGGAGTTATTGAATATTGTAATAATTGTCAATATCTATGGGAAGTCAATGGAAGAGAATATGAATGATACATACCCCCAGAGGTTGAGGGGGCACGGTGACCACCAGGCGGCCATAGTGGTGTTGGCAGCGGGGGGGGGCGGCAGCAGCTGGCAGTTGGTGACTACCTGCAGATGTTACTGGCAGTATCGGCGGTGTCCAACAGCAATTGAATATCACCCGCAGATGACGGCAGCAGAGTCGATGGTGAGGTGGGAGTGGTGAGCGGCGACCACCCGCAGGTGCTGGCACTGGCACTTCTCTCAGGGTGTGCACTGCCAAATCTCAAGGGGTGCACCCTCTACATATTACCAATGGAAGAGAATGTAGTTTGAGTGACTCTGGCCCCTGTCGTGTGCATTTAAAGGCACCATGGGATCTGATCCCCACTCTCAACAATCACACCTCCAGCCATGACACCTCCAGCCACACATGCATAACAGGAAGTGTGATTCTGGGAACAGGAATTAGATCCCACTCACACCCCTACTACTTGTGAGCGTAGGAGGACCTTGGATTAATGAACTTAGTATCCCCCTACACCAGAAAGTTGAAAGTTGGTACCTGCAGCCTGGTGTGATCCAGACCTGGCCCAGGCCAGGCCAACAATCAACTGAGTGCCAGCCCTAGCCCTGGAACAGTACTAGGGCAGATTTGAGATACTGGACTGTCCCACAGTTTACACAGACAATCAGCCAATTGTTAGCCTGGTCTTGGGACAGGTCCAGGACCAGTTCAAGATCCTATGCTATTCTGGGGCAAGGGCAGACAATCAGCTGATTGTCAGCTGTGGCCCTGGACAGCCCCAGACGTGACACACATTCAATATAAATCACCACATAAAAATCAGCCAACCCCCCCCACCCCCCCCCCCACACACACACATTCTATGTGATATGTGGGGGAACATTTTTATAGGTCATTTGGCATTTTATGGTGCCTTAAACTGAGTGCATGTGTACCACCCTTGCCATTTATGCTGTGATTAACATGTTAATTCTAATATAATAAAAGCCTTTGTCTGTCTGTCTGTCTGTCCCTAATGTTTTTGTCCAACTGTGCATATGCTGATTGGCTGTGCAGGCCAGGTGGGTGGGGGCGGGGTCACCTGAGTTAAAACAGGAGCCCCTCCACTGGTGCCACCTCCTCCTGCAGCCTCCAGTGCAGAGGCTCTGCCCACCTCACCTCCATAGAGGCAAAAAAAAAAAAAAAAAAAAATTGCCATGAGCACTTTACAAGTGCCGGGGCCAGCTAGGGAAAAGCGGGAACTCTTCTGTCAGCCCCACCTCCTCCTCCAGCTTCCCATGCAGCTGCTCCCTCTGCCCCTTACCACAAGTTTGAAAACAATAAATTGGGAAGAACAATTTAATAGCACCGGGGCCAGCTGAGGAAAGGTGGGAGCCCCTCCATTGGGCCAGCCTCCTCCTCCAGCCTCTGGTGCGGCTGCTCCCTCTGCCTGAGCTCCACAGACAGGGGTAATGCATAGGGGGTGCATGTGGATGCACGTGCACCTCCTGAGTGTGATGGTGCACCCCCCTACAAAAAGATGCCGCTGCTTGCCATGCTGCCACCAACACTGCTGGTGGCATCTGTGGGCAGTCCGTGATTGCCGCTGGCTACCACCACCACTGCTGGCAGCACTTGTGGGTGGCCAGTGACCCCTGGTCAGTGTTCACCACCCCCTTTCCCACCATTGCCAGTGCTGGCAGCATCTGCGGGACCTCTTCACTCACCACCACCATGCTCCTGCCACCATCACAGGGAGTACACACAGAACTGTCAGCAGCCATTCAGTGCTCCCTGATGCTTCCCATTGCCCTTCCCCCTGCTCCCACCCCTGGAGCAAAGGGAAATCCCAGACATTTGGACAGATTTAAAAAACTGCCCCCGAACCACAATCAGAGGGCTTGAACAGCACATACCCTGACAGCTGGGGTGGGGCACAGATGCACTGTGGTGGCAGGAGCATGGTGATGGTGAGCAGGGAGCTCCTGGAGATGCCATACAGTGCTCCCTGCTGCCTCTGATTGCCTCCCCCTCTTCCACTCCTGGAACACAGAAGAAACACAGACATTTGGTCAGGGCAGGGAGAATGGGGACTGCAGCTGTGATAGGGCAGGGGGGGGAGGAGAGGGTTGCCTACCCCTCCAGTGGGGGAAAGGAGTGGGGGGGACAGTGCAGGCACTGGTGCCTGTGCTCAGAGGGGCTGAACAGCTAGGAACTGCTGCCTGGGAAGGGGGGAAAGGAGGCAGAGGGGGAGGGAAAAAGGAAGAGGAAGGGGGCCATGGCCAGGCTGCCCGCAGGGCACTGCAGCCCTATCCCAGGGTCAGGATGCCACAAGCCTCACCTCCTCTTCCCTCAGCTCATGCTGGGGCCAAATGTGCTCCGGCACCACCTGCATGAAGCAGAGCCACCGTGCTCCAGCCCAGCCAGGACAGGCACAGTTGGGCCCCTCCAGCAGGGCTGGGGGGCAGGGAGCTGTGGGTTGGGAGTGAGGGGCAGCATGGTGGAGAAATGCGACTGTGGGTTGGGAATGAGGAGGCACTGGCAGCGCCAGGGGGCTGTGTGTCAGGAGTGAAGGGCACCAGCAGGCATGGTGAGTCAGGAGGGAGGAGCATTGGGGTGGGGGACTGTGAGTTGGGAATGAGGGTCACTGGCAGTGTCAGGGGCTGTGAGTTGGGACTGAGGGACACCATCATGGCACAGGGGAGCAGGGTACTGCAGTTTGGTGAGTGAGGGGCACTGGCAGGGCCGGGGTCAATGGGTTGGGAGTGAAGGGCAGCAGCAGGGCTGGGGGGCCTGTGGCTTTCCAGTGAGGGGCGACAGAACGGGCAGGGCCGGGCCACCCTTTGGGGCCAACCGTGTAAACAGTTCTTTGAAATCCGTCATTCATGATGGGCAATTCGCTAGTCATGGCAGAAATGTAACGTTCCTCACAGGGAAAGATATATAATGGTTGAAGTAGAATAAACAGGTATCACTCTTGGTTCAATTAAAGTTAGGTTAATTAACTAGAGCCTTTTATAAACATCAAATGTGAACTTGCCAATTTTGGTGGATTTTTGCTCTGGGGTTATGGTTCAGTTTCTCTTTCTAACTGCTCTAAAGAGCCAGATTTATGCCCAAATATTGTATACCTGTATTACTAATGGGGCCATCATTGTGTGAAGATGTTGTTTTCAAGGTAGTGTTTCAAAACTAAGAATCACTAACCTTTGTAGACATGTAGTTGGATTTGTCATAGAGAAAAAAAATGCAAGTCTGGCAGAGGTATAATCATAATTGCAGAAGAACAAGAAAATCCAGAAAGTCTCTCATAACTTTGAAAGGGTAAAAGGGTGGTGAAAAAGTGAGCAATTATATTTACGGGGCCAAAAAAAACCAACACTTCACTTTCCCAGAACTGCACCCATTTGCAGAAAGCCAAAGGAAATAGCTGATGCCCATTAAACAAATTATTAACCAGAATATACAAACTTCATTTTATTTCTGCATAAATTTAGAATCTTCTATAAAAGCAGCAAATTTCTTGAGACTATCAGTAGGGCCAAATAAAAAAAAAAATTCCAAAACTTGCAAGAGACCAGCTGTAATACAGATAATATTCAGTGCATAAATATCAGTTATTATCAAAGATCTAGACTATAGAGTACCATATAAATACTGACTTTCATCATTTTGGCTTATATTAAACAATGTCATGTATTGGAAGATATATTAAAATCTTATTATATTTCTAACTGTGACTCAAAGTAGTAAAGTTCCTTTTTATTGATAATGAGCCCTGATGAGGACTTTTATCTTTTCCCAGAGACTATAATTTGTTTCCTGTACTTCTCCAACTCTTCCCCACCTTCCATACAAAGGATAGTATTTTAAGATGCCTGTGCTAATGGCCCAACAAAATAATTGGATTGTGATATAAAAAAGAACTACCAATCCAGTTGATTGTGCTGGCTATAAGGCTTTTTATGACTTTAATTGATTTTGTTGAGATAAGAATATAAAATTGCAATATTTTTTAAATTAATTAACAACATTTTTGCCCCCCTCCAAAAAAAAATCATCAAAGACAAGCTTCTAAAGACAGCACTGAGGCCAGCTTTTTAAAAAGGAGGGTTACCAAAGTTAGATGCATAAGACCCCCTCCTCCCTTAGGCACATAAATAATTAACCTAATTTTCAGAGATGTTGAACACTCACAATTCCATTTCTTTTTACAAGTATGATTATAGGTATTTTGGTGGTGCTTAGTATTATAGTATCTGAGCTTCTCACAAATATATATAAATAAATGCTCCCCACTCCTTCCCAAGACTCAAGGATATAAATACTATTATTTACTGTGGATAAAGTCATCAAGGGGCTTGCTACACTTTTTGGGGGGAGATCCTAAAGCTCTTAACCCCTGGGTTGTCCACACATTAATACCTGAAACTAGTTGTAAACATTCATTAAGTGACTCAAAGTTATGCCACTCCAGGGCAAAATTATCTCTGATCTGTGTTACCCAGTTCATGTCACACTAAGATGCCACCATTTTAGGCTACACCTTAGTGTAAACACCCCACCCGCCTCCCCTCCCCTCCCCTCCCCTCCCCTCCCTCGCTGGTCTGGATCAGGCCAGCTGCCCTCCCATCCCAGTCTTCCTAGCACCCCAGATCCCTACCCACTGCCTCCCTTGCCATCTGCTTGAGTAGAGACGGGTTAATCTGTCTGCCCAGTCACCACTGTGGGTGCTGCTCTCTGAGCCAGAAAAACAGTGGCCCAGCAACAGCAGTGGCCAGACAGGTAGGTTAACCTATCCCTGTTTGTTCCCCTGGGACAGACAGCACAGGCAGCCACAAGCAAGTAATGCCCTGGTGGGGGGAGGGGCAGGAGGTAAGGGAGAGGGCCCCAGGGGCAGGGACAAACCCAGGGAGCAGGGGGAAAGCCTGGAATGAGAAGGATGAGAGATTATTACCTTTCAGTCCTCCCAGCCCCTGCTGGCCTGAATTGTGTCTGCTCCCAACTAGAGCTAGCACTAACATCCATCAACATTTGTGTGGCTCACAGCATAAGGTGCAACTAGGCCAGTGCCGTAGCAAGCGGGGTGGGGTGAGTGGGGCGACTGCCCTGGATGCCAAAGTAAAGGGGTGCCAACAGGCACTGCCCAGCTGGGGCGGGGTGCAGGACAGAGCTGCTAGCGGCTCGTTTGAGGGGTGCAGGGATGGGGAGAAGGCAGTTCCTGCTGCTGTGTGCACTCCCAGGCAAGCATGGGGGTGGCGTGTACCACCCAGATCTGTGTGTGGGGTGAGGGTGGGCTGCTGCTGTGTGCTTTGCCTTGCGTGCCAAACTTCCTTGCCATGGCACTGAACAAGGCCTTAAGTCAGAATGTGATATGACTAGAACACAAAGAAATGTATTACAATTGTTTATTGTTCACTATTTTAATATTCTTACCACTTATTTACACTATAAACCTGTAAGCTCAAACCCTGGTGACAGTCCAACCTGAGTCTGGAAGCTCTGCTGAACTTTGGGTTTGCAATCTACCTTGTTCCTGCTTATTTCCTAGCCCAACTGTCTATGCCATGTATTTGGAACTTGCTCCAGCACTTCTTACAGAATTCCTGTGCCTGCAACCATCCCACAGTTCCCTGTTCATAACTGCCTTCCCTTCTGCCCCCTTTCCTTTCTCTACTGCCAATACTTGGATGCAGGTACAAGAAAAATAAGTAATTCTTGAGTGATTCCTAGAACATTCAGCCCAGGGAACAGGAAGTACAGTAGGCACATCTTTGTTCTGGGCTTCAGTGTTAGATATGTGTGTGGAAGAGCAGCTCCCATGGCTTCTGCTAACTGTAGGTAACTTTCAGGGTTGATCCTAAATATTAGTATGCATATACCCTTAGGTCTACATTGTTAGCTGCAATAAGTGGGTTGGACAATGGAGAGAAACAGGGGAGATATTTGTCATGAAGCTGCAATGGAAGAGCCATTTTTATGCAAGCAAAATGCAGAACCCAGAACAATCATGCTGTGCAGAGAGCCCTTACAGAGCAGGGCTCCGTGTTGTAAGGGGTGCACACCTGTGAAGCGGCTCAAATCAGCATGCACCGGTTTCACTCTCAGATTGTCTTTGAATGTTAAATGTACCTAGCTATTTTAGATGTTACTGACAGAGAGCTTGATCCAAAAAAAAAAAAGTTCTAGGTATAACAGTGAGCTTATCGGTAGCTAACTTTTTGACGCATAAGAACTACGGGACTGTTTATGTCAGGGATCAGCAACTTTTTTGGGCAGAGTGACAAAAACACTTGCAACCTCAACTGGTAAGAAGTTGGCAGGCCAGGAGTGAATGGCAGGGAAGTCATGAGGGGCCTGATCCTTGTGTTGTGACAGTGCAGCCTTTTGCCCTTACCAGCCAATGCCTTTGCATGCCACGCTCTGGCACCTGTGCCAGGAGATACTTACCCCTGGTTTATGCATTAACATAAGAGAGTTGGTGTTTCCTGGTGCTCCCTCTCTCCATGAAAGTGAACCTGGAATTCTTTTCTGCACAGTGGGACAGCTTCAACAGTAGTAGTGGAATAAGCCACCTTAAGCCTAGGGGCCAGACCATTCTTCAGGGAGGCAGGAGGTTTAAATCCTGGCATTAAATCCTGTAGGCATGGGAAGGAATCGACTCCCACATCCTGGCTGAGCACTAAATGTAAGAGGGCTGGTATTACCCTCTGCACCCTTCTGGAAGAAGAAGGAATCCTTCTGTTTCTCTATCTTTTAAAAGTTATGGCTGTTACTATCTTTTGTGAGGAGCCTGAACCAGTAGGCACAAGGTAGCCACTTTCAGAGCACATGCATAAACTCAAGACCCTGAAGGGAGAGGAGTGTTAGAATGCTTTGTTTTTCTGGATTCAAGTTGGACTTCAGCATAAATGAGCTGTGCCAAGTGCGCAGTTCTATCAGGAGCTCTATCAGAAGCAGAACTTTAGGGATCACATCAAATAGAAAATTAAGGTCACTAAAGATGGTACCTTTATTTAGCAATGGAGACAAGGCATTTTAGGATCTTCATTTTTGGATATAGGTGCCTAAACTCCTCTAAAGCCCAGTCCTTTGTCCTTTTTTGATCTGGTCCATAGGGTTAAATACCAAACATCTTTTATTAGAATAAGCCCATGATGATTACATTTTCAAGCACAGACACTTAAGTTGTGCCTGTAATACATTTCATTCCCAGACATTCGTAAGTTCCTGTTTGTGAAACATGCACAAAATATAGCTCTTTATAGAACTATAACCTGCTTGAGTAGTTTGCTTATTTGAATGGTCTGAAGCTAATCAGCTAAGTCAGCTTTTTGGCGAGTTTAACAAAATAAATAAGTAAACAAGTTAATGCACCACACATGGGCAGCAGTCACTGAGTCCAGAATGGCATGGCCATACTTTTAAGAAGGAGAGTGTTCTCAGTATGCATCAATATAGATCCAGATTTTAAATTGAGAGTATTCTTTATTGATTATTTTGTAATTTATTATGATAGATTATTACATTATGCTAGAAACATAAATATATATTATACTAGAGTTATAAAATTACTGAAATATATTGTGCACTCACCTACATGCTCCAAGCCAAGATATCTTTGTGTTGAGACAACCATTTGCAACTGGCTTGATGCCTTTTCAAAAGAAATTCAAAAGAGGTAATGCTACTTGGGAAAACAGTGCTGTCACAAAGAGTTAAAATTACTGAGGACCAGATTCTATTTCCCCTTATGGATCCAAGTAGATCTTTACCCTGAAACTACAGATTTGTATACTTTAGAATAGTTTGGGATTCAGCATAGCTAAGGTCATCCTGTACTTCCATTCTGCACATGCTCAGCAGGCCACACTACAGCTGCATAGTTGCCTGAGGAGAAGAGCTTGGGCATATGAGTAAAGCTGGGGAATTCCTAAAACTTTAGTCGCATAAAAAGCAGAACTACCAGATAAGGAGGGTCAGAGCATGAATGGCTCGGGATACCATAAAGTATTATGTGGTTTTATGTCTATGTTGTCACTATAACATAGATATGTAGTGCTAAGTGGTATATTTACATTTCCTATGCAGAGGTAGATAATGGTGTATCTTAGGGTTATCAATTAATTACCATTAACACGCATGATTAACGTATGTTAATTGGATCTTGCATTACTTTTTTTTAACATGTACATGGTTTTGGAATTTGTGCCTGGGCTCTACTCCGCTGCCATCACTGCTGCCTCCAAGGCCACCCAGCTATGCAGTGGTGGCAGTGTAGAGGACCACAGGGCAGCCTAGGTGCAGGCTCCAGGTTGCTGCTGCAGGCAAGTGGTGGAGGGGACATGCACACAGACACAAGCATGCAACTGCAGCATGCATGTGGCCAGAAGTGCAGCCTAATGGCTTGTAGAGCAGTGCCCTGCAGGTAAGTCTGGGGTGGGTGGGGGGCAGATTGAGGCCTCCATGGTGAGGGAAGGAGTGGGGCAGGGACAGAGTCTGGGGTGAATGTGTCACCAGGGTCAGGACCGGTGCAGCTCATCCAGGGATTCAGGGTGGGATGGGTGGCTCCCTGCCACTGTGTGCATCCCCAGGGTAAGCATTGGGGTGGGCTGTACCCCCAGATGTGTGTGCAGGACACAGGAAGGTTGCCTGCTGTGGACTGGCGCTCTGTGCCCTGCTCCTGGGGAAACAGCAGCAGGGTGCAGAGCCCCAGTCCACAGTGGGCAGCCCACCAATTCCCCATTCACAAATCTGGGGGGCACATGCCCCCCATGCCTTCCCCAGGGGTGCATGCAGCAGCGGGGAACTGCACTCCTCATGCCCCTGGATGAGCTTCCCATGGCCCCACAACCCACCCCAGCCCCTGCCTCACTCTCTCCTTCACCATGGGAGCCTCAGTCTGCACCCCCGACCTCTTCCCTCTCCTCTCCACAGCAGACTTACCTGCTGAGCTCTGTCTGTCTGTGTGCTTGGTCTTCACTCCCAAACCACAGCCCCCCCAACCCTGCTGCTGCCCCTCACTCCTGACCCACAGTACCCCACATCCTGCCAGGGTGTGCAGGGACCACCCCCTTCCCTGGGTTCCAAACCCCACAAATGCCCACAGCATCCCACACCTACACAATCCCCCCCCCCACACACATACACCCCACACTACCCCAACCATACAAAGTACCTGCATAATTTTGAGGTTTGCTGCACATAATTTTGAGTTTTTAGCCGTGCAATTAAAATCATGATTAACTGTGACTAATTTTTTTAATTGCGCAACTAATTGCAATCAATTTTTAAATTCTTTGACAGTCCTAGTATATTCCTATCTTCAGATACTGGCATGTACACAGGGCACCAGAGACAATGCAGTTTGTTGTACTAATAAGAGCGAGGTTTTTCTGAATGCTTGAGATTCAAAATGTTGTCAGGAACATTCACCTTAAACTCTAGGGCTGCTTACAGATGTGAACCTCCCCCAAGCACTTTACTTTCAGCTCAGCATGCCCCACGCTAAGCACAGCACATGCCCAGGAGAGACATCATGTTGTTTGACCCGACTTGCCCGATGTCTGTATAGATCATGCATTTCAGTGGGGTTTTTGGCACGTGTATCTAATAGCTGAGCCAAGAAGCCCTGCTGAAGTGCCCAATCTCTACAGATGCTGGGGAACCAGGTCAAACTGATGCACTTCTTTTGGTAAAGCTCAGCTTTTTTCTCACCCTCCACATCTGTCAGCACCCTAAGGTGATAAACTAAATGTAGTTAAGTAAACATTAGGGAAACTCTTTTAGGCAATTGAAGATATCATAAGCAAAGAGAAATAGTAAGCCATGTCAGTTTGGAGTCAGGCAGAAGTCTACACAGGGGTGCACCTTATAGACCATGCTTGTCCAACATGCAGCCCTCCAAGCTGTTTTCTGAGGCCCAAGGTGCTGCAACGATGCTGTGATGTGATACCGCTTCCTGTGAGGTGTTTGAATATGGCTCGCCAGCCCACTGGGTGATAAAAAGTTCATGATCCGGCCCCACATTAAAAAAGTTTGGACCCCCACCCTGTATAGACTAACCGAATCAGAGATGCATGTATTTTACTACGTCAGAAGCTAAAACATTCATAGTTTCCTGTTTGGGAAACGTATACAGAATGTGTTTAATATATGCCATTTGCAGAACTACTTGGCTCACTGGAGTGGTGTGGAGCTAACCAGATAAGTCTGCTTTTGCAGTTTTTATATGCATCTCTGATTCAGTTCACCTATAAAGTACACTTTATCTTGCATTCTGCCTAAGATATCATGAGTAGCATGTTCTGAAAGCCTAGACTGTACAACATAATGTTTTTTGCAGATAGCCAGCCATGCTGTATTTCAGTGGAATGAAATGCTGCTGCTGAACTTTAAGGCACTTTACAGTTAATCTCACTAGGCTTCATTTGCTATACAAAATTTCACTCTTTGAAGCATAGCTCTGGTACTGTTTAGGTAGGACTTTGTCAAATGAAAACCCACAGAGAAAAGAGCAATGCATACCTTCAGGCAGAGCTCTTCCAAAGCATCTATATAAACATATTTAATCACTGAAAAGAACAATAATGTTAACAGAAAGATGACAGAAGGGAGTTATGAAATGTAAGATTCCAGAATCAGCATTTTTATATGATGCAATCTATGGCAATTAGCTAGACTTCCTATTTCTTCATTACTTCAGTATATCAACTTTTTACAAAAGAAAGTGTTAGTTACAAGCTGACTCATTAGACTGAGTAGAGACATAAAAAGGTCTGTGTGTTGATTTGCCAATATTTATCAGGAGTTAGCTAATAAGGACTTAACAGCAGATTCCTTCTCTGAAGCTTATCAATTCCTTAAATCTTATTTGCCAGTACTTTGACATTTAAAGCTATTCTTGGAAGGGCAAATTAGAAATCAATCAAGCGCTCAACAACCTAATATCAGTGCCGAACAAAGAAATGTTGATCACCCTTTGAGGACAAAAATGCTAAAGTGCCTTTATTTAGAGCAAAGAAAATGCAAAAATGCTAAGTTCTTAAAGATATTTCTTAATACTCTAGCATTCAACTGTTCATAGGGATCTGTGTATAAAACTATGAGAAAGTTTATGATGAGCTAAGGTTTAAGAGATAATAGAGCTAGTAATGCCAATGTTTAGCCCCTCTAATGACTGATAAAATATTCCCAGAAGCTAGATATGAAGGTGTTTCTTTTCCTTTCTAGCAACAAGATCAACATAAGTAGCTTCCAGTAAAAGCCTAAACTGAAATGTTCAGCATCCTTGAGGCTGACCACTGTGGATAACCCAGTATCTTTGCTAGTATATCTTAACAGTTTTGGGGCCTACAACCAGAAGCAGGTGGGTATGCTTGTGCTCAGGGCTATGCCGTGCTGCCGCTGCAATTTAAATGTGCTCAAAGAGACACTGGATGCATCTAACATGAGTTGCTTACTGCAGTTGCCTAATTAGCTCTGCAGTAAAGTATCACTGGTCTACACGAGTGGCACTATTAGGCTGGAGTAAACTAATTAACTCTACCATAGGATAGTACTGCCCAACACAAATACTGTTCTACAGTGGAGTTATTTACTCTGCTGCAAGGCACATTTAGATTGTGACTGGGGCTGTCTGGGGCACGAGAGTGCTACAATGCAGAGCTGCCTGCTGGCTACCCCTGTGCTCTAAGCATGCTCATGCCCCAGTCAGTCCCAGTCACAATCTCCGCAGTATGTTGAGCTGAGCAGGAGCAGCCCCAGGCTGGCAGGCTGAGCCCCCGGATCCCTTGCCAGCCAAGGCTGCTCCAACCTGGCTCAACATGCTGCAGTCCTGGGTGCACATGTAAACACTGTGCTGAGGGGCAATAAATTTTGGTGCAAGCTGCATTGGAGTTTATTGTGTTGCATTAATATTCACGTGTAAATGCACCCACAGTCAAGGTGGTTAGTGCTGTTTTAATGCTGTCAAATAAGAATACACAATGACTACTTTGGCAGACACCTTCATTATAGGGGATCATGGGCTTCTAAGCACTCCTCATTGAAGGTTTTTGCAGTTCTCCACATAATTTCATTTGGGAAGGGATTTCTAAGCTGGCACACATTTTCATACTCATGAATTAAAGACAGTAATAGCTCAGGGTAGAACTTTTTACCTTTTTACATTTACCTGTAACCATTTGTGTCAACAATTAAGGTCACTTGGACTTTTATGCCCAAACCAGAAGGGTAAGTCTGGTGGCCGGTTGGAAGATAATTATAGATGGTTTTGTGCATTACATTGAACATTGGAATGTGAGAATAAGAGCATGCTACAAATTATTTGGTACCATCTTTGGGATCCAACTGGGGGAACCCTTAGCAGGGGAGATACCAGAAAGCAGAGATATCAGAACCCCATTTTAGACCTGATCCTCCCATGGAACATTTACCTTTGTGAACACATGTTCACATGGGAATGGAGATATTATTTCCTTCCACTGCGCTGTCTTGAGGATGAAAAGGGAATTCAGAAAGGTAGTGCTGATAGTGCTCAGTTCTTGTTCTTGCCATCCAGGGTTTTTGAAAGTCATGTACCTACAGGTGAACCACGTTTAGACTCCTCTAATCTCCTAGGTCAAACTCCCCTTCTAAAATGGGAACAGGGAAGTTCGGCAGAGATACTTCCATGAGAAGGATTTCTCTTCAGAGATTGCAGATTTCCTCAGCAGTAGCAGGAACACTGGGCATTTATATGCATGTTTGCACTGCAGCACCAGGCACTTCTAAAAGCACCTAGTGCTGTGGTGCATGCAGTGGTATAAGCAGTGAAATATGCATCGGCACTGAGAAAATGGTGGCAGAGCACTTTTGAAGTAAAACACATCTAAGTGTTTTAGTTCAAAAGTGTACCACTGCCATTTTCTGCGTGCTGACATGCATTTTGCCACTTGTACAACTGCATGTGATGCAGCGCAGTGCGCATCAGCTCCAATTAATCGAGTCTGCTTCAATGCACCGGATCTCCAGTGCATCCTGGCACAAAAATGTACATGTATAAATGCCCACTGTGATAACATTGGCTTAGTCCTGTTGCTTTCCATTTCTAAGCAGAGCATACTTATTACATAGGTCATTTGAAGAGGTATTGATAATAGTTTCTGCTTGTTAGCAAAAAATCAAGATGCTTTATAACTTTCCAAAAAGGGTTTTAATTCAGTTGTTTTAACAGCTACCTCAGGTAATCATATGCCAGTTCACAACCCATTACTACTTCATTCTGTAATGAAGGTGCCACTCAAAAGCCTGTCCCTTTTCCTGGGAGTTTACTTACAAGTCTTGCCTTTTATCCCTGAAATTTCTCAGTTCCTTTCCTGTCTTGGAGGATAAGAAGCAGAATCAGCCCTCCAGAGGCATTGCTGTTTGTGAGGACTATGGACTCTGATTCCACGGTTTGCATGCAATTTGATGGCCTCCATTTGTACTAAAAGCAAAGCAAACAGGACATTAGGCCTCTTTCTTTTGGATACTGCTTGTCCTATTAAGCAACTGCCCCAACTATTTCTGTTGTAGAAGAAAGGGGACTATATCAAACCCAACTACTAGTAAATAGTTTTCCTTTGTTTTCTTCTGGTCTTTTAAAAAATAATTATTTTAAGTGTTACTTGTATCAATGGTAGGTATTCCCTGGATGGTTTGAAATATATTCAAACTGTTCTAATTAATAGTAACTCACTATAACATTTAACAGTTTTTAAACTCTCTCTCATTTTTTTCCAGAAACAAGAGTCTGGATCCTAGTCCTGAATAAATTAAGACCTGAAAGGCATTTTAGGCTGCAAAATTTTAGGAATGAATCTGAATTTGATTCTGGCATAGCAATTTGATCCTAGATGAGCATACTTTTTAGAATTCTATAGAATCTCACACACAGATAGTATCTATTTCAGTAGTATGGCATAAATACTGGGATAATTATTTTCTGAATCATGTGTAGTTTCACAATTCAATTCTCAATAGCCAGGTATAGAGTTAGTTGCAGTGCTTAAGTCACAGGCACGATTATTTTTTATTATGGGTACAATGGTTAGTCCAACTTCATGCAACCTGCTTCTGATGTAGTTTAATGTACTTTTGCTTGTTTAATCATATAGAAAGATGTTTCTTACAGATGTTGAAATTAAAATGCCCCAACTTCGTTGTGCGTCAGCACTGAGAAAAAGCTAAGCAATACTATAAAAAGGAAACTATTCAAAGATAGAAAGCCAGACGGCACTATTGTGCTTATCCGTTTCAATTGCCTGCATAACAACATAGGCATAAGCTATTAGGCTTCTTTGAATTAATTCTTGTTAAAACCAAATCATAACTTTTCAAAAAGTCCAGTAATTTTTTTCTGCATATACTAGTTACTGTAGTTTGAAGGTGCATTTTCAAAATCAGCAAATGTCTAGTACCCAAGCATTGTATTAGAGAAAAAATATCCTAGAGAAAATAAACAACTGCGTTCAAACACTTATATTTCTATAACATACAGCTGAAACATTAACATTGCCCATTTAAATTTTTCACCATTATTAACAGGCACATTGAGAGAAGCACATGATTACTAGGCATATAAGGGTACATAAGAATCAATACAGCGATTGCTAATAAAAAGCTAACATTTGCCAAGAGTTATCCACAAGGTGTTTCAGATACTGCACTGAAGTGTAATGAAATGCCAGGGTACCCAAGTGGCTCTTCCTTTTCATAGAGTTAGCACCTCTGAAAGCCCTCGGATCATCTTTGGATACAAACCACAAATGTTACTTTAATAAAATATCTATATTTAAAATCAACTGAAGAGACTTTAACCGCACTTTTATGTGCTTTTAACTAGTTAATTTTAACATGTTATATGTATATTTGTATATATGTATATTTAGTCCTCACATGCAGCACCACTGACTTATTCTATTAGGAAATCTCCTCTTTGTATTTTGAACCCATGTTGGAAATTATATCATCACGTATGTACTGAGGAGAAAGAACCTCCTCTTTCTTCAAGGCTCCCTCTATTTGGGTCATATCCTTTGTACTTCCTCCATGTTAGTTCCACAGAAGCCAGCATGTATTAGGAGTGGTGGGGGTGTTAGAGAAAAAGAGACTAAAAGAGTAATGACATTGAATTTATGTCAGGCAAAGTGTTTGCTCTTTAATCAGCCAGGCTGTGTCAGAAATTTTAATTGCTGTCTATTTTGTTTTTATTTTACTCTGTTCCTGGCGATTGGGAATCAAAACTTCTATTTACTTTTTGGAGGGTTTTTCCTTCCATGTTCTGTGGATAATGGCAATTTTTGATGACTATAGTAAGAGTCAAAGATTGCCCATGATAACAGTCTTTAACAAGGACCTGTGAAAGCAAGCGTCTTCCTTCCTTTTGGTCAGTGACCAAATTCATCACTAGTGTTAACTTGGCAGAACTGGATCTGCCATACCAGTAAGTGAATTAGAGCCATAAACCCAAATTCGACTGGCAAAAATCAGATTAGTTACATTAGATTCCACAGAGACTAAAAAGCTTTTCTGCTTCCTACTAGCTGAGAAGCAAGGCCAATGTCTTCAATGGAATCCCATTGAACATCCATCAACACTCTTTCAAAAACAGCGCAAGGGTTTTCTGTCACAGTACTAACAGCAGGATAATTTCTCTTATGAGCAAAGGGCTGAGCAGAATCCGGGCTCCACAGTGCTGTCAATTTGGGGAAGCAAAGACCAGACTGGGAACAGAATGTGAGGCCTCTGACAGTGCACAGTATAATCAAGAAGCCATGCCTAATATTTATCTCATCACTTTTTAAAGTCTCCTAAAGTTGGTATTTATCTAACAGCAGAATAATACATCTAGGCTTAAAGAGTGGAAACTGAACAATCAACTGATTCATTCAACATGATCAATGCATTGTTCAATTACCTGTTTAAATAGAGAAATGGCTTTAGCAATTTTCCAGGTTTGTGGGGAAAATTCTGTGTGTGACTAAGAATTTTTTTGTGCCCCCCCCTTGTTATTAATTTAAAAAGAAATATTTAATAGTATAAAATATCATTTTTCATTAACCTAGTAACTGTGGGTATCCATATCCAAAAAAATCTAAAAGATTTCCAAAGTCAAACAAAAAGTTTTTAATACTGTATTCTTAGCAAGAACATTTTAACAAAGAATGTGTACTTTAACTTAATATGGTACAACAGAGAAACCATACTTAAAAGTTTTCATTGTCTAACACTACTGCATATTCATTTTTTCATCTTAAAAGACCAAAAGCCAAGCTGAACTGAGCATAAAAAAGCATCAATTATAATCCTCATATTACATCAGCTATTAGGGTTTAGCTCACACTCTTTAATTGGTCATCTAATGAAAGGACAATTTTTACATCGTTTTAAAAAATGTACACACATTTCTCTTCAAAACGTAATATATATGGAGTATCAGCTTAGTAAACAAAGCTTAATTTATAAACACAATTGAAACAGCTCCATGTTGGACAGTTTCAGTGATAAACTGGACTTGTATGATGTACAGCCAGTGAGGACCTTTGTGGCTTAAAATCATTGTGCCATTGCTATACAGTAATCGCTACCTCCTTAAAAAAAATTAGTTCTTTTTTGGGGAATAATTCCTGTATGTGCTTAAAAATACTAAAACTTCTTTCTATCTTCTGGGACCTAAAAATGATCTGTTGCAACAGGCTTGGTTTGGTATGGTAAGCTTGTAAAAAGTCTCAATATTTCTTAATGACAATACGGCAGTTTTCGATGCAGCAACAGTAAATTGCTTGAAATTGTCCTTCAAGTTTCATGCTACAAATCCTTTTCTTCACACAGCACTGAAGGCATCAAAGGTTGGTAGGGACATTTTTCATGAACTATATAGTCTTCAGATAGTGATCATTATACATTTTTCAACAATAGGAGTTTCTTTCAGTACATGATGGTAGGTTTGATGTATGTTCTGTTTTCTGGAAAAAACAAAAAAACGTTAATTACAAAATGATCTATATATTTTACAATTGAACCTCTTAGGGTTGGTTTGGAGGGGTTTTTTGGGGGGGGTGGGGGGTTGAATTATCTGGTTAATTATCTGTAAAATTATCTGATCTGCAACTGACCTGTGGTATATCTATACTACCTTCATAGCTGATCCCAAAACTTGCTGAGAAATAAACCTCTGCTTGCATGCTGAAAAATGTAGTGTAATGACATTTTTGGCACATGCCCAGGGCCCCTTTTAGGCTTTCTGTCCCAGGTGTGCCTCTAAGCTTGATGCAGGGCACAACTAGTACTGCTCTAATGGTGACGGCATAACATTTTTTGGTATGTGCTGCACATAGAGTGGGAGGGCGTGGGCAGGGCTTGGTTCCAAGTGGTGGTCTTGGGATCACAATGGAGGCAATGCAGACATACGGATATACCACAGGGCAAGTGAGTGTCTTATCTGTGAAAAAGAGGCAAGCAGATACTTATAAGGAACTAGAAAATTAAAATCTCATTTATGTCAGAATTTAGTTTAGTGTCTTAACAATCTTCCATGCTAAAAGGATCTCAGGAATATAATTATGAATAAACAAATGAAACATTAAATATCTAAAATGGTTACTGCTGTGCATCACCTTGACCTATCTGGTAGTGAGTTTGACTTCTGTTAACCTTTCCAGCCTTGACTTCAGTTGTAGAATTTATCTTCTACAACTTCACCCATGATCCAACAATACTCCTTTACATATGTACACTCACTGCTCAGCTCCATATACTCAAATCTAGAGAACCCTACTAGCTGCCTCATATTTCTGAACTTTTCTGTTCAACCACCTCCCTGGTTAAAGGGTCAGTCTCCTTCCTGACTTGTTTGCTGGGGTGGCTATTAGCATCTGAGAACCATATAAATCCCCCCAAACTAGATTAATCGTCTCTAATTTTTAGCACTCAAGGTCAACTATTAAACTAAACAGACAGTATTTTTAACCCTAAACTTAGATGTTAAACCTATAGCCAAAATCTTGCATTGAGTTATATTCCATAGAGCTGTAGTACATTGCAAGGAGCGTTTGTCAGGGAAAGCATTGGTTGTGCATATTTAAAAAAGAACAAAACAATATTCCTCTTCTCCCCTCCGATTCCTGTATGACTAACCCCTTCCTAGTGCCTTAAACCGTGGTCTAGATTTTCATCTCAGCATTACACTGGTTTTATGGTCTTATAACTCCACTGAAATCTGCCACACTAGCACCTGGTGCTCATAGTGAAACTCAAATATTCATAGTGCTGCAGTTCAGAAAGAATAGAAAAGCTACATTCTCCTTCTGAATAAATTTTTTAAGATCTAGTTTCCCATTAATTCTTCTTTCTATGACCCATTTAAAAACATTTTGTTTCAGAACATAGGTCATGATGTACTGCATGGAGTATTCAGAGCAATATGGAAATAAGTGCAGCTGACTTTTGCAAAATATAGTTATTACATACCTGAAACCACTTGTAGGACAATATTTTTCATTTTTTGTGGGGGTTTTAAATAAACATTTTTTAAATCAACATGGTAACAATAGTAAATCAGTATCTCTATTCCTTAGAAAAAATGCTCTTTTAACCTGAAAAACTCTGCTTTTTAATTTTTTTTTAATTTAAGGAGGCAAATAGGAATTTATTTACATATTTAATAAAAATATAACCAGATACAAATGTGAAGTTCTTTCATATAATCAACTTTAAGCCAAAGGAACAAAAAACCTTTTAGAATGTTCATAAAAAGCCAAAGCAAATATGAATCCATATTTCTGTTCACTCTACAATGAATTAAGATTTCATACAGTTAAACCCACTAGTACTGATTTTGAAGATGGCAGCAAAATGATAATCTTAAGCAGCATTTTGTATAATGTTGACATCTATCCCATTACTGTTTTACATATGCCAATACTGAATACTCATAAGGAAAGAACCAGTATTGACCTGCTAACTGACACTGATCCTTGGAGCAATCTCAAAGTTTGCCACATTTCAATTTCAAAATGCATTTCAGCTATAATATGAGTGATTTATCATTTAGGAGTAGCTGTCAAAGTAACCTCCTAGATAAAACAAAAACATCTGGAAACATAAACAGAGGAGAGCAGTAGCTGAATTTTAATCCAAATTCGACATGCTCACTTCATTAGCAACAGGAAACAGCTAATTAGTAATTGAATGTTTCATGTTTTTAAAGAGGGCTCATACTCTCCAAACAGAGATGATTTAATATGTATTTTGGATATAAACAAGAATAAAGATCAGGAAGAGCCAGGGACAAAGCATCTCTAGAGGAATGTTTGGGAGCCTGGGAACCTCAAAAGGAGTGACAAAAATGACATTTGGGGCGCTCTGACTGAGTAAATTTATTATCTTAAGATTTATACAGGCAAATGTTAAGCTTTGGGAGTATGGAAGTAGAAATGCAAATCTTGTGGAGTCTTTTTTTTAAACAGATGCACAGTAGCTCCTCTGACCAGAGACTGGAGATTGTTTATCCCATTGTACTATTGTTCATCCTTACTAAAAGGTATTTGTATGGGCTAACTAATATATATTAATTGGCCCAATTTCCCTTGATAATCATAGAAACTCCTTCAAAAAGCCCCTGCATTGCAATCCAAAAGTCTTAACTGCTAATTATTGTGGGTTTCTTTAAGTGATTCAGTGACACGACAGCTCTAGAACTTGTATTCAGGTAACTTCTTTATTAGGCACCAGGGCCCAGAACTTGAAAGTATTTATGGATTTAACTTCCATCAGAAACAAGTAGCTTTGAGGATCTAAATCCAAAAGCCAGATTTATAAAAGTATTTAGGTGCCAATGGGATTTACAAAAGTGCCTAAGTGAGTACGACCCCCACACGAAATTACACTTAGAATATGAGTAACCTATTAATTGCACCATAAATAGTAACCCTGCCACACATTCAGGGAATTAATAGTATGACAAAATGAGAAACTAGCTACAAAATTGTTGAATGAAATAGTTGAAACATTTTGGTGATTAGTTTCCATCATGTCTTAAATTGAACTTGTGGTGGAATAACCCCTCCAGGTGACCCAATACTGGCTGCATGGCAGGGTTTGGTTGACAGCTGCATGGGGCTGCACTTCCTGGCATAGAGCCAGGAGCCCATCAGCAATGAAGCCCTGCAGTGATTTTCCCCATGCTTGGAGCAGGAAGCCAATTAACTGAGCCATGGTACCAGGTTTGGTAAGCCCTGGGTCCCCTGACTCAGTAGCGCTTGCTTTGCCCCAGTGCTCTTGAGGGAACTGCAGGGCAAAGCAAACACCCTGTTAGGTTGCTATGAACAATGAGACTTCTTCCAGTCTGGCATCTGAGTGTGCCTTCCTCCACAGCTCCTGAGGGAGCTCCAGGGCCAGATATTCAACCAGCCAGACTTGCCTGTGCTTAGCTGGGCTAATGGGTACGGGGGAGAGTTATGCTCCTCTGGGCAGGAACCTTGCTAACTCTAATTGGGCTACATGGTTCTTGTTAAAATAAAGACACGAATCCCTGATTCCAACAATTGCGTATCCTGCCATTCATATGTAGTATCAAGGATCAGATCTCATTGGGACATTATTTTAACATTTGTCAGGGGCCTTGATCACTCCAGTGAAGGCCAATGGGAATTAGCACTTAACTTAGTTTTTAAAATATCATTGGGCATCTAAATACTTCTGTATACCTGATTTAAGCTGTACATATTGAGAGAGAAAGAGCACATTCATAGTGGCTGTATAGTCAGTTTGCATTTATATATGGGGAGAAAAAGAGGTTAAGAATTTATTTTTAGCAAACACAGGGTACAAGTTACCTTGTCAAACATGTTACTTTGGGGATAACTAATAGATATGAAAATAGTCAAAAAAGGGGCTCTTACTATTAAGAAAGAGAGAGAAAGAAAGAATATCTTTGATAGGTACTTTCAACTTTTGAAAAAGCTTTGGAAAAAAAATGGTGGTCCAAAACATTTGGTTCTGAACATTTCAGGCAGTTCTCCACATTTACTTATACATATGGAAGGGAAGGAAAATGGGGAGGCTATGTGGCTTTTTATATAGGTATAAGCTCACTTCAGGTCATTAATCAACATGTAAACAAAAGGTCTAGGCATCACATAAGGCCCACTCTGAAACTTACATTATTGTTTTTGCATGTGGAAAAAGAGCTTCCATTGGTCCTCTGCACAGTGCTGAATTTCACCTTAATGAATGGCTACAACAGCACCCTAACATTACCTTTAGTGAAGGAACCCAAGATAAAAGCCACTATTGAGGACTAAATATCTTTACACAGGATAGCACTCTTCACAATAAAATCTGCTTTTTCAGGACATCTCCTATGGAAAATAGTGAAATCCAGTGATATTTAATGGTACCAGCTGCTGCTCAGTGTTGAGGGTGATGTCAGTTACCTGACTTAAAATGATTTACCTAAAGCACTTTAGCTGAGGCTCAGTTCTGTAGACATATTAAATGTTATATATGTCTTGATTTTATCTGTGATAAATGTAACATTATTTAAAAACTGAGGGTCAGCATTGTAAAGGCAAGTTATGCCTGAGGTTAATGTACTCTAGTAGAATGGCTTTAATTCTGGTCTTGAAACAGGCTTTCTGTTTAAACTTTGTCATGTAATTTTTCCAAGTGTCAATTTTCTCTGTTCAATGGGGCAGTGGCATTTAATTTGCTTCATAGGAATGTCCTGAGGCAAACTGATGCAGCACTGGTGAGGTTTCACAAGACAAACAGAGCCAAAGGTAGGAGTAGAATTCAAGACAACCTGATTTTCCATATTTGCTCATTTGACTAGATGCATGCGAGGAAGGGGGCAGGAGAGGAGTCTCGAACTTTGGCAAACTACTACCCCATGCTCCATAACAGGGGTGAGAACTCCTGTTCTAGTCTGTTAGCAAATATGCCACCTTCTGTTTTGGTGCTGTCATGTGTAGGTCTGTGGAATTTGTATTAAAAGACAATACCTCATTAATTCAGAGGTGGTATTCTCTTTATTTCCATGTTGAAGCCTAGTTACTGAATGTAAAATACTTGTGAAGGTGAATGTAAAGCTGGAGGCCCTAGAGAGCATAGCTATCTTTGTAGTTGTATTGTCAATACATGGATAGAAAGTAGTTATATACTCATGGGTTTAAGACAGCTTGGAATTTAACTCCAAACATCATAACTAAGTGTGTGTCACTGGTTATACCATTAAAATTTAGTCTGTGGCATTCAATAATGCCATATAACCCCCACATACAAGAAGATAAAGTGTTAAAAGTGTCTTTGATGCAGGTGGTAGAGAAAACACAATGAGATATGGGCAAATTCATACTGATGAGCAATATTCACTATCTCCTCTGTAGTGGACTGCAAACTACATACCCATTTTATAGCATTTTACTATATTATATAGTCAAGATTTGAATAAATCTGTGTGCAGTAAATGTATTCTTTTATTAGGTTTATCCCTTAATCAAATATTCATTTATGTAGGCTTCATTCTATTAAAAAATGAAATTATACAAAGGTGAGCAAAACTGTAGATTTACAGTAGTTTGAAGCTTAATCTCATTCTCTAGGGGCAATATTGACAATATAAAAATGGTATAAATGATATTCCCTAACACTAAAATATGCTTATGAGCCCCTTGTGCATGTTATACTGCTTTACAACCTACAGTGAAATGCATGACTAGCTTAATAAGCAAGACATTTAGAAAGGTTTTTTTTCCCCTCCACAATGTATAACATGAGTAAAGATCTCACAATTTTTCTGTGAGCCAAATTCTATGTTACTGATTGTAATTTCCCCTCAGGATGATGTTTTCTTTCCTAACAGGGTAGTTTTTTCAAGGTATACGCGTAACTCTCCTTTTCTAACCAACAACAAAGTAATTCTTCGGTGTTTTTAAAGGGCTTAATTTATATTAGTTACCATTTTCATATTCCTTCCCATTTTATCTTTACTTTTCCCCTATTGTTTTTTCTTCAGACCAGACTCTCCTGTTTTCTATCACACTCAATAATGGAAATAATGTTCTGTAAACATTTATTTAAATTTTTGAATAATATTGTTTGGCCTTGCTCATGCCTTGTTTGTCTTTGTTTTCAGTGAACAATTAAGTTTTACTGGCACAAAAGCTTGTGGAAACAAAATATGCACTGCTTTCTCAGAAAATAAATGATAAATTCACATACTGAAGAAACCATATCACTATCGCCTGTGTGCTATTTCAATCAAGGAAAAGAAACAAAAATCGAACTATTTGACATATCTGACCAATCAGAAGTAACACAGCCTCAGTCTGAAATCTATTTATAGGGTAGTAAATTGGAAAAAATATTGTTTTGCTTCATAAATACATAAAAAAGCTAAATTTGTTAAATTACTAGTGGTTAACTCTACACTCAGTTCAAAAACTAAGAAATAACATTAAGAATTAACATAGTTTGAAAGAAGTTTCCTAAAGCCCACAATTAACTTCTGTTATTGAGTTGTGTCCAAGAAATTTTTCTCTTTGGCTAGGGACAGAAGTTACACATAAACCAGTTTAAGTGATCAGAAACTGGTTTAAACCTGTAACAGAACAGAACCTCACTGCACATAAACCAGTTTAAAAATGGCTGAAATCTGTTTAAGTAAACCTTGTTGAATGTAGTATCAGACTTAACTGATCTGGGTCAAACTGGTTTATGAAACTTCTGTCCCAGACCCTTTCCTTGTTCAAGTTAAATCACAGTCCCCCAGCATCCCAGGATGCTTTGCAGCCCTGGGCTGGGCTATGCTGTCCGTTCCAGAGAACAGGGCTGGCCCCACCCCTCTGCTCCCTATCTGGAGCAGTGAGGGCTGGCTGACAAGTGGGTGGGGGGGGAGCCTGGCTGGGGATGCAGCCCAGTCTACAGGAAGGATTGCCCCCACCAGGCAAACTCTGGCTGGGTTCTGAGACCAGGGAGGGGGGTTAAACACCCCTTCCCCCACTGAAACTTACTGCTGTCTGCAACTGTGGACTGTAAATCCCAGAGGCACCTGGAAGCATGAAGAGGAAGTGATGAGCAACCCTGCAGAGTCCTGCTGCTGTAATTCTGGACTGAAAATCCCAGAGACCTTGGGGGCAGCAGGGTGAGGAAGTGAATGCACAGCCAGAGAGCCATGCTCTAGCACCCCGCCCCCCCCCCCCCGAACTTCTGGCCTGAGCCCCTGCAGGCACGTGGCTGCATTTCCTGAAACAAAGGTAAATGTCTGTTCACTTATGTTTCAATTTAATTTGTGCAGCTTAGACTAACCTGCAAAGACTGAATTGATTTAGCCTTGGGCTTTTTGACTGTCTGTACCTAGCCCTTTAGGGAAAGCTGTGGACATGTGAGGGATGATATTGGGAAAAGCTTAAATAGGAAACAGAGAGTTTGGATCTGAGCATTAGGCTTAGTCCTGATGCTTTTGCAGACAAAAACTGGAAGGAGGGCATACAGTGGCCTTACTCTCATTCTGCAGATTCTGTTCTAGTGTAGACTCCCTTAGCACTACCAAAGCATGTCTTTCTGAGTAGGTCACAACAGATTGTCTAATGCCTTTCTCCCCTTCAAAATATAGGCTTTAGCTGTAAATGGAAGTAGTATACTGATTAGACCCAGCTGGCAAGTGTGAGCTGTATCACGTGGCACTAAATCAGGATATACAGCAGAACGTGCTGGCATAAAAAATTAATCTGTAAATTTAGATGCAACTACTTGTGTGTAGGAATCAATTGATAGTATAAGAAAATATGGCCCAGTCTTTAGCAGGCCTTCCTTCTAAACAGAGAGTGCAATGGAAGCAGTTTGCTCAGCCTCTATTGTGGATAGAATGCCACATAACACTGTAGTGATAACCCTCTTGGCAGATATAAGGAGAACTGCTGACGGGCTGAAAAGGGAGCTGCATGTAGCCTTCCATCAGAGTGATGAGGGCCAGAGTGAACAGAAGAAAGATTTAGAAAATGTTCCCTGGATGCCTGGAATACAAAAAAGCAGGGAGGGAGGGGAGGAACAAAGGTGGGGGGGGGGGGGGGGACACACAAAACTAACTTTTATTGCTATGTTATGTGCAGATGCACTTTTTGCATTTCAGTCCATCTCTCATCTTTTGGCTAATTATTCAGCAAAACAGTGATAGGAAAACTGATCTCTTAGACGCAAAACTCTTCTGTTGCTGCTCAGTTCTGTGAAAGGTATTTGCCCTTTCCATTTATGTTTAAATGTTTTATCAAATATGAAAGTAAAGGAGAAAACAATATAGGATTCATATGATATAGCTTTCTCTAGAAACACATTAAAATGTCCTTCTTTGATTATAAGTAAATACATCATAAATCTTGACTAAATATTATTGGCTCTGCCTTGCATTGCTTTAAAATCTATTTGTTGGATGAGTATCATTGTTGATGTTTTGGAAAATTTATCTGACTAGTGTTGTTTTTGCCTTTGATAAAAATCTCTCTAAGCCAGATAAGTGTGCATTCCCTTTGTATAGTCTATGAATAATACTGTTGCTTTCCCACCATACCATTTGTACAATGGGGTTTCTAGCATGGCAAATCATCCCTCACAAAGCAAAAACAAAACAAACAAGCAAAAAGATCTCTGACATAACATGGTGTGATTTCTGAAAGGTGAATAAAGTATAAGAAAAGACCAAAGCAGTAACAGCTGCTTAGGTGAATCATTTCTATCCTCCACAGCATCTGAAAATACTGAGGAAGAAAATTAAGCAGAAAAGTTTTCTTTTTAAAGTGTCTGATCATTTTAATAATTATTGACTGTGGTTTTTAAATAAATAATTTGATTCCTTAAAACTAAAATCTGTATCCTTATCAAAATCTTTCTCCAGTGTCAGCTATGAATTCGATTGATTGAAATCATTGTTAGTACTGATTTTTTAACAAAAAATGCAAAGCATTCATTAGATACTATTGGTTCAGGAAAAATATCAAAATAATTTCATGAACTTTGCAAACTAATAAGAGGGAGGGCGAAGAACAGTGATTTTCAGCCTAATAGATTCGACAGCATTCCTTTAAGAAAACTGATGGTTTCAAATAAGTACAAGCACACACTTCCTCTGTTTTTTTATATCATGAATTTTAGTTTGTTAACATATGTCTTATTCCTTTTTTCTTTTCCTGACCCTTTGCAGTTTGCACATGCTTATGGATAGGAGTAGCAACTTGTATATAGAATGTATTTTTTTTATGAACTACAGAAGTCAAGGTAAAGAATGCTGTTCATTGAAGACAAGGTATGCAGATATACTGTAACTACCAGTTTGAACTAATATAGGGAGAACATTATGTGGCTCCTGCTACGGAAAGATTCAAGCTTACTGAGACTGAATGTTTGAATAAATGTTTGAATGAGGGGTGCATCTCCTTTTTAAAATAGAGGGGTAGGGATTTTAGCATAGATTAATGAAGCATAGACTAATGAAAACTTTTCTGAAAATTGTACTCTTCCCACCTTGTTTTTGGTAAAACGTAATAACAAAAAATCAGCTTCACATCTCCACATGCCCTAAAAATATGTTTCAGAAGAATTGTACAATTAATATTTAGTTTAAGATTGACACAGTAATTTTTAAATTATTGTCTCAGGCAGTGAATAGGAAACAAGCCATTTTGGCTTAAAAGGTCTAATGAGATGCATAAAGCTTTTGTTATCATCCTGTAAGGTATAGCCTTAGTTTCTACTACTTCTGTTGCTAATACACAAAAGAAGTCTCATGACATACTCAAAACTGCAAAAGAATCATTACAATATTTTTTCAGTAACATACATAGCAAAATTAAGTAGCAAAAGTAGCCACAGGAAGCTTTAATAATTCATGATGGTCAGAGCCCAAATCATTAAATTGACCTCTCAGTGGCTTATGAATGAATTTCCAAAAGGAGTTCTTAGGAAGAGGAGCTAATTGGACCAATTTTACAATAAAAGGGCGTCATATGTATTTACAACATGCAAATGCTTGCCTTCTCCCTTTCATCCCCCTTCTCCACCCTCTCCCATTGCCCCCAGAATTGAGCCAAACAAAACATGGAATGCAAAATATCTAACAGTTTATTCAAACCTACAGGAAATACCAGTACAATCGGAAATGCATGGGTTGTTTTTGTTTTTAAGGAAAACAGCTCTGACTGAGAAAAGGCAGAAGGGATATTAGTGAAAGTATGAGGTTTGGATCTTTCTTGGGAGAAAGAAGACGACACAGAGGAAACAAAGAACAAGGCAGTGTTTCTCAACCAGTGTGTCACGGCACAAAAGTGTGCCGTCAGCAATGAACAGGTGCATCGTGGAACTTTGCAATGGCAATGAGCTGCAATAGGTATGAGGATGGGGAATGCCTTAACAGGTGTGCCACAGAAAATGTTTATTAACATAACTGTGCCTTGGGCTGGAAAAGGTTGGGAAACACTGGAAGAAGGTAAATGAGGGCCTAAAGAGCAGGCTCTATTAAATCATGAATCAAGGGACCAATCAGAGAGGGCCCAATCTTATTCTTACAGGAGTCAACAGAAGCTCTAAGTTTGTCCACAGAGTGCCTACACACAAGTGGGAGGCTGCTCCAATGGGCTGTAATTACAGTGTGTCGGTGAAGACTTGATTAATTGAGACTCAATTAATCGAGTCTGCTGAAGCATGGTAATTACTGTGCTCCAGCCAGCCTCCACGTCTTGTGTATCAGTGTCCCTGCACTTTGAAATGGTGCCAAGGGCTTAACTAAAACTTGTTCAGTAAGCTTTAGATAAAGTGTCCCCGTCACCATTTTGAAGCATGGGGACACTGATACTTGAGATGCTCCAGGCGCTTTAATTAGAGTGGCTCCAAAAGCAGTTTTATTTAAAGCGCCCCCTCCCCCAATGAAGCACATGTAAAAATGCCCAGAGAGCAAGAACAGAATCAGGGGAGTCTACCATGACAGATGCTAAACATCTCTCTCGTTATTACTCTTAACAAATGTTGTATCTAATTGGGAAGAGAACAGATCTCTTTAAAAAAAATGTGTGGGGGGGAAGAGAGCTCTATTCCGTTTGTCACAAAAAATTGATTTTAAAATGGACTTGGTACAGTGGAATGTTTAAAAAAATAACCTTTTGAGTTCCAACAGATTTAGGGAGTATTAATAGAAGGCAAAATATGTTCCAAAGTTAAAATGTCCTGTGTCACTGCCAAACATGTAAAGCAGCAAAAAGTTATTCAGTTATTGACAGCCCTCTTGCTAAATCTGTCCCTGGCTTTTTCACAAACAAAGCAGCAGCAGCAGCTCTGTGTCACCTTGCCCTTGTACTTTATGCATCTCCTTTGAACCATTTTTTCATTACAGAAAAGTCAGTTCCTCTATAGTGCTGTTTATTTACTGAAATTTAAGGCCTTCATATTTTTGTATAGTTTCATCTAGTATTAAGATAACATCTATTTTTTTAAATTTTAAGATAACATTGCCTTGATGATCATACCATTATCCCCTAACAATGAAATATAGTAATACAAAAGTTAACTAAGGTATAAACATGCAAAAGGAGAAGTCTCCCTGCGATCATAAAATGATGTTATTTTCTGTTCAGCAGTTCATGTTACTGCTGTTCATGCTAATTAATTAAAGGAGCTGTTGCTGTAATGTGCAAACAGGGAATCTGAGAAACTGAGAGGGCTTTTAGGTCTCTGAGTGAAGTTAAGTCAATCTGGGCGCGGGCAATCAAATGTAATGAAATCACTTGTCAGTGCTAAGCTTGCAAAAACTGTGAAGTTTGACTAGGGAGTAAAAGGATTATAATTAGATTTCCAATAGGATAATAACTAAATGGCAGAAAGCAGTAAAGAGAAAATATTACTTTGTTAGCTAATGGTGCTGCTGTTCGGTTTTAGTTTTTATCAGCACACTTGTAGTTGTGCTAATTTAATTTGCTTTTATCAGCAAAAATGCACTACTCGAATGGTACTTGAATGTCATTTGCAAAAATCATTGATCTGAAGGTGCACTTAATGACACCCAGTATGTTTATTTTATGTGAAACGGAGATTGGTTGATAAAATGGTTGATGCACTATCTTTCTGAGCCACAAGCAAGTTATGGAAAAAGGAACAGAAGGGTGTTTTTGAATATGCATCACCCTTTCCTTTATCATTCAACTATATGGTGGACATCAGGACAAAACTTTATTTATTTTGTCAGCTTTGAAGACTCATCCAAAATAAACTACACTGGACTGATAGACGAGGCATACAGGGGGATTACAGGTATTAGTAAGGTATTAGGAAGTTGCATATATGATTGGTACTGTAAGTAGAAAAATCCAGATCAGTTAACATATAAAGTATCTCAATGAACCAGTTAAACTGAAAAGATTTATCATGCATATCAGAATCTTAGTATATGAACAGCTTGCATTAATAAAACATTTTAAGAAATGAGCATAAAATATGATACAACTTAATCACTGTAAAAGGTGGTTAATGCAATATTTTTGTAATTCTCCTTAAAACCCTTTTAAAGAAATACTGACACTGGAACTAAATGAATTTCAAAGGAAAGGCCCTCTGTGAATGATAGATTTCTGTCCAGCAGAGCTATTGACAATAAAGAAAGAACGATCTTCATTGATGCCAGAGCTTTTCTGTGTGTTCTGTAGATATATTCTGGAAATAACCTTGTATTAGGCTTGTGTGAACCATCACCCCACACAAATAAAGCAAACAAATGAAGTTGGTGATGAAGAGAGTACATTTAAATTGTTAAAAACTAAAGGACAGTATTTACTGACAAGTTTTGTAAAAATATAATCTAAAGAAAATAGAAAACATAATATCATATCAACACACAGCAAAAATCTGGGGACAGTCCTACATGGCAGAACTGCATTAAAATCCAAAAGAGAGTTTAACAATGCATGACTCAGAGAGCTCTTCATAACAGCGATTGCACAAGCTTGCTCAAGTTTTGTAAAAATAATGTCTAAGTGTACATATTGGCATTTGGGGTACTTGGTCTAGGTTTAGGTGGGTTCCATGCAGGTGTTCGCTGCTGCTGTTGCTGGGAGCAGGTAAGAAACTTGGCGGGAGTGGGGGGGGGGGGGGGGGGGCTGGCCAGATTAGAGGGAGGGGAAGTGCCCAGTCCTGGCAGGATAGGGAGGGTGTTGGGGGCCTACAAAGAGCCCAGAATCAGAGGGTTAAGAACACCACAGCGCCAGAGCTGGGGTGAGTGGCTGGGCTTTCCCGGCTAAAATGCTATGTTGTGAACATGTACAGGCATTTGCCAAACTGAATTAACCCTTCCGAGATTAGGTTAACCCCTTCTAGGTCTAATGTTAGTTAAACTCCTGAGGTAAACGAACTAAAATTAGAATCACAGAAAATGAGGGTTGGCAGGGACCCCAGGAGATCATCTAGTCCAACCCGCTGCTCAAAGCAGAAGCACCCCCTTAGACTGGGCACACTATTTTTTGGGCGATTTAAGCCTTGCTAATGCCTGCATGATTACCATTTAAACTGGCCTAACCCTGGTCAATCTAAATGTAGCGCTTATACATTTCCTAAGCAATTTTAAGTTGGAACAGACTTGTGTGAAAAAAGGCTTTGCAGACAATCATTTGTTACTTGTGATACAGTTTGCTTATAATAGTTCTTAACTGTCTAAAATGAGTTCTTATATCTCTGGATGAAGGAATACATTCTTTTATGCTTGGGAACTTTTTATGCTTGTACTAGTGCTTTTGCTGTGGTTGTGTTATACTGCTAGCACTGCACACCTGCTGTACTCAAGGAAAAACAGACTCCCTGAATCTACCATCTACAAAAATCTAAAACAATTCCAGCAGGACATTCACTCATTGTTCAACATTACCCTGAACACTGTCAGAGGAAGATAAAAAGTGATTTGCCCATTTATGACAGGTTTACAACTAAAGTGTAACTAACATCCAATTTCACAGAATCATTTTTTACATTAACAGGGGAGTACCAAACTGGGACGTGTTCAACATAATCCCCAAATATCCAGGTTGTCCCCTCTCAAATCTGTTCTTCTAGGTCCAAATCCAAAATCTGCTCAACATAATAGGAGTAGCTGGACTTGGGATCAGGTCCTTCTACTTTTTCTTCCCTTTCAGGAACTCTGGCACCTTGAAAAAATTGCCAAATATTTAAAACAAACAAACAAAAAAGCCTAAAAAATAAAAGACTGCTCTTTTGTCTGGCAAATAGATTACAGAAATCATATTAGGTGTTAATTCAGATAATACCACCTGTTTCTAAAAGGATATCTCATGAAGTGCAGTTTAGCGGTTCAAGATTGCAGATAGGTAAAGAAAACATTCTCAGCAATTACTGCACTGGACTTCCCTGGGCTGTGCTAGGTCTGGGTTTGGGCATGTGAACTGATATCAGGGGAAAATGTGCTCTCAGTGATTCACCTGTTGGGCATCATGGAGGAGCAAGCTGCTTCATTCAAAAGCTGAGAGGACAGAAGTGAGATGTGCATGAGTGTTGAGAGTAGATTCAAACAAAGCATCTGTGTTTAGGTGGGCAAATGGGGGTGGGAAGGGAAGGAAAAACCTAGGATTGAAAGGGAGTGGTGATAGATTAGGAAAATCGATGTGAGATTGAATAAGGATTTGGTGAAGACACTGGGATTAGCTGGACATGGAGACGTGGTACAAAAACCAGTGGAGATGGGAGGAGGTAGAAGGGGTGGAAATGGATCTGGGAGAAGAAAGAAAGAAGTTTCTGACCGCTAGATCACACTTCTGTCTAGGGAATCCAAGTTTCACCTTATCATCTATAAAACTTGATGGCAAAGTGTCTCATCTTCCCTTAGTGCTGTTACACATAGAAGGGCAACTTCCTACTGTTATGCATTACTCCATTAACCCAAGAGGCAAAGGGCCATGTGGTGGTTTTAAGGGCTCCAACCCTATTGATGTCTCCTATGGGCATCACTGGATACATTTCCTATTTTTTTAGTTTGTTTTCTCTAAAAGCCCAGGAAATTGCACATAGAACAACAAGAATAAAAGAACAATTATAAAGGTTGAAAAGTCAAACATGCAAGGCATAGAAATATCAGAGTTATTATGTTGGCTGCCATTTGCAAATGCATTTTTGTTGCCATCTTTAATTATATAACACACCATTTTTTGCCACAACTGCTTGATTGAGTTGAAAAGATGGAGATGGCCTGGGAATGAATCTGGGTTTTGCAGTGAAATAGACTGTTGTCTATAGGACCACTTCTTGATTTGTTGCAGATTTTGGAAGAAGCCTAGTGAATGAGGAAAGGGATGGCCAGAAGGGAATGACTGGTACCATGGCTAAGGTAGTTAATTACATACTAGGAGATTAGATTCTAACCCTGTCTGCCCCACAGAGGGCCAGTGTGATCCAGGTTAGGGCACTTATACAAAACTTTTCAAAAAGTAGATATTATTTTTCTACTTTTTATGTTTATATGCTAGATATAAGCCACTGGAATCAGATTTTCAAAAGAAGTGACTGAGAACTCACAGGCACAGCTGAAGTCTGGAAGCTGTGCTTTGTACATAAAAATCGCTATATAATGCTCAGAACTCTGAAAAATCAGATTGCATGCATCTCAGAATGGGTTCCTACAATTAATAGAAACTCTTGACCTTAATCTCTCTGTGCCTCAGCTCCTCAGCTGAAAAATGGTGATAATACCACCCCTGTACTTCACAAGGGTGTTGTGGAAATAAAATCATTAATATTTGGAAACACTCAGATACTATCATAAAGAGCACCAGAGAAATGACTTGGAGAAAATTAATATTCTGTCATTAGAGCAGGGTTTGAACAGTGTGCAGGAAATAAATCATGGGGCCAAACATGAAACAACAAGGAAGAAACAAAATATTGAATAGCAGTTCAGTAGGTGACCCTCATTCATTTTGTGCACTGATTCTGAGCCAGGGGTCTTCTGGGGAAAAATTACATAACTAAGACTATACAATAATGGACTGCATAGCATACTTACATTTGGTATTTCATGAGTTTTGAGTACTTGATTCACATGCTATTAACATAAGCTCTGTGTGTATGCATATACGTGTATGACTAATATTCTTTGCAAGGATTTTGGTATTTCTGTCAAGATACATTTGCATTTTGTGTATACACATGTGTATTTGTGTACATTTCTGTTCATCATAAGAATACTTCTGATCTTGACATGCAGGTAAACAGCAAAGCTAAAAAATCGCTGGAAAGCTGCACCGTTTAAAAAAATGGCATGTAAACTGACACCTTTTGGATGTATTCTATGCATTTGTCACTTAAATCTGATATTTGCTCAAACTGTAAATAATATATATTCCTCTATTTCTAAAGGCATTTACTGACTTTATAATGGTGTTCTTAACTAAACAAGAAAATGGAGAATATTTTACTATTTCTGTATGGTTGCCAGGTATGAATAATTAGAGAAAGCTGATGTTGCTTTTAATCTTATTTTTTCAGAATACAACAAATCATGGATTCTGAAGCAACACTATAAAGCATACTGTACCTTGCATTGCAGCACTGTCATGTTGGGTTCCATTGTGTTCTATTTCCATATCTGGGATCCCAGCATCTGAAAGATGTTACATTTGAGATTAATGTATTCCACCTTGTTCTCCCCTGATGAAGCTTTAGAACAATCTTTATTGCAATGAGGACAATCTTTAAGTTTCATCAGCCTTGCATATAACATTCAAGTTTCACTGGATTTCCAACAGTTTACAAAATGTGAAAGTATTACCAGCCTTACAGTGAATTATTTTTAACATACTTCACACTTTCTCTGGTGATTAGACACTAATCAACACATGTTATTAATATGGCATTGAAATTCTCTTCTGGGGTACCAGGAACATCTTTCACATGAAAACGGGGAAATTAGTGATGAAAAATACTAACCTACATTGACTCATCGTAGCGGAATACTTGCAGATCAAAGTATTATATAGGACAGCCAGTGCTAGCAAGCTCATGACAGGGTCAAACGATATGATTTACAACCCTTGTATAATGTTGCCGTCTTAGCCTAATTTTATATTATTAACTTCTCTTTAAAATAACCCTCTACAAAGGAGACTAGTGGAATATCATATACCCATTTATAGCCATTTTTTCTCAAGCATACATAAACTTCAAAAAATTTTTTTTTATATAAACAGATATTGTACTGTTTCCTTTAAGTCTCTTCTTAGGAGTCAATAAAAATGATTTTCTTCTCAAAACAAAATTCTATGTTTTGTGAAATATTTCAGTATTTCCAGAAACTGACTGTGCAGTTAATTCCTAAGGTGAGAAAGAAAAGTTCCTAGTGATGTAACATACATTTGAACCATAGCTTAATATTGATAATGTCTTTGTACGCATAGTCTTTGTGCGTGGTTTGTGGCTCAAACACCCTTGGGTGTTGTGCTAACAGATGCCACTATACCACCCAATGCCATCAAGGATTAGCATACAAAGTATGTGATTTGAATCCATGGCCCACAGAATCCTGTAAAAACATCTGCTTCTTTTATAATACAGCACTTAAAAAGCACGTGTGTATATTTAAAAGGAACTTGTACGTTTCCTTTAAAATGTTGTATTAATTTAGAATTATATGTTAAATACCCCCTTCCCCCCAAATCACGCTATTTTCAAGTTTACCTTTTTTCTTTCTTTCAGATCTGGGACACCTAAGCTTGTCAATACCTGTTTGGTTTGATGGGTCAGCATCCATTCCTGGTCACATCACAGCCATTAAATTCTCATTATAGACCAGTGCAGAGCTACAAAGTAAGCTATGATCTAATTTTCTATTGTAAATAAGATAAGAATACTCAAAAAATCAGATCAGAATTGGTTGTGACCAAACAGGATCTGCCTTATTCAGGCTGCTGCTCAGGAAGAATATCCTTCTTTCCTAAATATTTGGGGAATTCACTGTGTTATTCTAAAGAGTTTTTAAACTTTAAAATATATGCTGTACATGCATTCTACAACAAAGTCAGCGGTAACTAATAGCAGTGACTGTAATAGGGAAAGATCTTCAGAGTTCTTTTTTTTTTTTTTTTTTAATTTTTCACAATAGCCCTTCATATTTTGTCATCATAAAATAAGATGCTAATGAGCTAGTTGATTTGTTCATGCAATCAGATTATCATTGAAATATCAGCAGTTGTTCCTCTTGCTGTTACTAATACCTAGATAGCTACCTGATTGCAACTATAAATCAAGCAGTGGTCTAAATGTCACTATTCAGGCCCACAATTAATTGTGGATGTAAATATATGCTGATAACATTACCAGAGTCCTGACATCCTTTAAAAATAAGGGACACAATTTTCAGAAATGCTGAGTATCTTCAAATTCTGGTGTAGTCATTAGGAACTACAAATGCTCTGCACCTCTGAAAAGAAACCAGGCCAAATTCTCTTATGTTATATCCAAATTCAATTTGCTCCAGCATAGTCATCAGTATACTCTGGATAAGTCACTGCAGAACACGTAGACATGCACAAGCTGGTTTTAAATGGACTAGCTTACATATTGCTAGCAATGTAGCCATGTTAGCACAGGACTCAGCGCAGGCTAACTGGCCAAGTATCCAGCATCTGAGGCAACCTGTGTTGAGTTCCATTCTACCACAGTGCCACTATTAGTAGTACCTAATCTAGCTGGTTTAAAGCTAATTCAGGTCTGCATACATGAGCATGTGGTTGCCACAGCAAAAAGACCAGCAGCACAAATTTGTGCTGCTGTGCATGCCCCTGCAAATGGGGTTGGTATGGGGAGAATTGGCCTAGGTTGATAAGGGGATGCTGTGCTGATCCCAGCAGCCTTACCTGGGGTCCTGGGAGCCTTCTGTGGTAGCGGTGGTGCCAATCTGGCTGCTTGGGTCTAGTCAGCAGCCAGAGCGTGGCTCTGGCTGGCCAGGCTCCATTTCTGGAGGCACATGCTGTTGCCACATGCACTGCACTGCTTTTTCCCCACTGTTGTTTTTCTTGACACCCCATGGGATCTCCCAGTGTCAAAAAAAAAATGCCACACTGCATATTAGCAGTGTACCAAATGGGTGCATGTATGCCATGTGCCGTTTGTAATGCCTCATATTGCTTTGAGGTGCCACAAACCTCACGTGTGCGCTCATCTGGACACACCCAACTAAGTTAAATTTCAAATAAAGAAAAAAATGCTAACTTTTGACAGCTCTGCTTTAGATTCAACATCTTGTTGTATCACCAAACATATTTTTTTGTTTTCGGCTGTTCTTGTTCTTGGTTACTTCCACTTTTTTGGCATTAAATTGTGTTGGTTTTTTTTAAATAACATTTGGGATGTCTATGAAACCTAATCAGGCATAAAGACTTATACAGGACATGGTAAGCTTAATAAATCCTGAGGCTGGACAAGTTCATATTGGGTTTGACAAGCTATTTTCAAAATGAAACTCAGTAATTGTGAAACTCAACCATCACAGGTGGAAACCTCATGCAAACTAAAACCAAGTTTCATACAGCCCCAATCAACATTTTTACAAGTTTCTATAGTAACAATATATAGTATTCCTTTTCACATAAATTTGTCTGCTTCCTTCTAGATATTTTATTTTTTTAATTAATGATCTAGTACACTTGGCCTGCAATTGATTTGTAATTATTTCTGCACAAGACTTTTTTTTTTTTTAAACAGGATTTTTTGTGCACTATTTTATGTTTTTCAGCTAATTAAAACTGCTAAACATCATTCTAAGCTCCTTGTCAAACTCCAACTAAAACATACCATTTAACATCCTGAGACTGTCTCCTGACGTGGCCTGTTTAAGTGCCTGTTCCACTTGTTCTCTTCGCTTTGATTCAAACTCCAGGGCCTCCTGCAATTTTCTCTTTGCTTTTTTCTCTTTCTTCAAGCGTTTTTGAATCGTTGCTGAAATATAAATATATTGCAAGGACTGTTGTTAAAGCATGCTTTATATATAATAAAGATACTAATCAGCTTGCATTCAAGCTCCCAGAGACTGGTTCTACTTCAGGAGACAAAAACAACACTTATGGGTCTGATCCAAAAAAATGAAGATCCACATGCAGACTTAAAACAATCAAAATTTAAAATCATATAATTCTGCTATCCTTATTTTCACTACGCAGTCCTGTTAATTTCAGTGTATCATTAAAAATAGGCAAGAATGGAGCAAAACCAGGCTGAGAAGCCAGCTACGAAATTTCAGCAGATTTCAGAAATTTGGACTCTCTTTAGATCTCAACTCTAAAATCTTTTGAGGAGGTTAGGAATATGGGATTTTGGTTTAAATTATTTTTAATAAAAACTTACATTTTTTTCAGTAGGTAAAGAAGTATCTAAGCTTCCAACCCTTCCCTGAGACTATTTCACCCATTTTACTAATGGTTGTATGGAATAATAGGCAACTCTAGTCACACCTCTAACATCTTTGAAGTGGAAGTGAGGAGCACTTTGATACATACACAAATATGGCAGAGCATTAGATTTAGTCACTTAGACATTCAGTGGTACTTAAGGAGATGGTATAAGGATTTGCAATGTACAAATAACAAAATCTGGAATGGTCAATCATAATAATATTGCTATTACAGAGTATGAGTGAAACTTTATAGAAGCTAAAAGGTAGACTTGTGTGCTTCACCCAGGAAAAAAATGGAGATATGGTTAAGCTCCTTTTTGAAGCAAGAAAGATGACATAATTAGAACTACTGCCTAAAACACCTGCCAAATATATGGCCCATCATCAGATGAGCTATGAAGGTACAAGGGTTTCACTGGTGGTTTAATACAAATACAGGAGCTCGGTGTTCTTTGCTAGAAGTTTCTGAATCTGCATTTAGAAGCACTGAAAGCCAGCCAGGTAGAAAGAGAAAAGCAAGGAGAAAGCCAGTAAAGCTCATTGAGTGTGGGCCTTAGAGAGAGCCCAGGGAGACTATACTGGTAAGATGGAAAGAGGCTTGGAACTTTGAGCAAAGAAACTGTCTACTATCATTCAATTCCTTTAGCACAGAGGGGAACTGGTCTTTGTGACAGATCCTATTTAACTTCCATATATGTAAGCAGTGCATATACAGGCACATAACAGCAATTTTTTACACGTATAAACAGTTGGGAATTCTATTTTGTGCTGGTGAAAACAGAACTGTCCTGGACACATACCTACTGGAGGTAAAATAAACACTAACCTACTGGTTAGTAGCACTCACTCAGGGAATGAAGCTTGTACCTTTATCTTCTGCTTCCAAAAGTTCTCTAACCCCCAGGCCACAGGTTGAGTCTAAACATTTTAGATTCAAGGTATTCCTTGTCAGACTCAAGGCACACCTCTGTAACTTTTGTTAACTGAGTGGCACATCATTTAAAAAACGAATGTATCTGTTACAATGCCTACTTCCTTGCAGAAGGGCAAGGCAGGGGAGGGCAGGACACTCATCAAGCAAGAGGAGCTGCCCATATCTGCTTATCTCCTCACACTTCCTGGGCACCCCTCAAAGGATCTCATGGCACCCCAGGGTACCCCAGAACCTTGGCTGACAATCAAAGCTAAGCACTGCTGAAATCTCTTTCCAGCCCTATTCTTGTAGCTGGCCCATTGCATCTTGCAATTAAACCTTACCACAGTTTTTGCCCTGGCTTATGTTCATATCTGAGTTTTTATTTCCCCCCCGGAGGCAGCTGCCCAGCCAGAACGCCACCTTACTGAGTGTCTAGAGTAGCCTAGACTAGTGTCTAGACTACTGCTACCAAAACTAAATTGTAAACTCTGCATTCGTGTCAAAATATACAGTTGCACAGCTAAATACAGTCCACTTCGACACATCAGAAGTAATTGGAGACTGTCTCTGTGTACATTCTCTGTAAATAAACAGGATGGCATCAAAGAACAGGACATCATCATAAACTTCAAACAGAAACAGCATGTAAAACTCCAAATTTTAACTAACAGCTTGGCTCAAAAGGGATAACAATGAATTAACACTTAGCTTTTTTACAGTGAATTTTTATCAGTATATCCCAAAGCACATTACAAGGGAAGTATGTATCATTAGCTCCATGATAGCACAGCAGAGACAAAAATATATGCAGTGATTTGCCTAAAACCAATCAGCAGGGCAGTGTCAGGGCTTAGACTAGAAGCATGGCTTGCTGAGCCCCATCACAATGCTTTATCTAATCCTTAGTGTTGCCCCACACTTCATAAGGTGAAGCTAGACCAGGTTGCCTTGCGTCTCTTTTTGCATATATACATTTTTGGAGCATCCCAGGACTCATGACAAGGACATTCAGTTCAAGTCACGAGTGGGTGCTAAGTAGCCCATGAGCTGTTTGTGGGGGGTGTGGCAGGACAGTAGGGGGCACTTCTGCACTGAGCCACCTGCCTCACTAAACCCAACTAAAACCAAGCTGCAGGTACCTCCCCAGGGGCACCAACTTCTGGCCAACCCCCTTCTTGGAACATACCCACCAGCCTGGGGTAACCACTGCCATCACCCAAGCTCCAGTCACTGTTGGGCCCTGTGCCGGTTGGGGTACACAGGCCCTGTAGACCTAGGGGTTATTTAACTCCAGCAGGATACATTTGGGTGCTTCTTATAGCCTGAAGCATGGAATGTAGCCTCCTTTAGTCCACCAAGCAAAGGGAGCAAAAAGGCCTGCCCAATCCCTCTCAAGCATGTACAACAAGGCTTGCTATAGCGGATGGTTTTATTGGGTGAGAGAGTAGGCATGGGGAGGGGTACAAGTCAAACTAGTGGCTGAGCCTCCTTCCTTAAGGAGGGGCTTTTTTATACACCTGCTGTGACCTCATCACTAAGTTCCCAACAGAAGCAGACCCATTGGCTGCTGACTAGTGCTTCCAAATGACAGATTGACCAGGTGAAATGACTAGTCACATGGGTGGGAACCTGAGACTAAAGGAGGAGCATGTTCCCCCTCCCTTTGGAACTTTTACAGCTTAGCCAGTCCCATAGGCAGAGAGAGGCTTGGGGCGATTTCTCCACAGGGGGTATCTGGAGTACACACACACACTGAGCAGTCTTGAGCTGTGGGGTCACCATGGCTTGAAACACTGTTGTCTGTGGTATGGCCCAGCCCAATGAACTATTTGGTAAATCATGAGCCTTTGCCTTTGAACTAATATCAAGCATAGTTTGCACTACATATAAGTAGGTGCCAAAGTGCTGCTCGACGTGTGTTTATAGATTACCTGCTCCAAAATGTGCAGCGGTTTCAAAAACAAGGTAAAATGCATCAATTCTGGATGAACTAAGTGCATGGGTACTATATGCAAATTGCTACAGCCATGTTTAATTTCAAGATTATTGTTTTCAAATTTGCTCCTCACTTTTACGTGCTCAGGGAAAGCTGGGTATGATAATGAGGAGAAGGCGAAGGGGCTGCCAGGAAAAAACACTAAGGGAAGGTAGCAAAGGGGCTACCTGACCACCCCCACCCCATCCCAGATTTATTTTCCTTGCTGCAGCAGTGGGAAGGGAACACAATCAAGACCAAACCTCCAATAATTATATTCTGTACTGGAAAATTATAATTAATTTATAAATTTTCCATATATAGAATCTAATTGGGGAGTCATCTTATAATCAGAGTCATCTTCTAGTCAAATAAATACAGTATATTTCTGTTTTTAAAGTTTAGCATGCACCTGCTGAAGACTTTGATGAGAATTTACAAATTCCACCAAAAATAAAATGTGTTAATTTGCTTTGGTATGATTAGTAGTTTATTCTCTGTGTAAATGGGGAAGTTCTATTCTTGCATAATAGACGTTATTAAAAAAAATCATCATAGGTATAAAAATTCAGGTTTAATTGTATAATAAATTGTAAAAATTAATCCAAGTAAAAATTACAGATTATCAATGCTTTTTTTGAAAAAAAAATTAGTCATAATACAGTTGTGATGCGAGAACCTGTTTTCATAGACATAAATAAGGTGTCATAAGCTTTATATTAATGACCAAATGCTACTGTTCTTATATACTGTAAATTCATTCTGGGTATGGATAACTATACATTTGGAGCACTGTGAGGTTACACTATGGCAAATAATGTACAAAAGCATCATTAAAATAAAAACTGAATTCCTGTGGACAGGATTTTTACACCAACATCCATTATTTATTTGCTTCTAGTGAACATTATATACCAGGTACTTCTGACAAAAAAAAAAGAAAAAAGAAAAAAATACGTTCTTGGAGAAAGAAAGTAAGTATAAATGCAATGATGCATATGTACTTGCACAAGTCTTAGTGTGCACATAATTTGCATAGCTATTTTAATACTGTCTGAACAGTTGATTGAATACTGCAGTTAGAGATTAAAAAGGATAATGGAGATGTGTCCAATAACACAGAGAGCTCAAAAAATTCTGAATGTTAATTTTCAAAATATAGAAAATAATTGGAAGACATGGAGTGTTGCTTAATTTTTTTCCATCACCTTCTTCCTCATTCTACATAATAAAGAGAAAGGAGAAAGGGAGCTGTCACTTGCTGCATCCATGGAGATCAACAGCAAATAGGCAGAGCCCTTTTCTCCCCAGCACCACCTGGGGTGATGAGGAACAATGGTCATAAGCTGATGGAGAATAGGTTTAGGTTGGAGATCAGAAGGCAATATTTTACAGTTAGGGTGGCCAAAATCTGGAACCAACTTCCCAGGGAAGTGGTCTTCGCCCCTACCTTGGGCAAATTCAAGAGGAGGTTGGATGATCACCTGTCTGGGGTCTTGTGAACCCAGCATTCATTCCTTCCTGTGGCAGGGGGTCAGGCTAGATGATCTGTTCAGGTCCCTCCTGACCCTAGCTACTATGAAACTACGTGCAGACCATAATGTCAGTCTACTGCTGTTACTACTGGGCAATGGGACTGCTGAGAGACCAGGCATTCAGTTCCCATTCAATGATACTTTTACTTTCCTAGCAGAGTCAACAGTATTTCAAAGCCATGGTGACCCCACATCCCAGCACTGCTTGGTATGTGTGTATACTCCAAACACCCCCACAAAGGATCCATGTGCTACTTAGTCCCCACCCATGACTAGAACCAGGTGTTCTTGTCACAAGTCCTGGGATGCTTCAGAAATGTATATGCAGATGAGGTGCAGGGCAACCTAGTCCAACTTCACCTCATGAAGGCAGAGCCACACTAAGGATTGGATAGAGCATTGTGTTAGGACTCAGTAACCAAGTTTCTAGTCAAATCCCTAGCACTGGCCTTCTGAATGACTTTAAGCAAATCACCTTTAGGCCACCTTCTACCAGAAGCTTGATATTGAGCACCCAGAGGACCCAGGGGCCATGTAGCAGTGCCTGCAGGAGCTGACCTGGGCCCTCAGTGAAGACAAACAACAGAAGCTAGAGGAGGAGTGGACACTGGTGGAGACCAATAGGACCCTTCACAGCTTCAAGAACAGTAAAACTTCTGGGATGGACAGCCTTCCCAAAGAATTCCAGGTGGCCTACTGGGCTCAGGTGGGCCCTGACCTGCTGAAGGTCTTTCAAGACCAACTTCAGGAGGGCCTCCTGGGAACTGGGATGGACTGTGGCCTCATTACCTCATTGTACAAGAAGGGGCCAAGGGAGGAATTGAAAAACTGGAGGCCTAGTTGCTGGCCAAAGTTTTGGTTATGCAATTCATATCTGTCCTAGGGTCTATCATCTACAAGGACCAGTTGTGTGCAGTGTCAGGGCATCAGATCCATGGAACCCTGCTGCAGCTGCAAGATGTGCTCCAGTTCCAACAGGAGAGAGGGCAGAACATTGTACTGACCCTGGACCTGTAGAAAGCCTATGGCCAAGTATCCCACCAGTTTCTCTTTGAGATGCTGTGGAAGATGGGCATTCCCTCACATTCATTGCCTGAATAAGGACACCATACACGGATATTAGCAGTGAGGTGCTGCTCAGTTCCTGAGCATGCTGATTACGGTAGAGTCGGGGGTCCAGCAGGGTTTCCTGCTCTCCCTGATCTTCTTTATCTGCATGATGGAGCTGCAGTGGATTAGGCAGGACCCCAAGATCAGCAGAGTCCCAAATCCCAGTGGCACCAGGGAGAGACCAGGATTCTGGTCTACATGGATGACCTCAGTGTCCTGTGCAGAGACAAGTGATCAGTCGAGAGAGTGCTGAAGCACACACAGGCCTATGAAGGGGCAGCAGGGACCAAGACTAACATGAGTGAGAGCGCCTAGCGTTGGGTGAACTTGTCGGCCCTGGGGGGTCTCTATCCTCCATGAGTGGGGGTCAAGGTCCTCATGGTAAAGTCCCCCCCCCCCAGTTGGGTGGACAGAAGGCATGGGAAAAAACAGAGGCTAAAGTGAGGCACAGGTTGGGACTGTGGTACATGTGCCACCTCTCGGGGGGGGGCAGGGGGAGGGGGCGTGGGGCTCATGAAGGCAGTGCTGCTACCAGTGCTCCTTTACAGTGCACTGGTCTTCCCCCTACTAAAGTATGTTGCCTACGGAATCCCAAGAGCCATGGGTGTCTTCTTCTGAGGATCCAGATGGGAGAAGGTGACAAGGAAGATGCTATGCTATAGACCAAGCAGACTAAAGGCAGCAGAATGGCAGATATCCTCCTGCTCCTCTAGGCCAAGTATACAAGCCAGATCTGCAAACTGGTGACTGGGACAAAAATGAAAACAGCCTACTTTGTCAGATACTATGCAGGGCAGCTACCGAGACAGCGGTGAGTATACATGCTAAACAATGGGAGACCGTGGGCCATGGAGCAGCCATGGTTCTACAAGGTTATCAAGGAGTTCTGGAGCAAATATGACCTGGTCAAAGAAGCCCCTGCAATCATGGCCAACCACTAGAAAATTCAGGAGGCAGTCAGAGCCAGAGACAGACTGTCAACCATGGACCTGTTCCCTGGCAACAGCTGACAGGCCACGTGGGAGCAAATTTTCCATGAAGGCCTATGGAAAGACCACAGGGACTTGAACTGGAAAGCAGCTCACTGGGCACTCCCCATGTGGGCTCTGAGACACAAAGAGGGACAGAGAAGCCAGCCCAACTGCTCCAAGGAAACTTGCCAAGGCAGAGCAGAGACCATCCACTACCTTTTGTGGTTCTGCCCATATATAAAGTAGGTATGGAGGAAGGTAAACTAGCTCCCCTGGGTGGTGACAGGAGTCTAGACTATGACCCAGGAGGTGGCACTGTACGGACATCTGGCCAAACAACAGGGGTCCCCATCAACCTGCTTTGATTAGTTCATCTCCTGCATCAGGAGTGCCCTGTGGAAGACCAGGAACTCCCAATGTACTGGCACACACAGCTTTCTTTCGAGGACTGTGTTCAAATGGGATTGGGTGAGCTGCAGACCTACTATGAGAAGACAGTAGGAGAGGTGGCAAAGATCATCTGGCAGAGGAGCCACTGGCATATACTGTTCAAAGCCCCCCCGCCTCCCTGAGGGAGAGAGCAGTGACAACCAGGAAGAAGCTGAGGACAGCAAAGAAGAAAGCAGACTGAGTGACAATAACAATGAGGACAGCAACAACAATGATGGAGACAACAGTGACAGCAACATGAACTAAAAGACTCAAGACTAGAAACCAAGGGAAGAAACAGAGGAACAGTGTTATTGTTATGGAGAAGGGGATGAGGATGGTTGTGTGGGTGCACAGGTGCACGTACTGTAGTGGGTATGTGATTTTATAACTGTATATGTGCTTGTTGAAGACTGATAAGGTTGGTGTGTGTGTGTGTGTGTGTGTGTGTGTGTGTGTGTGTAGCCTTTTTTGCAAAAAACCCAAACAAATACTCTTTATTTTCCAGGCACTGTATTCACTGTGGACTCTCTGTTTCAGGTCTATTCTGCCCACTCAGACTTCAGCAACTTATCAAATGTCTAGTGGGGGGGGGGGGAAGGGGGGCAGGCAATACAGATGTACTCTCATGTTTTGGGTCTGTAAGTGATATTTTCCTTATAGTAAATTTGACACAAATCTGTGTGAGATGTTTCACCTTTCACTTGGCTTCTAGGAAGATTTTTTGAATGGGGTGAATTACAATTATCATAAATTTCTTTGACTCCACTGTGATTGATGGTTTTGGAGGGCTGTTGAGGTATTTTCCCAAATAGTCAAATGATCTTTGAAAGGATGCCCCAGTGTTTGCTGCAGCTTGTGCCACCCTTAAATCTCTTCTACCTCCGACAAAGAAGAGGGTACTGGATCAGAACCCTGGTTTATAGTCAGAATTCTCAATAGAGTTGAGGATATTGAGAGGGTATGATGTTCCTGGTCACTTATAGTACCACTGGTGCCAACTGAGATACACGCTAGAAAATGGCACTTGGCATTTTGAGTCATTTCTCCACTGTTTGCACTTTAGCCATGTTAAAGTGTCTGTCTCACTGATTCTATGTTCACATCAAATGTTCATTGCAAATAACCTGTCCAGCCCTCTGCCTAGCAATGTTAGAAGGCCAAACCCTGCTCTGCTTTGCTGATACAAAATGTCTCATTGAAGTAACTGCCACTGAAGCACGTACGTATGTGTAAGTCAAGCAGCCCAGAATGCACAGAAGGGATCTCTCAATTAATTTTATACTACATTTAAAATTGAAACTCTGTACTGATGTTCTAGTTTAGAGCATCTCAAATGATATATTGCCAGTCTCCAGGTAGCCAATCTTAGATTGCAATGGAAGGAACTCATCTTTAATGCTTTTTAATATTTTAAAATTTAATCAAAATGCTTCCTTAAAGTGTAGGGGGAGTGTTCTGTCATCACTTGGGCTGTGAAACTGCAGCAGCTGTATGGAGGTATTTAACTCCATTTATTTTTGTTTTCTTTCAAAAGTAACACCATCTTGAGGCAACCACCCTTTCACCCTCCAACATGCACTTAGCAGCAATCCTTGCTTTTTATCCCAAAATACCTGTGGATGTTTCTGTGCCTAGTAATAATAAACATTAGTATGATATCAAAACAAAGAAATGGGCCACCTAAAAGGAGCATACTAGTACCTATACTATTTAACATCAACACCAATAATCAGCTAAGTCACCCAGGTGCAAGAAATGTTACTTATGCAAATGATTTGTATACCACTGCCCAAGCTAAGAACTTCACCCAGGTGGAGGCCATGCGGGCATCAGTAGTCAATGGGTTGTTAGACTATTACATCAAAAATCAACTAAATGCCACTCTAAATAAAACACAAGATAGTCTCTTCCACATTCAGAACCAAGATACTAGTAAGCAACTTAACCTAACCTGGAATTGAATAACCACTGTCCACTGCTCAAATACTATCTACCTGGGCGTGACGCTGGACTACATGCTTTCATATAAAGCCTATGTAGAATCCATACATATAAAGTACAAAGTTAGTTCCTGGAACAACATATTAAAGAAATTCATTAACACCAAATGAGCGGACCAGCCCAACAACATTAAAAACTACTGCACTTGCACTTGTTATTTGGCAGCTGAATGTGCATGCCCAGTTTGGGAATGATGGCACATGCAAAGAAGCTACGCTCTGTGCATAACAGAAGTTGCATGTGCATTACTGGATGGCTATAAAACAATGAATGTCAATAGTCTCCATCTACTTGCCAGAATCATCGCACCAGACATCATGAGAGCGCTAGCAAGCAAAATAGAATGTACCTGGCAGCCTGAAGACAAGAGGCACTAGCTACATTGCTACAATGCAGCTCCCACTGGATGAAACACCAACAGCCACACAAATAAAAATGTGGCAATGACAACTAGAGATAACTCAGAAGGGAGATACAAAATTGCCAAACATCTCCCTGCAGACACAGAGCTTGACTGACTGTGGGTATGTGTGGAAGGATGTGGGTTGGTGTGTGGGTAGGTGTGGGGCAATTGCTGGGGGGACTGTGGGTGCAGGGGACCTTGTGGGGGGCTGCTCCCCCCTGGAGGGCCACAGCCCGCCCGCCCAGGGTCCCAGGTACCCTGCAGGGCCACTTCCCCCCCACCAAGGCCTATAAGTTACCTTCTGCAGCAGCAGGGGGAGCGGGGCACTCTAAGCTCACTGCTGCCAGCTCCCAGCTCTCAGGGACCACGCACCAAGCCCAGCTGGGTCCTGCTGGCCCTGGGGCTGCTCTGCCACCCAAGTGGGCCAGTTGCATGGCAGCAGGACCTGGCATGGTGCGTACAGACTGCGCACTGCGGGACTGGCCTAACCAGGCAGCATGACTGGCCCCAGGGCTGGCAGGACCTTGGGGGGCAAGGAAAAAGGGATTGGGGGGGCAAAGAGAAAGGGATTGGGGGGCAAGGAGAAAGAGATTTGGTGGTAGGGGTCTGCTACAGACCCCCACATCAAGGGGACGAAATAGATTTGGGGCTCCTGAGGCAACTCTCGGAGACCATAAAAGCTAAAGAGGCGGTAGTCATGGGGGACCTAAACTACCCAGACATATGCTGGGAGTCACAGACAGCAAAGTCCCACCGCTCATGCAGGTTTCTAACCTGTGTACAGGACCTCCACCTGACACAGGAGGTACACGGTCCCACTAGGGGGAATGCCATACTGGATCTGGTATTGGCAACGGGGGATGACATGGTAGGGGACCTCCAGATCGGTAGCCATCTGGGGGACAGTGATCACCTAATAATAGAATTCACCATAAGACGTCGAGTGGGTAAGGTAACCAGTACGGTGAAAGTGCTAGAATATGGGAAAGCTGATCTCAATGAACTCAGGCAATTAATCAAGGACGCACTGCAGAGTAGGAGTTTTGAAGTGATGGGAGCCCAAGAAGGGTGGCTGTGCCTTAAGGAAACAATCCTTCGGGCACAAAGCAAGACGATCCCCGTGCGAGGTAAAAGAGGAAAAGGGGCCAGGAGGCTTCCCTGGCTGACCGCAGAAATCTAGGGCAGCCTAAGGGCCAAAAGGGGAGCACATAAAAACTGGAAACAGGGAGAGATCACCAAAGACGAATATACCTCCTCTGCTCGTGCTTGTAGGGAGGCAGTTAGACTGGCCAAAGCTACCATGGAGCTGAGGATGGCATCCCAAGTAAAGGACAACAAGAAATTGTTTTTTAGATATATAGGGAGTAAAAGGAAGGCCCAGGGAGGAATAGGACCCCTGCTAAATGGGCAGAAACAATTGGTGACGGACAGAGGGGACAAGGCTGAACTCCTCAACGAGTTCTTTGCCTCAGTGTTCCTAAGCGAGGGGCACGACAAGTCTCTCACTGGGGTTGTAGAGAGGCAGCAGCAAGGTGCCAGACTACCATGCGTAGACCTTGAGATGGTGCAGTCACTTGGAAGAACTGGATGCCTTTAAGTCGGCTGGCCCGGATGAGCTCCATCCGAGGGTGCTGAAGGCACTGGCCGACATCATTGCACAGCCACTGGCGGGAATATTTGAACGCTCGTGGCGCATTGGCCAAGTCCCGGAGGACTGGAAAAGGGCCAATGTGGTCCCCATTTTTAAGAAGGGGAGGAAGGAGGAGCCGGGCAACTATAGGCCAGTCAGTCTCACCTCCATCCTTGGCAAAGTCTTTGAAAAAATTATCAAGGCTCACATTTGTGAGAGCCCGGCAGGACAAATTATGCTGAGGGGAAACCAGCACGGGTTCGTGGCAGGCAGGCAGATCGTGCCTGACCAATCTAGTCTCTTTTTATGAACAGGTTATGAAATGCCTAGACACAGGAGGAGGGGTGGATGTCATATACTTAGACTTCAGGAAGGCCTTCGATATGGTATCCCACCCCATACTGGTGAACAAGTTAAGAGGCTGTGACTTGGATGACTACACAGTCCGGTGGGTGGCAAATTGGCTAGAGGGCCGCACCCAGAGAGTCGTGGTGGATGGGTCAGTTTTGACCTGGAAGGGTGTGGGCAGTGGGGTCCCGCAGGGCTCGGTCCTTGGACCGATACTCTTTAATGTCTTCATCGGTGACTTGGACGAGGGAGTCAAATGTACTCTGTCCACGTTTGCAGATGACACAAAGCTATGGGGAGATGTGGACACGCCGGAGGGCAGGGAACAGCTGCAAGCAGACCTGGACAGGTTGGACAAGTGGGCAGAAAACAACAGAATGCAGTTCAACAAGGAGAAATGCAAAGTGCTGCACCTAGGGAGGAAAAATGTCCAGCACACCTACAGCCTAGGAAATGACCTGCTGGGTGGCATGGAAGTGGAAAGGGATCTTGGAGTCCTAGTGGACTCCAGGATGAACATGAGTCGGCAGTGTGACGAAGTCATCAGAAAAGCCAATGGCACTTTATCGTGCATCAGCAGATGCATGATGAATAGGTCCAAGGAGGTGATACTTCCCCTCTATCGGGCACTGGTCAGACCGCAGTTGGAGTACTGCGTGCAATTCTGGGTGCCACACTTCAAGAAGGATGTGGATAACCTGGAGAGAGTCCAGAGAAGGGCCACTCGTATGGTTAAGGGCCTACAGACCAAGCCGTACAAGGAGAGACTAGAGAAACTGGATCTTTTCAGCCTCTGCAAGAGAAAGTTGAGAGGCGACCTTGTGGCTGCCTATAAGTTCATCACAGGGGCACAGAAGGGAATTGGTGAGTATTTATTCACCAAGGCTCCCCCAGGGGTTACAAGAAATAATGGCCACAAGCTAGCAGAGAGCAGATTTAGATTGGACATTAGGAAGAACTTCACAGTTCGAGTGGCCAAGGTCTGGAACGGGCTCCCAAGGGAGGTGGTGCTCTCCCCTACCCTGGGGGTCTTCAAGAGGAGGTTAGATGAGTATCTAGCTGGGGTCATCTAGACCCAGCACTCTTTCCTGCTTATGCAGGGGGTCGGACTCGATGATCTATTGAAGTCCCTTCCGACCCTAACATCTATGAATCTATGACCTGACTGCGCTCAGCATCCAGGTCCTGCCACCATGGGACGGGCCCAGCTGGGTGGCAGAGCAGCCCCAGGGCCAGCAGTACCTGGCTGGGCTTGGCGCACAGTCCCTGCGCACTGAGCTGAGTCCCACCGCTGCCCCTCTGTGCCTGCGGGGAGGTGGCACATGGTGGGACCCAGCACAGACCCATGCAGCTTGCTAGTCCAGCTTTGGACCAGAGTGGGTCACATGGCTCTGGGAGGCACGGCTCCTGTGCATGCCTCCCAGAGCCATGCAACCCACTGGTGCAAAGCTGGACTACCGAGCTGCACCTGTCTGTGCCAGGTCCCTTTGCATGCTGCCAGCTTCACCATGGCTGCTCCGGCCACTTGATCCCCACCCCTCTCAACACCCCACCGACATCCCCCTGCCACCCCTCACACCCACCCACACCCATAAAGCCCCCCACTCCCATTCCCTAACTCACCTTGGACAGCACCATGCAGGAGCACCACGGTGCCGCCAAAACCAGAGCATCTCTTCTGGAGGACTGACTCCCATGCTGGCTCCAGCTGTTCTCCAGAGTGGGTTTTTTTTTTTACCCTTGGATATCTAGCAATCTAATTTTTGTCCCTGCACTGAAAGTTTTCAGTGCAGGAAACATTTTTTCGTTCCCACACGTGCCTCTTGCCCCATCTCAAAGGGGTTTGAGACGGGGCAAGAGGCATGTGTGCACTCATGTGGACGCAGCCCATAAGATTTCTTTTGACCCAATCCTCCAATTTGTCTAGGTCACTGATGCCTAACCCTACCCTTCAGAATATCTACTACTCCCCCCAACTTGTTGTCATCTGCAAACTTGCTGAGGGTGCACTCTATGCCATCTTGCAAGTCATTGATGAACATATTGAACAAAACTGGCCCTAGGACTGACCCCTGGGACACTCCACTTGATACCAGCTGCCAACTAGACATGGAGCCATTTATTACTACTCTCTGAGCCCAATGCTCCATCCAGTTTTCTATCCCCCTTACAGTCCATGAAAAAGTATAATTCTAAAGAAATACAATGAGGGAGACTTGATGGGCAACAAAGCCTATCTCTATGGCATCTTCATCTATACAAGTGCACATTTGGACATGGAGATGGGTTGAAATAAGAATGAGACCAAGGCTGATGTTTCAGTGATTGCTGGTAAAACTCTGCTGGGGACCAGTAAAGTCTATTTATCACTTAAACCAAGTAAGGGCTTAAAGATAACTTAAATAATTCACAGACTTTAAGCATAAATCTCTACACAGAAATGAATTTCATCCCATGGGAATGCAGCATACTCTCTTGCCTTCGGACTAGAGTGGTGCAACTGTTTTAGGTCAACTGATATTTGTCAATCTCAAAAGAATTGTGTCACCACTTTCACCTAACTCCTAGACTTCTCCTTTTGCTCAGCTTTTCTAGTCAGGCTTGGCAGATCTAATCTCAGCATCAGTTAAAGAAACAGACATGGGTAGAATTTAGCACTTACATTTCTAGGTTTTCAAATCTAATCCATAGGTAGTGTACTTTCATGTTGATGATTTCTTATCCCCATTTAATGTTGCCTTTTGATGTGGAAACTGAATTTTAGAAATTCCCACACTTTTGACAATACCATTCTGAAAAATGTAGACTTAATTTCTCTCTTAATTTCATATTATTATAATATTATATAATAAAACTCCCTATCCTGTTTAGGGATATACTCACTTTGTTTCATATTTCAACCTTAAAAGAACAGTTTGAGAGCTATATTGCATTCCATCCTTTATGGCATGATGGCAGACAGGGGAATTAATAAGATTATTTGTTTCAGATCTCCAGGAAGGACAGGCTTCAGTAAGAATCTCCTCCCATCAGCTGATTGATTGTATTGTACAGGAGTTATCTGCAAGCAAGGCTAACTAACTATCCTTCCTGTGCAGGAGTAAATTAGTTTAGAGGAAAACTGATGAAAGAAAAAGTCTGAAAATGCAGTTTACAAGCATCTTTCCTGTGTGAAGTTTCCTCATGATAAGACGGATACCAACTGCTTATTAGATATCAGTTGGAAACACAGAAAAAAATAAAGCTGCTAAATCAGGAATTCAAGCTGGGAACACACAGATGGAATGGCAGTAATACAAGTGAAAGTCATGACACTGACTACCATGGCCATTTATCCCCTAAGAAACAGTTAGTATTCCACCTGCCTGCAGAAAAATGTGTTTGACATAGTTTTTATAAAACTTAAATCTTTTATTACTAGTATTTGTCCACTGGTGCATTACAGCAAAGTAGGACTGCCAATTAACCCAAAGGCATCAGCAGTTCTGAGCAAGCAAAATATTTTAAATGTTGCTGTTGGGAACACCGAAAGGGTTATAAATTAATTAGATAGCTAACCTTCATTCTTCATCCACGTACCTCTGCTTTGCAGTTCGGCTGTAAGTTGTCTTTCCAAGCTCTCTCTGAGTTCTCTCTCTCTACAAAGCTCCATCTTTAACTCTTTCTTTTCTTGCTGTATCTGTTTTTCCTGGACTCTGGCATTGTCCACAGCCACTTTCAACAGACCCTAAAAACACAGCATAAATCATCAGTTTATTGATGATAATATCGTTGGGAGAACAGAAAAATGAAGAGAAACCTGTAAAGTTTTGCATGCACCTGAAAAAATGGAGCTGCTTTGTTATGTATACAGCATTTTATACTCTATGAACAATTTGGGGGGAAGAGGGAAGTCATTCAAAATAACTTTTTAAAAATTCATTCTGCTGATGGTGTTTATTATACATTGGGTAATGCGACTTTCAAAACTTGATAAAGTGAACAAAGAAAAGGAAAGGTGAAGGAGAAGAAAAAAGGAAAAGGAAAATAAGATAAGATTTCAACATGGCATTTACTTCCAACCATTCAGTCAAATAGACAACTCAAAGAATATTGCAAAAATTTTAAAAGCAATGAAGTCAGTTATTCAAATTCAAAGTACACCTATAAAGCTACTGTTTTAAGAAGAAATTCAGAATTTCAGGAAAAAAATGAAATTTTCAAAATATTAAGAGATGTTTGAATAAATACAAACCTAAAAAATTACATTTGTCTTCTATATAATCATAAAAACAAACCCAAAATATATTACTACTAATCAGAAAAAATAACTCTCTTACTGTATTTTGAACAAAGCACCAAGTAACATATGCTTTCATTTTCTTATGTCTCCGTTTAAAATGCACGTGACACTTCAAATCCCTCTTAACCAACATGACATAACATAGAATATATGGATTACTAAATACCAGGTAATATTTTATCTACATTTTTACCTCCAGTCCAATGAAGAATAATTTACCTGAATATTGGTTAATAGAGTTTCTACCGATGAAAGGCCATCAGCAAAAAGAAATGGTGCAGGAAATCCAGGAGGCAAGGTCTGTCCAGCCAGTTGGACTTTTTCTAAGGTTGGTTTCATTATTGGAATGGCAATTTGGACCTCTTCTGTAAAGACATATTAAAACAACCTCAGCAAATTCAAGTATCAGAAATAGTAATTTTCCTTCCCATGTAACAGGAATTTCTAAAAGTCAGGGCCTGATTCACCTTTGAAATTAACATATATGCTGTAACAAAATAAACATAATTTAAGTCTTAAGGTAAAAGGATTGTTACTGTTAAGGATGAAAGTAATACTACCTGAAGAAAATCAATGCTAAGTAAACTGGGGGAGGTTGAATAGGTATTGTGTTATAGCCCAAATGCCAGGAATATCCCATTGTATTACAGAAATATAGCTATGTTGCAGTCTATTAGATCTGAATTACCTTTCATTAATCTGTGATGTTTGTTATTCTGTTATGAACAATTGTTTTTGGTTATAACCTTAAAATCCCTCTATAATAGGGAATGTCTCATTTCTCCTCCTTCATTTTAATTTTCTCCTGCCTAAGTCAATGACAATCTCTTCTGAGTTATTCCTTTTTGCCTAGATGACACCAAGTGTTAGTTGGTGATCTTGTGTCAATACAGATTTTCCTATAAAGTACCTTGCTACTCTCAACCTTTCAAGTGACAGGCATTAGCTAAAAATGTTTTGTTCAGGTAGATATTTTGCTACCTCAGGTTAAAGCGAGTTGTCTCACCTAAGGTCATTGACAAACCCAGAAAGAGGAAGCATGTACTTCACGCTGGGTCAGTCACTAGCAAGGTGGTAGTAACATAGCAGAATTAGAGCCTGGCTCCTACAATTTCAACACATAGCCAGATTGGACTTGTCTGTTACAAATTGTCCAATCTGGGCTCCCCTATTTGAGATGCATCATGGTGTCTAGAGAAAATATAAAATGGCTTTTCATAACCCCGTTTATTGCTTAAACTTTTGCTATGAATTAACCTTATAACAAAGTCATGTTACACAGCAAGAACCACACAGTTCAGCTCCTTTTACACTTCTTTAAACCCTTCCTCTACAAGCTTAAGTATGAGGCTCATTGCTGAAACAATTAGGTGTTTAAAACAAAAATCTCTTCACAGTCATTTTACATCATATGATGCCCTGTAAACTATTTGAATAGTTTAATAAAATGCTTTAAAAATATCTCTGTGTAATGTTTCAGTGAAATCATCCTAAAAATATTCCTTTAATTTTGGCACTTTCAGAAGCTATGAAGAACATCTTCACAGCAACTGCTTTTTAGTAAAGCTTGAAACTAATATATTGACTATAAATTCATGAGGCATGTGTTTGCTAAAATCAACTGCACAACCACTCCTGATATCTTCCTTTGCCAAGTGCCCTGGTCATATTAATTCCAAGATTTACAATTAAACTACATCATATTCACAGGGCCTTCTTTTAAAAAAACAGACAGTCTTTAGTTACAAATAACAAATTAAACTGAAGATTCATTACATACGTAAAATTATGTATCTTGATAAACAAATTCCAAAGACAACTTTGGTGTAGCAAGCTATCTGTGTTATATTTCTGACATACATTTGCTGACAAGTGATTCAGAATTGCAAGCAGTTTTCATGTATTCTTTGAAATCTATATTTAAGGAGTATTTGTTTTCACTATGTAAGTACATACAATGGAACATCTTGATAATGATTCCTAGTATTAATAATAGCAAAAGTCTGCAACATCTTCACATCTTTGCAGAGCTGGATTTTCTATAGTATAAATGATCTATTTTTAAAAAGACTCTGGTTACACACTCAGAACACTGAGTTCCTGCTGATTCAAAGACTATATACTGTTTCTCCTGTTTAAATATTTTATATAACAGATAGAATTCTTAAAATTAATTGATTAGTTGCTGCATATGATACCACACAGAAATAACATCTATGCTACACAGTTTAGGCAGATGAAACAAAAGTGGCATTTGAAAAGGAATAACGCATGAAGTATGCATAATGGAAAACTAACTTCTTTAAAATATCTAGAAATCTCTACTATTTGGAGATGAAAGTAATACTATTAAATTGGCTGAAAGGAAAATTACTATTGACTGTGAAGACAGGTTGCATGGTCTATGGCTTGTAATGTTACTGTACAGTAGATTGAAGTTTCAAAATAGTATTACTCTTCTTTAAAGAGATAGACACAGCTAAATTAGGTGCTGCTTGCTGCAGTGAGGATCAAATGCAAAAAGAATCATATTTCATCAGACCTAGTCAACACCAGGAAAATAAATAGAAATATAAGAGGTATGCAGGCAATGATTCATTTTGATAATCTGGCCCAAGAGAGACACATAGAGACAGCACACAGATCTAAGCTTCTAGCAAAAGACAAATAGGACACAGAGGGTGGGAATTGGGATGACAGTATAGCAGAGGTCACATCGATTTTCAGCAGCAGTTTTCACACAGATGAGATAACCCTGGACTCTATTTGGCCCATTGTTCATATCCTACCTGTCCCACAAGCAATAAATTTCCTAGTCCCAGGAAAAGGGCAGTAAAGAAGAAGGATTCTACTTATGACTTCTTATGATTAAGTTTTTGTGCTAACCAAACATGCTTTGCAGACCAAGGTCACATTGCATGTTAAAGTCTGTAATAGCTGAAAACTAGTAGAAGCATATTATGTTTTAGTGTATATGGGTGGAAACTGTCAAACCATTTATCATTTTTTTCTGATTGAAATCACACACTGCAAAGATGAATGATAAATGCATTAGAAATCTATTTCAATCCTGTAATAGGTCTTCACATCTGAATGGTGTCTACATTTTGTCCACATGCTGAATAAGTGCACAGTTAGGCAGAAATTTATTACCCAGGGTTGAGAAATCCTAATTGGCAAAGCAATTAAAATGGGCAAGTGCTAGAAGTGTATTTTGTGGATTAAATAAGTGCATCTCTTCATAGTAAAAGGAGAAAGGTTTTGATTGAAGCACGCTGATTTTCAAGCCTACTAAAGAGGTGCATGTTAAAAGCTGAATTCACGCACTAAACACAATAGAATAAACAAGAAATCAAGCTAGGACAACTACTATTTAACCAAGGACACAAACAACCTTTCTATTTATTGAGGCAAAGGGAAGACTGCTTTTATTGAGTCTGTTTTTTAATCCTGCCATACTTCATAATAGCATTCAGGAATCTATTTAGAGGGCAGTCTTTTTATTTTAATTTCTAGCTGGGGTTCTGATGAATAGACATATAGGTAAGCAAGAATTATATCGCAGCAGAGAGAAATATACAGTAAATACTAAGAATGAATGGAATATTACCCATGGAAATTGCATTGAAGGCTACTAGAAAGTTTGTTCTTGATTCAGCAAACTGCTGTTTTTCATCTTCTGTCTCCTTAAGCATGGGAAATAAGGATTGGAAAGTGAAACTCCAGCCTAAACACAAAAATCAGGATTGGGAATAGAAGATGCATGACAGCACAAATAAAATTGGCCAGCTATTTTATTAACTAGCAGGTTTGTGCTTTTCTATTCTAAAAGCTTTCCTTTAATATTATTAGATATGCATCTTGTATATTCAATATGTCACCTTCATTTTACACAGGCTAGCAGAAAGCAGGGTAGAGCTGCACTTTGTAGACTAACTAAATCAGAGATGTGCAAGCTTTTGTACTAATGAGTTACAAGCAAACCATTTAAAGCTACTATTTATAAATATTTAAATATTCATAAGCTTACCAGGTTGCCTTCCCCCCATTTTGTGCCTGTTTTTCTATAAATATGTAGAATCCCTGCCTCAAAGCATTTAGCATTTAGGAGATAAGATATAACATATGGATGAGACAAACAAGTGGGTCTAGATAGAGAAAGCAGGGTGAAAAACCTAATCGTGTATGTATAGTTCCTAAGCTTTCCATATTCTTATCACAAACTGCACGACATAATGGGTTTCTTTAAATGTGGATTGAAGATATAATTTAAAAAACCCAAACAAACATTTTTTTTAATGAATCAACAGGAATGAACTAAAACTTGTCACTTATGAATATATTAGTTTCACTTTCAAAAACATTTTAAAAATTAAGTAAAATTGGCGTTTATAGTAGGATCAAACCTTATTCTATTCTATACTTGAGTCTATAATATGTTAAGAAAAGATGTCAGTAAGTGTGTGAGGTTGTAGGAAATCATGACTGACTGCATCACAATGACTAGTCCTATAACACTTGTTGCTCTGTGTTAAAATCACGTTTCTAATAAAATGTCATGTTTCAAGACTCCAAACAGTTCTTTTTAGGGGTCAGGAAGGCTCAGCTGGGTTTTCTGGGTTTTTGGCTTTTCTCTGAAACATCAGAGTAGCCACAGCTAGAGATGGGAGACTGTATGGGATGACTAGTGCTGTGTGAAGCAATACAGAGACTCCATTCAACTCTGTGGTCCCATGCTCATGATTTTCCTGGTTACCCCATTTGGGCATCACAAAAGAACCATCCCCTAGCTCAGATTATGAGGGACCTTGCTTTCCTCTGGGAACCTGGTTCGCCAGCAGCAATCATTCTGGCATATCTGTTAATCACTTCTCTATAGCTGCAAAGGTTTGGGCTTTGGTGCCAGATTGGTATTCTTTGCCTGTGGCATGCTAGTTAGGGTATTCAAATGAACCCGCAGAAGTTAAGCAGCACAGTTTAAGGGGCTGGAAATCCTCTGTACAAGTGTTTATTTGGCCAGCTGCCAGCTATGCAGGCAGACTGGGTTGCTGATGGCACACAGCCAGGGAACCCAAAAGCACACGTCCTATTGTGCTTTTCAGGCTCCGCAGTCTACCTGGAGACAGTTGACATCACTGGAGGGGAAGGGTCATGATTTGATTGGCTGGCTCATGTCCTCCATCTCCACAATACACCCTTCTTCCCTCCTGCCCAGGTGGCAGATGGTCAGACAGCAAACCCAGATTGTACCTGCTGTCTTTTCAAAAATGAAAATTTCCCTTCCAGCACCCCATCAATCCTTACCTCTCTGGCACCAGTCAATGGACCCAGTTTCAGTTCAGGTCAGGTAAATCTAGTCAGGGTCAGATGCTGCTGTGTTAGAGTTGGGTGCTGATGGGTCCAGGTTGGGCCAGTCTAGTTCTGTGGAGGAGTTGGGTTTTGGGTCTCCAGTCCAGCAGGGCCAGGTCAGGTTGTTCCCTGTCAGTGGTTGCGGTGGAGGGGGCAGCAGGCTCCAGTCCCAGCAGGAGCTGCACTGTTTAGGTACAGGGTAGGTGGAGGGTGGAGGTCACACCACTCCTTTACCCAAAAAGCACAGCTCTTGCTGGGAACAAAGCCTATGGACCCTCCCCCCCCCAACAGAAACTGGCCTTCAGGATTGCCAGGTAGGTAATCCCTGGATTGAAGAAGAGGTGGAGAACCTCCCCCCCTGCTCCCCTCCCCTGCAAAACCGCTCCCAGGGAGAACTGGAGCAGTCCTCAGCTGGGCAGTGGCAACAACATTTAAAGCTCAGAATTCGGGGGGGGAAGGGGGGGTTAAGCTGTATAGACAAGGGGCTGGGTTTTCCCAGTCCCTGGGCTGACAGGGGCAGAGGTTTCCTCTGTGACTTGGCCAGAACACTTGAGTCCAGCCAAGTTGCAGCATGTCCCTCTGGAAGGGAAGGATGGATGTGAAGCAATGCAGGCTGGGATACTGAAGGACAGCAGAGGAGCTTCTATTTTTTGGGTAACTATACAAGTGTTTGTTATGCCCATCTAACTCCTACCGCACTAGACTTAAACCTCATAATATGAGGTTTTAACTTTCTACCGAGCATGTCATTTTTAGACTTAAGTATTGTGAATGCCTGTACACTGAGCATTTCTGCTGGACTAAAAAGTAATCTATCTACATATAAATAGAATTGTAACACTTGTATCCACCCACAGCCTCCTGACACCAGAGTATCTGACCTCACCAGGCTTCACATAAGGCAACGCTTTTTGGTTTGTGATTACAAAAGAGCAGATTAGATGGTCCAATGGTTCTCTTTCTGGTCTTAAATACTTAAATACAAAATGATGACCATAACTCCAATTGCAGTCAATGGGAGATATAAGAGCTCATTGTATCTGAAAGAAGGATCCCCATGTATTTATTGTGGAATAGTAACCCCTCGACAAAAAGTACAGTTTTACATGATCCTCCTATGCACCTACGTCCATCCAAGTTCCACTGACTTCAAACTGTAAATCTACTTCATTCAGGTTCTTACAGGCATAAAGATCCAAACATATGAGTCCTGCAGGATGAGGGTTGAATGCAGTAGATAACAGAATAAACTGCTGTTTTTCAAAAGGTGATACTCCATTTACGTTTCTGTTAAACCTTGGAAACTGCAATCCCTTAGCTATTAGTGGGATTGACTTCTCCTACAGTGAGACAAATATTTAAGAAGAGCATTTGAAGTCTTATATGAAACAGTATAGATGTACATAGGTCTGCATGCAAATGCATCCACTCAAATACACATGCATACATGTATGTATAATCTGTGAGGCTAGAGTTGTCTGTCTTCAGTGACTTAAGAGCTGTGAAAACCCTCCACAACCCACTCCTTCTCTTCTTGCTTCCCTGCCAGGAGTTGAGCAGTTCTTTTCATCAGTGAGAAGAGAGATACCTCCTCATGACCTGGCACAAATCAGACTTCAAAATTTACTGCTTTAACCTTGTGATTCAGGTGCCAATATTAAAGTCACTGCTGTTTTTCTTAATTACACTCCCTGAATGCACAGGGTCAATGAATGCAATTGGAGAGTAGCTGATTAATCCACTACAGGAACTTTAAATCATACCTTTCCTCAGTTTAAAAAGGATTTATATCACTGGATGTCACAATAGCATTTTTCACTAGTAAGCTTTGCAATAAAAAAAAAAACAACCCACACTTAAAAATAGTATCTAGCCACTGTGTATGTATATCCAGGATACATATGCCAGAAGCTCTGTAAACTATTATAAACAGTAAAAACAACTATCTTCCATATCACCTTATTCAGTTACCTTGTGGTTCTTATCCACATGCCCTAAAAATGAATTAAATTTGTTCTAAAGTAGTACCGAAAAAAACTTTTTTACTGTTTTTTGAAATCCTTTTTTTTTTTTTTTAAGAGAATTTCTGTAACATTTGGAGCACTATGAAGGCTTAAGAAAATCAGAAAATTGGAAAAGCAATGTGTGTAATACCCTTTCTACTGAGATGATCTCTGGAATTATGAGAGCACATTTACACAGGATGCATGCAAACATTCATCATAGTCCATCTATGTTCATGCTTTAAGCTGTGTGATCATAGATTGGGAGAGGTGTGTGCAGATATTTGCTGGTGCCAGGAGCTGCACGCAGAATCCAATGCATGTAACTTGGGGTTGGGAGAGGGGTGGATAGGATTGGGGGGGGGGGGGGTTGATGGTACATGGGGGGCTGGCAGATCTGTAGAGGGCAGGAAGTTGTATATCTGGGGGTAGGGGATCAGGAGGCCAAAACTAGCCCAGGCAGCAGCAGGAGGCGAGGGTAGCAGGAAGAGCACAGATCTGAGGTTGGGGCAAGCATTTGAGCTTTCCTAACCCCAGGGCTGCACTCCAAACATGTGCAAATGTTCACTTGATTGGGTTATTCATTCCCAATCTAGAGTAGTTCACATACCTAGGTGAACTAGCACAGTTTGGCTCTGCCATTTTTGTTCTGATTTAAACCCCTTGCATGTCTACACAGATTAGCATTTAGACTGACCTACACCATAGTTAGTTTGATTTAACTGTAATGTCTGCTTGTACCTATAGAGGATTTCATAATAAGGCATGTAGGAAATGTTTGAATGGAAAGAGGACTAAGAATCACAGATAACCCTGGAATGGAAAACTTGACTAAAATAAACTGAAATTTGTAATTTCAGTCTGTCTCTATCTGTACATTCTTTAACAAGGGATGCTATATAATTATACAGCTTTGACATTTTCATCAATGTGTTCTCATTAATAACACTGAAAATTATACCTATTTTTAACTCGTGCATATTTACAATATACTTTGATGTTTGCATGGTACTGACAGTAAAAAAAAATTGAGCATATTTTATTAATTCAAACCTTAACAAGAAAGAAATCTAAGTTAGATGAGAATTTCTGAAAAAGAAATTGAATAAAAATGCAGAATACTTCACTAGTGTGAACATTTAGCATAACTATTTTTTTTAAAGTTAAAAAATTTCTCTCTAGACCTGAGTGAAGTCCTTTTAATTAGCAAAAAAGTGAAATACAACCGATTCTGCTTATAAAATTGACATTACCTATAAAACATGCAAAACAATGCATTAACTAAATTCCCTATTATTTAGGATTTGTAGTCTGGTTATTCTTTTGTCATATGTAGGCATTGCTAGGAGTCAATCAACATATTTAGGTAATGCTGGGAGTCATTCTACCTAAACAACTTAGGTATTGGAGTCAGCGTTTTGAATGAATGTTGCTTACGGAACCTGCACAAAACAGTCCCTAATTCTAAATGAAAAATCAAGTACTACCATATTTTATTTTCTGTCTGAAAACTTTCTGAATCTTTATTAAAATTACAGAAACCAACTAAAAAGAGTAACATTCCCCTTTTTTGCATACATATAGAATTAATTCTTCTGGTGTCAAGATAAAAGCAAAAATTTAAACCAGGAAATAAAACAGGGAGAAAAGCCTCATAGATGGCCTTCCATCATCAAGTGGCTACAAAAGCTTTCATGGATAACTCACTCGCTTACTGAATCACACAAGCTTCTTTTTATGCTAATTTTTAAGTTCCACTGCAGTCAGATGGTTCTTCTACTGAGATTTTAAACTGTCAGATGAGGGGAGGTAGGTGGAACTTGCCAAGAAAAAAAAAAAAGAATCTTCAGTTTTCTTGGCGGATTCAGCCTTCCCCTATTAATGTTGAGATTATTTCTTCAACTATTTTGTTGCAAATATTTATGACTCCATATGGAACAACAGATGTTGACAGGAAGGCATGGCAGAAAAGACTTCATTTTCAGCAATTACCCTACTACTTGTTGTCATACTGTAGGTGTTTTTAGTGCATCTTTTTTACACACCACTCTGTCCTCTTGCACATTGCAAGAATGTCAGTTTAGATAATTAGTATAACAACTTCAGGCCCAATTATTTCCCCCTAGATCTGTATAGGAGGATAAGAGGAGACAGAGCTAAGGCAAGAGAGGGAAAGATCTGCATCATTCCCTTTTGGAAAGCCTTATCAGGAATTAATATATTATAGAGCTATATTCACGTCTTATGGAAATCCTCCCCTCCACCCATGAGAGAGAACTATGAGGGGCTAGAACCAGCAGGAACAGCCACATCAAGAGCCAGGTTGGCAAGGAACCAAAGAAGGCCAAGACACAGGACAGAACTGCAGATGATCTGGGGATCCAAGGGTTTCAGACAATGGATATGCTCATTGTTCCCAGGCAGGCAATGCCTCATACAGAATGAAAACGTTAGAGAAAATATCAGGGAAAGACATATAAAAGTAATTCCCTTTTTCTACCCCCACCCAAGCCAGGCAATGATACTCTTTGCTCTAATAACAAGGTAGCAGTTTGTTGCTGTACAACTATTTCTTTAACCCTTTGCTCCCCTTTTTCTATATTAGTCATGGCTATCGCATTACCAAAAACAAGAAAAGTTGCACCTCTTAAGTATGTTGCAATTGCAAATAAACATGTTGGGAAAATGCAATTATTTCTCTTTTTTTAAATAAAATTTATCCTGATCTTTATGCCAATCCTTGACCTAATGTTGCATCTAACTTTTGCACTCCTTTGCACCCACACAGCTCTATGTGCAATGCATAAGTGAATGATGCATAGCCAGAACAAGTATGTTAAACTATCTCACCAACTATCAATACAAATCCCACGTGACTCAGTACAGCTTCAAGCAAAAAAATCAGTCCGTTTTCTCCCATGAACTCAATATTTCTAATCTCTGGTAAAATAAACTGGAATCAAGACATTTTGTGCCTTCCAGCTTATACAAGTAGTAAAATAATTCCTTTGTTCTCACAGGTAAACCTTACAGGCTCTCATATTTTTCTGAAGCAGAATGACAAGGATCATCATTGTTCCATGATATCAAAACATGGAATGCATCAGTAAAATCAGAAGAATTGTCTGGTAGGAAACTAACCATCAGCTTGGGGCCCTTCTTGATGCTAAAAAATACAGAAAATGATAACAATAGCAAGCCTCGAAAAAAATAAACTCTCCCTCAAGTATAACCATTACCTGCAATGTATTTATCTCGTAAAGAAGTGGTTTGTATTGTATAGTTTATGTTAATACAGTAATTATGACACACATGATATCTCATATCTTCTAATAAGCTTAAAAATAGCATTCTATTATTATTATTATTATTATTACTGTTAAGTTTGATTTCTTAATGTATGTGCGTAAGTAGAAGATAAACCCTCAGAATCCTTCAAAATATTTGACTGTCAGGGTACGTGCATTTTGTACTCCTGAGTAATTATTCCTGTTTTATTAAGGTTTATTTTACAACTGTATAAAATAGGTTATAAAGGACAATTCCACTATTATGACCTCCCCTGCTTAGGCTTAATAAATATTATATCCCATACCATCCATTAAAGCCAAGCAGTGGAGAAAATAAGAGTGGTAGTAATCTCCTCCACAGATGTAAAATACCCTTAATAAAATAGGGGTGTATAACAGTCAGGAGCAAATTACTCAGGCCAGCTTCAATAAAATAGTACCCTTAAAGCAGTATTACTCTTAAGGTACTGACATTCCCATTGGTGATGCAAGTGTATCCTTTCAGAGCAGTATAGCCTGTTAAAATGGCAAGATATCTTTTTGCAATAGAGTGTTTGTGTCCAAGCAGATACAAGGTTTGTACTGAATGCATCCAGGGAGCCATAAAACTGGTGGGAAACATATTTCTCTGTGGTATTTTAGTACTTTGAAAAATTCAATCACTGGGAAAAAATGTTTTGCTGTAAACATCTGAAGAGCCTTATAAAAGCAATGGCTTCCCACAGCACCTGCTTAAATAATTTTAAGAGATAGAATATGTCTTTGCTCATCTTCTAAAACTCATAGAAAGCTTTTCCTATTAATTTCCCTGGTGCTGTCAGGCCAGGGCACTTTTAATCAGAAATAATTATTCATAGAAATAGGGGGAAATTCAGTAACATATTTACATTTTAGGAACAAGGCAACTCTCAAAATTGATTACTAGAAAATCCTTTATAAATACAAGTGGGACTCTACTTTTGGCTTTATTTAGAAGTGTGTATTTATACAGTAAGATTACCACCTTTGCAGTTTCCTTTTCAATAAATTCTACACATGGCTAAAGAAAGAGCATTCTGCTAATACATTCCAACATTTTAATGCCGCTTAGGTTAATAATACATTGGTCTGACACACTGTCAGACCTAAGAAATTAGTTCTTTCTTTGTTTACCTACTATCATCTTTAATGTAATAGGTAAGTTAGTGCTGTTTCATCAGAGATGTCACCAATATAAATTCTGCTACGATTCTTTGATAGAGAGGGATCTAGCTGCAAATTTAATAAAGTTTTATATTTTCTTCATCTTCAGAAGAAAGCATTAATTAATATCTTCTCAGTTGCTGCAGTCTCTTTACCTATCAAGGTCTACGGAAACCTACTCAACTATGCCCTAAAACTGTAAGGATCCAATCTTTTCCCTGTTGTCACCTGAGGAAGGATCCTGGTCCCAATTCTGCTTAGACTTTTCCAGTTTGCAGTTCTGGATTTTGGACTAATATGCTAAGTACAGATAGTCAAAAAGCCTGAGGCTGAATCAATTCAATCTTTGCACGTTAGTCTAAGCTGCATTGATTGAACTGATAAGCATGCCTGCAGTGGTGCAAGCCAGAAGGCAAGGGGAGCTAGATCGCATCTCCCTACTTGTCTGGAACAGAGAGCTTGGGCCAGGGTTAACCCACCAACCCTGCAAGTCAGAGGTGGAATGGGGTGGGTAAAGGGAAGTGCAAAACATCCTGGGATGCTGTGGAACTGCGAGTAACTTGAATCTGAAGGGGATCTGGGACAGAAGTTCAATAAACCAAATTAACCTAAATCAATTAAGTCTAATCTATCATCCGTTCACATTTATCTTAAACTGGTTTTGGCCATTTTGAAAGCAGTTTGTGTGCACTGAACTTTTGTTGTATTACAGATTTGAACTGGTTTCTGGTTGCTTGTACTAATTTCTGTCTCTAGCCCTAAGCTCTCAGTCTGCTGTCTGGCACTCATCCTAAGCACTTCTGCTACAGTATTAGAGCCTATCAGGCAGTATGGCAGGGTGACAGGGGCAACCATCCTGGTCTCCAATGGCGGTATGAAGTGAACAAAACAGTTTCTGCTGGGCTCTACGATTGCAATCATGGCAGCTTCAGCAACTGGAAGACACTGCTGCCATTGTGTGTGCAGCCACCCTGGGTGCCCAGCCATGTCATTATTTGCTCCAACCAGAGATCACAGAGTGAAAGATGGGAAGTCAGAAAACCTCATCAGGAGGAAGCTATATTCTGTGACCTCTACCTGCTATATCTTTCCCATGGGCAAATCAGTCATGTTGTGTTTAGCTTTGAGGAAAGGGAAGGCTGCCTACTTTCCGGTGCCACCTACTCCCTATTATTATCTCGGTAGGTTATATAAAACTTATTACCCTGAAAGGCAGGTAGGGCTCTGTTATCTGAATACTGTCAGACGAAATATCCGTGAAGTAACAGATAAAAAATTAAAAGTAGCTGAATTCAGTGCACTAGTTTTCTTCTGTAATATGTTATGGTCTAACAGCACAGGGAGTTTAATTCCTAGTGCTTAATCTCTAATAAAAGTCTATGAAAAACTGCATACCCAAGCTACTATGTCCCATACTTAAAACTACAAGTATCTAGAAGATGAAATGTAGAGTACCGTGTAGTAAGTTCTTGTAGTAAAGTTAACCCCTAATGCTAATTATTTTAATACTGACCAAGATCTGCCGCAGAGAAAATGCAAAACCTAAGCTCTAATCTTGAGATATGAATGAAGGATGAATAGAACAAAACATTATCTTCAAATATATTTTGTAATGATTAAATACAAATACATTGTTTTGGGATCTTACGTATTGCTTTGTAAAAAATTTACAACAGGGTTTGGAGAGTTTTTGGAAGTCTGTTTCAAGCTTCACAAAACAGCTTCTGATAAGTCAAGCTATTATCTTTCAAGGGAAATAAAACACACAGATTCCAAAGGCATTCCTTACTAAATAGAAGCCTTTATATTCCATCTTAAAATCAGTGCTTGCCTAATCTTATTAGACTATTGGGGAGGGGGGAGGGGGATATATAAAAAAAAATTAAAAAGGAAAATATGCAAAATAATATATACAAAAAACACAACAGCCCAGAACTTACACTTTTTTTCTCAGGCAAACAGAATCTATATCAAACTCCAAAGATCGGAGCACTCGTCAACATCCTGAAACCCACGCTAGTCATAGGGTTCTAGAGTCGGCAATCTGTTTCAGCTGATGCCTGGAGAAATGCCTGGTGAGGAACCCTACAGAGAACTGTTGCTAGTTCTCTACAGCCGGCTTAGAGGAAAAAAGAGATGAGAGAAAACAAAAGGGACCCTTGAGGAACTCTTCCCTTCTATCCCCTGCAAAAGATAGAAATAGGAAAAAAGCCAACTTGTAAACAAAGAAGAAAATAATATGCGTATTCAACGAAAAAGCATTATGTAGTGATCTATATTTGCTCTTCTCCGAAGGAGGAGAAAAATTCAAAATTGATAGAACACTGATACATGAGATTTTTCAGTACAGGTGGGATGTGAGTATGAATTAACCATTATTTGATATTTGTAAATTGTACTAAATAATCTATTTCATAGATTATTATAGCCTCCTTTTTAAATTCTTGTTCCTGTTTAATGCTACTATAAGTCAAGGGCTAGTAACCAATACCCTTTGCTTTTAAAATGGACTTGCTCATTTCGGTAGGGCATGTTATATTTTTCTTCTGCTTTATGGTACCTCTCCCTGCTTTGAAACTGCATACCACTCTGGTGAGTGGCTGACATATCCATTCATGATAGTACAGGAAAATGAAGCTTAATGAATCCCAAAAGCAGCATACTTTATGAGCTGAAATCAATGTACATTGCGTGCTACAGTATATCTCTGTAAAATTGGGGCGTTTGCTCAGAAATTTCTCTCTCAACAGGGTCTTTTATTTTTCATAGTGCTTAACTGCCTTTTGTCTGCTCTCGTCTCCCTCCAGTGTTGCTCAGATGGCAATCTTTTATTCCTTGTGCAAACTCATTTGGAAGATGCTGGATGGGCTACAGCTGTGTGCTGCTATGTAGTGTCTCATACATGTCAAACAGGGCTTTATACACTCTGAATAAACACAGTGAAACAACATTTGAATTGTTTATAAGAAGGCAGGGCTGTGCTTTCTAAACCAAAAGTGGTATTTGAAATCAGCTTCAATCAACTAGTTTTGTAAATTATGAAATGTATAGATGATGAATCTATTGCTATTTGAGCTTCAAAGGTTTTACAAAGGTTGTTGCAACCCAGAGTAACAAAACTGTATCTGCCAAGTTCATGTAAACAAGCAAGTCGGTAGTCACTGAACCTCACAGCACCCACTAAGTGCTGGACCAGAAAATATATCAATCTTACTCCTTAAGATGCTTTCGTACATTTCTTGTAAAAGTTGAATTTCTTCTTCCAAGGGTCATTTTTTTATTCATCTTAATGCAGTATTGTGTGACCCTTGCATTTCAATTCTTTTTAAACAATAAATCAATTCCTTTTAGGATCTATCTTGTTTCACTTTCTATGCTTTGGTAGTAGCTGCTGACTGAAATCAAGCTGCTCTATTTCTGATAAGAGGTGCTTAAATTGGACATACAGTTTGGAGCAAAACAATGTCATGAATTATTTTTATAATTTAGCTAAAAACTGACAACTATTATTTTCTTTGCCCAAAGAAAACCTCTGAAAATCATATTATACAGAAAAAAATTAACCACAAAGAAAATTGTAACATTTCTTTAGGTCCAAACTGTGTGTTGTTTACTACTAAACACATTTAAGGGGGCTGAGAGGCCCAGCACATGAAGCTTTTTATAGAATCATATTCTTTATAAGATTTTCAAACTATGTACAATCCAAATGGTTAAACACTGGAATCAAGTCCACAGACCAAATCCTCCTTACCCTATTCATGTGAAAAAGTTCCTTTGACTAAACTAGGTCAATAGGATTTGAGTGACATAACAGAAAGTATTCATGTGAGAAAAATGCTCTGTGCAAGCAACTAAATATCAGCTTGTTAGTTTTTCCAAACCAAAAAATGCTATGCTGTTCCTGAAATTTAGGAGGCAGGAACTGATAATCTCTATCAAATGGCCATATGAAGAGTTCTCCTTAGCTTGATGTACATGGCTTAACCATCAACAAAAGAAGAGAAGTAAACATAGAGCAAACTGCTATAATTATAAATGGTGTTTTGTGCATGACTGTCTCAAGAACTGTTACAGGATGTGTATGAACAAAAAACATTTATACTCCCAGTCCAAAATAACATGGCCCATTACAATGATGTACTTAGCATGAAATGTCATTTGTTAGGTCTCATATTGTTTTTATTCTATCTAATGAACCTATATTTACATGCTTTTTAAAAAGTATGAATGCATTTACAGCACTGCAGCTTCTCTGAATATTTTACTTTTGCCTGCAAGGACCAAGAACCTTTACTGCAGGGGCTGATCCAGGATTTGGCAGGGGGGTGTGGGGAGCTTCTCTGCTCCTATCCTCAACCCCCCTGTACCCAGTGGTGTAGAGAGACCATACTGCAGGAGTCTCTGGGGACTTTTTTAAAGTTTCCAAATCATGTAAGGACACCCTACTTCCCCTCCATGCTCAAGAGCACATCCTCTTCCCTTTCCCCTCTTCCTCTTCCCCCTCCCCACCTGCAGCTGATGCTTTCCCCACTGTCTTAAGTTCAGCTTTCCCCTCCCAGCAGCTGAGTTCAGCTGGGAGCAGCCACAGAGGCAGCCAGCAGCAGGGATGGGTGTGTATGCTGGAGGGGGGAGTCCCCCTTCCCATACCTGCTCCCAGGGAACCCACAAGCAGGAGAGCATCTGAAGCTTCCCCTGCCCCCAGGATAGCAGGGAAAGGCAGGGGAGGGGAGGAAGGGGAATAGAGGGGAAGGCAAGGGAATTCTTACATGCTTTGGGGACTAGAAAGAAGTCCCAAGAGGCTCCTGTAGCATGGCCCAGTCCAAAAGGGAAATGCAGCCATGCCACTGCACCCCCTCTGGATCTGCTCCTGTGTTCCTGTATAAAACTCAAGTACCAATGGACAGTTTGTCTCCCAATGCTCATTGGCATGAGATGTTTATTTTTATCTGTCTTTGTTTAAACTGGTTTTCTGAGATATTTGCTAAAAGCAGTAAGCCTAATATCCTCTCAATTATATCCAATCAGCTGTACTGAAATCAGTGAAGTACCAGGATATAACTTCCTAAGTAAGAGGAATTTGTAAGAGGAAAAAATTACTCAGTAATTATTAAAAAACATTCCTGGCTAAATTTGTTTATTGTTTAACTTTAAATCCTTTCTCAGCTCCTGTTCATTAAGTGAGAAATAGCATCTGTGATGCTATGCAATCAGGTCCAGAAACAGGAAAAGAAATAAGAGATATAATACATCCACTCATTCAGTTGTTTATTCCTTGGGGTCAAATTCTGCACTCCTTGTACATATGTAGCTCCCACTGGGCCCATTGAAGTTTAGAACAAAGTTTCCACTGACTTCACCGGGAAAAGAATCAGTTCCATTTTCTTTAATGGGACTTACATGCACATGTAAGTTTTAAGTTTCCCATGAATAATTTGTTTATAAACACATTTTCCATGTCTCCACAAAATCAGAATCCATTAAGCTTATGATTGTCTTAAAGTGACCGCAGCTATGGGGAAGTTCTATGTAGAATGTAAGACGTAAATGGTCTTGAGTGCAACGTGCAAACTGCAGTTCTTATTATAGGAGATCAGTTCTAATAGTAAGCTGCGCACCACTCCGGTCTTGCACATGACTGTTTTATCTGATATCATAGAACCTTACCATGCCATAGTAAAAGTTAACATGGGTTCTGAGCAGTCATTCAGTAACGCGATCTCAGCCTGCTCTGGAGAGGGTTGGAGCCTGGTATTCCTTCCCCACCCCCTCTCAGATTCTGACCCTGGCACTGGGCACCATAGCTCCCACATTCACCCATAAGGACATGCAACTCCCATGCTCTATGCCATGACTTCCCTACTGCATGCCCAGAACTGCCCTGCCCAAGAGCACCTGCCCCTGGCACACGGGGGTGAGCTGGGCTCTACCACTGACAGTGCATGAAGGCAGGTATAGGAAGCAGAGCCCAGAATATCTGCAGGTTGAGCTGGGTCTCTGCTGCTGGCAATCTTGAATTGGATTTGGCTGGGACTGAGACCAACATTTAGCTGTCAGTCTTAGCCCCCCATCAGTCTTACAACTCGTATCATCTGTGTAGGGTGGTCCAGCAGTAGCTGAACATGCAGTACTTATTATGATCTGGAGATAATTCTCCCATAAAAAGTTGTAATTTTTCTATAATACAGTTGCATTTAGCACATGCTTTAAGTCTAGTTAACCTGTCCTAAGTGTAGTGTGCGGCATGGCCCTTACTGTATTTTGATTGATTGTGTCTTTTACAGCAGAACTTACATAAAAATCACTAGCACAGACTGCAGCATGCAACTAAACCTCTTGACTACAGCATATGGCCAAGAACAGAGTTCAGTGCGTCTTATCTGCTACTCCCCCAAAAATTATAGCTGTCAGCTTGTTAGTAGAAAAGTGCTGTGGTTAAGATCTAAGCCAATGTTTTCAGAACTATCATAGATTGTCTTTATTGCTGGAATAACAAACCCCCAAAAATGTAATGGCAAGTAATGTGATCATTGCCCTTGGCAGCACCATTAAACTGGGCAGTGAACTACTTCAAATAGCTGTGAGTGTTAAACATTAGTTCTGCCTTAAGTAGGTTGACTTTAACAGCCAAATGTGCATCGCAGTCTATCTGAACATTAAAAGCACCTTTCAAACTTAATTTTACAGAAATGTTAATGACCAGAACAAACTACTGAACGCAAAAAAGAAAAGTAATTTTTTCAACAGATGAAAGGAAACAGTAAATTAAGACCCTTGTTTTAAAAGGGGTGCAGGAACTTATCTGTTTGAAGGAAATAACACTAGCAGAAGGCACTATGGTGAGCTTAAATCAATCTGTTTTTGGATTTCTCTCTTTTGCCTTTTAAATATGAGATTTAGCTTACAAGAAAGAGCTGCATGTGATTTTTTAGAACTATCAGTTAATTAGCAAATACATTTTAAAAACATAATATATATAATACTGAAATATAAGACACTCTGGAAAACCTTCATGTGTTTTTGAGCCAGACATATCTATAAAAATGCTATGAGGCAACAGGTATATGAACAGTATTGCCCAAGATATGGCAGTTTGCATTTAGCTGTCTAGAGGTAACTGCTTTAGGGCAACTGCATGCAAGTAAACAGATGTCCAGGGAGAAAGTACTTTGCACAGGAAGAAATTACTCTGAATTGAAATCATGATAAAATTTCCCATGCTAGTACAGTTCACAAAGTTATGTCATGTGGTCAAAAAGAATATATACTTATTATTAATCTTGGGGTAGCTAAGATTTTTTCCAGAGAATACTGTTGATATGTCCACAGTTTGAAAGAGAAGAGAAAAAGCAAAGTCTTCTCTTGTTCCTTTTACTAATGAGGGTGTTTTTGCACATTTTCAATTTGAGTACTATAGAAGGGAATAAAGTAAGGGAATAAAATAGAAATAAAGCAACATCAAAATATTCCTATTTCATCCTATATACATGTTCAAAAGCAAGACCTTAAAAGAGATCAGAGAAATCAGTTTCAATAATTTAATATTTCAGTATATTAAAATTATGCTAAGAATCTTGTCTTATCTTGAAAAGATGTTAAGTTGTTTGTTACTTGAAAACATAATGTAGAGAGATTTTTGTGTAGGAGAGTTTTATATGAACAATTTAGGAAGCTGCTTAGAAAAATTTGACCTTGGCTTGCTAGCAACAATGATTTACCATATGTGTTGTAATATTTGAACACACTGGAATAATTTCTGAAAGGAATTTTAATCATATATTTAAGGAATTGCACAGTGATTTTTACATGCTCCTTATTAGGTTGAGGGCACAAATTTTGGTGATGAAATTATAAAGAAACGCATTCATATGAACGAGGTTTTGAAAATAAGGTCTTCCATGTTGCATGCTTAACTGCATATGCTTTCCATTCTGAAAATCATTCATAGACTCTGGATCATGAAAAAGTAGTTACTCTCGTAGGTCAATTTTGTACATACACTTGGAAAATTTGTCTCAAACGTTAGGTTTGTCAGTGAACCTGGCATGGCTACGGGTGATTTTAGCTTATGTTTAGTGGCAGGAGAATAATGAAAATCTAAATTAATAGATACATAGAGAGACCAGCTTGAGTTTTTCAGAGATAACGGGATGCAGTTGTCCAACACTGGAGGGTCTTTGGCTTCAGGATGTCAGGGATTGTCAGGCAAGAATTAGTTAGCAGGTCACATGGGTGGTTGGAAAATTGAGGCAAAGCTAATCACTACTGCCCCTAAATGGCCAGTGGTAAGATAAAAGACCCAAAGGTTAGCTCTCCACAATAAAAGAGCCCTGGAATTTCACTAGTTGACCTTCTAAGTGCTTCACTGGACCCCCTTGGAAACTGTCTGGTACATTAACTTAATAAAAAACCCACCTCTGTGTCTGTCTTCAATTTGTTATTTGTTATTGACCTGTGATAACTACTAAAACACTTAAGATTTCAAATGATAAATCCTAGTTTCAAGAATACAGTCTGACAGTATTGCTAATATAAAAAACATCTGTATCACATATTTCAGTATGTGGCTTTTGTAAGCTAACAGACTAAAATCATAAGTTCTAGCTGCACCCAGCAAGGTATACATTTATTTAAAAATAAATGTGAGATTCAGTCTTCCACAAAAGAAGCAGTGTCATGAGAAAACTTAGGCTTTACGTTTTGTAAACGCTGCATTTTCAATATTAGAGTGTCAGTCTTCATTCACTCTCTGACAAGGTTGTCAATCAAACAGCAATCTAGTTTTGTAAGACTTTAACCAAAGATCAAAGCAATGATACTGCTGAGTTCACATTATCTTTCCAGAGATAACTACTTGAACACTTTCATACTCCAGCATCGATATTAACTTTGCACCATTCTTTCCAAACAAATAAAACAGTACAAAGTTTGGCAGCCCTTCTGGGTTCTGTTTTCAGCCCTGATATATAATTGAACCCCTGCCCCCAACCTTCCTTCTACAACTGCTGGCTTGATATTAAAGTTGTAGATAGTAGGACTTGCATTCAGTTAAACTTATGTCAATTAAAAAGAAAATGAAACAAGCGCTCTGTCTCCTTCTTGAAATATATTGAATGTCTTTTATTCAATAACAATAGTTAGGCAATAAAAAGATGAGTGAGCAAAATGTAGTATATCATCGTTTTGCTTCTGACTTTAGCCCAATGGCAAATGAAAGGCATCCAAAATCAATTTCAAGAAGCTAATAAATTCAGTCTGTGAAAGCAGTGAAAATATAACTTTTGCAGGCTCATCATCAAGCTGATTTGTAAGCAAAGCTGGGCCCAATTCTTGAACAGTATGTCACCTACAGTTTCACTTTCCAGCAGGTAATATAACATTTCTACACAGCTTATATTTGGAGGCTAAAAATATTTATATCTCCTTTCCCCAAACATATGTCTGGGTAAGATCATAATAAAAAATCAGAATGTTCTTTGTACAGCAAATAATCATGGCAATTGCTATCTGTTATTTCTTCAAGTAACAGTAATAGAAAGGTTAAACTTAATGCCTGCATGCAAGGGCATGTTAGGGTCAATGATTTGCCATCCTTTATGCAGTTTTCCATGGTCTTCAAAAAAGACCATTTAGAGGGATTGGGGTGCAGGAGGGAGGGGTTATTATTATTATTTAATAGAGCTATAAGCTCACAAAACCATGCATAATGTAAAGATAGCACTTTCCAAAGGGAAAAATTAATAGTTGTTAAGTAATGGCTTAATTACAGATTAACCTGCAAGTTTGTGAGTACTTTCAATTCCCAAATGTATTGATTCTGAACTGTGACACTGATACATTCCTAAAAAACTCCATTTACTTCAGAATTACATAGGTGCAACTGAGAAGAATTTGTTCCCCAAACACTAGGATCACTTAAGGGGCTTATCCCCTTTCAGCTGTTTAATAATTTATATGGCTACCCAAGGATTTCAAAATAATGATTGATTTGTATTGGCAGCAGTGATTTGTCCTTACGATAACAGGATCCTCAAAGGAAAACATGTCAGGCCTGTGACTGTTTCTTTATGAGGGATAACCAGTAAGTGGGGCTTACGGTTCCTAGTTAGGTCACCACTGTGTTGTATGGCTTCGGACCAAGGATCCCAAATCCGTGTTTTTCTGCGATTAAAATGAAACACCACTCTCTCTCTCTCTTTATATAGTCATGTTTCATTTTATATACATATATACATGGAGCATCCCACAGGAGCACGGGGTGGGGGGGCCCCCACGTGCTTGGCAGTGGACCTGGAAGTGGACTGGAAGTACTTCTGGTCCACTTCTGGGTCCACTGCAGAGCACGCAGGGGACCCCGGCTTGGTGATTGGCCGTGGGGGGATCCCAGGTGTCCCCCTCAGATCCAGGAGGTGCCAGTTGCCGGGCCAGGGAGTCCCTCATACACTCTGCGTCAGGCCCGGAAGTGGACCGGAAGTGCTTCTGGTCCACTTTTGGGTCCATCACCGAGCATGCTGGAGGCCCCCCCCATGCTCCTATGGCACACTCTGTCCGCCCCACCATCTCAGCTTTCACAAGCTACCTGGTACCTTGAGGTATATATAGAAAACATTTAAAGTTGTGTCCATGTACAAATCATTGAATCTCTCTGAATTGATTTGGAGCGTTCTGATTTGATTCAGAGAGATTAAAAGTTCTCCTGATTTGATTCAGATTTGGAGCTTCGGCCACCAAATCAAGCCAAATCTCCGCCAAATCGAATCAGCGACCAAAGCTTCACACAGCTCTAATGCCTGGCACTACAGCAATTGCACTGCAGCCAGAGAAGGAGGTTTTACAGAGGAGGGAAGAATGGTTTCTGTAGGGCTGTTCCAGTTTTGTCCCACAGAGGAGAAATACAGGGTATATCTATGTATGTATCCTGTAGACTACTTTCCAGAGGCAGCAAGAGAAAAAGAAAGCAAAGATAGCAATAGTCAAATTTTGGGGTGCTATTTGAGAGGCACATAGTTGCTGTAACAACCTCAGCTACTGGGTTTTGTCAACCCAGTTACAGAGATACTTCAGAAAGTTGAATAAAATTAATCTAAATTATTTGAGAGACTCTTCTCTTTACTTGCATTTTTTCTTTGTTTACTCATTTAAAATACATGCCCAAACAGGTTTCCAAGTCTGGAGACTTTTTTCAATGTCTTTCCTTCTCTCTATGTATGTAAATGGATGGATTTATTCTAAGCCAGTAAAAATTGAGTGGTAAAGGTTCAAACTACAGAGGTGGCTGTAGGCTTTGAAGGGATTGGGTAGGAAGGGTGTATGTGTGTATGTATGTGAGAAAGAGCGAGAAAGAGAGGGAGAAAGAGAACATTTCTGTGCAGACAAGAAGATAAGATCAAGATTAGGGGGAGCAGAAGCCACCTGTGACATTTCTGAGACAGAAGGGTAATGAGATGGGTTGGAAGAGTTAAATGCAGACAGAAAAGACCACAAAGAATGAGAATATAGATGAACTGGTGATGTGCACATTTGCAGGAAACAACAGGTAGAGATCAAAGGATGGAATTAGATTTAAAGGGAGAACTTCAGACTAGTTGAGATCAATAAAAAGGTTGCACTTGAAGTGTTACATATTGGTTTTTGTAGCCCTGATTTTACTGTAAACATGTTTACGTTTTTATCTGGGAAAGAGGGCAGAGAGAGGATGTCTTTAGACTTCCTCCCCAGCCTTATTCCTCAAAAAAGCACCCCCAACTACGTTTTCTCAACATCCCTACTCTTTCACTTTGAAATATGATCTGGCTGCTAGGAACTGCTTCCTACAACCTTGCCTATATAATGGTCACTAGCCACGTCCACCCACATAGTTTGTAGAAAGAAGATCATAACTCTCAGGATTTTTATGTTATTTTTTTTTACATTAGAAACTTCATGCCTTGTTTATCTTGTTTTTATCCCTGCCTGCAGCATCCTGATGACCAACAGAGAATTAGTGGCATTACAAGAAACAAGTGACACAAGTCAAAACAAGTGAGAAGGAAAATCAGGCTTTTAAACCTCTTTGTTCTTCTTGGCTATTAACATCTATTCGGCTCACACTTTTTATAACAAGTAAGAGAAAATTTCAATTTGCTGAACTTTCAACACTTCATTCCTTGAACTGAAGGTAGATAAACTGCCTATTTTCAGTTATCTGTTCTTTCTACTTCAAGGAATACTCAGCAAAAACAGAGAATCCAAGAGTTCATATTCTTGATATGTCCATGATATAAAACAAGTAGAAAAATATTTTTAATCTTCCTTAGACACAAAAGAAGGCAAAAATTGTGTGTGTATGTTTGTAAGTTACTAAAAAAATAGCAACGTATTCAATAGGGCTGTGCAAAGTTTCAGTCGCTGATTCTATTTGGTGGAGATTCAGCCCGATTTGGCAGCTGAATCTCCGAATCGAATCAGGAGAAACTTTAATCTCTTCAAATTGAATCAGAACCATCCAAATCAATTCAGAGACACTCGATGATTTGGACATAGACACAGTTTTAATACAGATGCAGCCTAAAATAAACCATTACTTTTTAACTTGAATTTTAGGGGTGTGTGAAATGGACCATATTTGATTCGGATTTGGCCTGAATCAGGGAACAGTGATTCTATTCGTTGATTCAGATCAGTGTACCGATTTGATTCGGCTAAATCCAAATATGAAGATTCAATGCTGATTCGGAGAATCAGTGATTCGGCCATAGACACAGCTTTAAAAGTTTTTTCTACATACCTTGAGGTACGAGGCATGGCTTGTGAATGCTGAGATGGTGGGGCGGATGGAGCGTCCCACGGGAGCATGGGTGGGGGGGGTCCCTAGCGCTCTCAGTGGTAGACCCGGAAGTGGACCAGAAGCACTTCCAGTCCACTTCTGGGTCCAATGTGCAGCACACAGGGGACTCCCCCTCCCCAGCTCAGCGACTGGCATCTCCTGGCTCTGGGAGGGCACCCAGGGTACTCCCATGGCCGATTGCCGAGCCAGGGAAGGGTTCGGTGGGGCCCACCGCTGAGCATGCAGGCCCCCCCCCCACGCTCCTGTGGGACACTCCATCCATCCCACCATCTCAGTGTTCATGAGGTGTGCCTGGTACCTCGGGGTATGTAGAAAAAACATTTAAAGCTGCATCTATGGCTGAATCACCAATTCTCCGAATCAGCATCAAATCTTCAGATTCAGATTTGGCCGAATCAAATCAGGGCACTGATCTGAATTAACGAATCGAATCACTGCCCCCTGATTTGAGCTGAATCTGAATCCAAATTGAATACAGCCCATTTCACACACCCCTAATATTCAAGTTAATAAATAATGGTTTATTTTAGGCTTTCATGCTTGTGTCTTTATTTTCTATCTTCATCCTGTTTGGTTGAATGAGTGCACTGCCTGCACTTTACTTATTGCAAGGAAAGCAATATGATCTTACATTGGCATGGGGTCTGGCTTTCATCAGCCACGTGCATGAACAAGCTTCAAGTTTAGTAAAAAAGTCTTTTAAAAAAATAAGTAAATAATAGCTATGCAGCTAAATAAATACACTACTTGCCAACACATTTGCCTGGCCTTTGTCCCTGTGGACATGCTGTATTAGTGGACCACATATAACTCTAATTTGCAAATGTAGGGTCAAGGTTCTGGAGATGTGCAGGTGGTTTGCTGGTCCGGTCTGGCCTTTGGGGGCTTCCTAACTCTAAGAGTATATATCCCTTGTCCTCCTAAATCAGCAAGTTAATTCTTCCCTTCTCGATCTCTACCTAGTACAAGTTTCAGCTGCTGTCCAAAATAAACCTATAGTGAACTCCAGCTTGGGTTTACCATAACCAGCTACCTTTTCTAAAGTTGCTAAAACTTGTCTATGTGAGGTAGTACTTTTTAAAAAGGCACTGCATTAAAAATTGCATGCTGGCACATTTTCTAAAGCACTGCTTTTACCTAGGTCAGAGGAAGCCTATACAACCAATCCTATGATGTTCTGTGCCCATTCTCAGCTCTCCCTGTGCTAAGACTTCTAGATAAACAGTCACTGATTGCATATAATATAAACATAAAGTAAACATTTCACTATTTTATCAAATGACATTTCATAGAAATGGTTTGTACTGTATGCAAAGTATAAAACTATTTAAGTTCTTTAACTTACTGATTTTTTATATTTGTGCATGCTTTTAGCTTTGATTTCTTATGGATTCATCAAGATAAAATTCATTTTATTGCTTCACATTTCCCATATTTGTGCATTTCTGACAATGCTGTATTGGAAATGTTTATCTTTAATTAATCTCCTGTACCAAGGGATGGGTGGTAATTTATTTAAAGCATTTATAAAGACAATATTTTATCACAACCTGTGGGAACACCATCTTATGTGATCCATAACTAACTTTACTTAGTTAAAAGGTTTTTATTTTGTCTGTTATTTATTCCGCAGATTAGAATAATGAGCAGTAGACTTTAAAAAATTTGCACTAATGACGCATAAAAATCAACGGTGAAATACTAAATTTGAATTAGGATGTAAGTAAATCCACAATTAAAAAAAATGCATTTAAACTTAGTTTTACTTACGCATTTGATAATAGTTTATGTCTAATTATTTATGGCAATTTGAAATGAAAGAATTAAGTTTCCCTAATTTTGATTCAAATTTAAATATAGGTAGTTTTTTGTTCAATAAAAGGAAATAAAGATTTAAGAAATTCAGTGAAATACCAGTGAAAAATGAAGTAGAGAGCAGACAGGGTAAAAAATATGGTAAGACCATGCCAATGAAAGAATAAAAAAAATCTCAGAATAAAACATACTGAACTTTTGCCATGTAAACCACAGCCATTAACTGTACCACTGTAATATTTAGAATACTCATTCAGCCCGTAATGCATAGAACAAGTTACACTTTCTAGAAACCTAGCCATTTTAATTGCATCACATTTGGAAAGGGGGAAAAAAATTGCAGGCTCCTATTTCTCAAGTCCGATAGTAGGACAAAAAAGTGGTAGTATGCTACCTTTCCAAAACACCGTCCTGTGCAACTTTTGATAGCTGGTTTAGCCCAGGTACTATTCAGGGCTGTTTTATGCTATGCTGATTGGCAGGGTTGCCAACTGAAGATATTATTTTTTTAATTACAATCTGCAAACATTTTTTATTTATTTATTTTTTACTGACATATGCTTTGCATAACATAAATATAACCCTTCTTCTGCAAGACCCTGGACAAGACCTGGGTTTAAGCCAAGGTAAAAAAAAAAGTTTAGTTGGAAGAAAAGCAGATTATCAGTTAAACAAACAAACAAACAAACAAACAAACAAACAAACTCTTGGGTTGACAACCCTACTTGACTGCAATAATAGTTTTACACTGTGCTACCCCCGCTCCAGGGGTCCCTTGCTCACCCCCATACTCTGGTATCCCCAACTGTACCAAGCACCATGCTGCCCTCTCCACCATCCCCTTTCTCCAGGAACTAGTACACACCCTCAACAAAGGAGGACCACTGTCTACCTGCCTGCCACCTAGCAGTGTTACAGGCAAGTGGGAGGCAGCACCAGAACCAGTACCATCACATGGCTGGGGGGTTGGGGAAGGAGCTAAAAGCCCTGAGGATCTCTCTTTAGGATGCTGCACTTCCACTCAGCCAGCAGCTGGTGCTGCTGTGTTCTTATAGATTCATAGATGTTAGGGTCGGAAGGGACCTCAATAGATCATCGAGTCCGACCCCCTGCATAGGCAGGAAAGAGTGCTGGGTCTAGATGACCCCAGCTAGATGCATATCCAACCTCCTCTTGAAGACCCCCAGGGTAGGGGAGAGCACCACCTCCCTTGGGAGCCCGTTCCAGACCTTGGCCACTCGAACTGTGAAGAACTTCTTCCTAATGTCCAATCTAAATCTGCTCTCTGCTAGCTTGTGGCCATTATTTCTTGTAACCCCCGGGGGCACCTTGGTGAATAAATACTCAACAATTCCCTTCTGTGCCCCCGTGATGAACTTATAGGCAGCCACAAGGTCGCCTCTCAACCTTCTCTTGCGGAGGCTGAAAAGGTCCAGTTTCTCTAGTCTCTCCTTGTAGGGCTTGGTGTGCAAGCCCTTAACCATACAAGTGGCCCTTCTCTGGACCCTCTTCAGGTTACCTGCATCCCTCTTGAAGTGCGGTGCCCAGAATAGCACGCAGTACTCCAGCTGCGGTCTGACCAGTGCCCGAAAGAAGGGAAGTATCACCTCCTTGGACCTATTCGTCATGCATCTGCTGATGCATGATAAAGTGCCATTAGCTTTTCTGATGGCTTTGTCACACTGCCGACTCATGTTCATCTTGGAGTCCGCTAGGACTCTCTAGGTGCAGCACTTTGCATTTCTCCTTGTTGAACTGCATCCTGTTGTTTTCTGCTCACTTGTCCAACTATACATGTCTGCTTGCCGCTGTTCCCTGCCCTCCGGCGTGTCCACTTCTCTACACAGCTTTGTGTCATCCGCAAACTTGGACAGAGTACACTTCACTCCCTCATCCAAGTCGCTGATGAAGACATTAAAGAGTATCGGTCCAAGGACCGAGCCCTGCGGGACCCCACTGCCCACACCCTTCCAGGTCGAGACCGACCCATCCACCACAACTCTCTGGGTGTGACCCTCTAGCCAATTCGCCACCCACCGGACTGTGTAGTCATCCAACTCACAGCCTCTTAACTTGTTCACCAGTATGGGGTGGGATACCGTATCGAAGACCTTCCTGAAGTCTAAGTATATGACATCCACCCCTATTCCTGTGTCCAGGCGTTTTGTAACCTGTTCATAAAAAGAGACTAGATTAGTCAGGCATGATCTACCTGCTACAAACCCTTGCTGGTTTCCCATCAGCATAATTTGTCCTGCCGGGCTCTCGCAAATGTGAGCCTTGATAATTTTTTCAAAGACTTTGCCAAGGATGAAGATGAGACTGACTGGCCTATAGTTGCCCAGGTCCTCCTTCCTCCCCTTCTTGAAAATGGAGACCACATTGGCCCTTTTCCAGTCCTCCGAGACTTGGCCCGTGCGCCACGAGCATTCAAATATTCCCGCCAGTGGCTGTGCAATGACGTCGGCCAGTGCCTTCAGTACTCTTGGATGGAGCTCATCTGGGCCTGCCGACTGAAAGGCATCCAGTTCTTCCAAGTGACTCTGCACCATCTCAGGGTCTACGCATGGTAGTCTGGTGCCTTGCTGCTGCCTCTCTACAATCCCAGTGAGAGACTTGTCTTGCCCCTCTCTTAGGAACACTGAGGCAAAGAACTCATTGAGGAGTTCAGCCTTGTCCCCCCTGTCCGTCACCAATTGCTTCTGCCCATTTAGTAGGGGTCCTATTCCTCCCTGGGCCTTCCTTTTACTCCCTATATATCTATAAAACAATTTGTTATCCTTTACTTGGGATGCCATCCTCAGCTCCATGGTAGCTTTGGCCCATCTAACTGCCTCCCTACAAGCACAAGCGGAGGAGGTATACTCCTCTTTGGTGATCTCTCCCTGTTTCCACTTTTTATGTGCCCCCCTTTTGGCCCATAGGCTGCCCTGGATTCCTCTGTTTGTCGAGATGTTTTTACTCATGTTTTTATGGATGGCATAACTTACTTCACATAATTTACCACCAAGAGCTTTTAGCTTGGTTATTTACAGAGTGTGCATGTATTTCTGGACAGCTGGCAACCCTCCTGTTTAGTAACTACCCTCTGGATGGTCCAGGATTATAAGAGCACAAAGCACTCCAGCCACACCATTATTGATCCTAATATACACTCTTAGCCAGAGTTGCCAAAAATAAGTGGTATGGAGTTTCTATGCTGGCCTTACAGCACTTGGAGAATTTGCTAGATGCATTCTCTGGCTGCATTCCATCCTCTGGGGTAGGACAGAAGAATGCTGAGCATCTGGTCTTAAGTGTTAAAATAGGGAGGCAAAGAAATGATTCACAAACTCAGTTTAGTTTCATCATCAAAACTGTGGGGGGAAGTGGACATGCGGGAGGGCAGGGAACAACTACAAGCAGACCTGGACAGGTTGGACATATGGGTGGAAAACAGAATGCAATTCAACAAGGAGAAATGCAAAGTGCTGCACCTAGGGAGGAAAAATGTCCAGCATACCTACTGCCTAGGAAATGACCTGCTTGGTGGAACAGAAGTGGAAAGGGATCTTGGAGTCCTAGTGGACTCCAAGATGAACATGAGTCGGCAGTGTGACGAAGTCATCAGAAAAGCTAATGGCACTTTATTGTGTATCAGCAGATGCATGACGAACAGAACCAAGGAGGTGATACTTCCCCTCTATCAGGCGCTGGTCAGACCGCAGTTGGAATACTGAGTGCAATTTTGGGTGCCGCACTTCAAGAGGGATGTGGATAACCTGGAGAGGGTCCAGAGAAGGGCCACATGTATGGTTAAGGGCTTGGAGGCCAAGCTCTATGAGGAGAGACTAAGGCACCTGGACCTCTTCAGCCTCCGCAAAAGACGGTTGAGAGGCAACCTTGTGGCTGCCTATAAGTTCATCATGGAGGCACAGAAGGGTATTGGTGAGGCTTTACTCACCAAGGCGCCCCCAGGGGTTACAAGAAATAATGGCCACAAGCTAGCAGAGAGCAGATTTAGACTAGACATTAGGAAGAACTTCTTCACAGTTAGGGTAGCCAAGGTCTGGAATGGGTTCCCAAGGGAGGTGGTGCTCTCCCCTACCCTGGGGGTCTTCAAGAGGAGGTTAGATAGGCATCTAGCTGGGGTCATCTAGACCCAGCACTCTTTCCTGCCTATGCAGGGGGTCGGACTCGATGATCTATTGAGGTCCCTTCCGACCCTAACATCTATGAATCTATGAATCAGTCCTGAAATGCAAGATGTATTCAGTGATGTTCAAAAACCTCTGGCTCCATGATGTTTGCCAGTCCCTAATTATGATGTTTGACTAGTATACTAGTAAATGTTGGACAGTAAATTTTGTAATGGTATTGATGTCTGAATAATACGAGATCATATTACAGGCCAATATTACTAAATATTTTCAGAGAATGGGGAAGAGACTTCTGGGTTTTGAGTGTGAATTACAAGACACAGATTAGCAACATACAAATTAGTGAGCTTCTACTGTATCTGTGAATCTACATCAATACCCACTCTGTTTCTTGATGTTTTCCAATATGAACTTGAAAGGGGACCCTGAATCCTCCTTTTATTTATATTTCCCCTCACCTCCTTCCCCTACCACACAGCAGCTCTTACTGCTGTCCTTGTGACATCTTTCTAAAACCAGAAAAAAGGATGCCATTAAAACTGCCTTAACTACAGTATATGTTAGCACCATTACAGGAAATAATTGCTGCTTGGGAGATTCTAGCCAGTCAATTAGCCCTCAATTCACATTTCAAGTGGCAGAGCAAGCACACAGTGGATAAAGGGTAGGGGTTCAATTCTCAATTAGGATGATATTTTCCCCTAATAATTTAATCTTGTGGTCAATTAATTCCTTTAACACTGAATTAATTGTTATAGGAATTCCAGACAACTTCTCATTCAATGGTTATGGTAAATGGTAGGTGAACCTGGACTCCAATATTTTTGAAGCTGTGGGTCACTTCTACTTAAAAAGTGGGGAGGGGGGAGTGGAATATTATCTCTTGGAACAGGTAAAGAAAATGTCATTACAGCATACTTTTTAAGCCATGGGATATTTTTCCATCTGCCTTAACTTCTATGCCAAAGACAAGGTTGCAGTTACGTAATAGATCTATTAGAAGTAAGTTTACTACTCCACCGCACACTCATATCACTTGTCAGATTAAGAAGGATTTCAGCCTCGATCTTTAAAGATTAAATTCAACTTCATCCTTCTTGCTTGTTTCACATATTGCTGGGCATAGCAGCTTAGAATATTAGCTTGCTTTTCCATCTGCTAGCACATAGACACTATCAGTTTGTGAAGCACTTTTCTGGTATTGCTTTTAGGAGAATAAAGTCTTGGTTTGCCTCATGGGAAGCAGAGGACATATGCTGATGCTCTACAGTTACTGAGTAGCTGCAGAGATGAATTCCTCTTGGACAGCATTCTGTTGAGTAGGTGCTGGATTCATATAAAACAGCTACTTGCAAAAATAAAAAGCAAAATGGTGAGTTCCCTGGCCAAATCAGTGATCTTTTTTCAACTAATTATTTTTTTTTGCTCAGAATGAAGACAGTATGTCTTTGAAAAAGACTGTCTATCATTAAAAAAAGAAAAGTATTGAAAAGTTTTTGAAACAACTATAACAGATGTCATCGTAGTTGAAAGTACAATTAGAAAGCACAACACCGCAGAAATAAAACTTCAAACAAAAGCGGAAAGAGCTCTTTGTGCACATCAATAATTTAGAATGATTTAAGAACCGTTTTATAGATGCAAGTAGAGCTCTTTCTGTCCATATATAATACAATTTCAATAGACTGAATGTGGTCTTTATAGGCAAACAAAAAGGGATACAGTCCTTTTAAATTATTTTTAGGATAATTGTTTCCGCAACAAACATCATTATTTATCAGTTTTGAAAAGAAGCCAACTGCTAACAGTTGAAATACATAAATCTTGGCACACGACACAGAAAATGGTAATCCCCCCCTTAAAAACATTTTTGCATCTACTTTATACATTTGATAAATTCTTATCTCAAAGCCCATGCATTTCTATCAGAAATCATTATATTCTATTTCTAATAATTTCCCCATAGTTAATTTGGTAACATAGAAAAGGAAACATTTATTGCTACCAGATGCTCTTACCTTCTTGCCTACTTATGTAACACTGTGAATTGACTGAAGGGAGTGGAAAACAAGGTTTAATCATTATTATTTTCTTTAACTCGAAGAGGCAAAATGAATCCAAAATAAAAAAACCCAAGAAGGAGAGATGAAATATTTTCTCTCTTTATTCTTCCTTTTCAGAAAATCAGTTTCATGTTGCTGGTATAAAGCCTCTAGATTTTATTTGTTTGGGTTAAAAACACCCGTTACCTATGGAACTCAGATTCATAGCCAGCTTACCCATAGTATTTAGATCATCCATCTTTGTTCTAATGGTGTCAGCAGGGGGATAATGTAGATGGAATCCCAGCAAAGATCATCTTAGATTTAGATTTCTCCATCATTCAGTTGTGGGGTACCAAACACAGCCCATATTAACGGGTGGGGTAACAGCAACAGCCACACACAAAGATTCTGTGCAGTCTGCCCCATCTCAGAGACAGCTCCAGAGATCCCAAAGGATTTACAGAATTCCAGTTATTTATTCTGTTCTTAAACTATTTGCATTATCACTTTGATTCCCCATTTTTTGTGGAAGAAGTTGGATTTGGATAGTAAGGGGGGAATTTTGGGTATAAGATTGGGAGAGGTCCAATGTGAAAGAGAAGAGTGTGAAAAAGCAACTCATGTTGAAAGGGTCAGCTTCAAGCAATAGGTAGAACTACAGGAGGAAATGACACCAGAGACAGAAGGAGGCAGAGGTGGTCAAAGCCTTGAAGGTAAGGACCAGAAGCTAGTTTCCCAAAAACTTTGGCATGAAAATCAGGAGTAACTCACTTAAGTCAACAGAGTTACATAAATTTAAGTGAAAAGTTAAAAAGACCCCAAACATTTATCACTCTGGAGCTTCCCATAGACTAAAAAAATCAATAATGCAATTATAGAGTGCCTCAGAGTCAAGGAAACACTTGTGTGGAATCTGGATATAGCAACCAATCAAAATCCACCTGAATTCCACATGGTAACAAGTAGCAACAAACCCCTAACCTTTTGAGATGAGGACTAAAGTCATCAGAGAGCCAATTAGCAAGTTAATCTGAAGTCAGGCAGAAGGCAGAGCAGGGAGGCACTGAACTCTCTGGTTCAGAGAGACATCTGTAGGCAACAGCCTACTTTGTCAGATGCTTAGGTATAAGTGAACAGAGAAAATGAACAAGAATCAAGGAGCCGATAGGAAGCTAAAGAGAAGAAATAATCAAAACTTCTAACCCTTAACATATTTGACAAGCACTAGACTTTATCATTCCATAGATAGATCTATGTAGGTCAGAATGCACAGATCAAAACGCTAAAAAAATATTTTGTTAGCATATCAATGGCATATTGCTACACTTTAAATTCTATACTTACAGCATGCTAAGTATAATATATAATAAGCATAATAGCCATATTTTTTCAGATATTGAAAGCAATTTAGCTTCAACTGTTTCACATCTGACAGTGCATACTGCATTTACTCACATCTAAGACAAGGGTTCAACATAACAGCAAAAAGCCTTGCCTTGGATTTGAGTACCTGACTTGGAGCAGGGGGCTTCTGCGGCTCTGGCTCTGGGCTATCACTGCTGCTTAGCCTGGCAGGGATGGCTCGTGTAGCAGGACAGCGGTTGCAAAGTTCAGGGAGCATGGGGGAGACTGCAGTGTGGGATGGTGCACGGGGGAGACCCCTACTGAGAGGTTTCACCCATGTGCACCCTGTTGCATGCCCCCACCCCATCCCAACTAGGCAGTAGCGGCAATGACAACTCCAGCCCACAGCAGTGGGGGAAATGCAGGGGAGACCACAGAGTGGCAGGGCAGGGGAACTTCTGCAGCTCCTTCTCTGGCTCTTGCCCTGACCCTGACCTTGGCCCTGGCCCAGGGGCCAGAGCTGCCGCTACTACTGTTCTGCTGTCCTGGAGTCAGATCCACCTCATAGGGTAAGTGGCGGGTGGGGGGGGGGGAGGAGGCTGATGGCAGTGGGACAGGCTTCAGAGGAGGTACAGGGAGAGCAGGCACTGGGAGGCACAGGCCTGGGGAGAGGATAGGGGGAGGGGTCTGGCTGCCTGTCTCCTACTACTGCTTTTCCTGTCACAGCAGTAGGAGGAACAAATGTAAAATGACCCTCCAATAATCAGATTCTATACATAGAAATTTATAACACATTTATCATTTTCCATGTATAGAATCTAATTATAGGGGAGTCATCTTAAATTCATCTTAAGTTGTCTGGGATTCAGGTAAATATGTTAAGTTGCTGGTTATAAAAATATCCATGCTATAATGGTAACAGCAGCTTCCACTCCTCATACAAAGATATTAGCCTTTATTCCTGCAGATGTAGAAAAAGTAACTGATATAATAGAGATTAGTACTAATTAGGAATAACTGTGTTGGTATTCTTGTAAAAATAATGCAAATTTCTGAAGTGTGGATTAGCTTATAAATATGTCAGCTTGTCTTTTATCAAGGGATCTTGTACTGGTACCCATATCTGTAGAATGCAAATTCCTCCTACCTCTTTTCCATATATTATTTGCTTTAATTTTATGACATTTTGACATATTTTATAGAAACCACAACTCTATGGGAAAATACAAAGAAAGTACATTCTTTTTAAGAAAGCAACTTTTCATCTCTTCTTTCCCTTAAAAACCCTTTCTGCCTGTAAAGCCCAAGGCTATAGAATATAATGTAACAAGTCAAATAGCAACTTCCGTCCTGTAATATGTACATTTATCTACTCTTCTGGAAAGCAGTCAGTAGAAAACAGCACTCTTGGCTTTTTTTAAATTAATATAAATAAGTAACCCTGGTTAAAGAGCGCTGATAACATTAAAAAATATCTGTAAATTTTATGGTGGCATCTATGGTTAATATATTTAAAAAAAAAACAAGTCCCACTTACTGACTTGGTTATACCACTCATTACTGTACTTTGTAGATATATATACCTATGTATGTCAATTAGGGGTGTGCAAAGCTTTAGTTGCTGACTGAATTCAGAGAAGATTTGGCCCAATTTGGAGGCCAAATCACCAAATACAATTCAAATCAGGAGACCCCCCCCCCCCCCCCCCCGAATCAAGTCAGAGCCTTCAAATTGATTCAGAAAAGATTCAGAGATTCGGAAAGCAGTTTTTCAGAGGAACAGAAACTGAGAAGAGGGAGGGGGAGCAGGGGGGGGAAAGACTGACATCTTCAACTGGCCAGTGACTGTGATCTGTCCCTGAGTCCCCTTCCAATCACAGTGCTCTGCGGGAGGGACATACAAAACAGCATATAAGCCTCTGTCTACAGCCTTTCTGTACTTTTTTTGAGCTCTTTCTGCCTGAGCAAAAGCATCTGAAAGGTACTGGACTGGTTTGGCTTCCTACTTAGTCAGTCTCCTGCTAGTTTCTGTTCTTGGAAAAAATTGGATACAACTTACTAAGTAGAATCCCTCTACTCATCCTTATCCAATCCATTTCTTTCAACTTACAATTCCCCCAAAAACCTCTTATTTGTTTTTGGGTCCCCCGTCCCCACACGTTTTAAAAAGAAAACTGTTTTTTCCCTGGCAGTGTGATTCCATCACTGTGCAAGAAAGCACATACATTACACACACTCAAACACATACATCACAGAAGAAGAGGAGATATTATTAAACACAACACAAAAAAGTCAGAGTCATACTTCAGAGAAGAAGAAGAGTTTATATATAATTATTAGTTCCACACACATACAGACTAAACACAACACAGAAGAAGTCAGACTCGGTCATACACCAGAGAAGAAGAAAAAGATATTACAGCTGTGTGCGTGTGCGCGCGCACACACACACACACACACACACACACTGTCCAGGACAGGAAAGATTAATATGAAGCGTGCTGGAAAGACAGGTGCCAGGCCTTCTGGCAGGGGAGGGAGAAGGGCTAGAGGGGGTAGGGGGAGAGCTGCAAGTCCTCCTCCTCCCCACCAAAACATACATGCATACTCTTACCTAGTAGCCATGAGTTTTCTGCTGCCAGTGGGAGCAAGGAGGTGGGAGCAGTACCTGTCCCTGCATCTGCACCACCTCTCCTAAGTCCAGAAATAGCCACCAGCAGCAGAAAGACTGTCTCCTCCACCCCAATTTCATCTCCCAGCATGAGCTTCCCAGTGCTAGAGGAGGAGCTGGATCTGGAACCAGGGGACCTAAGCACCCTAGCTAAAGAAATTGGGAGACCGAGGGAGAATCTGAGTTTGTGCTCCACACGCCTCAAAGTTCCCCTAGAGCCAGGTCTCCTTCTCCAGAAGGCACCTCAGATGAGGCTGTGGAGGCAGGTGGCTCAGCTTCCCCTGCTGTTCTGCCTCTTCCTACTGAGGAGGAGGAGAAGGCAGGATCCCCACCCTCAACCCAGAAGCTGGGGGGTAGTGTAGTGTGGGATCATTTTGAGGTGGCAGATGATCCCAAGTATGCTATCTGCCAGTGCTACCAAAGGCACATCAGCTGGGGCAAGGAGGTAAAACACTTCACCACCACGACAATGCTGCTGCATCTCAGGAGGCAGCAGCCCCTTGTCCTTGTTCCTCCTTAGCCTGGCACCAGTGGAAGAATGCCCAAAGGGAAGTCCCCCTCTCACTCCAAAGCCCCTGTCCCCATGAAGCAGAGACAGGCCACTCTGGAGCGGTGGGGGAAAGATGCAGGCAAAGCGGGGTGCGTTCTGAAGGTGAGTGAGGTCACCCAGAGCATTGGGGAGATGCTTGCTGTGAACGGTCGGTCCTTCTCCTTCATTGAGGGGCCAGGGATCAGGTAGCTCGTGGTGCTTGTGGTCCCATCCTCCCAAGTGCCCGCATGAACCACCTTTAGCAGGTCGGTGGTGCACTCCCTGTATGAGGCATACAGAGAGTACTTGAGGGAGGAGATACACAAGGCAGGGCCATTGGTAGCCTTGCACTTCACCTCCAATGTCTGGAGCAGCCGGGGTGGAGATCACACCTAACTCTCCCTCACAGGGTAGTGGTGTGATCAGTCAGGCCATCAGTGAGCTCCAAGATCATGGTAGTCATGAACCGCACAGTGTAGGGGTGGTTCATTGGGCAGGGAGAGCTCACCCACGGGTTCATGGTCACCGACAGTGGTGCCAATACGGTCAACATGGTCTGTGATGCCAACTTTGCTGGCATCCGCTGTGTGGCACACAAGCTGCATCTCATAGTCTGGGACACCTTGGAGTGGGGCAGGGCTTCCAGTGATGGTGCCATCACTACCACCCAGATCATTTCAAAATGCAGGAAGGTGGTGGGCTACTTCCACCATAGCATCAAGGGGGGAAAGATGCTGCAGGAGAAAAAGGCAGAGCTAAGCATCCCACAGCACAAAATCATGCAGGATGTGAAGACTCAGTGGAACTCCACATACATGATGCTTAAAAGGCTGGTGGAGCAACAGAAGGCATATCCATGTGATTGGCCCCCTTGGAGATTGGGATCAGTGGCCCCCTTAACAGAGCTGAGTGGGATACCATCTCCCAGATCTTGGTAGTCCTCAAGCCCTTCCTCGAGGCCACTGAGACCCTCAGGGCTGGTGATGCCCTCCTTAGCCAGGTGATCCCCGTAGTGATGGAACTTGAGAACCAAATGGAGAAGTTCCAGGAGATCCCCCAGGGTAGGGGAGCGCACCACCTCCCTTGGGAGCCCATTCAAGACCCTGGCCACTCGAACTGTGAAGAAGTTCTTCCTAATGTCCAATCTAAATCTGCTCTCTGCTAGCTTGGGGGTTACAAGAAATAATGGCCACAAGCTATCAGACAGCAGATTTAGATTGGACATTAGGAAGAACTTCTTCACAGTTCGAGTGGCCAGGGTCTGGAACGGGCTCCCAAGGGAGGTGGTGCTCTCCCCTACCCTGGGGGTCTTCAAGAGGAGGTTAGATGAGTCATCTAGACCCAGCATTCTTTCCTGCTTATGCAGGGGGGTCGGACTCGATGATCTATTGAGGTCCCTTCCGATCCTAACATCTATGAATCTATGAATCTATGAATATGAAAGTTCCAGGAGATCAGTGTTCCTGGCTGGGGCAAGCCGCTGTCACCAGACATGCAGACACTGGTGAGGCAGCTGAAGAAGGGCATCAGGAAATGGCTGGTCCACGTGCTGGCAGGCATGTCTGATCCAAGGGTGAAGGGGAGCATGTGCACTGGCAGCACCAAAATCCTTGATCACTGGCCAGAGATGCTGGTGAACCAAGTCAGGAAGGCAGAAGAGCAGAGGCAGGGGGACATGGAAGAGGGGGATCCACTTTCCTGTGCCAGCACGTAGGCTAAGGGGATGTCTTCAACGTTGGGGTTCAGATGCACCAAACCCCAGCTTTAAGCAGGTAGCACCGAGGCTTCAGTGGCTACCTATCACACTGAGGACGTGGAGCCGCTAGACTGTGATCCCCTGGCCTACTGGGCAATTTGCAGCCAGATGTGACAAGATCTGGCCATGGCTGTCTGGGAAAACCTGTCCTGTCCACTGACCAGTGTTCCAAGCGAGAGGGTGGTCAGCATTGCTAGGGATGTTGTGACACCTCACTATACCTCCTTGGATCCTGGTTCAGTGGAGCAGCTGGTGTTCCTGAAGGTGACTCTCTCACTGTTGGGGTTCCCCAAGCTCCACCCACAGATGGAGTGAGTGCTACCTTCCTCACTCTGTCCCCATCTATTTTTGTTTCATTTTTTTAATCAGTTAATGCCCCACTCTCTGAGCTGGAGGCAGAACTCACTGCATCACCAGCCAGTTGGGGAAAACATGTCTCTGCTGAGTTCCCATGCCAGGATGAACTTGGAGGTATGGAATTGGGGCTATGGGGAAGGAGGCAGCACCAGGTCCTGGGCATGATCACTAAAACTGCATTCTGCCAGGGTTGGGAGGCCTGGTGGGACTGCCAGTGGTGAGGCAGCCCCAGGAAATGCCAGGTCTGAGGATCCCCCTGGCGAAAGGTGGGTGAGAGGTGCCATAACCTCCAGCTACCACACACCCGCACACAGTCCTGGCTGGAGAAAGCCCAGACCCATCATGTCTTTGACAGGCCTGATGCTTGCTGGTGCTGTGAGGCTCCAGGTCAACTTGGCTTAGCTGCCTGGGATGCCAGCTTTCAGGTTGAAAAATGCTTCATCAGGTGTAGGAAGCACCTGCAGCTGAGGGTGGGTCGGTGGGTGGGTGTGTGTGTGTGTGTGTGTGTGTGTGTGTGTGTGGGCTCTGTTCTTGGATGGAAGGAATAGTAAAGAAGCCAAAGGATGGCATGCAATGCAGGCAAGAAAACCAGTTAGTGAAAACGGAAATAGAGGCATCAGGGGGTGAGAGAGACAGGCTGGGAAAAGCTTGCTAAAATATATTTCTCCAACTATTCAGTTAGTCTACACACACAAATTCACACGTGTCATGAGTTTTGCTTGTCAGCAGCCTGAGGTGCAGTTTCCCAGAAACCCCTGCACCTATCTCCTTGAAACTTGGCAGGCCTCATGCTCAGAAGGGGCTACCATCCCTGTGATTTCTATTAGACTCAGCCAAAAAAAAGATGAAGTTATAGGTATTTCAGTGATTCCTCATTATAGTCTATGGCCGAATCTCCAAATCTCTCCGAATCAGCATCGAATCTTTCAAAGCCGATTTGGCCAAATCGATTTGGGACAGTGATCCAAATCTCCAAATCAAATCACTGTCCTCTGAATCAACCGAATCTGAATTGAATAATTCCTTATTCGCACAGGCCTAATGCCAATCCTTGTCCCACCGCAATAATAGTTAAGTAAAACAGTAAAATATATAATTTGCATTGTACCGTGACAGTTGGCATATGTGGGTTCCAGTTAAATGTCACAGATTGAGAGCTGAGGAAGGTTCACTAAAAACATCATGGCTTTATGTTCTAGGCATACAGAGGGTGATTGCCAAGAAATTCATATGAACTATTTCTATTCACAGATTCAAAGATTGTGAGGCTGGAAGGGACCTCGGAAAATCATCACCTCCAGCCCCCTGCACCAGCAGGAAAGACAACTGGGGTCAGGTGACCCCAGCAAGTTGACCGTCAAGTCTCCTCTTGAAGACTTCCAGGGTAGGTGATTGCACCACCTCTGGAAGGAGCCTATCCCACAGTCTGGACACCCTGGCTGTGAAGAAGTATTTTGTAATGCTAAGCCTGAAATGGTCTTTCAGGAGTTTATGGCCATTATTCCTGGTTACCGCCAAGGGCGGACAGGTGAACAGTTGTTCACTGAGCCCTTGATGTAGGCCCCTGATGTAGTGGTAAGCTGCTACCAAGTCCCCTCTCAGCCTTCTCTTTTTCAGGCTGAAGAGTCCCAGGTCCCTCAGCCTTTCCTTATATGGTTTTCCATGCAAGTCTCTAATCATATGGGCGGCCCTTCTCTGGACTCTCTCAAGCTTAACTACATCCATTACTGGATGCAGTACTCCAGTTGCAGTCTCATCAGTGCTGAGTAGAATGGAAGAGAATCGCTTCCCTAGTTTTGCTGGAGATGCATCTATTGATGCATACAAGGGTATTATTTGCCCTGTTGGCTACAGTGTCACACTGCCAGCTCCTGTTCATATTGTGGTCTGTTATTACCCTGGGTTCCTTTCATTCATGGTGCTGGTCAGTTTGGCATTGCCAAGCCTGTAGGTATGTAGGTTTTTTGTCCCCAGATGGAGCACTTTACATTTCTCGACATTGAACTTAATCAGATTATGATCCGCTGAACTTGCTAGCCTATCTAGGTCAACCTGCATCTGCAACCTATCTTCCAGTGTGACCACGCTCCCCTGTAACTTGGTGTCATCCACAAACTTAGCCAGTGAGCTCTTCACCCCCTATCTATCATAACAGTCCACAGAAGTAAAGGTGAGGCCTAAAATTGACAGGTCCAAATAATACACATTTTCTTGGTACCTATAGTAAAAAGGAAAATAAGTTTGGTTGTCAATAAGAAGTTTGCAGTAAAAATATATCTTCTTGGGTTGGCAACCCTACTTGACTACACAGCAATGATTTTACACTGTGCTGTTTCTCACTTCTGCCAGGGGCCCCTTATTTCTCCCCACACTGTGATGCCCCCAACAGCATCCTGCACCAGGCTGCCAACCCAGCCCTTCCACAAGCCTTACCCCTACTGGCCCTGCTTCCCCTGTCCTAACATGGATCCAGAAATACTACCTGAGATCCAGCAGTATTACAAGCAGCCTGGGATGCAGCAGCACATACATGAGAAAACATTCCCTGCAGTGCTGAGCTCCCACTTGGATGCGCAGTGGTGCTGCTGTGTTCTGTCTGTCAGAGCTTCAATCAAGCTGCAGCTGCTTACTGTTTTCACTGACAGTTAAAGTGAATCATTATCTTGAATCTTATAACCAACAGAAAGTTGAAAAAGGCAATTCTGCAAACTCACCTCAATTGTGTGTGCTTGCTAATGATACCCTTTGCTAATACTCAGCATGTGTATCAAACATTGCTTTGGAACTAGAAAGGGAGGGTATATACTATGTCATTCATGCAGCTACTTCCTTGCTACACTAAGACAAGTAACATTAAGTTAATGGATTATGGTAATAAGAATTCTGGAGGAAATATCAAAGCATAAAAAAATTATACAATATTGAACTTAGAGAAAACTGCAAGGGTAAATTTTAAAGAGAGAAAATCTAAAGCGGGAGTTTTCTGTTTCAACATTTTTAAATATATATTTTATAACAGAAATTTCCCCAAATGCATATAATGATTTTTAACTAGCTGTTCCATTCTTTCAAGCAAGTTATGTATAAGTTTAAATCTGTTTACATGTTACACCACTAAAATGTTACTAATACAACTGTCCATAACCAGAAATAACATAGATATAGTGAATAATTATTATTCCTACTATACTTATGTCTCCTGCCTCCCAACCCGACATGAAATCTAATTTTGTTGATACTGCAATCTGAGCTGGCTGTGGTCTGGACCTTCTTATGTTCTATGCCTCAATCATTTTTGAGTTCATGTATATGGGTCACATCACCTCAGCTAACAAGATACCATGCATCCTAATTGATGTAACCCAATGCAATGTCTAAAATATAATGAGGAACACACTCTAGATTCATGCCTGCCTATCAGTTTCAAGCATGGATAATCTTTTTTTTTTACTACCTATGAGAGGTTACTTGACTATTTTAAACATCCATAATTATATTTACTACTTTTTACTCTAGGAAATTATATATCAGGGTGGCACAAACATATTTTGGAAGTACAGAGTAAGGGTATGCTTTTGTTTTCAGAGCCCTCATCATCAAGACAAAGCAAATCTCTTGGGCTTGATGCTACAGCAATAAGTGCTTTACAAATGAAGGTGGGGAAGAGAGAGGTCATTGCCATGATCTCATGGTGCTTATGATGTGTTAGAAATGTAAAAGAGTATTATCAAAAGAGAAAGAAAACCAAACTTGTAATAAAAATACTGTATAAAGGAAGACTGTGTTGTACTAGTTTAGCTCTGGGGCTGCTACATAGTGGGCGCATCTACACGAGAAGCTTACTGTGCATTAGCTTAATTATATAACACTGTAAAACAGTGTGTCATGGCAAAAGCCTACTGCAGTGTTATTAGACTAATGAGCAGTAAGCACCATTAAATAGCTATGTGCCGGCACTACTGTGCAGTAACTCTAGGTACTGCACATTTAGCTAGTACTTTATTAAGCACATACTAAAGTAAATGCATAGTATCTAAGGTGCATTAATGAACGTGTAGAGGTGCCCAGTGAAATGTTTTCCTATTGACTGTTATAATGACACAGGTCACAGGAGTGTACCATTCTGGATGCCACCACCTTCTATGCTTCTGGAATGCCCTTCTTTTTAGAAGAGGAGTCAGGAGAGGTTCACACAGGGCCAGCTAGATTTTCTCCTAAGCAAGGGGAATCCCCAGGTGCCACATTACAGCAGCTCTCTGATACAAGTGATACATATTAGGGGCCAAAGATCCATCCTTAACTTTTAACAATCCAATTACTCTGTCAAATCTCTAGATAATAAAAAGTTATCACTATATTTAGATACAAGTAATTCAGTGCTTATAAAGGATTTGCAGTCGAAGAGACTGAAGTCCTATAATTTTCAACAGAGTGGGAACAACTAAAAGAGCTTCATAAAAGTTTACCTCATTACTCTGCCTGTATGTACATCATAAATGTGACATCACTGACTACTCTTTTTTGGTGTAGGTTTGGCTGTTCATATCCTTGTTCTCTTTTGCATGACTGGGAAATGGGCAAACCATGTAGATACTAAACACTCATCAGATAATACAGATTTTAACTGATGCAAATTTTATCTGGATTCAGGACAGAAACCTAAAAGTGACGCCTATGAATTCTAATACCAATTCCCTGAGCCACCTACTCTGCCCTTTTTATGGTGTGGGAATATGTTGTCCTGATCTGCACTTTTAAAATGTATTTTAAAATACTGCTCACCAAGATTTTAATGAATTTTAATTTGAATATTTCATCTGGATATGGGTAAAATGAAAAGCTATAATGTAGAATATAACACTAGATTTGAGAGTACTGTTATAGATTTCTTGAAGACATTCTATGGATACAAATACTACAAACAGTTGGGGGAAATCACAATTATTATATGTTGCTAATATTAATAGAAGTCCACATCAACATTTTAAATTACCTAAAATCAAATGCATCAAAACGTCTTTAGTTATAAGAAGAGAGGCACAAGTTTCTGGCTTCTGTATAAGTTTATGAATAAAGAAGCATGTTTGACCACAACCTTTATTGTCCTTCCTGACACAAGCACTTTTTCCAACAAAATGTGCTGTCAGGACAAGACAAACTTTCAAAAGAGAGATGGTCTAATCCAGACTACATCTACTCAAACTGATGAATACAGTATATCAGAAACTATTGTCTTTCAGTATGTACAAATGGGTATGTGCACATGCCTACACACACTCCCACACATACACTTTCTCAGAATTCACCACGTGTTGAAGAAAGCTTTCAGATACAACAATGAAAAGTATAGGAAGGTCTTCCTATATTCTGAATATATAGAAATAATAGGAAACTCTCATAAATTCAGAATGTTACAGTTTTGACTTTACAAAGGGTGATAACTGTATTAGGGATAAAAAGTATGAATGAATCAGGATATGCAAAATGTGAGCTCTCATAGAAATGTCTTTATAACACCAAGGAAAAGTTTAGTGGTTCTAGTCCAAAGCCCTCTGAAGTAAAGAACAGCCTTAAGATCTAAAGCAACTTTAAAAATGCATGATTAAATTGTAAAATATAGTGTTTTCTTATCACTGATATCTTTCAAATCTTATGCAATGTGATAAATAGTAAAACTGTGCAAAGCTTTGGTAGCCGATTCGATTTGGAGGAGATTTGGCCTGATTTGGCAGCCGAATCTCCAAATCTGAATCAAAATCAGGAGACCCATTAAAAGCTCCGAATCAAATTGGAAGCCTCTGAATCAATTCTGAGAGATTCAGCATCGATTCAGAGATTCAGCCATAGACTAAACAGACAGCAGTTCGCGAGGATGCTGAACACAGCTCCCTCCAGCTGGTAAATCTGTTGTGGAGGGTGGAGGGAAGAGGCATGGGTGGGGGGGGACAGATCAACACCCCCACAGTGAGGGAGGGACTGGGACAAGCTGCCCAGCTGGGGCAGGGAGGCGAGGGATTCAGGGAGGGGAGCTCCTGTCACTGTGCACTGCCGGTCCAGGAGGGCATGGGAACAGGCGTGTGCCCCCAGATCTGCATGGGGCGGGCTGGGCTGGACTGCACTCCAGGAGGCTATCCCCAGCCACTTGCTGCTGGGCTGCACTCTGTGGCGTGGGTGGAGCCAGGGCTGTGCTCCGGGTGGCTAGCTCGAGCCGCAACCCAGAGCACAGCTCTGGCTCTGCACAGCCCGCAGAGCACAGTGGAGCAGAGCTACAGGGGGGGGGCTGCAGCCACCCTAAAATTCCCCATAGCTCTTGCCACCAGACCCTCCCTGATCTGGGTCCACATGCCCACCGCCATGCCCTTATGCTGTTCATCCCAAAGCTCATCCCACTGGGGTGTGGTAGGGTGAAGCAGCGGCTTGCCCGGGAGGTGTGGAGAGGCTGGAGTGGCTTCTGCCTCTGCGTGCTGCTTGTCTGAGGCTCATGCCTCCCTACTCTGGCTGGGTGAGTGGTGGGAGGGCATAGCCCTTGCTCCCAGCACCTTCTGCCTACAGCAAGCTGCACCTGCATTGTGTTCCCCCACCCACCCCAGCTGGGCAAGTTGCAGCAAGAACTCCCACTCCCAGTGCTGCTGTTCCTGTCTGGAGCACACGCCTGCCCAGAACGCCCCGCGCAAATCCGGGGCCGCACACCTACTCCCATGCCCTCCCAAAACAGCGGCACGCAGTGTCGGGAACCCCTCTTCCCATGACCACCCCCCCCCCCAGCTGGGCAGCTTGTCCCATACCTAATCCCTCCCTAGCTGTGGGGATGTTGATCTGCCCCCCCCACACCCTTCCCTCCCCCCTCCCCCTAACCGACTTGCCAACTGGAGGCAGCTGTGTCCAGCATACTCAAGGACTGATGCCTGTTTAGTCTACGGCCAAATCTCTGAATCGGCGCTGAATCTTCAGATCCAAATCAGTCGAATCGAATCAGGATAGCGATTCATAGATTCATAGATGTTAGGGTCGGAAGGAACCTCAATAGGTCACCGAGTCCGACCCCCTGCATAGGCAGGAAAGAGTGCTGGGTCTAGATGACCCCAGCTAGATGCCTATCTACCCTCCTCTTGAAGACCCCCAGGGTAAGGGAGAGCACCACCTCCCTTGGGAGCCCATTCCAGACTTTGGCCACTCTAACTGTGAAGTAGTTCTTCCTAATGTCCAGTCTAAATCTGCTCTCTGCTAGCTTATGGCCATTATTTCTTGTAACCCCCAGGGGCGCCTTGGTGAGTAAAGCCTCACCAATTCCCTTCTGTGCCTCCATGATGAACTTATAGGCAGCCACAAGGTCGCCTCTCAAACTTCTCTTGCAGAGGCTGAAGAGGTCCAGGTGCCCTAGTCTCTCCTCATAGGGCTTGGCCTGCAAGCCCTTAACCTTAATTCAAATCACCGAATCCAATCACTGTCCCTCTGAATCGGCTGGATCCAAATCTGAATCTGAATTGGCTGGATCCAAATCTAAATCTGAATCAAATATTTGCTACTTCGCACAGACCTAATAAATAGCACTTATTGAGAATGTATTTAACAATTGTGGAAGAAAGTACGAATGATAAACCATGAAGAGACAATCTGATCAATAACCACTTTACAAAATATTTCATAACACTCTTATTTCATACGTAATTACACATTTTCTCAATAGAAATATAATGTTATTGAGAACACTTGCAAAAATAAGGTAAACAGGATTTGGTCCACGATTGTGTTAAAAGAATTCCAATACTACTGTGTTTATATAGACTTACTATTTATAAAATGCATAGGAATACATACAAAAAAATATTTCTAGCAAATAAAATTACTAGTAATATAGATGTATATGTACAAAAATATCCTAAGTTCATTTTTACCCAGGACACCTGGATAATTATGAAGCAGCCATTCTGATGTTCAAACAAGATTAAACAATTAAAAAAAATTAGGGGTTTAATTTGAAAAAAAAATCAGATAACCTTTTTAATTTACACAAGTGAAAAAAGAACATTATTTAAACCACCAATTGAAAACTCTAAAATAATTCATTACAGCCTTTTGGATAAACTAGACATTTTATACGTCTGTACACACACACACACACACACACACACACACACACTGGGAACTGCCTTGTGTATTTCCTCACATTTCTTTTCAAGAAGGAACTTAAAAAACACAAAATGCTTTTTCAACAATGGATAAACAGGCACAAGCATAATAATAAAGGTCCAGACACTTAAAAATTTATGTCCTGCCACTGTCCTTAATTCATGTTACTGTGTTGCTCTCTTGTTTCTAGAGGCAACAATGGCCTGGGCAGATATCACATTTCCCCTGATGTAATTGGCTTTACATCAATTTTAAAAAGGAACAGATGATATAAACCCTTATGCTGAGATAGCTTATAACATAGAATTACCCATCAAAAAATCAGAACTAAAACTACACTGGTTTCATCTGTCCACAGTCTATGCCTGGGTAGCCATTTGCTCAAAACAAGCAGGCCTCCACTTCCCTGCCATCTGGTGTTGAGGGACTGTAATAGCTGCTGACTGCATGCTGCTACTATGGAATACTTAAGATTGTGTCCACTACAAATCCTGATGTAATTTACATTAGTATACAAAAAACAATGCATGTTTCACAGGTACTGTTCAGATCCTAAGGCTGTACAGACAGTCAAAAAGCCAGAGGCTGAATTCATTTAGTCTCCGCAGGTTATTTTAAGCTGCATAGATTGAACCAATAAGTAAGCGAACAGACATTCACTTTTGATTCCAGAAATATAGCCACATGCCTGCTGTAGCCCAGCCAGAAGCCAGAAAGTGCTAGAGCATGCCTCCCTGCCCTGCTGGAACAAACAGCTTGAATCTGGAGGGGATCTGGGACAGAAGTTCAATAAACCAATTTCACCTAAATCAATTATATCTGATACTACACCTCCATCCAGGTTTATCTTAGACCAGTTTCAGCCATTTTGAAAGCAGTTTATGTGCACTGAACTTCTGTTGTGTTACAGATTTGAACTGGTTTTCAATCACTTACACCAGTTTATGTGCAATTTCTATCCCTAGGCTAAATGTTACACTTTAATAAAAGTTTGCTTTAGCCTCATGTCATTTCTTAAAAATCTGTGTGAAAGAAGATTAGATCTTTTGCTGAGGCCATCATAGGAACAGTTGGCAGCACATTCACAGCTTAAACTTACTTAATAAGTTAAAACAAAAGCAAAGTTTCTGATTTTTGTGTCTTCTTAGGGAATAGGAAGTATAGCCATATGTCTGATTTTTACATTGAACATTTGTTTTAAATGGGTCACTTGAGATTCTTTGGAAAATTATACCTCATGACCTCCTTAAACCCATATATATTATTACTTTCAATTGCTATGAAATGGCTCAAGTGTCCTGTCATATGCACACTATGAGATACCAAAAGGAATACGCATTTATTTTTAATTTCAAGACAAATGTTCACAGAAAAAAAATGTTGCTTGATTCACAGTAGGTCTTTGTATACTGTCTTCCATTGTCATGTTGTACACGTATGTCTACAACATAGCCAATGACTGAACAAAGAAATAGCATCATCATCATCATCATTTTGAATAGGTGTTTGCATATATCGTGCACTTTCTATGTCACATATACACACGGCATTCTACAACTTCATGGCCCTTAGTTCCTTTCTTACTCTTTGTGTACTCCATCTGCATGTTTTCAGTTTAATTGCTGGAAAAGTTCTGTCTCAAGAGAACACATTCTCCAATATCACATGGTGCCTGTTGCTGTTTCAGGTGTTCTGCACCTGTTCTTCCTCCTCCCCTTATACTGTAAACAACCCATTCTTTCTTTGGCAATGATTAATTCAAATTGTATAAAAGCCTTTTTTCTGTTCAAGAAGATGCCTGAAGAAGGGTGTTTATGCCTGAACACTTGCAAAGAACAATTGTTCCAACTATTTAGTTGGCCTAATAAAAGATACCACATTTACTGAAAGAACCCTGTCCACCTAAACATAATAGTTATTGTTTCAGTTGCCTAAAGTTTCTAGTCACCCTCAGCTGAGAGAAAAGATGAAAAAGCCCCTGTTTCCTTAGAAGAACAAGAGGAAGGGTATTTTTCAAGGAAACAGGAAATAACAGGTACTATATTTGCAGCCCTGGAGATCAGAACTCTGTATATATCTGCAAAAAATAAGATAGATAAGCCCACAGAGCCCTTTTTAAGTGCCTCATCAGATAAGCACTACTGAATAGTATTCAGAACTGAATAACTATGTAGCAGGACACTGGGATGTGCCTGTTCCTTTAACAGAGCAAGCAGCCTTCGTTTTTGTTAAACCTCTAGAGAGGGATTGAGATGTCTGCCAGAGGGCAGTGATGTTTCATTTGAGTTAAACTGGTAGTGCAGCCTTGAGTCCTGCTGGGGCAGGCTCAAGGCTTACTTAGACAATGGGTAACCCTCAGACTCAACCAAGAGCCCTCAGAGTGAGGGTGGGGCCCACTGCAGAGCCCAGGAGCCTAGAAAAAGGCTAAGACCCAAATCAGAAGGTTCAAGAGCCCAGGGAAAGGCTGAGCTGGGCCAGAGAGTCTACAAGCCCAGAGCAGGCCAAGCCAGACTAGAAGATCCAAAAGCCCAGAGACAGGCTGCATGCAGGACCGAGGGTCTGAAAGTACAGGTAGGAGACTGAGTAAGGGACCAGAAGGTCTGAGAGCCCAAGGGGGCCAAGTGTATAAAGAGAAAGATCAAGGAGAGAACATCCGCAAGGCTTGGGTGCAGTATAGGGAAGGTGCAAGAGCTGCACAATCTGCCATTAATGCTCCTGGTACCCTACTAGTCTGGCTGAGAGGGACTTGCCAAGCCTAAGTGTTGGATTGAGACTAGTGAGGTTTCAGGAGAGACCCAGTGGGAATTTATTGGGATTAGGGCTCACTCTAAGGCCTGTTGGCAGCCTCCCTGAATCAACCTATATTTAAGAACAAGGTGGGGCAGGAAAATAATCTAGGGAGAGTGGCATTAGAGTCTGAGGCAGGCAGGAGTGATAAGGCCACTAGGGGTTGTCATGGCTGCTCCTGTGGCCATGAGCCTGTCACAAACTAGTTCATAGCAAATAATATATTTAACAAAAGTAGCCCCTTTCTACTTAATGTAAGCAGGTTACAATGTCCTCAAACTAGTCATTATTTGAATTTACAGAATAAGATTTTCCTCTAACATTTTTTACTCTATTGCTTAGTTCTGAACAACTCACCAACAATATTTAAAACTGAATGTGTTGGTTAGCAGTCAGTGGCCACAAGTCAAATGGCATTGTTTTTGTTTAGCCCCTATAAGGCCCCCTCTACATGTTCAGGTAATGGTGTGATTAGATCTAATGCATGCTTTACACAATCATGCCTCCTGCCATGCTACACATGCATGTTTGCCGACGGGGCTCCCAGCTGTGGAAACCATTCACAGCCATGACTGAGAGTCCCACACATGTGGGGCTCTTGATCCTGGCTGAGTCCCCTGCATGGGGCACAGCCTCATCTGAGAGCCTTCTTGGGTGTGGGATTCTCAATCCCAGCTGTGAGTGGGGCACAGCCAGGACACAGAGCCTCCTCAGGTACAGGATTCTTGGTCCCAGCTGCAAGTGAGGTGGAGTCTGGTCTAAGAGCTGCCTCGGGTGCTAGATTCTCAGTCCCAGCTGTGAGTGGGGCACAGCTTAGACCCTGTCAGCTGTGGGACTCTCAGCCCTCACAGCCATGGTGCGCTGATAGGGGTGCGTGGAGCACCCCATGGCTAAGAGTCTCAGTCACTGCCTGAAGTGCCCCCACACTGCTATGGCTGGGAGACTGCATTGGTTATGATCTCCTAGCCCCAGGGGTGCATTGTATTCCCAAGTATCTGGGAGATCATAGCAGTTATGGTCTTCCAGCCACAGGTCTGTTTACACATACAAATTAAAGCTGTATAGAAACCAGCTCTAAAGTTATTACAGATTTTTAAGCAATAAATTTATAGCTGGTTACACCTTTGTATGGTGCAATAGTTAATTTGCACATGTAGTCAGTTTAAATTTATTGCCCAATTAACAAGGTAATTACACAATAGATATAACGTGTAGATGGGGCCTAAATGAATGAAAAGATTCAAAGATCCCTGGGGCTTTCTACCATTGAGGACATGGAGAAGTTTTGAGAAATGTGGTGAGGATGAAGGCAGGGAAGAAAATGATCTGATGAAGACTGCCTTGCATTCTGAAGCTTGTCTAACTTTATCCAAACTATGCAGTTAATCCAATAAAAGAAACATTACACAAAGATCGTTGTCTCTTGCATAATTTCTTGACCATTATGGCTATCACCTCATTGCAACTTGAAGAAAGAGAATAAAATTGTACTTCTTTTCTAGAAACTCGGGAGAATCCTTCCTTGAAGAATCAGGCTACTGCAAGATTTATTGCTTGGTTTTATTAGCTGGAAGTAGAATTTTCAAAAGTCCTTGGCATTAGGTCAAGTTGGTAAATGGTATGGGGATGGTAAATTGTTAGGGGAGCTGGAGAACATGACTTAGGAAGAGAGGCTGAGAGAACTGGGCTTATTTAGTCTGCAGAAGAGAAGACTATGGGGGGATTTAATAACAGCCTTCAACTACCTGAAGGGTGGGTACAAAGAGGATGGAGCTAGACTGTTTCAGTGGTTGCAGAGGACAGAACAAGGAGCAATGGTCTCAGGTTGCAGCAAGTGAAGTTTAGGTTAGATATTAGGGAAAAAACTTTTCTTACATAGAGGGTAGTAAAGCACTGAAGCAAGCTACCCAGAGAGGTTGCAGAATCTCCATCCTCAGAGGCCTTTAAGACCTGGGTAGTCAAAGCCTTGACTGGGATAACCTAGTTGGAGATGGTCCTGCTTTGAGCAAGGGACTAAACTAGATAACCTCCTGAAGTCCCTTCCAACCCCTATTTTCTATGATTGTATAATTCTAAGTTTTGCTCCCATTTAACTCAACAACAAATGTCCCAGATAAGCCAATGGGAGCACAATTAGACTAATAATAAAATCATAGAATCATCATAGAAAGTTAGGGTTGGAAGGGACCTCAGGAGGTCATTTAGTGCAATCCCCGGCTCAATGCAGCACCAACCCCAACTAGATCATCCCAGGAAAGCTTTGTCTAGCCAGGTTTTGAAAACTTCCAAGAATGGTGTTTCCACCACCTCTCTGTGTAACCTGTTCCAGTTTTACTACCCTCCTAGTGAGAATGTTTTTCCTAATTTCTAACTTAAACTTTCCTTGCTGCAACCTGAGCCTGTTGCTCCTTGTTTTGTCATGTGCCACCATTGAGAACAGTCTACCTCCATTCTCTTTCAAACCCCCCTTCAGGTACTTGAAGAGTGCTATTAAGACTCCTCTCAGTCTCCTCTTCTCTAGACTAAATAAGCCCAGTTCCCTTCTTCTTTCCTCGTAAGTCATGTCCTCCAGCCCCCTCACCATTGTTGTTGTCCTCCGCTGGACTCTCTCCAATTTGTCCACATCCTTTCTGTAGCGAGGGGCCCAAAATTTAACACAGTACTCCAGATGTGGCCTCACCAGTGCTGAATAGAGGGGAATAATCACTTTTCTTGACCTACTGGTAACACACCTACCAATGCAGCCCAGTATGCATTTAGCGTTCTTGGCAACAAGAGCACCCTGTTGGCTTATATTCAGCTTATTGTCCACTGTAACCCCCAAGTCCTTTTCTGCAGAGCTGCTGCCCAGCCAGTCAGCTCCCAGCCTGTACTGGTGCATGGAATTGTTCTGTCCTAAGTGCAGGATTTTGCACTTGTCCTTGTTGAACCTCATGAGATTCCTTTTGGCCCAATGTTTTTAATAAGCCCATTCTGGATAGAGTTTCAAACTCAGTTTAAGATCACTTACCCAGAATAATTATAGATGCATTCCCAAATCTGGTAAAAGGCATTGCCAAATCCTTGTCTAGTATATTTAATTGTTTTAGTGCCAGTATTCTGACAAAGGGTTTGGTGAAACTGATCCTCTATTTCAAGTAATGTTCTGTTCTATAAACACATATAATTTCCAGGGTCACTCAGGTAGATGAGTTTGAAAGTCATTTTCTGTACGTGGTTGTGCAAGTTAAACCTGATTGCCCAAAAATCAATCCAAAAGGTTTACAATCACAGTCAAAGGGAATTCGTTTTCAAAAATCTGGTATATTTGTGGAGAATTTTTGTGAGATGTTTTCCAGCTCCAGCAGTTTCATCTTTAGGAGATCACCAAACAATTCTAGTAAATTACAAAACAATAACTCATAGTTTTCAGCCACGTGTTATACCAGCTTGTGTATATAGGGAAAACAGTCCATTGCTAAATGGTGCTTTATTTTTTTGTCTTCTAACATCAGGGGCAGGGGAGCACGCTTGAAGTAAACTGTGACCTTTTATTGGAATAAATAGGAGTGGTATTAGAATAAAACAAGATTGTAAACTATAACTAAGAGTTAATGCTGATGAAGAGTTAATGTTGCTCTCATTCAACATTCTTAAAGTTAGATATAGATTTAAATACCTTGCAAAATTAGGAACTATGTATGTGCAGGCAGTTTTTATTATGCACTATTGGCCTACTGGCTGAATCACCAACAAGAAGCTGCCATCTCTAACTGTGCCATCTAGCCTTCTGAGACTTCTACATTTTTTTTTAACATAAAAATATAATTATGAACTCTGTTATAAAAGTTTATGTATAGATCATATGTCATACATGGACTACTGGACTACATAGAGGAAGAGAAATAGAAAACAAAGTTTAAACTATTTTTTTTCAATTGAAATTATTTTGATTAGAGCAAGGGTACTATGTTTTTGTCTCATTTGTAACATCATTTTCTTATGCCAGGAGAAGCAAAAGCCTTAAAGTTGCTTAGTTTAATGTGCAACCCAACAGTTGCTGATAACACTTATTGCTTCTTATGCTGAGACTTTGCAGGAGTACTATTGTGGCTGAATATTAGTTTAATTTTCATTTGTTGCTATCATAATTATTATGGAATGCCCAGATTTATAAAAGTTATAACAAGGTGTAAGGCACAGAAAACATGTTCTATACATGGCTTCAATAATTTCATTGTCTGAAAAGTTCCAAATTACAGCAAAGCTGGCATTTTATGGCCTGCAAAGCTATAAATCATTTTTAAAATCATGATGATATTACTCAAAACAGATGTGAAAACATATGTTTGCCATGGTTGTATAAACTGCTTACTTGTCATACTTAATAAATGTTGATACTTTTACTTTAACTATATTCCTTCTTAGTATCTTTGAAAATCTTTTCAGTGGTAAATATATTTTGTCTTGGTAGAAAGCAGTAGCAGGATTTGAAAAATGGAGCTTTTGTATACAGATTATATATATAGTATTGGCTGAGCTGCCCAAAATACATCACGTACTTCTATTACTGTTCCTATCCAACGTGAAAAAAATCAACAACATATTTGATGGAGATGGGTGACCTCCTGCAATTCCACATTGAAAGGTTTGATGCTTCCCTCCAAATGTTGGTACAAATTACTATATAACTTCTAAAATCACCTAATGTGCAGATGTTCAAGTACTCTAGCTCATTTTTCATGTTGTGTGGCAATAAGAACCAAAGTAAGTTCTAAATGGCATTTGAATTGTGGACAAGAACCCAATATTTAAGAATATTGTTTTTATATTGAGATATATTTTAGGAGCAAAGAATAATCTGACATTATAGGATGCAAGGAAAGGCATAAATTAAAAAAAAACAACAACAGTTTTCAGGGGCAGACTAGTGATCAGTCCACAGTTCTTGGACATCCTTTTGAATAATAATTAAGATGGAATGGACATTTCTATTTAATGGTGATTTTTCCAAGAGCTATACAATAAATATGCTGGCCACTATCCAAAACATATGATATAATTTTGGAATGAATTGAATAGACAGTATTGCCAGCTCTTCCTTAGAGTCTCATGATATTTGTATTTCCCCCCTCCCCACCCCACCCCCCAAAAAAAGAAAAAAAAAAAAAGGCCCTAGCTCCTGCAGTCATGGAATTACATGAAAATCTTATCTTAAAGAAGTTGTAGGATTGCAGACAAACTCTTGCATCATAAAGCTAGATAAAATGATAGGCAATTAAATGGTTTCCCCCCAGTTTTTTTTTTTTAAATCTATCCTTTTAAACATGTTTTAAACCAACCTCATGAATGTGGAGGAGGGAAGAAGGTAACTAGTGAGTTTGGAATGCTTAGAATAGAAAATGCTCATGTGGGATTTGGGCCAATCTCCAAACATTAATTTTAAGCCAAAAAAGAACCCTTAAATGACTCGTACAAAGTATACCTATATAAATAAGGAGAACTCCCCAGCAGAAAACATAGAATGTAAAGCAAAAAGTGTCAATAACTGTAAAACAAACAAACAAAAAAAAACTTCAGTGGAATTAAGAAAAAAAAATACTGTATCAGAATTAGAATTTGGCTACACATTGCAGTTTAATATTCTTACTCATGAAAAAGTTACAAAGAGTATTCACAGAGTATAGAGTGGCCACAGAGTATAAAGGTTTGGGTTTTGTTTCTTAAAATGAATTTCATGTTGGTTTGGGGTTTTAGGCTTGACATTTTTATAGGTCATAGAACTGTATGCAACTTGCATCTGCCTTGAATGGCAGGCAGCTACTGTCAGATAAACAGATTTGCACCTTGGGGCCCCACAGGGTATATTGTATTGTCTTGCTGAAAAATGACTAAACGTGACAGAAAACCATGCATGGTTCAAATAAATTAAAAAAGAACTATAATTCCAGGTTCAGAACAAAACACTGATCTATGTACTTATGGCAGTATATAGTTTGTGCTTTTAGGGAAAAAGGAACTCATACTTTAGCTCTTTAGCTCTTGTTGTTGGCTTGCAAATGCAAACTGTTAGTGGAATCAACAGGACTCAAGAGGGATAGATTTAAGCATAAAGGCCTAGGTGCCACACAAACTGAAGCTGGCTCAGTGGGGTCCACTGCTGGGTTCATAGATTTCATAGACATTAGGACTGGAAGGGACTTCAGAAGATCATCAAGTCCAGCCTCCCGCCAAAAGGGCAGGAAGTCAGCTGGGGTCAAAGGATCCCAGAAAGATAAGCATCCAATTTTCTCTTGAAGGTGTTCAATGTAGGTGCTTGAACCACCTCCGATGGCAGGCTATTCCAGACCTTGGGGGCTCCGACAGTAAAGAAATTCTTCCTTATGTGCAGCCTGAAATGGTCTTGCAGTAGTTGATAACTGTTCGACCTTGTCATCCCTTGCGGTGCTCTAGTGAACAAACGTTCCCCCAGATACTGGTGGTCACCCCTGATAAACTTATAGGTGGCCATCAGATCACCCCTGAGCCTGCGCTTTTCCAGGCTAAAGAGCCCCATAGCTCTCAGCCTGTTTTCGTAAGTCTGTTTTTCTGACCTCTGATCATGCGCGTGGCTCTTTGGACTCTCTCAAGCTTCTCCACATCCTTTTTGAATTGTGGGGCCCAAAACTAGACACAGTACTCCAGCTGCGGCTTCACCAAGGCCGAGTACAAGGGGAGAATGATGTCCTGGGATTTGCTTGAGAAGCATCTATGGATGCAAGCCAGCATTTTGGTCGCTTTACTAGCCACAGCACTGCATTGAAGGCTCATGTTCATCTTGTGGTCAGTGATGACCCCCCAGGTCTCTTTCTTCCGTAGTGCTAGCCAGTGTAGCACTGCCGAGCCTATACAGATGCTGCAGGTTTTTCCTCCCAAGGTGGAGAACCTTGCATTTTTCAGTGTTAAACACCATCAGGTTCCCGTCCGCCCATTTGCCCTGTCCAGGTCAGCCTGGATCGCCCTCCTGTTTTCAGGTGTGGATGCTTTGCCCCAAAGTTTGGTGTCATAGGCGAAGTTGTCCAGTCTGCTTCTGACTCCAATGTCCACATCATTAATGAAGATGTTGAACAATATGGGTCCAAGGACAGAGCCTTGGGGGACCCCACTGGTCACAGGGCACCATGATGATTGACTTCCATCAATTACTACCCGCTGGGTCCGACCGTGGAGCCAATTTCCCAGCCAGCGGACCGTGGTGGACGCAAGGCCACAATTGGTCAGTTTCGCCAAGAGGTGATCATGGGATACCAGATTGAAGGCTTTTTTGAAGTCATGACATATGACATCAATCTCTTCTCCTTTGTCCAGGTGATAGGTCACCTAATCATAAAAGGAAATGAGATTGGTCAAGCAAGACCTACCTGCAACAAACCTGTGCTGGCTATCCCTCAGGATGTTGGTGTCAGCCAATCCATTAAGGATGGCCTCTTTAATAAACTTTTCTAAGACCTTCCCCGGGATAGAAGTCAGGCTGATGGGCCTATAGTTTGCTGGATCCACTTTCCTCCCTTTCTTGAAGATAGGCACCACATTGGCCTTCTTCCAGTCTTCGGGCACTACACCAGAGCACCAGGAGTTCTCAAAGATCCGTGCCAGAGGCTGAGCTATGATGCTTGCCAGCTCCTTGAGTACCCTGGGGTGTAGATTGTCAGGGCCAGATGACTTGAAGGTATCCAGCCTCTCAAGGTGTTCCTTCACGAGGTCAGCATTGATGGAGGGCAGGGGATCTCCCTGTCCCACAGTGAGCATGGGTGTCCCATGTGACTGATGAAAGACCGACGCAAAGTACCCATTTAATAGGTTGGCATTTTCCTGGACGTCAGTTGTCAGTTGTCCCATCTGGTTTAGCAGGGGTCCAGTGTTGCTCTTGCTTTTCCTCCGGCTCCCCACATATCTGAAAAAGGACTTTTTATTGTCCTTGATACTTGAAGCTAGTTGGAGTTCAGTTGCAGCCTTGGCTTTCCTGGTTTGCTCCCTGCAGGACCGCACCAGTGCAGAATATTCCTCCTTGGAGGTAAATCCTATCCTCCATCCTTTGTAGGCCTTTCTTTTTAGCCTCAGGAGGTCTGCTAGATCCCTGGAGAGCCAGGGGGGCTGCTGTGCCCTCTTCCTGCCTTTCCTCCGAGATGGAATAGAATTAGCTAGTGCATTGAGGATCGCTCCCTTGAGGAGCAACCATTCTTCCTGAGCTCCCCTCCCCCTGGGGTCGTGGTCCCTTAGGGCCTCACTGACAAGACTCCTGAGCTTGTCAAAGTTGGCTTTCCTGAAGTCAAGGACTTCAGTGTTGCTGACTGACTTGCCAGTTTTATGGTAGATGGTGAAGGTGATCAGCTCATGGTCACTGTCACCCACCTTCCCATCGATCACTAGGTCACCAATTAGGTCATCCCCAGTAGCCAGTACCAGGTCGGACAGCGCTTTACCTGTCATTGGCCCGTAGACTTCTTGAGTCAGGTAGAGGTCATCCACGCACAATAGGAAGCTTTGCGAATGCTTGGATTTTGCTGAGTGATCCTCCCACGAGATGTCTAGGTAGTTGAAAGCACCCATGACAACCATAGTCCTGGAGCATGCGGCCTCAGCCAGTTCCCAGGCAAACTCCTGGTCAAGCTCTTGACTTTGGGTGGGAGGTTCATCAAGGAAGAGCTAGAATGATTTAATGACTTAAAAGAGAATGGGTGTGTAGTGAAGCAGTAGATGGAAACACAGGTCAGCAGCCACCCCATGGGGCTGGAACAGGCCCAGAAATTTAAGGAATCTGTCCCCTTCTTTCCCTAACCCATAAATTAATTAAGGCAGTTAAGGTTTCCTATTGCTTAAACAGCATTGCATAAGTACTCTGTTTCAGAACTTTAGAAAAGGAGGGCACATGTAGCACACAAATTCTCCTTTGAACACTCACAAAATTGCCCATAACTCCCTTTTACTACAGACATAAACCAGACACACATACCCCTGACTTAAGCTGTGTCTATTCAAAGTAGAAAATAAGTTATATTTTCCTTTTTTGGTAAAAGTTTGATATTTAAATCTGAATGATAAACATATTTATCCTGCTGTATTTTCATTTCTTTTTGTCCCTGATCTTTTTTCCTTCTAAAATCCCAGTATATTTTCCTCCACTGCCTTTTTCCATGCATGTTCCTTCAGGCTAGATTTGGCTTCACTACCCTCATCCTGTTCATCCCATTTCCTAATCTGTATCCTGTCTCTTCCTCTAGTTTTTGTATATACTATCAAAATAATATTCCTTCTATTTAATAACTTTCTTCCATCCTATCTTCTTTCTCTCTGCCTCACCTTCCTGATTCAGGTTCTTCTTTATTGTGTCCCACAGGTGTCACTTGTTCACTAGTAAGTCATCCACAGACTGTTCACCTGCGTATACCTCCATATTGTCTTGCTTGCTATCTCCCAACAATGGCTGAAAGAAGTGAATTTGAAACTTAGGACACTGAGAGCTTGTTCAATTAAAGGCAAAATGGGATCTAATCCATAATCTCAACAATTATGCCTCCTGCCATGCCACACAGACATGGCAGGAAGTGCAACCCTGGGACTGGGGATCAGATGCCAATTGCACCACATTGTCAGTGCAGAGGGAGACCAGGATCATGATCCTAGGCACCTCACTGCACTGGAAAGTGATACTCCTATGGATGGGAGCAACAATCAACTGATGGGTGCTCCCAGCTACATGTGAGCCAAAGACTCCAGGCATTCCTATGGCACTCTTGGGAGCCCCAATCAGCTGACCAGTGCTCTCTCAGCTGCTCCCTGGCACATGTTCTATATAAAGGTACAATGGGAACCAGCCACAAAGTTATTGTGTCATGAGTTTTGGCTTATTCCCTCTTTTATCTTGCCATTAACTGAATCAACATGTGGCAGGGTTACTGCTTAAGATGCGATAAATTGGTTTAATCACATCTTAAGTGTAATGTCTGCTAAGGTTAGGCAGAGGAGCCTCCCTCATGCAGGACAGGAAAAGAAAAGCCACAACAGAACTGCAGCCTGTGACAACTCTGCAGGGAATAAGAAAATATAAGGGAACTGAAAAGTACGCATTAGAGAGAAGGTGGCACTCTAGAGAAGACATGGAGGAGCAGCAGAGGGAACAGGTGAGCGGCTGCTCTGAAAGACTGGAGGCACTTAAAAGCACTCAGCTCTATGTTTACACTGACAGCTGGGGGCCCCAGTTAACATTTGCCAACAATGTGTCCCCTTTAAGCTGACTGGTATGAATCAGTGTGTAGAAAAAAAATGTTGCCCACTTACAACCAAAAATATTAGTGCTAAAAGAGCTTGTACTCATCCATGGAAAGAAATATTGCCTTATTGCTAACCAGTATCTGTAGAGAACTCCTTATGAACAACTAACTGATTTAGGAAAGAATTTTAAAAACATTAGTCCAATAATATATAAATAATAGGAAATACATCTTTGAATCTCTCTATATTCTAAACAGAAATATAGACTAAATTCAATGGATATATTACTCATAGCAATATACGTCCTTTGTTAAACTTGTCATGCCACTGGATATGAGGAATGAATGTAAAGTGCATTATTAATTTTATCAAAAATTATGTATGATGAATAATAAATTATTTTACCTTTCTCCTTTTGAAGTTTCTTTATGTTGGTCCCAGTATCTTGATCAAGGAGTTCTCCATCTCTAGTGTTGGTCAGCATAGCTACAAATTGGAAAGTACAACTTTAGTGTAGCCAACAGGAAAAAAAAGTACGCAAAAGAGAATGAAAATAAATTATATTTCTTCTTTGCCAAAATGTTGCTATTTTTACATCTGCATATGGTAACGCAGGTTCAAAAGTAATGGGCTTTTTTGTTTTATTTTTTATCCATCAGATTCTAAATCTTCACCATTTTAGACCAAAGCACTAAAATATGCAGCAGAAACAATTTTGCTGGAATTTATTATACAAAGACATGAGAACAGACCAAAAATTACCACTGGGATGAATGAGATTTCCTATGAAATGTTCAAATGAACTAATTAGAAAAGCACTTCATAGAAATCATTTTAGGGCAAAATACATTTAATAGATCAGAGGATTTAAAGAATTAGTAATTATCTATAATGCAGCTTGCTTAATAAAGAAATACAGACAGATAGATGGTTAGCAACCCAAATTGATGGATGACAGCTAAAAGACAATTCTCTATGCTGTTGAAAGAGCAATTCTTTACTTAACACCTGCAAAATCAGTGAGACGTGTTAAGTTTATGATTTCAGGATGCTTAGTTTCTTTGTTCTTATTTGATTAAAATATTACCCTCTCTACAATTAAATGATTATAGAATTTAAAGTCACTCTAGTTCAAGAGAACTGTTAAAACTTTATGTTAATACTTTCAGGACTGTTTTATCTGGAAATAGCAAAAAGCATTAAAAATATTATAGAACCTTCTAAAACTAGCACAATGCAGACAAATCCCAACATTCAACACAGATAAATATTTTGGCTCTGAAAAAATTTAAGTGATATGTTAAAAGTTGGGGACCTGTTTGCAGTGTGTGAGGAGAACTGTACCATATTTAATAATATTTTGGACTGCTAAAGCACTGAGATTTCCAAACATAATGATGTTGATGATTAATCATATATATATTGCAGTAGCATTCAAAAACCACAATTGGAATCAAGGCCCCATTTCATTATGTACTGCACAAAGAGGAATTCCTCACCTTGGAGATTTTAAAGCATCAGTTAAATAATTAAGCTGCACAACACAAAGTAGCTCAGGAACCTGACTGCATGCCTACACTGGGCACACCAGTTTTAAATATCAGCCCAAATACCATTGCCAATGTATCTGCATGGTACTAAGTACAGATTTCTAGAACCTGGATAACTCCTCAGGCTGTTGGCCTAAGCTGAGTTCTATGCTACTCCATCAACACTGATGTAAGGGCCCATGCTCATTATCACAAAGCTAACTCAGGTATGTCTGCAAAAGCTGCAGGGATTGATGGGCAGAGAGGTCAAGTTACTTGCCCAAGTTCAGACAGGTTTCCTGTGGGACAGCCACAAACAGAATCCAGATCTCCACATTTCATATCTATTTTTTAAGCACAAGGGTACCGTCTTAAATAAGGCAAGGACTGGTAACTTTGGTGAAATTTAAGAAAAAAAAATTCTTATGACTATGGAGAAACTGTGCTCCCCACCTCTGAATTAACGAAATGGTTAAGATAGATTTGCAAAGTTGGGGGACAATACAGCAAATTCCAAATTCTGAGAGTCTTCTTTCAATTCCAGCTACCTTAAAAGGCACATTCCCACCATCGTCATTATTTAGAAGAGTTTGTCATGGGCCAATACACGTCATATTGGAGCAGGGGCAATATACCATGGGACTCTGTTGTCATTTAATTTATTAGTCTGAGCGGGTCTACTCTCTTCAGTGATAAACAAGATAAAAGATAAAAAGAATGCTTTATACACTGTATTCTAATTTTAAAAAATACACGACTGCTTCCTAGTAGGTTATTTTAAATGTAATTCTCCCAGTTTGCCAAGCACACTTCTCCAATCTCTTGAGTCAGTAGCTTTTGAGGGGAGTGGAACTGGCAGTAATAAAGTACTAACCAATTCTATCTGGCGTGTTGTCAAGCTGGGATGGAGAGCTGGACACACTACTGCTCTGATGTGAAGAAGCATGACTTCCAGGTCTCTGACTATCTTCCAGAGATGGAGCAGGAGAAGGACTGTCTTGAATTCTCTCCTTAAAACAGAAAACAAAATAATGTATGTGCAACTGTGTAATTTTGACTAAGTTACTTAACAAATTATAAAATTAAGACAGCTAAAGTAGTGAATCGTTCTTTCTTGGCAAACTAAATTATATTCTTTTGTGGACTCATATTCAGAGATCCAGTCCAGTCTTGAGTACACATGTTTTCTATGAACCCTGTGACCACATTAGGTGTCATGCTATAGAAGAAAAGAGGACCTTTTTTGTCTAAGCAATTATTTGAGTTGTTCCTTTAAGGTGCCTATACACATGAATGGAGGCTGCTCTGACACACTCTAATTGATTGAGTCTGCTGGAGTGTGGTAAGTCCTACACTTCAGCAGACTATAGAATCACATGTATCAGAGTCCTCGCATTGAAAAATGGTGATGGGACACTGATACACGTGTCGCTCTAGGCACTTTAAGTAGAGCAGTTCTCAGAGCCACTCTATTTAAAGTCCCCCTCCTGTCCCCACCTCCTGAAGCATGCATATAAGCGCCCTTAGTTTGCAACTTTTCCTTTCAATACCAAATAATAGATTTCCCTCCTCAGTGAATTTGTCATTTTAAATTATACTATTTATGCCTAATAAAGAAGAACCATATTTTAAAGAACAGAATTGGATTTTGGCTAAGCTGGCCATCTGGATTTCAAATTGTATTAATAATAAAAAACTTGTAAATTCATTAAAAAGACTATTGGTCTACCTGAATAACTTTTATCAGTGCTCATTAAAGACACACTAGACAGGCTTTCAAAGTTATGCATGCAAAAGGCATGCACGTTTTTGCACACAATCATCTTAAACCATTCACAACCCAATATGCACAAGAGAAAGTGGTGCATGCATGCCACGAAGGAATGTTAAGAACAAGAATCAGTTCTTCACAGAAGAGTTATATCAACTTAATAATAAATGTACCATGTTGGAAACACATTTGATTTTCTGAGGTAAATTTGCTGGTATTTGGTCATGAGGCTCCCAAGAGATTGTCCACCAAAAATGTCCTATTTTCAGAACTAGAACTTATAAACAGAACTAGAACTTATAAAGCAGCATGGGAATTATTTGTGGATGGCCACAGCCTCTAGCAATTCCTTTATATTTTTGGGTTCTAAATCTTCTTGATTCTTCTGCAAGTAGGGAAAACACCCCACCTCATTACACTGTAATCTGAGGACAATGATTTAAAGATAACCTGGTAAATTTCCTCCCTTTCTAGTCAACTCAAACTTTTTCATTCAGAGGATATAACCTGGTCTTTTGCTGGCATCTTAATATGTGCTGGGGGGGGGACCCCAATAAGGATGGATTTGGTTTTTTTTTAACTTCTAAAAATATCTCTAAGATGTGCCTAGTATATTCTAAAAGTCCATTATAAATAACTAACTTTGTTAGTGCTCTAAGTCATTAATATCAGTAGTAATCAGGTTGTTATTTTACGGATATTCTGTTACTCATTAGAGCTACATTTCTAAAATATGCTGTACTTTATATTTAGGGATACATTGTAGCATGATGCACAGGGAATTGAAAAGCAGCTCTGCTAAAAGAGAATGGGTGTTGTTTGTCTATTCCAATCACACCAACTAAAAACGTAGCCTTGAATGCACTCTAATAGGATAGTTATTCTACATTAAATAACAACTGAGCCTCACAATCATGTAACAGATGCATATCTATTACATAGCTGTTAATCCTCAGTGGATCTGTTTTCACTAATTATCTGTTATTTAATGAACATACAATAACTAATAAAACTGAAAAAGAGACTTTTAATTGCAGTAGGTTTTGTAAGCTAATTAAAAATGTTTATTAAGTTTTAATAGATTTGAATCCATTATAGGGACATTGAGCCTCAATGGCTCTAGATTTTGAAAAATCAGCTCTTAATATTAACTGCCTCATTTCTAACTCTGTCTAGAAATCAACAATGTCAAATCAGTTGCCTTTAAAATTATCAGGGTTTCTTCCTCCATACTGTAAAACATCCCAAAAGAATTTAGGAACCAAGAGATGCTGAGAGTAGGAGGCAGCAGAGGAAGAGACCTTTTGCTTTCTCACTTGAAAGATTATTAATTATGTCATACAATGAATTTAACATGTCCAGGGCCTATCTTATAGTTGCTATGTGTGTGAATCTTCTATTAAATGTATTGAAGTAGCAGCTACTGGACTGACCCCAGGTGAAAACAGTTGTTACTTTATCTTCATTTGCCTCTTTTTATTTTCATGGCTGCCTTTGGCACTGTTCCCAGACTCCTGTATCTAAAGGAGTATTCATTCTACTATTAATTCAGTTCAGAATTTTAAAATTATTAATTTGCCACATTGTGTTCTTTAAGTAATTTATGTAATTTAGAACTACACCATTTCTAAATCAATATTTAGGCTCAGGTGATAATAATCTATCCTCATGTATAGTACCATATGATGTAGAGAAAATTGCAGCCCCTGTGGTGTCTACAGGGACATTTTTATAACAACCCTGGGAATGAAGAGCCAGGGAGAGAGCTTGCCAACTTCTCTGAAAAATAGATTTCAACAGACCAAATAATGTTTATTTAACACTCAGAAATCACCCAAACAGCAGTATATGCCATCTTTAAATTGAAATTATTTGAGTAATTCAAAAGCAGATGATTTGGAAAGCATATTTTCCCATTCTCTCTGGTAACTGCATTTGACCATTATTTCCCATTATAAAGCAATCTTTACTTAAAACAATTTACCCTGAAACATACTTTGGATTTGAAATTTTCAGGTAGATATAATTGTAGCAAATATTAATTTCAGTCTAAATCACACAGTGGATCACTTTGGAAAATAATTAGTTGGTTACTTTATTTAACATTTTACTAGTTATAAGAATGTACTTTCCCTGTAGCCATTACTGGAATTTCCTCTACATCATATATACTATAGATGAGGATAGAATATTATCACCTTAGCCTGGATATTCATTGAGAAATGGTGTATTTCTAAATATTTGTGGGGAAATGTAATGCTGAGTTTCTCCTTCCATCATGAATAGCACTATGAACAGTTTCTTCCTTTCAAGTAAACAGATCCATTTTTCAGCCCTGTAATCAGTATGCATCTATTTAGCTACTTAACAGCAATGTGCTCTGGTTCATTAGGTAGCTACTGTTGTGTCTCAGCCTAGTTAAAATTTCACAGCAAGTTAATCTATTTTATTACAAATGAGAACACAAGTGATAATGTCCTCACCATTTTCCAAACACAGGGTTAACAGTATTTGTAACAAATCAATGAGGGCATTTAAATAGGAAAATTGCAAATCTAAAACCTTAACATTTTTTACACACTGATGAGTTCATTGCATTTGTCAGTTATGAATTTTACAACCCTGTTACTGTTCATATATTTTATTTTTTCTCTTGAAAATAGTATAGTTCCATTAGTATGTGGCAGTGCTGCCTGCTTCTACAGTACATACATTTACAATATCCAAAGACTAATACTTCTAAACTAAAGCCATATTTTCCATATTCCATCTGTTTTCACATTATAGAATCTTCAAAATTCATAGGCAAGGTTATGATATACTGGATTAGAGATAATTTAAAGGTACGTGCTTTGATTTAAAATTAAAACATACTGAAGATCTTATCTATTTATCTAACTATAATACCTACTCTAACTTATCTTTTTTCTTCTCTTTACAGAGCTGACCCATAAATTCTCAAAAAAAAGACTTTTGCAGTATTAAATCATTTTGAAGGACAATGTATTTCTGTCTCAGTAAAGGACAGGGTCTTCCTTTCACTCAGAAAATGTAGCTACAAAGCTTGACATTGTTAATTTTAGTTATGATTTAGGTTAATGACATTAAAGTCATCAACGCTTCCAATTTCTAGGGATATCCTTGATTTCACTTCACTATCCCTTTTGCATCCCTTGTGAGGTGGTGTCCCACACAAGGAATGTAAAACACTAACATAACAGTTTCATCCAAAATAGTTTTATTAGAAATATATATGAACAGCTTACCTATTTTTGACATAATCATCTTGACCATAATTCCTTATCTTTGATACTTTACAATATCGATCACAATTTTATGTGTTAAGAATTTAGAGAAGCTATGGTGTTGGATTTGTTTTTTTTATTTTTTTAGTTCTGATGTAGCTGTAATTACACTTCCAAATGTTAATCTATTAATGAGTTCCTAAAGGATTTAATGGCATTTCACTGCTGACAAGCAGCTTTTGGAAGTTTGTCTGAATCCTGGATATTTTATTCATACATTTGTCTTGATATTTCATATTTAATTGATGTGGTCCTTCTGTACTCTACAGGGTTCTACAGAGGCAAGGCATCTTGGAACTTAACAGACCTTGCTAATGAAATTCGAGAGGGAAAAATACGGGGTGGGGGGAGGAGGAGGGATTAGTTCCAGATTAGTATTTGCCACTATTCTGAGAACAAACCTAGAGCTTCTGATTTTATTGGAAGAATCCAAACATTGCTAAGTCCTACAGAATAATTGTCATAATACCAATTTTTGCTCAGTAACCCATCACTGCAATCTGTATGTTACTATACCTCCCCTCAGCAACCTCCTAAATTGTCTTAAAAACGAACTATTCAGTAAAGTTAATATTCATACCCAAACTTACACAGTGACCAGGTAAATGTAAGCAGACACAAGATAAACCTGCAGTTTGTGGCTGTTAATATAAACTTGATTGGTGAAACAGGAGCAACAAGTCCTGCAACCACTTCACCACCTACAAATTTCTCCTCAAAAGTGATTTACATAGTGCAGACATGAAGCAAGAATTTTCAAGACTGAATTGTGGCATGACACAAAAGTAAGCTGGATCCCATATCTCCTGCATTTATTGTATCTGGGATATTAATACATATACCATATCCTCTTCACCTTTGCCAGGGAAGTAATTTTAATAGTGCACACTACATATTTTTTATTAGGAGTCAACTAGTATTTACTTTCTAAACATATTCAAGAAACCATAAAAACTCTTCTGTGTTTACTAATTTTAATACCAGATGTTCACTTGCTAATTCTACTGCCTTGTGACTATTTCCTATCAATTCATTAATTGCCAGATGCTCAGCCAAACACAAAACACAACTAATCAGATGGCATTGGTAAACAGCCAAACAAGAGTTTCTCACTTTGGTGTTTCTTAGATTAGTAATCACAGGGAAAATCATGGCAATTTTCACTCAAATACTACCTGTTTTACTTCAATTTTTATCAATACTGTCAATGTGCAAACCGGTAAGATTATTAGGAGATAGACTCTTGTGCAGAGGAAGTGTCATACATACCCCTGGCCTTAAAATTCTGCCACATCCAGTGCTGTAACTGAACAAAGAAAAGGCACTCCCCAACCTAATGATGATAACGTAATATCCAATCTATATTATAGTGATATAAGATATTAACTACAAATGCTAATGGCTGAGCCAATACTAAAAGGATCTTAGCCAGAACTGAAGACTAATATGTGCTTAGCCTAACAATATTCCCATACTAGCTATGGAAAAAAACAACCATGTTTGCAAGCTATAACATTTATAACTAGAACATCCCTACTTTCAAGATTGAAATAATCATTCACCAGTTTTTTTACATAGGGATAAAGGTTCTTCATTTTAATAAACAACTTCACATCTGGGGAAGTGGTGTATGTCTAGTTAACAGGATAAGAGATCCCATGGAGTGTTTTAAGTATACCCAGGCTAATGTGGATTGGAGACAGCAGGTTATTGCCAAACTTTGCAGAACCTGTGTATCTGTAGGCAAAAGATACAGGGCTACACATTCATGACTTTCTTGCAAATGAACCATAAAGCAAGTCGTATGATCTTTCTAGCATGTTCCAACAACAATTTTACTAAGTTGTCAACAATACAAATGCAAAAGTATAAAATAAAAATTGACGAAAATGCTACAATTTTTTTAGTTGTCCAGTATTTCAAAATGTTGGATAAGCACAGAAGGGGAACCTAAACAAGTCTTCAAAATCTTTAAACATTTATGTTTTTGTGGCTGGGGGAAATGGTTTAGGGAATTTTGAATTTCGTTCATTTTTCTGACTGTTAGATAAATATTGTATATTCTAGTTGTTCAGCACCTCTCAGCAATAGCTGGAGAACCCATCTGTATTTTCTTTAGGGAATTTCAAATTCATGTCACACATCATTTACAACTGCTGTAATGATTCCAAAAACCAGAAGAGAAACATAACCCAAAAGAAGGGAGACTGAGAAGTATCTACTGTGTGTATGTATTTTGCTATGCAAATTGATTTTTTTGGTTCAATGTGTTTCAGGTCAGCTTGTAAAAGAAAGTTTCCAGTTTTCCCACCAAAATGAAAAATGGGTTGAACAAAACATTTAATTTAAATGAACTGATTCATTTTTGAGGTTTCCTTACTTTTGCTATGTAATTAAATTGTTATATTTCAAAATGAAATATTATTTCTAATGAAAAATTTAAAATGTTTTAAAATGTTACATTTGGCCAAGTTAATAGCTTTCTAAGAACAAAAATCTCAATTTGCACATGCTCAGTAGAGACTTCCTACAGTTCAGCAGATAAATTCTTTGACAGTTTTTTCTGCTTAAGTATGTTCCAGCCTAAGATTAAACCAGCTGAGCTGGACCTTCTCTGAAATTATCCTGCCTGTTGTGGACTGCTATGACAGCAGGCACAGGAACTGAGAGGAGCTTCTGCTGTGCTGTCACCTGCCACTCCCCCTCACTGTGACATCCAGGCAGCATGGAGAAGGAGAAAATTACTCTATTTCAATGTGTGGAGTGAAATATTGAAGAGCAAAGGGAAATACTATAGAAACAGATCTTCTGCCTTCCTTTTTGAAAGGACTTGGTAGAGCTGGTGATGATGAGGCAGGAGCTGTAGCTGAAGTGAGCTGGACAGGAGGGTGGAAAGGGCAGGAAGAGAGTAAGGGAGATTAACTAGGCACAATGTAGGGTGCAAGAACTGGGTGGCTGAATCAGACCAGAGGAGGGAGTAGTGTGGATACACAGAAAGGGAGAGAACAGCACATATGAGGTTAAAGGGTAGGCAACTAGAAGACAGAACGAAAGAGGTAGGCCAGGATGTAGACAGAAGGGCCTGTAATTACTTGAAATCACTCCCTTTCCAAATTTCAGTCTCTACAATCCTCTGCTGTCAACAAACTGGAGAGGAGGCTGCAGAAGACAGAGAGTAGGAGAAATGAGTTGAAGAGAAATGGAAGAGGAACATGGGGCAGAAAGAAACAATATCAGGAAGGAGAGCGGCATGAAAGGGGGCAAGAGAAGGAACTGAACTGATAAGAGGAGAGATAGGAAAAAAAAGAAAGACTGGAGGAATAGGGCAGAAGAGCCCATAGCTACTGCAGTAAACTCCCTGGCAAGAACAGGAGCTGCCCTCAGTATTCCAAGATTTGACATTTTTTCACAGTATTCTATATGTATATATCAAGGGCTTAGACTGTTTGTCTGTATGTCTGTCTCTGTCTGTAATGCTCTTGGGGGGGTGTGGCTCCTGGTGGGGTGTGGCTCCAGCCAGGCAAATTGCCCATCAAGAATGATGGTGGGGATGGAGCAGGGGGGCAAGGCCAGCACTCCTGGTCTCACCCCCTCCCCCCATCACCCCAGCCCTGCTCCTTGGAGGTGATGGTGGCACAGTAGGATGGCAGTGCAGCACTGGCCTCACCCCTGTCTGTCTGTCCCCTCCATCCCCACCATCATGGTGGTGCTCCTTCCCCACCGTCATTCTTGATGGGCAATTTGATAAGATATTACAATTTTAGACATCTGTTTTAAAAGAACATTACTAAAGTTGTCAAGATAAGCTCAAAATTTTGAAACACCAATATTAAGGTCATCTATGCAACCATCATATGGTCCCCTAGGCAGGGTTAGACAATAGTCTATAAAGATATGGCCACTCCATATAAAAAAAAAAAAGGCTATAAACACCTATCCATAAAGTCTGTAAAACAAACAAACAAACAAACAAACAAAGTCATTGTAAAAAAAATAAGAACCGGAGCTTGACTGAAGCTCCATTGTCAGAAAGAAGATAGAAGCAGTGTTGAAAGACAGACAGAATAGAGCAGCACCATCTGGTGTTTGAGTGGAACTTTGCACAGAGCTCTTGTCAGGGTTCTGTGACTCACAGGAGTCTCCATAGCTCCTTCCCCTTCCCCAGCCACGTGCTGATGCTGCTGACAGCATCCCTTCCTGACAAACAGATAGAAAATACTCCTTCTTTGGGTGTCCTTGCTGGGACAGTGAGAGCTGAGCTGGAGGGTGTAAGTCTAGGGAGAGCAGCAGCATGTGGGTTCCAGTTTGGCGCGGGGTGGGGGTGGAGAGGAAGAGTAATCAGGGAGTGGGGGTGAGTAAGAGACTACTGGGCTGGAGCAGCATGGTGTAAGACCATTGCTGCAGTCAGGCAGGGATGTCAACCCAATACTTTTTTTACTTTTACTGACAAACTGCAACCAACCATTTTTACTATGGTTGGTATTAAAACACTAAATTTGAACCCAGCCATTGTCCATAGTCTGTCAGAAGGGTTATATTTACATTATGTAAAACATGCAATAAAAATGTATGTCAGTAAATAGTTCGGTTGTCAGTAAAAAGTTTTCAGATTGTCAGTGAAAAAGTTTGTCTTGGATTGGCAACCCCACCCTTTGGTGTCTGTATCCTATGGTCTCATCCAGATGAGTGCAGCTGTGAGGTATGCGGCACCACAGACACGTCTGCAGCATCACATACTGCACATTCTGTTGTTCTCCATGCTGCAAGGGAAGAATGCAAAGGTTTTTTTTGACCACTGGATATAAAAAAGTGGAGCATTGCACACGGCGGCAGCATACATTGCCTAAAGCCAGAGCCACACTCTGCTGCTGGTCAGGCTATTTGTGGCAGGTTTGCTGCTGCTTAAGCCCCAGGAGGCCCCCAGGACCCCAGGTAAGGCTGCTGGGGCCAGCCCAGTGCTGGCCTCAGCCTCCTCTAATCCCACCTAGGGTAACTTGCTATGCACCAGCAAGCGCGTGGCATAGCCACTAGTAGCCCTAAGGGAACCAAATGTCTGCGCATGTCTGGATGTGGCCTATGATATATCTTGAATAGTAATAATCACAATACCCCTCTAGTCTTACAGCATTTTTACATATGCTCCAGGAGTGGGGAGGGAGAGAGGTGCTTTAATTAGAGAGGCTCTGAGAGCTGCTCTAGTTAAAGCACCAAGAGCATCTCATTTATCAGCAGTCTCATGTTTCAAAATGGTGGCAGGGGCGCTTTATCTAAAGCTCATTGAATGAGCTTTAGTTAAAGCATTCTTGCCACCATTTTGAAGCACAAGGATGCCAATATGGAGTACAAGACATGGAGGCTGGCTGAAGCAAAGTAATTACCACACTCCAGCATATTTGATTAATAGAATCTGCTCTGACATGCTGTAATTACAGCACATTGGAGCAGCCTCTGTGCTTGTGTATAGGCACCCTTCATGTCTAAATCTATTAATTTTCCCATATGGCTTGTGTTAGACGTATTAGTGAGAGTCCTAGGTTTCCCAAATTTACAGCAGGGCTAGAATTGGAGGAACTGTACCCTAAAGAATGCAATGCTGTAGTTAAGCAGGCTCACACAGTAGAACTGCATTAAAGAAAGAGTTCCTGTTCTAGGAAAAACAGACTTAAGACAAATTTTCTCTCTCCTTCTTTAGGTCTTGGTGGTTCCTGAGTATAGGAAGCTGCTCACTGAGAATAATTTCAGTGGAGACACAGACAATTGATGTAAAACCAGTAGAGACAGACTGTATAATAACCAACCCAATCTTGACCCAGAGGTAAGTTAGGTATCAGGAGTTTTGCTCTACTAATACAGAGCAGAGCAGTGAGATCCCTAGATCTAACTTAAAGTAGAACTAGAATTGGAGGAGTTGCACTTTGAGAAACAGAGTTGTAACCAGCTGCCTGATGTCCTTTTTTCCAATCTTCCAAACTACTTGAGCAAATTGTAGTGCAAGGCCTTTCCTGATATTTTTTTGGTCTATCTGGGTTTGGGCTGTATAAATGGAGATTAAGGCTGATTACAGATGTTTAAAAAAATGCTTTCCAAGAAGAAGCAGCAGATTAGTTTTACCCAGCTCTGCAGCATCTCTATAGATCAGGAACTTCAGCAGGGCTTTTTGGTGTTTTTATCTAATAGCTGATTGAACCAGCTACTAGATACAAGTGCCAAAAAGCCCCACTACAGTGCTCTATCTCTATAGAAGTTGGGCAAACCGGGCCCAACCAACATGATGACTCTTCTGAGCATGTGCTGGGCTTGGCATGGGAGCATGCCAAATTTAACGTAAAGCACTGTTTGTTTGGGGTTGTTTTTTTTAAGTCTGTAAGCAATCTAAATGTGTAATGACATCTCTGGGGTGTGGATGTCTTTATTGTATATCAATACAGGTCATTCTACAACTCTCTAATTGCAGGCCTGGTTCAACCTCAGGAAATAAGTTAGGAAAAGACCCTTGCCCAGTTAAAAAGTGCAAAATCTATTATCAATAAGGGTGAAAGACTTAAAGCTCAGAACTGGTATGAGATTTATGCTCCTTTTATATTGGAACATCCATTTGTATACTGTGTGAGCTAAAGTCATTTGAACTCAATATCATTAAGATTTAGACAGGTTTTCAACATTCCACTGAATATGTATTCTCAGCATAAACCAAAAGTTTTCATTTATGAAGCACTGTATGTGGTGAATGCATATAAATAGTCATATATATTTGCACACAATGAATCCATTGTATAATAAACATTTTTGTTATAGCTTTGGTGTAAAGCTGTTCTGAAAACCTCAGTAGAAAGTTGCTGGTTTTGTATGAATGTCCTATTCAAATGAAAAGTCTAGAGACATGAGAATAATGTTTTTAAAAGGTACACAAGCACCAAAACAGTACTGGATCACAGTATAATATTCATTTTACTCTGTACTCTTGTAACTTAGCTGAACATAAAATTTTTGGGCAACTTTCAGTTGGAACAAGTTTTTATAGCTGAACTGTAAATCCCTAGAAGTAGGGATTTAAAATGGAGACACTGACAGATCCTTAACTATAGCACTGCTAGCGGGTGCTGCTGTAATCACATTAGATTATATTATAGATGGCAAAGAAGGTTTTGCGAGTCTGTCCATTGTGACTCTGTCTAATTTACAGTGTTCCTGTCAAGAAGAAATCAAATTTCATAGTTATGACATTTCTTTCTGGAGCACTAAATGTTAACTTTGCTGATCATGCATATTTTGGTCGAACAGCTTATTTCTAAATGGCAAATGTGATATAAAAAGTATGACGACTTCATTCAAAACCTTTATAAAGCAGCTCATTCTTATACCAATTTAAAGCAGGCAGAATCATAATTTATCAAATTATGAAATTAGGTAAATCTGAGTTGAATATGCTGTTTACATTTTAAAGTGCCTTATTATTTTATAATTAAATATTTCTGAAACATTGATTGTTTTGTGAACTTATTATATGGACTTAAGCAGAGCAAGCATGCTATGAAATAGTGATGAAGAACAACAACAATACTACATCTATCCAAGAGTCTCACTGCAGAAGGCATCTACAGTCTTCATCCTTGTGCGCTCACCACCCAAAAGGGAGAATAACTTGTGAAAATTGTGGAAGTCGCTGCTATGTAAGAGATGCTTCCTACCGCCTTTGAAAGGATATTATGCATCTCCTATTGTCATATTGGGACAATGTAATTTCGTGGGTGTTAGGTAACCCTGTGCATCAATTACCTCACCTATAAAATTGGGATGATACTTTTAGTAAGCCATTGAAAGGACCAGGCATAAAAATCAGAACTACAGACTCCACAAATTCCCAGAATTATAACATGCTACAGGTATAAAATAATAAACTATAGATATATATAAAACCAATGGAGGAAAACTGAACTCTCATATCTACCTAATAACATGACTGGACATTTTAATTTTAAAATATAACTAGAGAAATACACATACATGGAAAAAATAGAATCAATAACACCCTTTTAAGTTTTTGCTCAAGTAAAAATGTGATACAATTTTTCTAGAATTCTAGAAAAAAAGTTGGCATTGCAGTACAAACACTTCTCCAGCAAACCCACAATACTGATCCATCACACACCTATTTCTAATCTCCTTCCAGGCTGAGACTCTATTCTCATCTTTTAAATGTAGCTCTGATATAGGAGTCACTCTTACAATTCTTATTACTAATTCTTTTCTAATAATAATATGTCTTCATCAGAAACTTTTTGAAAGTCTCTATATATTGTATCTATCCATTTAGAAAAAGAAGGTTTGTATTGCATCCATTAAGGTGCTTTTAATTATTTCCTCAGCTTTTATCCAAATACTAATCAAGATTCACCGCAGCTGAATTATTAGAATCACCTGCGACACAAAACAAAGGTTAGTTTTTAAACATTTTCAAATAGCCTTTGTATTATTATTATTATCATCATGTGCAACAGTGTCTACCCTCCAACCTCTGATAAGTGGGAGTGTTTATTTTTAATGACATTTAGTACTTGCACCACTAGCACAGCTACTTTTTCTTTAACTTATTAGTTGTGTTCATCAGTATTTATTCATATTCCAGTAGCCCCTACGACTCCCATGAGGAGCTGTGCAGCCAGTGTACTTTATGCTGTACAAACACATAGCTACTCATGCCATTTGTGAATCTGTTTCTTATTCATAAATAATAATTGATTTTAAGTTCGATATTAACCTCTTACCTTTATAACAGATGCGCCTGCTCTGGAAAGAGGACTATGCATCTGGGCTGCAGCAGCCATGTTAGCTATAGTATTGAGGTGATTCATTTGATTCATTGCCATTGCAACAGAAGCAGGAGGTAGGCTGACAGGGAGGAGGGGGTGGGGCATCATCATAAATGGCAGATCTATCCCTAAAAAAGATGGTCGTTGGTTATTCTCAGTTCATAATCCAACACTTTACTTCAACAGCAAGACTGGCATACTGCAGGAATAGCAACTAGTCTAGGTTGATATTAAGAGTTAACTATTCACATTATTAATGTAATAGGGTAATTTAAAAATATTTAGAAAGTCATACAAAGAGTGTCTCATGCCGAATGGTACTTGCATCTTAAAAGCTTACTTATGAACTGTATTAATGAAAGAAAAATCCAGTTGCCAAGTAAAAGTCAATACGCATACATGCAAGCTCAATATCTCCTTCATCGGTAGTTGTAAAAATCCACAAGAAATGCAGATACTCGTATGGATATATTCAAACAGCTCAATGGAAATATGTTAAATAATACAGTCTATTCTTTCAATGTGCATACTTAACTCCTATGCATATTTTTAACTGTTATATATATGAAACATTTTGAGAACTGTGTGTAGGGGTCTACCCAACTAGAGGAGGCGGCCAGCTGATTTTGCAGGCAGACTGCAGAGCCAGCTGCCATTTTCATGGGATTATCATGGTGCACCCCCCACACTTCTTATTGGCCAAGGGGGCGCAGTGGTCCCACACCCCACTGTTGATTGATGGAGAAAGCTATCCATCATACAGTCCCACCCATTGTCACTGACTGGTTATAGGGCTGTCTGTCATGCAGCCCCACCTCTTGCCATTGATTGGTGGATAAAAGTGGGGCCACACATCAGGCAGACTTCTCTGCCAATCAGTAGTAAGAGGCAGGGTTGGCAGCCATCTTGCCTGCTTGCCTTTCTACCAGCAGCACCTTTCATGTTGGGCTTCACAGCTGGGTGGACTGCTGGCTTCCACTGGGGAGCCAGCATTTTAAGTACACTTTTTCCCCTGCAGATTTTGTGGAGATCACCTGATTATGCAATTTCTGCAGGTCCCTAATTATTTGAGAGGTGTATAAAAATTAGTATTCCTCTAAAGGATGAATACAAGATGAGAGATGAATCTGTGAATTAAATGTGCAAAGTTGTAGCTTTAGAGAAAAATTATTCCCACATAAAGGCCCTGATTATCACTTAAACAAAGGATACTTCACACTATATGGCAGCATAAAGCCACCTAAAAAGGAGTAATTAACCAGATTCTCTCACATATAACACATGCCTTTTTCCCTAAAAAAAGTCAGCCATAGCCCTCCTGCCTCCCCCCCCCCACCATTGGGGTGCATGCTTTAAGCAAGGAAGCCAAAAAAGAAGCACATTTGGACACACTGTGCCTGCCATGCAGCCACAATAATGGCTGCCACTTGTACCAGGCTCAAAAGATAAAGGGATGGAGTCTTGTGCTAACTTTCTCATTGCTGTAGCTTTTGGCTGAACACTGTATCTTGTACTGAAGCAGCAAATGAGCTCTTGGTAGTATCTGAATGAGGCATGTGATGTGGAAACAAAATGTTATTTACAGGAACCTATATAAAGAAGTACTTACAGAACGGTACTAACAATCTTGTTACTGCCTTTGTAAGTGCATGGGACCTAGCTTTGTGTGACAGAGTAATTCCTCCTGGAAACAGAGAGTGTTCAGAAAGTGTGGCATCCCAAGAGACAGCCTGCCACACTATAGAAGCTCCTGTTGCTAGTCCTGACACTAGAAACATCTTTTTTCTACATTGTGACATCCAAAAGCAAGGTGCATCTTATATGAGAAAAATTGGTAGATGACATTTATAAACCCATTCTAAAGCTCTTTAAATTGCCAGAGTGGTCCAAAGTGTTCCCTTAACATGCTTCTGTACTGAATCACATTAACAATTGATCACCTACGGTGCCTACACACATGCAGAGGCTGTTCCAATGCGTTGTAATTATAACGCGTTGGAGCAGACTCGATTAATCAAGTCTGCTGGAGTGTGGTAATTACTGTGCTCTAGCAGACTGCAGCTTCATATGTATCAGCATCCCTGCACTGAAAAATGGTGGCAGGGGTGCTTTAACCAAAGTTCATTCAATGAGCTTTAGTTAAAGCACCTCCACTGTCATTTTTCAGAGCAGGGACAGGGACACTAATACATGTGACACTCTGGGCACTTTAATTAGAGCAGATTTTTGGAGCTGCTCTAATTAAAGTGTCCCCCCCACCCCGGCTTCCCGGAGCATGTCTATAAAACACCTAGTTTGGGGGAAAATTTCTGACACTTAGGTAGCACAAACAAGCTAAACAACTAAGGAAATTTTAAGTCCTCTAGCTTTTAGGAAAGCCTTAACTCGGGAGGAATTACCTGTTCCCATCTACTTTTGGACATCCACCCTGACTGTCAAGAAAACTAGGACAGTTTCTGCCACTAATAAGACTTTTTACTACGTATAACTTCCTGCAAAGGGAATTTAGGCAGAGCAGGCATTCTCATCACAAACCTTAAGCAAAACATGAAAAAGACATTATTATATAGCCAGTCATAATTATAACACCCATATATAACGAAGGTGTATTTGCTTCAGAATCCTTTATTTATAAAATGGTCCCTGTCAATATTAATCAGGAAGGGTAACAAGACAGAGCCCACGGGCATTTCCCTTAACGTCAAACTATCCTGAAAATTCTTTTCAGCACTTACATACGTAAGTAGGAACCTACTTAATTCGCTGATTTCGCAGAACTGTCTGCTAAATCAATAACAACAACAAAAACTTAATAAAAATAAAATGCTGTCTCCCCAGTGGGAGCCAGTGGTCCTTACTGTCAGGAAGGGAAGGCATCAGCTGGCAGGGGGACAGGAAGGGCATCAGAAAAGATGGCCACTACCCCCTCATCCCTACACCTGGGATCTCTCCGCCAATCAATACCAAGGGGTGGTGCCACATGAAGGGCAGCCAGTAATCAAGATGGCAGCTGCCCCCTCATACCTCCTGAGGCCCCTCTAACAATCAGCATTGAATGGCAGGGCTGCAAAGTGTCAGCCAGCAATCAAGATGGTGGCCACCCCTTTGTCCCTCCTCCTCCCAGGCCTCTCATGCAATCAGTGTTGAGGCGCAGGGCTGCAGCAAAATGATTGGGGAACTAGAATTGTATGTTGTGATCAATCCATGAAAACTGGTAAGTACAACTGTGTTTTAGGTATATCCCTATACAATAAGCCTTTGTTCCACTGTATCTCTCCCATAGCAACCCAGCAATCTCTCCTTGCACTCTACAGAGTTCAAAAACTCCCAATCACCATCTGTCCACATTGAGTTGTATTGTATATCTACTTAAAGTCCAATTGGCATGCAAACTAAATGCAAACTGCAAACAGAATTTAACAGCATAGCTCCAGTTTTAAGACACAATCGATCAAGCATTACAGAGGACTATGAAGGAAATACATCTTACACTTGCAAGTCATGAGACATAACATTTGATATTCAGCAAACCCTGTAACAGTCTATAGACAACTGCCTAGCATAAAAGATACTGAAAAGTATCTTGAAGGATTACCTAAACAGAGAAGGACAGAATATCCCCATATGTATAACATGTGCAGATTCTCAATTATGTAAGTCTGCCTATTCCCAAGATACAGAACATAAAATAAAAGACTTCTTTACGTTAAGCAATGTGTGGTCTACTTAATCAGATGGCAGAATTACCCAGAGATTTTAACTTTTTTGTGAATGGGGCCAAGCACATATTATAGGGAATATTCAGTCTTGGCTTCTCTACTGAAAATTGTGGCTCCACATTCATAATGATAGAGATATTTCTTCCTAAAAAATTTTTTTGAAAAAAACTAGATCTTTCATGTGTTTTTGAAAAGTAGTATCTATAAACCAACTTATCAATCTCAGATAAAGAAATAAGAATGAGCAAATCAAATTTCTTTAACATCACGAACCTGTTCCCATTCCTTTACCCACTTCTTTCCACAATTTTCCAAAATCCACATTTTTTTATTCCTTTAACTTGCATTTGTTTGATATTGTTATCTGGGCAGTAATATAATACCCTATAAAATATTTGTACCCACATTCTCTGCTGTAATAATCCCACATAACTCAATAGAGTTAGGCCAGCAGAGAATTTGTGCCACAGTCTTCACTACTTAGAGTAGATTTTTACAACTCTTAATCCAAGAGATTTGAGAGACTGTGGAAGAAGAGAAGAAGATCCATAATTTTTATATCACCATCACATTTATCTAAATAAAAGCTTTAAGACATAGAAACTGAATACATTTATAATGTTTTAGTAGTGCCTACTAAGTTTCAGGCTAAATTTCCTTCATTAATTTTAAAATAGTGAAAATAAGATTGCATACTGATTATCTAAAACACAAGATTTATATTGTTTTAGGGAGGTTTCAGTTAGCAATAAAAGAAAACACTTCAGTTCATGAAGTAAGAAAATATTATGAGAGTGTGTCTAAACAGAAAATTAATCAAGGCTGTTAGCTGATTCACATCTTGCTGGCACAAATTCATTTAAAGGTACCATGGGATCTAATCCCCAATCCCAACAACCATGCCTCCTGCCCTGCCATATGTGCGTGGTAGGAGGTACAATTTTGGGATCAAATCCCAGTCAGGCTCTTTCTACTTTCCAGTGCAGGGGTAGCCCAGGATCATGATCCCAGGCTTCCTCTGCACCAGCAAGTCGAAAGCCAGGTGCCTACAACCCGAAGCCTTGAATCTGCCCCTGTGCAATTCCAGGGCCAGGACTGACAATCAGCTGATTTTTGGCCACAGCCTCAGCCCCTCCTGGGGCCAGTACAAGATGGTGGGCCAGTGATTGTCAGGCCTGAGGTAGTCCCACACATGCCACTTGTTCAATTAAGACACTGCGCAAACCAACCTCAAAAATGTTTTACTTTTTTGTGGAATGGTTTTATGGCTGGTTTGCCATTTCATGGCACCTTACATAGGGTGCAATGAACACTTTAATTGAGGCATTAATGTAACATATAGAGAGGCCAAGAGTCAGGTGTACCCACCTTAAGTCACTAGTTCTATTCCAATTCAGTACAAATGCAAAACAGTGTTAAACAGGTCTCACAGGGTATATCTTCACCAGGTTGGCAATATGTCCCAGCAAAGACCCATTTGAGCATACCCTGCTTGCTCAATCCCACTACAAGGCAGCCCACCTTGATATACACCAATGAGGCTATTGCAAAGTGGTCTCTAACAGCTCTCTCTCTCAAGTATGCCAGAAACCAAGATATTGAAAGCAGTAGCAAAAGGACATCCCAGGACATTTCTACTGGTGTATTTCCAGGTTTGGCACATGCATGCCAGAGCAAATAGGTAGGCAAGCTTAGGAATGCTGCAGCCAGGCGCTGCTGCCGTAGTGCAGTTATATTGGTGCCTGTACATGTTTGGGGATGCTCTGACATGCTGTAATTAGAGTGCATCAGAGCAGACTCAATTAATTGAGTGCTAATTAGCATGCTCCAGCAGACATGATTAATTGAGCCTGCTCCAACACGTTCTAATTACAGTGCATCAGAGCAGCATCCCCACACGTGTACAGGCACCAATATGACTACACTAGGGCAGCAGCCCCTGGCTGCAGCATTCCTAAGCTTGCCTACCTGTTTGTTTTGGCATGCATATGCCAAACCTGGAAATACACCAGTAGAAATGTCCTGGGATGTCCTTTTGCCACTGCTCTCAATATCGTGGTTTCTGGCATGCTAATTAGCATGCTCCAGCAGCCTCCACTTCTTATGTATTCAGTGTCCTCATGCTTTGCACTTCAAAATGCAAAGCATTTTGGTGGGAGAGGTGTTTTAACTAAAGCTATTCAAACGAGCTTTAAAGAATCTCTGCCACCATTTTGAAGCAAGGACGCTCAATACACGAGGCGCTGTGGACATTTTTTTTTAGAGCAGCTCTTGGAGCTGTTCTAATTAAAGCACCCCTCTCCCCACCCCTATGGAGCATGTGTAAAAATGCTTAGTGTCTCTATCAAATGCTCATTTTGCTAACTTGAGTGTTAAATTGATGAAGGTGGGAACACATATACTATCCTAACATTTTCATTCCTCCTTGCCCAAGAGAAGAGGAAGAATAGACTTGTGCTGATTTCCTCTCCCCCTGCTTCCTAAGGAAAGGGTACTTGTTGGCTCTAACAGTTCAGTTCCGTTCAGTTCAGTTCAATGAAGTTGTGGCATCTGTGTGTGTGTGTGTGTGTGTGTGTGTGTGCGTGTGCGCGCACCTTATTGTTTTCTTAGATGCCAGAATTCATCTATGACACGTTTCTAAATTCTTCTAATGTCTTATATGTTACCACACTGTATTTATTATTTAGCAACTGCTTATAGATCGTTCATCCTTCATAGCCAAACACTATGAGAACAAAAGAAAGCGTCTAAAAATGTATTTTTTTTTCTTTACAAAGGCATTATACATACTGTTGGTGAGTAGGTGATTTTGCTGGAGAGGACTGAGGGGATGTGCACTTCCGAGGCTGGACTGCCCTGACAGTGTGGCATGACCAACACCATGCTGTGATCCTGTTGTAATAGGAGACTGAAGTTTCTCTTTATCCCAGGAAGACTCGCTCCCGCCTGAAAATAGAAAAGTGTACAGAGATTGTAAATACCATTTTTTTCTTGACCAGGTGTTGTGGGATTTACTGAAACTGGTTTAATTGTCCAAAACTGTTTGCATTTCAAATTTTATTTTAGAATACATTGTACCTGACTGAGGATGTAGCACCAAAAAGGCACCTAAAAAAGTAATTCTGTAAACAGCAACAAGGACAAATGACACAACTAGAAAATTCCATCATAATTCACCTCAAACCGTACCAATTACTGGAAACAGGGAAAGCTAAATGTTCAGGGCCACAAAGACCCAAGAAGAAAAGGCACACAGTTAGGGCTATAGGACTGAAAGAGATCTTCTGGGTCATCATGCCCATTTGCTACCATCACAGGCAAGCACATCAAATTCTAACTGAAAAACATCACAGAACTTACTACACTGCCCCTAGTCCAGTATGGACTGATCCTGGAGAAATGAAATGGTTACGCTCAGCTAATATCAACTACCATGCTGGATCAAAAACTAAAAGACTTAATTTCTTTAATTATTTACCATTATATATATATTTTAGAAGAGCTAGGAGAGTACTATGTTTCAAATAGAACTTGCTAAAAAAACTAAATAAAGATGGTGCCACCTAGTACTGATCTACCAGGGTGAGAAAACGTATGCAAGGATTTGAAGTAACTTGCTTTAGGGCACAGAAGGTATCAGTTTAGTACAAGGATTAGAATTTAATAGCTCTTCACTCCTAGACCGGTAAATGGGAAACCAGAAAGGAGTTTGTTTAAATGCTAACTTCAGACCATGCTGAAAAGAGTCCAATGTTGAGCTTGGTGAGAGTTAATTCTAAGGCATTTAAGTCTAGCATTTAGATAAATTTGTGTTCATAGTTATTAAAGTCTAAGGCAGAAAACAAAGTATGTCAGATCAAGCAGTGTAATACTAACTTGTTTAGTGTTCTAAAAAGATTTTATTTCATACTGGCTTTTAGCAATCCCTACACAACTAAAGCAGGCACATGTACAATCAAATATGCCTACTAAACAACAGTTAGGTAGACCAGGGTAGTACATATTCTGAAATGAATCCAGTGCACAAAACAAAATGCTAAAGATGGATATTTTTAAGAAGCTGACTATTTCTGGGACAGAAAAGACCAAGAGAGTAATCTAGGTACTATCCTTATCCCCAGGTGCCAAATGTTTTAAATTGAATTAGAGATTAGCATTTAAATGTATATCTGTGGTATTGACATTGTCTAGACTTTATTAACTGGAATTTCAAATAGAATCAGTAATACACTGTTATGATGCAATGGACAGAGGCAGCAGACAAGAAAATGTGTTTTAATTGAAGATGAAAGCAACAGCATAAAAACATTCAACATTCTTTATGATAACATTCAGCTAATAAACATGATTAATATCACCAAATGCAAAAGTCTGAAAGATCAATGATTGAGCAAAAAGGAAATCACTCCCTCATTTTAACACTATGTCCAAGCTATGAATTACTTTCCATTACAGATTTGCAATTTGTAAAATGATGAGCAACACATTGACAAAAAGATACATTTACACAGTACTAAATTATGCCATATGATATGATATAATATGGCATAATTACAGCAGTGCTCAGTTGCACTGCTACAGTTAAGGTTGTGTCAGCAGTTCCATTATAAATTTAATATACTGTATACTGCCTATTTCAAATCATATCTGACTGAAACTTAGTGCACCAGTTATTCACATGTGAAGATTCTGAAGTACAGCCATTATCATTTGATATAATATTCCTTGAGCTAAATCCAGAAGTGAAAAAAAAGATTATCAAAGAAAACCTTTTAAGAACTGATTTTGCTAAATGAATAGTAACATTTTTTAGACAATTTTCAGTAAGTTTTACTCCAATGTCTAAATTAAAGCATACATGAGATTTTCAAAGTTCAGCTTATATGTGCCTAAGACTTTTACTGACTCTAGATTTTATCGGATACTTAGGACTACTTGTAGACATGAACCCTCCCCCCCCCAAAAACAGAGTGCATTGGAAGAGGAAGTATGTTAGTTCTACCTGGCTCCATAGTGTCTGTATAGATCAGGCACTTCAGCGGGGCTTTTCGGAACTTTTAATCTAAAGCTAATTCAATCAGCTATTAGATAAAAGCATGAAAAAGTCCTGCTGAAGCGCCTGATCTATACAGATGTTGGCCAAGCCAGGTCAAACTAACGTGATACCTCTTCTGGGCATGCGCTGTACTTGGTGCAGGGGCATGCCAAGCTTAAAGTAAAGCGCCATTTTGGTGGTTTTTTTTCATGTCTGCAAACAGATTATGCTTTTAAAAGCCGATTTTTCTGTCATCCTTCCACATTTTTGTGAAGTATTTGTCTATCAAGCAGAAAAAAATCACAATAGTCTATTTGGCCAGAAACTTTCATTTAACAAAGTAGATGGCCAAATCAAGAAAAGACTTTCACACAGACTTTTCTTTACAAACAGTGATTAGTTCCACTGGGATTACTGGTACATAAATGTTCCTACCCTTCTAGGTAGCCAAGGACTGTGATCCTTATTTTCCAGGTGGGGAGCTGATGCACAAGGGGCTAAATAATTTGCCTAAAGTCATATAGAAAGTCTATGGAACAGCAAGTATATGAATCCAGGTCTCCAAACCCTAGGTTATTTCCCTAATCAATGGACCACCATTCTATAGAAAAAGGGGTTAAGATCAATACAATCCCCTTGTCCATACATATTCTACTAGCAGCCACACCAGCATAAGTTGTAATATAGTTTATTCCCTAGTACAGTAGTCATTGCAACTTCTCTTCACTCACCACCACTCCTCCCTGGAAGGAAAAAAAAATCTTACTGAAAGAATGTCTTCTGAAACAACAGCAATAACAGTGCATGCAAAATTAAATTCAGCATATGGCCCATGACTTTTACATGGCTCAGCACATATAGATCAGCACATACGGGTGTGGTTTTCAAAGGGTATGAACAATTTACCATATGGTAAAGAGGTGTGGGGTTTTATCACCTGTCAGCTATACTACGGTCACTGCCCATGCACACACACTTACCCCATATAAACAGAAACTAAACCATAATTATGTACTCCTCTTTCTCTGAAAGCTAAAGTGTTGCTGTTTATATTTCACTTACCATAGCATGAGTATCCACACAGGTAATTATCACAGAGCAACTGATACATTGTAAACCACACTTACTTTGGGTTATAGGTCCGTACCATTAGAAAATTTGGAAAGAATGACAAAGGAGAGGAAATGCCTGAAAAGACCTAGCAAGAGCACAGTGTTGCCATTATAAACAGACAATATTTCTTTCCAAAAAAACACTATTGACTTAAGAAAGAACCTAAACAACCAGAGGAAAAGAATGAAAGTAATGAGGCAAATGAGAGATATATTCTTGGTATATGCTGATTAATTAGTGAGGGCATATGGTCTGTGCCCTTGAAGTGTAAGGCTATGTAGCAGCTTGAGCAAGTCACAGATAAGGTTAATAAATACCTGAAAGCAGTAACAGTTAAGGACATCATAAGTTTGCAAAAGCTGGACCAAAGTACTATCTTGGTAGCAGCAGAAGACTGAGACTCTGTGGGAGAGAAGGAAATAAATCTATGCCACAGGAAAGTCAGTCCCAGGAGACCCAAGTTAGTCTAGCAATCCAATGACTAAAACAAAAGGTAAGCCAGTTGGATGGGATGAAGAAGGGAAACTTGAAAGGCAGATCAATAACAATGGAGTTCTGGGAAAAATTCCAAATCTCATATCGCAACATTGCAGGACCTGAAGAGTTGAAACACAAGCTGTGGTACAGTTGGCAAAACTAAGGAAATATATAAAGAAATAAAAATATAACTAGAAACAAAACAAATTGTGTAAGACTGACCAGATTAAATGTTTCAGGTAGTTGGAGCAGAAGAACACAATAACAAATGAACAAAGTATGATCGATTTTTGGAAAGAACTCTAGGAAAGGAAGGCACCATATAACCTCCTGGCAAAATGTACAGAAAAAATGAAGCGATGCAGATTACAGATGAGGATGTACAAAGTAGACTAAGAAAATTATTTAATTGGGAAATACCAGGGAGAGATAGAATGCACTATTGTTATTTAAAAGAACTTGATTAACATCTTTAATTCAGAATTCTTTTATAAGGAAACAGTGGAAATAGGTGCATCTAACTGGATGGGAGAAGGACTGTGCTTATTAAAGAGACAGGAAAGGAAATAGCTGAGGCTCAAATCTTAAGGGCTAGGGACAGAAATTATACATAAACCAGTTTAAGTCATCAGAAACTGGTTTAAACCTCTAACAGAATAGAAGTTCAGCACGTATAAACCAGTTTCATAATGACTGAAGCTGGTTTTAGATAAACCTGGCTGAATGTAGTATCAGACATAAGTGATTTGGGTCAAACCGGTTTATGAAACTTCTGTCCTAGACCCCTTCCTGGTTTAAGTTAAATTAGAGTCCCCTAGCATCCCAGCATGCTTTCCATCCCTGGGATGGGCTGTCTGCTCCAGAAGAGAAAGGTTGGGGGTGGAGAGGATAGGGGAGGCAGGGACTGTTCCCTCCAAGCAAACGCCAGCTGGGGTCTGGGGCCAGGGAGGGGGGTAAACCCACTCTTGCCCTGAGTACAGAGCTGCCCTGCCCTGCTAAACTTACTGCTGGATGCAACCATGGACTACAAATCCCAGAGACACCTGGAGACTGGAAGAGGAAGTGATAAGCAAACCTCAGGTGTTCTGCTGTTGTGATGTTGGACTGCAAATCCCAGAGTCCTTTGGGGCAGCAGGAAGAGAAAGGGAAAAAACAGCCCAAGCTAGCTATTGCTAGAGAGCCATACTCTAATGCCCTCCAGCTTCTGGCCAGAGCCACTGCAGCTATGTGGCTGCAAAACATTCGTGTCTGTTCACTTGTTAGTCAGTTTAATCTCTGCAAAGACTGAATTGATTCAGTCTCAGACTTTTTGACTAACTGTACTTAACCAAGATCTATAGCTTGCTTCCCTGTAATCTAAAAGTTCCTTCCTTGGAATAATTAGCAAAAAAATGTTTTGGTATGTTAAAACCAATGAGCCCGTTAGAGAAAACAAAGGATATCAAAAAAGATTTATGTGCTAAGGATCATCAAAAGGTAGACAAAGCTACGTGCAGATGCCACAAGATAGTGAAAGACCCTCTATGTATATCAGATAGGTTATGCATAAGCATATGATAATCCATTTCTATGAAGTCTATAAGAGAATGAAAATCAGTGGAAGTTCACTCACTGCTGGTAGATTATATCAAAAGTACAATAAAAAGCATGTACTGTACCTGAATTACAAGAATAAATATAAAAGGAGGTAAAAGTGCAATGCTGGATTTTCAAAGGTGATTCCTTGCTATCTTTGGTCATTGTTATATCTGTTTCCCAGTGGTGTAACTAGGGGGAGTAATGGGGGCAACTGCCATAAGCACCTAAATGGGGCGGGGGAGGGGGAGGATGGCAAAAAGCAGGTCCTGCTTGGAGCCACGTTCTTGTATTCACAATCTTAGCAGCCATTGGAAGTTGTGACTTCCATTTTACCCAACATGTCCAGCTGTGTTCTTACACTAATGTTGTTTCCTTTTCCTGTAATGCTGAGACTTGCAAGGAAATGCTGTTTAATGACTGAAGAGGAGATGTGCATTTCAAATTTTTTATGGGGACAATTTGATTTATATGGGTAAAATGAGGTTAAATTTAGTTCACTTGTTAAAACCGTGGGGCCTTTTTGGAGGATATAGGACTGGCATTTGGATTAAACAAGTGTGCAGTACTTTAAGACCCTAAAAGACAATAAAAAGAGCCACCCACATTAATATTTCAGGGAATAGCAATGGATAAGAAGAACAGAGTAGAAGACATCAGATGCATGACCATTACAGTTAGTTTTTTCAAAATGAAAAATATTATGATGGAGAAATGAAAAAAAAAAAGAACAAACATTCTGAAAAATTAGGCAATAAACATAGATGGTATTCCAGTTACACTGTATTGTGCTGCAGCAGAATATTGATTTAAGGAAAGCAGAAAAAAGGGCAAGGAAGAAACTGCTGCTATATAAAGTAATGACCACGAGCTCAAATATGAACAGACTTCATGTTGACAGGAAAGTTAGATGAAAAAAAACCTGGGAGCAGTTGAGGACATCATGGAATAGGAATTTAATGATAGGAAACTAAATGAAAGATAGAAGACACACTTACTGCATCTTGGATCAAATTCCAAAGCTAAATAAGTAATATGCTCCTACTGAGAGTAATTTATTAGACAGCAATGGATGGAAAAAGAATTTACTGGAAGTCTTTTCTTAAAAAAATAACTCAGAAAAAGGACATGACAAATTATAAGTGGCTTGTCAAAGGAGGATTAAAAAGAGAAACTGAGAGTTTAATTATGGCCACACAGGAACACTAACAACTCACTAATTCAACTTTAAATTTGGCAAGCTGTCACAAAGTAATTGTGTTGTGAACTGCCCAAATATGAATGCTTGGGGTTCTACTGTAATACCTAGTTTTTACATGGCACTTTTAATCAGTATATCATAATGTGCTTTATAATAGAAGTAAATTTCATTATCTTTATTTTATAGATGGGGAGGCTGAGAGACAAAGGAGTGAAATTACTTGCCCAAGGTACAGCCAATGGGCATAAATAGAATCTAGGTCTCCTGAGTCCTGAGAAATAGAATCCAGGTCTCCTGAGTCCTAACCTAGTGCTCTATCCTCTGGGTAATCTTTCTTCTCCACATGTACATAGTAAGTTGTAGAACTTCTTAATGGAACTGTCACTGAGCAGTTAAGGTCATGAACCTTGCCTGTAAATAATTCTGTTTTTTTTCATGAACTTCATACAATGTGAAAAGTTTACGAATAAATTAAATGCTAGACCAAAGCAAAGCCTAAAGACCTAGTAGAAATCCACTCTAATCTTTATTTTCTGAATAATATTTTAGGAATGAATTGTATAAAAATATCTTGTTACTCAATTTAACAGCTGTAACAGAAAATACGATTCATTTAAAAAATAAAATATTGAAAATTCAGAGCATGCAAAGCTCATATTACATAATCTACTCTTCTTCATTTTGTAAATTATACAAAAATATCCATGAATATATAGAGGGGATCACATACAAGCATTGTATTATAAAAAAAATTTAATATTAAACTATTGAGTATTTTAGAACAATATTAAGAGTACCCAATGTCAAGCAGTGTACGCATTGTCAAGTTGTCTGTTGTTATAATTATTAGAGCGCAGTTCCTACAGGCAGCACATCAATTCTAATATTTCAAAATCAGGTCCACATTAAAAATCTCATCAGATTTTTGTTATATGTTGTGCAAATAAAATATACTATCAATATACATACGGTCGTCATGATGATAGGCCCTGTCTTCAGATACAATGGGTTGCGTTAGGCTTAGTTAAGCTTGTAGACATGAAATATGTAACACAGGGTAATAAAAGCGAATCTCCCCCAAAATATATGTAGAAGTAGGTATATTTAAATCACAAGCAATATATTTTGCCTTGTGTTGAGCCCATTAAGTGTTGCCTTTGGAAAAAGACAAAAATGATGTAATTTTTTCATAAGTACATTATTAAAGGCCCACATTCTTTACTAAACAGCAGAGGTGGATTGTAAATTAAGACAATGAGCCATACCTGAATGCATTCCAGGTAATCTCTCTACAAGAGATGTTGAACAGAAGAGACCAACATATAATATTTTGGGGGAAATTACATAGTTTTTTTTTTAATGATATAACAGTGATGTGAATTGATTTATAGCTTAAAGGAGCATAATTTATTAATTGTAAGTGAGAAAAAAGATTTCATATTTTCTTAAAAAATAAAAGAAAGCAGCGTAATTCATAAGTGTCATAAAATGATTATAAGGGCACACTGAAATAGTGTAGTCCTTTTAAGCGTACAGCCTCGGGACTGAGAAAAGGCTTCACACTTAACTTGGAATATGCAGTTAACTGCACTCAGCGTAAACAATACTTATTAAACACGGAAAGAGCCACTTAAGCTTTGTGCATCTGATTAAGACTTGTTACCATATTTCTCAGACTGCTTTGTTTCACAGATCAATCCTGAAATTGACAGGACCTAGTCAGTACATAGCTTTGGAAACCTTGAAACTAATAGCTCATAAACATTTTCAAATATTGTATAGGAAACGAAACAACAATTATGTTATGAAGTAGATGGTGAGTGTGGCTTAAAAGTTCATATGCACTGAAGTAGTTTATTCAATGTGCTAAAAGGTAACTAACTAGGACTGGTGTTGTATTATGTAACTGAATAGGTTATGCACTTATCCAATATGCACAAATGTGCTGCACACTATATTTTAATGTGTCAAAATACAAAAAAAGAGCTTATGAGCAAAGAACTTAATTATTCCTCTGCCCATACAGTATCCTCCCCCACAACCAAAAACACATGAACTAACTTTTCCCAATCTTGTTTGTATTTCACTTGGTCTTGTATAGATCTTGATTGTTTCAGCCTTTTACTTAGGAGCACAAAGAGAAGAAGAGAGAAAAGGACCCTCACATCTTGTATAGCCAATGCAAGTATAGGCATATCACACCGCAGCCCCTGCACAGGGACTGCCCTCTCTGTACAGATGTTGACCTCAAAAGGAAAAAGAAGGCGGGAGGACCACGATGCTGCCCTATTTTAATATGATTCCTAATGAGTGTGCTACCTGTTCAACGAAGGGGACTTAAAAGTGATAAAGTCTATGTGGGTCTTCCACTGCACTTGGGCTACAATCCCTTCATGAATTGTCCCTGCAGTGTATCCCTTGCATAACAACCTCCAGGCTGGTAACTAAATGTACCATTCAGACCCAAAAATATACTATATAGCTACTAAGAAAAATATAAGCCAGCACAGGTACAGGCTCTGCTCAATAAACCTCAGGGGACTAAATGATTTTAGTGGGAAAAAGCCTTATTTATTATATCTTATGTAATTAACACATGGTATTTACCAATGGTTTAACAGATTATTTGACATAACTCATACATCAATCCAGGAATTAGGCTGGCATGTTCAACTAGGCAAAAGTAAAACTAAAACAGGAAATCCCAGTACATTCACTTCTAAATTAAAATGCTGTGAGATGTAAGTATTCCCTCAATACCACTTTACAGCACAGTGGCTAAAGTCTGTGTGTCGCTGTTATTGAGTTCATAAGATTAGTTCAAATGCACAGGGAATTAAATTGCAGGTAACACAAGAAAATATGTGAAGTCAATCTAAGCAATACATATACATATTCATTAGTTGATGTACTGTATATTTGTAAGTTTGTGATAAGCTTGCAACTGTGAGAATTTAGCATCTCTGAAACATAAGCAACTGAGGAGTTAAGTTTATTTACCTGCCACAAGAAGAGGTTTTCTTTCTTTCTTTATTCTTCCAGATGATAAACAGATATTCATTTTTTCTACTCCTCATGTATTTTTGTTTTTCATCATGTTGTAAGGTGACTACTGAAGCTGAATTTAAAAAAAAAATCATCCTCTTTCCACTGTGCAATGCTTTTCAAAAACAGAATCTAGGAAATTTTTCTATCTTTGCTATGATATCTTTGCAAAGATTAAATTAGCTTCTTAGTTTTGTGTGTTGAAAGATCTTCAAAAAGTAATCTGAGTTCTGTTCAGTAACAGTATCTTCTTATTTGGTTTAAATTCCTTCTATCAGCCTTAAAACCGTATGGTCTGCTTAAAATGAAATTCACATTGTGCAGGGGCTGCGGTGAGATAGGTACCTTAGAATTGAACAACTGCATTGTTTCAATCTATACCTGTCAATTTATTTTTTGCTGTGGTGTATTTCTGAAAAATTGAACTCAAATTGTTGAAAGCAACACTATCTTTACTGTACAATTTTAATCTGAAGCTATTTTTTAAACTAAATTTTTTCATGTCATTGTACTTAAGTATATGTTCAATAGGGGGAGGAGGGACAGGGGAGTTTTATCATGTTATTATCTCAGCATGGATAATTCCAGAGCATTTATCACATCAGGGGAATACATCAAGGGCTTGGTGAACAACTGTTTACCAGGACACCCTTGGGGAAAACCAAGAGTAATGGTCACAAACTCCTGGAAGACCATTTCAGGCTCAACGTTAGGAAAAACTTCACAGTTAGATTGTCCAGGCTGTGGAATAAGCTCCCTCCAGAGATGGTGTAATCACCTACCCTGGAAATCTTCAAGAGCAGCCTGGACAGCCACCTTGCTGGGGTCACCTGATCCCAGTTGTCTTTTCTGCCTGGTGCAGGGGGGCTGGACCCCATGATCTTCTGAGGTCCCTTCCAGCCTTGCAATCTATGAATCTATGGTCCACCTGGCAAACACGCTGATCACCCACAATATCTATGAACTGGATTGGTGGTTCTTCAGTATCTACAAATGTTATCCTTCGACTTTTAGGGGATTTACATGCATATGGGGAGCCTGGTCTGACACACTGCAAATCCAGCATGTCAGAGCAGACTTGATTAATCAAGTCTGCAGAAGCACATAAATTGACACGCTTTGCCAGCCTTGCACATCACATGTATCAGTGGCGCAGTGCATCTCCACACTGAGAAAATGGTGGTAGCACGCTCTGAAATAAAATACGTTCAATGTGCTTTAGTTCAAAGTGCCCCACTGCCATTTTCTTAGTGGGGACATGCTGTGCTGTTGATGCACATGATACGCTGGCACTTTTAATTAGCACAGCTCACTAGTCTAATTTTTTTTATCTTTTAAAAACTATGTTAATGGTCTACTCTAAATCAAGAGTCCTAAACGTGTTTTATTTATGTGCATGAGACAGGATCATGTGATAGTGAAATGTCAGGTTAACCCTTGAGGAACTTAAGTAGCAATTCAAAAATGTGTACAATACAGGGACATAGTGCACAGGTGTTTTATGCAGAACCCAAAGCACTGAGCTTCACTACTCATGGCTAATTATTCTACTTAAGCTGTAGTATTTGTATGTAGTATTTGTATGTAGTATGTAGTATTATTCTACTTAAGCTGGCCAAGGTCTGGAACGGGCTCCCAAGGGAGGTGGTGCTCTCCCCTACCCCGGGGGTCTTCAAGAGGAGGTTAGATGAGCATCTAGCTGGGGTCATCTAGACCCAGCACTCTTTCCTGCTTATGCAGGGGGTCCGACTCGATGATCTATTGAGGTCCCTTCCGACCCTAACATCTCTGAATCTATGAATCTATTTCACATTAGTTACAAGCAGAGTAACTTTTAAAGTGCAATCTCCTTGCAGTAGTAGTCTACTCCAGAAGAAAGAGACATGAATTGTAGACACAAGCTCTGCATCTATAAGGACATGCCACAACTTCTTAGCCACAGAAATGGAAAAAGTAGCAGTGTTGATTGCTTCTATTTTATCTAAAAATAGTTGAGAACTTAACTAGAGTACTAAGATTCAAACTTCAATTATAAAAAACTGTTGAACTTTCTGAATTGGGTGGGGAGGTGGGGGGTGTTGCAGTTCTGCCACGTCCTAAACTTACTTCTTCCAGCCTACCATAATTACCTTCAGTGTTCCCAAATATCCCAGCCAATGTCCTCTCATCAGTGCCCCAGTGTCACTTAGATACTGCAAAAGATACTGGGTTAGGTATAGACCAGGGGTCAGCAAGCTTTTTGGCCAGAGTACCAAAAACACCGCAACCCTGACCCATGCCTTGATTTAGCATGCCAGGGGTAGACCACAGGGGAGCTGCAAGGACCCTGATCCTCATTGCTGGTGATGGCTGCACGCATGACTTTGGGTGGATGGCAGGGGAGGGAACGGGATTGTGATGTCATAGCTCCTTCCCCACCCTGCGCTCTGAGGTATGTGTGCACTCGCCACCACCATGGAGCCAGTGCAGCTGTTTGCAGCCTGCCCGCCGCCTGCTGCAGCTGTCCAGAGCCTAGGCCAACTACGGGAGGCAGCCAGGAGACTGCAAACACCTGCATTGGGCTCTGGAGCCCCGACCGCATTCCATGGTGGTAGCAGCTGCATGTATGCCTCTGGGTGGATGGCAGGGGAGGGGCAAGGGTTCAGCTACCCCAGACTCCTCCACTGCCATCTGCCTGGAGGTGCACATGCAGCTGCCATAGCCACAGAATGCAGCCAGGGCTCTGGAGCCCAGTGCACCTGTTTGAAGCCTCCCAGCTGCAGCCAGTCCGGCAGGTCTTGCAGCCTCCCAGCCCCATGCTGCAAGCAGCCCCCCAGCCCCATGCTGCAAGCAGCCCAGGCTCCATGGCTGGCAGCAGCTGCCCAGAACGCAGAACGGCTATGGTGTGCTGAGCAAAATGGCCTCATGTGCAACGCTCTGGCATGCATGCTAGGGGTTTCTGGTTTTGTTATGGGTATAGACTGGTTTTGTGGGCTGAACTACTGTTCTAATATGTATATAAACTGGTTTCCAATCATTTATATTGGTAAACTTGTCTACTACTTATATGGATAAATGTGCCATAACTAGGTAAAAATTGTACCTAGTTATGGCCAGGTAATGTCTGTACCTGGCCATAACTACAGTCTGACCAGTACTAGATATTCAAAACTGTGGAATATCAACATACTCAAAGCATGTTGAAATATGTTAGTAATGTTCCTTCTGGCCTCATAATTCATAGATTCATAGATGTTAGAGTCGGAAGGGACCTCAATAGATCATCGAGTCCAAACCCCTGCAAAGGCAGGAAAGAGTTCTGGGTTTAGATGACCCCAGCTAGATGCCTATCTAACCTCCTCTTGAAGACCCCCAGGGTAGAGGAGAGCACCACCTCCCTTGGGAGTCCATTCCAGACTTTGGCCACTCGAACTGTGAAGAAGTCTTCCTAATGTCTAGTCTAAATCTGCTCTCTGCTAGCTTATGGCCATTATTTCTTGTAACCCCCAGGGGCACCTTGGTGAGTAAAGCCTCACCAATTCCCTTCTGTGCCCCCATGGTGAACTTATAGGCAGCCACAAGGTCGCCTCTCAACCGTCTCTTGCGGAAGCTGAAGAGGTCCAGGTGCCCCACTCTCTCCTCATAGGGCTTGGCCTGCAAGCCCTTAACCATACGAGTGGCCCTTCTCTGGACCCTCTCCAGGTTATCCACATCCCTCTTGAAGTGCGGCACCCAAAACTGCGCGCAGTATTCCAACTGCGGTCTGACCAGTGCCCGATAGAGGGGAAGTATCACCTCCTTGGTTCTGTTCGTCATGCGTCTGCTGATGCACGATAAAGTGCCATTAGCTTTTCTGATGACTTCATCACACTGACGACTCATGTTCATCTTGGAGTCTACTAGGACCTCTCTGCTTCCGTGCCACCAAGCAGGTCATTTCCTAGGCAGTAGGTATGCTGGACATTTTTCCTCCCTAGGTGCAGCACTTTGCATTTCTCCTTGTTGAATTGCATTCTGTTGTTTTCTGCCCATATGTCCAACCTGTCCAGGTCTGCCTGTAGCTGTTCCCTGCCCTCTGATGTGTACACTTCTTCCCATAGTTTTGTGTCATCCACAAACTTGGACAGAGTACACTTCACTCCCTCGTCCAAGTCGCTGATGAAGACATTGAAGAGTATCGGTCCAAGGACGAGCCCTGCGGGACCCCACTGCCCACACCCTTCCAGGTCGATACCGACTCATCCACTACGACTCTCTGGGTGTGACCCTCTAGCCAATTTGCCACCCACCGGACTGTGTAGTCATCCAAGTCACAGCCTCTTAACTTGTTCACCAGTATGGTGTGGGATACCGTGTCGAAGGCCTTCCTGAAGTCTAAGTAAACGACGTCAACCCCTACTCCTGCGTCCAGGCATTTTGTAACCTGGTCATAAAAAGATACTAGATTAGTCAGGCATGATCTACCTGCTACGAACCCATGCTCGTTTCCCCTCAGCATAATTTGTCCTGCTGGGCTCTCGCAAATGTGAGCCTTGATAATTTTTTCAAAGACTTTGCCAAGGATGGAGGTGAGACTGACTGGCCTATAGTTGCCTGGGTCCTCTTTCCTTCCCTTCTTGAAAATGGGGACCACATTGGCCCTTTTCCAGTCCTCCGGGACCTAATGTGCTACATGAGAGTGGTGACAAAAGAGCAAACCTAACAGCAGTGGTACATCAAGTTAGAAAAATACCCTTTGAAATTTCAGATAATGCCACCAAAGAGCAGCCCAGTTCACTCACCCATGGTATTGAATATACCATGAGTAGACTCATAATATCAACATACAATTAATAGGATTTCATCCATGGACAGAAGGCAATCATGTACCCGTGTGGCAAGCATTGTTTCTATGCTGTATCAAGTTTGGAACCAAAACTACCAATGGTCACAGACATTAGAGGTATCAGCATGTTGTCACTTGTCTCATTGTAACTTTTCTACAATCCTGAGCAAAACCAGATTATGTAACAGTGGCTGCATCTACGTGAGACACTGACTGCGACATAGCCCATGACTACTGTGCAGTAGCGTCACATGGGAGAAAGTATGATGTGATGTTACTGTGTGGTCAGTGGCATCACGAAAAAGCTGTTTGGCAGCGTTACTGTGTAGTAACTCCAATTACTAGTTGTATAAACCAGTACTAAATGACTGTGCAGTAATGACTGAGCAGTCAGCATCTCATGTAGACAGGGCCAGTGAGTAGTTAGCTAGACACACCGACCAACAGTTGGTCAGTAAGAATAAAGAAAAGAATCACACTTTTAAGGGTACCATTGGTATCCACCTTTCCTGAAAGGAAGCTCTATTGACTGTAAAGGACGTTATATTTAGCCACTGCCCCACCTCAGTTGGAAAGGACAAGCATCCAGAGTATACAGATCCCTACTTGTCTAAAATCTCTTCAAACCAAACTGGCAAGATCTCATGAGAAAAGACCTGAATTTTGTCCTCTCCAGATACTTCTGTTTCTGCAGGCAATCTGGCCTGAATAAATTAGTTTGATCTACAAAATAACCAGACATCTCCTTATCTGAGGAAATATCACATTAGCCACCAACTAAAGTAAATATCAGGCCACCTACCATCCAAAATGTAGGCGTAAATCATGTTTAATAAATTGAAAATGTCATTTGAGCAAGTGTGAGAAAATCCCATTCTTGTCATATTCTAAGTAAATTGTCTATTTCTGATGCAAAGGCTCAGTTGAAATTAAAAAAAATAGAAAAAGAAAAAGGAATCAAATTTTCTTGAATTAAAATCTATTTTTGACTAAAAAAATTTCCTAAAGAATGAGGCCTGTAATAATCTCAAAATATAAAATTAAAAATGTACAATGGTATTTTAGGCTTTAAGGAATTCATGTGTGTAGCTTTGATCATACTTGGCTGTATCGTGTTCTGAACCATGTTCTAGTAGTGAGCCGTAGAACTAGGTAGGGTAAGGCACTAAAAAGAGGAGAAATCTAGTGATAGCTTTACTGGGCTACTTCCAAAAACTTATCAAGTGGTTCAGCAGATGTAATTACTGCTCAGCCCTGCCAAAGCTTTGAAATGTGCCCATTAATTCAGCAATTCCCAATCTGTCCATCAGTCAGTCATACTTAAAAAATATGTCTGTCACAACTTAGGTGAAGTAATCTGTTGATAATTATACAATAAAAACACATTTGAAAATCTGAATACAATTTCCAAACTTCCTGAAAAGTCTTAAGAGTATAAAACTTAAAGTTTGTTTCATAGAAAAGGAGAGGACAAAGATGATAATGGATATGTTAGGGTACTCAGTGCTTGTGACAAATATTATATTTTAGAACTTACACATTTTAATGAGAACACCACAATTTTGTTTATAAGGTAACTCTTCTAGAGGATAACTATGCCTGGCTTAGAGGTACTATAAGTCTAAAAGATATCCCAGACTCCCTTCTGGAGGAGTAAAAAAGAGAAATAAAAAGGTTAAAAGAAAAACAGTCTTGGAAGAAAATTACAGGAATAATGTAAGAACAGTAAGCTCTTATCTATTTATATAACAGTAGCATCTAGAGCACCCAGCCAGGTTTAGGCTTCTTTTTTAGGCACCGAGTCTAAACCAATAGATTGTTTTCCCTCCAACTAGTATTAGCAACAGTCTGAACATAATCCTTCCCAAGAACCTACTACTATTTTCATCACTGGGGTATCTCTCTGCTCAAAAAGGTCTAAATTTTATATGATACATTTTTTTTGATAAAATGTATATGATAAAATTTATTTAACATATAAAAATTTTATGTGATAACATTTATTATTATTTTGGTGGCCACCAAAATAATGTGTAGATGTGTCATCTCACTGCTTCTACCAGCACTAGAAATGAACCAGTGGAACACTGTAGCAAAACAAGCATACTTTGATAAACTTAAAAAAAATAGCCAATTTTCAAAAAAACCTGCAGAAAAAAATTGGAAAATTAGACCAAGACACATGGCAAGAAGAGAGAAATGGTACTATGATTTAAAAGTGGGACAGATATTTAACAAGTTTGCCAACTGTTTCTGAAATATTTTTATTTATACATAAAAGCGTGGTGTTTTATATGCTCACACTAATAGCCCAACAAGTACCTGATTTGCATTTGGGTGGTTTTTAAGGACACCCATTAATATTAAGCTGAACAATGTAAAATAGTATGTTATATAAAGTTTACTGCAAAAATGTTACAATAAATTACAGGAAACATGTTAATATTCACATACATTTCCCCAAAGTGTCCTTACCTAACTCCAATACTCCTAATCCCTTCTGCTATCTTGTGCATACATTTTATTTTAAACTAGACACTGATTACCCTTTAGATCAAAGTTGCAAATGAAAGAACATTTTTGAGCAATTAAAAAATGAAATCTTTTCTATAAAAGGAAGATGCTGTCAGAATAATGGGATACATGAAATACATATGCTTTACCAGGATATTAGGAGTAAATTCTTCTGATGCAAATGAACTGCACATTTGACAACAGCACTGTTGCTGACAGCAGACAAGACCCTAACTTGTGAAGTAATGGGTGCCCTGACTTCCACTGACTTTAGCATCTTGTGTACAGAGCTCAGCATAGTGAAGATCTGACCTATTTAACAGAGAATGTACACTTGTGTTCAAACCAACCACTTATTAGCAAATGGGAATGGCTTCATTTTATATCAGCTATGAAGTATCTAGAAGTTTTCTCTTTAATAGCTGCTTAGCCCCATATACCATATTTACTTGATTTTATGACTTGATTTTATGACAAGGTTTTTCCCCCAATTGGCATGCAGAAGAAAAACCCTTGTCTTATAATTGCATACAAGGAAATCTCACTAAATACTAGGGTTGTGTGAAGCTTTGGTCACTGATTCGATTTGGCGGAGATTCAGCCCAATTTGGCAGCCGACTCTCCAAATCGAATCAGGAGACTTTTTAATCTCTCTGAATCAGATTGGAACCCTCTGAATCGATTTGGAGAGAGCTGATGATTTGGACATAGACACAGATTTAAATGTTTTTCTACATACCTCAGGTGTACCAGGCGGCTCATGAATGTTGAGATGCTGGAGTGGATGGAGCGTCCCATAGGAGTGTAAGGGGGTCCCCAGCATGCTCAGCAGTGGACCTGGAAGTGGACCAGAAGCACTTCCAGTCCACTTCCAGATCCGCCACGGAGTGTGCAGGGGACCCTTCCTCCACCCCCCGGCTCAGCGACTGGTACCTCTTGGGTCTGGAGGGGCACCCGGGGTCCCCCTGTGGCCAATTGCCAAGTTAGGGGCACGGGGGGGGGCGGTGTCCCCGTACGTGCTCAGCAGTGGACCTGTAAGATTACTTCCAGTCCACTTCCAGGTGCACCGCCGAGCACGCGGAGGGCCCCCCAGTGTTTCTGTCGTACACTCCATCCACCCCACCATCACAGCATTCACAAGCCGCACCTGTTACCTCAAGGTATGTAGAAAAAACATTTAAATCTGTGTCTATGACTGAATCGCTGATTCTCCAAATCAGCATCGAATCTTCAGATTCGACCAAATCAAATCAGGCAGTGATCTGAATCAATGAATCAAATCACTGTCCCCTGATTTGGCCCGAATCCAAATCCAAATTGAATACAGCCCATTTCGCACACCCCTACCTAAATACACTGTCTATTATTAAACTGCTGTCAAAAGCAGCATGTGCTCAGCAAAGGAAAACAACTATGAAGTTTATTAAATGTAGTCAACATTGAGTATGACTATAAAACACATGGCCCACATTCGGTAAACATGCTGATGGGAACCCTTTTTTTTTTTTTTTTTTGGCCAGGCATCCTATATGCAAGCCCCAGGGCCAGAAGCCTTGGAGTTTCATGGTTTTTTTTTTTAATGTTGTGTTTCAGGACAAATCAGCCAAATCAGTTCTGAATCCTATTGGCTAAGGAGAACTCAATCGTTCAAGTCTGCTTGGTGCTAGCTCTGGCAAGTATCATACTTCCCAGACTCTTCCTACTTGCAAGCTTCAAGCCTGGAGGCCTTAGATTTTTGATGCCCCCTAGTTTCACTTGCCTGTAGCCAAAAGGCCACAGGAACAAGCTAGAGGGATAGCCCAAAAGCAATCCCTCTTTCGCAGGGCACCTTAGTGCCTGCTCCTAGAGAGGAAAACTGGTGGCGAGGAGCGCGGCCAGTGGGTCGCGGGCACAACCGGTAGGTTGCAGACGGGGGACCGAGACCCCGGATTGCGTGCGGGGTACATAGACCCCAGCCCCAGGGAGAGGGGTGATATGATTGAGAAGCCCCGTGCGGGCACAGCGAGCCCCAAAGAGGGGGAGCGCCATTGTATATGATTGAGAAGCCCCGTGGGGGCACGGCGAGCCCTAGAGGGGCCATATCGAGGAGCCCGAGATGGGCATAGCGAGCCTGGCCACAGGCTAGTGCGGCAACACCGCTCAGAGTGAGGCAGGGCGCTGCGGTTGCCCCCGAGAAGACAGGGAGTAGCAGCGCGGTGAGCCGGGGTCAGAGAGGGTACCCGTGCAGTTGGCTGGAAGGGCCGGGGCCCGCTAGGGAGTCCCTGAGCGGGACCGCACCATCAGGAGAGTCCCAGTGAGAGGCTGGGTGTAAGAGAGAGAGCCCCGAGTGGGCTACACTTTAGAGGAGGCCCGGGAAGCGGGCGTACAGACCTAACAATGTCCATTACATCTGCGAGGCTTGGGGCGTGGTATTAGGGGCTGGAAGGAGCCACGCACAGCCCATAAGGCTGGGGTGCTTGAGTAGCACCCATCGTACGGGGCGACCCACGAGGGGTCCAGGAGCTTACGTGCCCAAGGAAACACAAGGCAGCCTCCCTATTACATATTCCAGCAAGACGTGGCAGGCGAGAATGGAGGGTGCCCTCGGGCCGAAGTAGCGCGGTGAGAGGGCCTCAAGGAGACCACGGCCCTCTGCGAGGACCCCGCCGTGACACCCTCCAGCACCATAAATTGCGTAGCCGAGGTCCTCACATTTGGAGGCATTTATAGACTCTCGCAGGGGTGCCTACCCGCAGTGCAAGGGACAAGCGTTCACCTTCTAACTACACCAAGTTATTCAAGGCCGAGAAGAAGGGTGGTATCTCCTATACCGGGTAAGTGAGGAGGGGCATGGTAGCTTACAATAATAATATTACTATTTATACTATTTGGTACATGCAGTGGCACAAATTTTATCTTCAAGGCAGAATAAGAAGCTTTTGTTCAACAATTAACAGAAACAGGAAGACACCGTCTTTTCCTCTCAAATGGATTTTAAAAAGGCCCCAAACAGCCCTTCAGATAGCCAAATACTGCTGGAAATAAAAGACATAAGTGTATTACTTATAAATTGCTCTTAGGTTTTAGGTGTTCCCATTAGAAATTTTTGAGGTAAGCTCATTGTTGGCCAATAAGCCCTACTGTTCTGACACTAAATGCAGGCAAGCACTTAGAGCACAAACAAATGCTTGCAGGGATTAAATAAATTCAACTACTTAATTTATTTCAGGGACATTGAGATCTCAAGTTATTGCAAGGGAAATCCTTCCTAGAAAACTAATGAAAGAATATAGATGAGGAGAAACTAATAACTAGCAGTATTTGCCACCAAGAATTTAATTTAGGAAATACCATATTTTCCTGCACAAAACATGCACTATTTCCCCAAAAGGTGTACTAAGTAAGGAATCTGACTTTCTGCACCCAAGTTTGATTTCTGTTCCATAGTACAGCAAGAAAATATGGAATTGACTGGGAATAACAACTGAGCATGAAACCATCTGAATATGCAAAAAACTTAATCATATTTAAAAGCTATCATTTTAACAAAATGCATTAGGCCAAATTTGTTCATGGAAAAAGTCAGAGGGTTTATACCTGGGTTGACTCGTCTTAAAGTAACACTTTTCAGCTAAACTGTAGACTTGCTCACAAATCTGGGAGGCAAAGGGAAGGGAAACAGCCAATATCTTAAAAGCTGGATGTTCTGATCTGAGGTCATGTGTAGACAGCAATAATCTTTGCCCAGGCAAGAAAATTTCAAGAGCTGAAAACCTCATACGATTATTTGAATACAAATGTAAATGGGAGTTAGCCATTAACTTGAAAGGGTGACAACTACAAACTCAAAAAGTGAAAGAAAGGAAATAAAATTATGCAATTGTATTAGTGCAGAACTTGCTAACAGACTTGGTTCCATATAACAGCACTGAGTAGATATGAGAACCAAATCTATTATAAATTCATCAAGGTCAGCAAGAAGTCTGGGTGTTTGGGAGATCTCTAGAGCTGCCATAATGTACTTTGTTTAAGGAACATATTATAGTTGCTTAGAGCAGTGAAAAGTGCCACAGCACACTGGGGTGTGTTAAGACCTTTTCAAGGGTGCCAGAGGGTGCCAATCAATGTTAACACTGCAAGCAGGATTCTCCAGATAAAACCAGGAATACATAAGAGTTAAAAACATTCTGACTTTTTGGCTAGGGAAAAACATTTAAAAAGCCTGAGCCTGAATTTATTCAATATTTGCAGGTTAATCTAACCTGACTAGGCTGAACTGGTTTGTAACTGCAAAGACATCCCAGATATGCAGGCACATGCCTGCAGTGGCTCAGGCCAGAACTGGGGGATGCTACAGCAGCCCTCCCATGCCTTCCACAACACTGAACTGGGGAGAGGGGGGCCATGGCCAAACCCTGATACGATGCTTTGATTAGCCCATCAGGGAATTGTTAACAGTGTTTATTACCTTCTAACTCATTGTTTACCACCCATTTAGAAAACAAAAGAGGAGCATTACCAGCTACCTTTTGATTCTGCTTGTTGATTTTACCTGTTGATTCAGCAGTGATTATAGCCAGCATATGGTCTGCTAGCTAATACACAGACACCTCCTTAGTAAGGCAGAGGGAAGAGGGAATTCCTGCTTAGTAGGGAGGGGGGGGGGGGGGGAGAAGCCTGCAGTCTCTGCTGGAGCTGCAGCTGCAGCCAGGGAGCAGAGGTGCCAGCCCTTCTGTGGAGCAGAGAGCCCTGCCCAGCCGAGAGAGCATACCAGGATGCTGGGGGTGTCTGGTTTATCTAAAACCAGCAAATGGTCTGGGACAGACACTGCATAAACCAGATTGACCCAAATCTGTTTGATACTACATTCAACCAGGTTGATCTCAAACAGGATTCAGGCTTTTCAAACTGGTTTATGTGCACTGGACATTTGTTCTGTTACTGGTTTTAATCAGTTTCTCAGCACTTAAACTGGTTTATGTGCAATGTCTTTCCCTAGCCCTTGTGGTCTTTCTGAGTTCTGTGCAGCAGAAGAATTGTTCTAGTATTATTCTATTGTCAAAAAATGAATGAAAACTAAGAGCCAGCATTTTCCAAGGGGTGCTTCAAATCTATCAAGTGGTGCCCGCCCCTTCAATCCTCCCCATGGACTCTGTTTGCCCCCCGATGCCCCAACGGACCTCCTGATCCCACCCAGAGCCTGCTTCCCCTCCAATCCCTCCAAGCTCTTCCCCTACTAACTCCCATCCCAATTTACCTTAGATTGGGTGGCTATTTTTAACTCGATGTAATCTCCCGCTAACCTCCCTGAATGTCTGTACATAGCCCATGTGTACTCAAAGACATAACTGCTCCCTATCTTTAATAATAAACATAAGATTTTACTAGTATTAACTCCTATTATCTATGAAGAGCTAACAAGGCTGAGCAGGAGTGAGCTGGATTCTCATCTGGTTAACAGCATTAATAGAATCATCCAACTACAGGACCAAATTCTTCAAGAACACTTGTAATATTTGAAAAAAATTATTTGCAACAATAGAGATTCAGAGATACAACTAAGGTCAGAATGTGGCCTGCAGTATCTGTATTACTGTTGATCATGCACAAACCAGAAATAAAACAGCTTAACTTTCAGATCTTAGGCAGAGTTTGCAGGGTTGGCAGTTAATAACAATAAAGCATCATTTTACTTTTAAACTGAGGAATTTTGATCTGGAAGTCATTGAGACCAAGATTTTTACAGAAGTTGCATATCAGAGTAGAAATGCATGTTACTATATACAGGAAAATGAGCTACCCCTTTAATTCCTCCAAATTATCCCTCTATCATTATCAAGATATATCTTTGGGTTAGTGGGTAACAAGAATGCTATGTTTGTTTTTTGATAGGTAAATTAACTTTCTTGTACTGACTATGAATTTTTTGTAATCGTAACATATTTACCTGTGGACATAATACAAAAATTAGTATTTTCTCACAGTTAACCAACATAACCATTAGAATTAATATACTGGACATTTTTAATGAGTATACACATTTGTATGATCTAATTTTTAAAGGTCTTGAATATCTGCAGCTTGCAGAGACTGGAGGCAATAAGCATTGTAGAAAGTCAGATTTCAGTAGGTTAGAAAGTATTATTTTCCTTTAAAAATTATAATACAAAAGAGCAAAATCTGGACTGTGATCTATAGAGTTAATTCATAGTGATATGCATAAATGATGCACTTAGATGTTCAGACATTCTTAGTACAGAAAAGGTTTATTTTTCAAAGTATGGTTAGACAGTGTTAAAATTGGCTCATAGCCATTCATACTTTTGCATCTGGACAATTTTCCAAACCCTGCCAACCTGAAACTTATCTACGCAGGCTTGAATGACATTGGAGATTTCATTAGAGAATGGAGATTGCAAAAGTGCTGCATAACTGTCATCAGTTTATATTAAAGCTGAATGCGTTTAGGAGCTCTCCAATGAAATTTAATGTTATAAATCCCAGGCCTAGAAAGCAATCAGCAAGTATGGGCCCTTAGTCTTATATAATCTCACAAACTATTTCAGTATTCAGCTTGTTTGTAAGGTAAGTGCTGCAAAAGTGTTTTTCTGTGTGTATTACTTGCTACATGGCACTGTATTGTCATTATGTTTAACTCACCAATAAAAGGTCAGCAGTGAAAGCCAGAGTGCTTCAGTTGATGTCAGTTTAAAAATAAGCATGCAAATAATAAAAAAACCCCAAAAAAACCCAAACCACCTAACTCTTCTTCTGTCTCCCCTATTCCTCCCCTCTGGGACTCTGCCAACAGCCAATAACCATAATAATTGTATTTTTATTCTAATCTTAACATTTACATGCCTTGCCTTTTTTGTGTCTTTTCCTATACAGTTTCTATACACTATAAAATACCATTTTAGATATATATGTTATGGAGTTTAGAGATAGATATACAGACAGACAGATCTATTTAGATAGACAGCCAGACAGACGGATAATATATTTCCATAATCTCCATAAAATATCTATCTAAAACAGCACTTTGTGCAATTATAAAACATTAAAAGATGTTATCTTCACTCTTTTTTTCAAATTTCATCCGAGGTTGAATTTATTAGGTCATTTTCTTCTAACACATCATGTCTAATCATGAGTACATCTCATTGACTTTCTGGGCATAGTCCTCTCCATGGAACTTAATTGGAGCTTTGCCATTAACTTCAACAGGAGGAAAATTAAAGCTTTGAAGATAACTAGTAATTCTATGGAAAATATTCAGAATAATGAACCTTCTTGTGTAAAATATATTACAAGTGTTCAAAAATTTACTCTACCTTAAGACTGATAACCAAAGCAAATATTATTTAAATATTGGTACTAACATTCCAGAGAGAAAAAACATTGCCCAATAATAAAGGCTTATATAAAAATGTGTTTTAACAGCATTATATAGCAGTTTGGAAACCAAAACTTAGCTAAGCTTTTAAGTTGTTGGATAAGTTTCACTTCTGCTCAGGGTGTGATTATGCACCACCTTGATTATCATTTAAAAAAATATTGACAGCTTGCATTCTCATACCAATGCCTAGTAACAAATTCCAAATGTTTTGTCACATTTCTTGTGAGCAATGCCATCTGCCAGAGGTGGCATTTCATGGCTGTTTACCCTGACTCCCTCCAAGAATTCATCTGCCACTATCTAATGCTGCCTGAATAAAGGGGATTAAGACTCTGATGCAACAGAGACTATTGATAATTTGGTATAATTGGGAAGAAATGAAGATAAATGAGGTTGAGGATGGAGAGGCAATTAGTTGAGCTGCCTGTACAGCTGTGTTCTCGGCCTAGCTCCCCTGGCCTTTCCTTTGGTGAGGTATGTGCAAATTAAACATAATGACAAATACATACTTCCCAAAGCCCTTTAGTTTAGAAAACTTGACGAGCTGATTCTCACTTTTGAGACCCTATGCAGTTTTCAGTGAAAAATTAATACATTTCTGTAGAGATTTCTAAAAGAGCAATGCAGTCCACAATACAACACCTCTTGTACAATACCTACTATTTTAAAAAGTGGTCCTTTTTTGGTAAAAATACCACGTTTGTTGCTTGTACACTGGCTTTCACTGAAAGCATGAAGGCCTCTATCAACCCTAATCTGCCTGGCAACTGACTCCCCAGCCCAGCCCCTGGCTTCTTTACTTTTCATTCAATCCAGAAAGAGCACACACCAACTGCTGAAACTTCCTTAGCCTGACGAAGGATTTTTCAACCCAAAAGCTTGCTTAATAACTATTCTCCAACTATTTGTGTTGGTCTAATAAAAGATATCAAATTCACCCAAGGAACCTTGTCTGCCTATGTCCTTAGACCAACACGGCTACAACCTAAACCCCTCTATCAACCCTGAACATTCCTGAGCTTTGGGGTTGTTCAGAATCCAAATTCAGATAAATGCCTCTATCATCATAACCATAAATGTCACAACTCTGGAACCCAACACCTCTGAAGTTTTGAATTCTAGGTCTAAATTTTGCAGCTGGAACTTTATACTTCAGTGCATTTAGTTCTGACAGTGTTGGTCAATCTGCTTAGTGATATTTCTGAAGTAAATACTTAAAAAAGTTGGAAAGATGTTATAAGCAATGGTCCCTTAACCATGAATAAAGTAAAAGGATAGTTATTCAGATATGTGGTTTCCTGTTTTTTTCTATGTTCGTAGCAAACATAGAAAATTAGGGTTGGAAGGGACCTCAAGAGGTCGTCTAGTCCAACTGCCTGCTCAAACCAGGACCATCCCCAACTACATCATTCCAGCCAGGGCTTTGTGGAGCCAGGCCTTAAAATCCTCCCAGAATGGAATTCTCATACTCAGTTGAGGTAAAATGGTTATACCTACTGAAGAGTAATTTCAATCCAAGTCAAAGAAGATTGCAATGCAGATCTCTTATGTAAGCAAACTCAGATCCAGAAATACAATTTAAATAAATATTTGGAAATTTCTCTTTAAAATATCAGCTTATATTTTTGAAAGGGAACTGAATTTTTACCACAAAGTCAGCTGCCTTTATTGCAGGAGATTTACAGCTAAGAGTAAAAACTGACATTAAAAAAACTCAGCATTAAATTGTTGCGAGGGCACTTTGGCCTACCTATAGATATTTTCATTCACAGTGGAACCCAGGCATCCCTGTGGATCTGGTACACTATGCAGTGCCCAGCTGAATTAGCTCTTGATTGAGGGATCTTTCCTGGGAGTTACAGTTTAACTATACCCAGACACTTAAACAGTTGCCCAACATAATGCTAGGGGTCACAATGCTGCTGAAAGTGCTCTCTTTTGTAGAAGATAATGTTGAATACTGAATAAGCTGAGGAGACTTAGGGCAAAAAATAAGGTAAAAACCTGAACAAAAGATATCTTGAATGATTACTTTCATGTTATTCATTTTATGCTAGTTAGAGAATTTTATGTTCTGAATAGGGTTACTTGGTACATTCATAATAAAACTGAAACCACTTGAATTTGCCCCTTTTCAAGTTCACAGCTTCTGCAAATATGCAGTGTTTCCTGATTTACTTTTTTTTTTTTTTTGCATCAGCAAAACTATTCCCAGTTTCAGCACTCTTTCCCACTATTTGGAGGTCAACAAAAAATTCAGTGCAGCATTTTGTGATGCATTTTTAGGTTTTGAGCTAGGATTGCTGGATTTCATCACATGACCAGGGACAACAGATCTCTCAAGAGGTTATTTAATTTTAGCAGGTCCAATTAAACAAGGGAAACGTGGAAAATGTAAAATAGTCTAAATTTAAAATCAAATCCACTATGCATACTAGGGGTTTTTCTAAGCTGGAAAGTTGGTGTATTGTTTTTTTTTTCTTTATATGTAGGAATCATCATATGCATGCAATATTTTTCCTATCAGTTCCCATTATTTTATATTGTACATATTATACCTGAAATCTGTTCATGAAATCCTCTTTATTCTCTGCAGTATTCAGCTATGGAAAAGGGAAGTTTATTTGCTGGTGCTTCTGCTGTCTGATATTATTTTATTAAACTTTTCTAAGTTAATATTTGACTGACAGTATGAAGTGCATATCCTGCATAAACCATATTCAGTAAATGATAGGGTTTCCATTGAAAACAATAGGATGGTATGTATCTGGGTTGGAGAGAAGGCCAGAAGCTCTTTCTGACACTGTCCTTGCTTCTCACACCTGCGCCACAGCTGTACACACTTACTGACATTTGTGTTGGCAGACTCCATCTCTTGGAATAACATACGGTTGAGTATTCACAAACAAGTCCAAAATGCACTTCTTTGTGGGTGCTCTTGAGATGTATCGGTATTACTATAGTCATTGTTCACAGCCCAGAACCATCACCTACCTCTTTTACAATTACTCTTCATTTAGTGTACCAATTCAAACTTTGCCTAAGGTGACATCCTCATACCTTGGCTGCCCTTTTACCCACAACTACGTCATTATTTTACTGTATGAAGATGGCATGCTCTTCAGACTAGGTACCCCATTGTGCTAAAAACAGATAAGCTGATGTGCATCAGGATCCCTCCTGGGATGGGGCCAGAAGATAGCTCCCACTGCAGCAAGCAGTGCTCTCTTGGCCCTGTGCACATCAGGACTGGCTCCGTGCCCCCTGCCAGCCCCCAGGCCAGCACCTCAGGACAGCCTGGAGCTCCTCCAGCTACTGCAGGGGGGGCAGAGTGCAGGAGCAGCCCTGTACCGGGATTTGCAGATTTGCTCCCAACAAAGTGCACGTGTATTCATGATCCTAGGAAAGCTTACTGCAAAGTAGTTTACTGCACAGTAAGCCTATAGTGTATTACTAGCACATGTAGATGCATCTAGGGAGTCTTCCCATTTTCTGGTTTAATGAGAAAGTGGGACAGGGACAGGGAGAAAGGGAGTATACTTTGGCTTGGTTTATTTTTTTCTGTGATCCTCTCTCACTACCTTTCAAATGTCTTAGTTTATAAGAAGATATAAGATGTTTGCCTGCAAATATCCTAGTAAGTGTTGTAAAGTTAACTATGAATATTACTCCACTTTCTCTTAGGCCCCTACCAGACATAACACTTAAGACTAATAGTTAACAACATCTTACATAGTAACATGGCCACACATTATTGTAATGAATAGTGCAATAAAACAAGGAATAAGCCATGTGCAGTCATTATAACAACGTGCAATAAACTTTGTGGCTCGTTCCCATCATACCTTAAATTACATATGTGGCCAGACATCAGCTGATCAAGGCTCCCAGCCTCGGGATCTCTGACCAACTGATTACCACCCCCAGCCTTGGGGGTTCATCAAAGTCAAGGACTCTGATGTGTCCCCAAGGCTGGGAGCCCTGATCAGCTACTGCTTCCAGCCTCTGGGGTGCAGTGGAGCCCTTGACTCTGCTATGCCCTGGAGACCGACAGCACAGATCAGGTGGTCTGTGCTCCCAGCCTCTGGGTGCACCAAAGACCCTTGACTCCAATGTGCTCACAAGACTGAGAGCCCTTGACTCCACCAGAAGCTGGGAGCAGCAGCTGATTGGAGCAACTCCCAGCCTTGGGGGCACATCAGAGTCAAGGGCTTTGATGCACCCTGAGGCTGGGAACAAGGATCAGCTGAATGACTTTATACTTCCCTACCGACTGGCTTACCACTTCCCTTGCTGCTTTACTTACCAGCAATATGGTGTAATTTGGATATGATCCCTGATCCCAAAATCATTCCTCCTACCACGCATGTTGTTGGGGTCATGTATTGGATCCCATGGTGCATTAAACTGAACATCTGCCACGGGTCTTAGTTACAGTGCCTAGACTATACCATAATGAACCTTCTCTTAAATTGTTTATAAAATACAGAAACGATGTTGACAATTAGAGATTTTTCCTTCATTTCATTATACCTGTTTCCCTCACTTTAAATGCAAATTTTATCATTTACCTACTTCACCATGATTTTATAAAGTATTAATACTTATACATTCCAAAGAGCAATGATTTCAAGACCAAAAGAGTAGTGAGATTTCACAGATGTTTTATTAACTTGAAAAACAAAAGAAGCGATTGAAAAAAAATCAGTGACTATTTCACCTAAATCTCTTAAAACTCATTGCAAATATTTAATTGTTGCACTTCTGGGTGGCCTGTCGGACATAGTATTGATTCTATATGTCTCCAAAATGGCATATAAGTAGGAAAAAATTATTTAGAATTATATCAGAGGACAATCTGAAGAACATGAAAATGCTCTTATACTAGAGAACAAATGTCCCTGTGGAAAAAACGTTATTCTGAATAAATGCTGACCAGATCCATGAAGGTGACTTGAGGAGAAGTAATTTGTGACTTGCTCTTCTATTTGTAAGAATGAACTAATGACAGGTAGCTATAACTGATAGTGCAAAATAATGGCCATGGATTTCAAGAGGCCTTTAAGAGCTCCATGGTATTATGCTGAGAACAAAAATATCAAAAGTTCTTTTCTCTAGCACTGTTGGTGTCAAGGTTAATGAGCTAAAACTAGTTAAATTGATATTACCAAATTAATGACTTTTTTATAGTACACTGCATGGATTTTAACAGACAAGCTAATGTGGAATATAGTTAGTCTTAATTGAATTAGAAGATTTCACATACATACAATTAAGGTGACTGAAGACTGTGTTTCTGTAAAGTAATTGTATCCAATTCTCGATCTATTCAGTCCACCCAGTCATCATATGCTATGTACACTGTCACACCAGTGCTTAGAAAATAAACTTCAGCTCTTGTATTCAAAATATATTCCACTATAGAATATAAAAGCGAGAAAACAGAAATAGTTGCATTGAAATTGTTTGGGTCTGTGTTATGAGTTCTGCTATAGTATTGTTATCAACTATAAAGTTAAGCCTGAAAAAATAGCTAATTCTAAGCCTTATTTGTTCTCTTCTGTAGGGGGACAAAATGAGAAACCAGCCACAAAAAAAAATATTCCACAAAATGTGCAATAGTTTTGTGGCCGATTTCCATCATACCTCAAACTGTACGTGTGACAGGGTTGCCTCTCCATGCAGCCTGATGCTTGCTGCATGATGGGGCTTGGTTGACAGCTCCCCATGTGTTGGCTGGCTGGCAGCTGTGTGGTACAGCCCTGCATGAGGCTAACCCTGTTTTCAGGGGATAGGTACAGACAGTCAAAAAGCCGGAGGCTGAATTGATTCAGTCTTTGCAGGTTAGTCAAAGCTGCACAAATTAAATTGAAACAGAAGTGAACAGACATTTACCTTTGATTCAGGAAATGCAGCCACTTGCCTGCAATGGCTCAGGCCAGAAGCTGGGGAGGGGGCGCTAGAGCATGGCTCTCGGGCTGTGTGTTCACTTCCTCTTCCTGCTGCCCCTGAGGTAATTCTGGACTACAAATCCCAGAGACAACAGAGGGACTCTGCAGGGTTGCTCATCACTTCCTCTTCCTGCTTTCAGGTGCCTCTGGGATTTGTAGTCCACAATTGCAACCAGCTGTAAGTTTGACCAGGGGAAGGGGTGTTTAACCCCCCATCCTGGCCCGAGACCCCAGCTGGGGCTTGCCTGGGGGGGCAGTACCCCCCTTGTAAACTGGGCTATATACCCAGCTGGGCTTGCCTCCTCCTGACTCCCTTGTCAGCCAGCCCTCACTGCTCCAGCTAGGGAACAGATGGGCAGGGCCAGCCCTGCTCTCTGAAGTATATAGCACAGCCCAGCCCAGGGCTGGGAAGTATGCTGGGATGCTGGCGGACTGTGATTTAATCAGGAACAGGTCCAGGACAGAAGTTTCATAAACAAATTTGACCCAAATCTGTTAAGTCTGATACTACATTTAACCAGGTTTATCTTAAACCAGTTTCAGTCATTTTGAAACCAGTTTATGTGCACTGAACTTATATTCTGTTATAGGTTTGAACCAGTTTCTGATCACTTAATCCAGTCTGTGTAACTTCTGTCCCCAGCCAAGATGCCAAGTGGACAGGAGCTAATCAGCTGAGCCAGGGGGCCAGCTTACAGGGAGTCACAGGGCTCCCTGCAACCTGGAAAGGTGCTAGTCTTAACTTACAGCTCCCAGGGAGCTGCAGAGCAAGTCACTTGACACACCAGGCTGTGGGCACTCCGCTTTTAACTTGCCAGTGCAGAGGGAACCTGGGATCACAGCAAGTAGTAATAGCATTATTGGGATCTGATTCCCAATCTAAAAATTGTTCGTCTTGTCATACGACCATGGGATTGTTCCTATCATGGGATCAGATCAGCTCACCACAAAATACGAATGTGTCAGGGACCTCAGAACAGCTACTTAGGCCCCTGACAGACATTGAAGTAAAGGCACAATGGGATTTGATGCAGGATCCAAGCAATATGCACCATACATTGTCCTAGCTGGGAGCCCCATTAGCTAGTTGGAGCTCCCAGCTGCAGGAGTGCACCACGGGATCCCTTGTCTGGGAGCTCCACTCAACTAATTGGGGCTCCCAGCTGCTGGAGTGCATGGTGCACTTCTCTGGCTGGGAACCCTGATCAGGTGAGGGACCTCCCAGCCTCTGGAGCACATGGGAGTCTTGAAAGGCATGAAAGGAACCAGCCATAAAGTTATTATGCTTTCTTCTGCATAATAACTTTGTGGCTTATTCCTCATTTTATCACACCAATTGAGTGAACATGTGGTCAGGTCAGTACCTGAGATGCGATTAAACAGTTAATCACATCTTAAAGTGCAATGTCTGGTAGGGGCCTTAGGTACGATCCTTTATCTAAGAAAGCTCCAGCACTGTCAAACCCAAACAGTTAGAACAGTGAAACAGAAACAATAACAATTCAACTAGATGAACTTTTTGGAGGGAAGTGGGAACATAACAATCTCATCTCCCACTAGATTAGTGGGAGCTTATATGCAATTCTGAATCTATATAAATCAGCATGGAATTCTCACAACCATCCAAACTAAAATGTTGACTCCAGGCACTATAACAATGTGTGTGAAAATCTCCCAAGAAAAGAAATATATTTCCTTCAGCTTGGATCATACAAATTGAGAAAAGCCCCAATAAAACAAATATCTTGATTTCCCAAACACCAATGATCCTAAAGACGAGCTCAACATTTACGTCCTGTCTTTGTGATAAAGTTCATGAATATATAATGAGAGTGGAACAACTCTCCAACTGATTAAATGTCAAAAAAAGGTTTTTATTATCAAATATACTGTAGATATAGAAGATCTACAACAAAGAATACTAACTGTGCATAGCATACTATGTTGGGGTTTTTTTAAATCACATGATCTGGAGATGAAACGTTACGTTTTGCTGTGTCAACTATCAATTTCCAGTTACTGCATTGCATGACACAAATAGCAAACTATAACAGTGCAGGGCAACCTTTTTGGTAGGTGTGCCACAAATTAGCCCCGCATCCTTTTCGAATGCCACTGCAATCCCCCTCCTCCTTGCAAGTCTTTCTGCTTCCTGCCCTGTGCTCCCTGCCTGATGTCCTGCTCTACCTTATGCTTCTTGCCCCATCTGTCTCCTCCCTGATCTGCTGTGCCACTTGTTGTGCCACACAGGCTGTCCATGCCATTGTGCTACAGGTTGGCCACCCCTGGACTACAACATAATCACTCACTAGTGAATGAAATACTTCACATCCAAGTGAAGGAAAGAAAATTAATAGGTATAGATAGCAAAATTAACATACATTGTGCAAGAGGAGCAGTTTTCATACTTGCAACCAAATATTACCATACATATTAAACAAAGGTTACTAGGTCATCACAATAATATTTTCTCATACATCTAAAGATTAATAAGATTTTTAACTATTTCTTGGTAATTTACTGGAAACATATTTTAGGAGAAATTGCAGAAGGTATTCTACAGCTGAGCTGCATTTTTCAATTTAAATATTCTGCTTATTAAGACATACAGGAATCAGTAACCTGATCTGCTACATTACTATTTGCTTTGGCAGTAAGTGTAAATTCAACTTCCACTTTCTGCACAAAAATCTTAAACTGCATGTCTCTATTAATAACGTCTAAAGCAGATAAGCTGAGAAATTAGACCAACATCACACTACATCATCCATTTCTTCGCTTTACAAACCTATATTAAGGTAAACTTTTTTGCCCCAAAGAGCTTACAGAGGTGTACAAGGTAAAGAAAGATAAGGGTTTCTAATGACTTAGAAGGGCAGAAAGTCATCCTGAAAGTGCAGATCACAACAGCATAAACCATTTACAATTCCCAAAATATCAAGGAAATCAGATCCAGCTGTGGCAGCCATAAAAATATGTAATACTGGCTATGGGAGAAGGGGCCTGGCCAGGAGATGTGATGATTAGGGCCTGGTTTAAATCATAATTTCATATTTTTTGTGAAAATCACAAAATTAAGTGATTTTCAAGAAAAATGAAATTTGCAATGAAATGCAACCAATAAGGTTACTTGCTGAGGAGCTCCCCAGCAAGTGGCTATACTATGGCATATCGTTGCAATATAACGGCTGCTGCAGGCTGTGGAAAGCATTCCCCAGCCAGCAACAAAAGCCGAGCAGCTCCGGTGAGGGGGGAAGGAGTCACAGAAGGGACAGGGGGAGGAAAGAGCTTGAGGATGGGTAGGGGAAAAGCTGTTTGCTCCTCCAGACAGCAAAACTGAGGCGTGAGGGTTGGGGTGCCTGAGGGCTGCCATTGCAGACAGCCCTGGCACCATGTAGGGGAGGAGCTGTTTGTTCCTCCAGGTGAGAAAACTGGGGCACTGGGGTTGGGGGCAAGGGAAAGAACATATGCAGAGAAGCGAGCAGCCCTCCCCTACCTGGTTCCAGGTGCCCCCAACCTCCCATGACCCAGTTTTCTTAGTTGGAGCAAACAGCCCCTCCCCTACCCATCCCCAAGCTCTCACCTCCCCTTGTCCCTTTTGGGACCCCTTCATAGTTGGTAGAGCTGGAAGGGACCATCAAGTCCAACCCCCTGCCATGGCAGGAAAGAATGCTGGGGTCAAACGACCCCGGCTAGGTATCTAGCTAGCCTCCTTTTAAAGACCCCCAGGGTAGGAGCAAGCACCACTTCCCTTGGAAGTTTATTCCAGATCCTAGCTGCCCTGACTGTGAAGTAGTGCCTGCTGATATCTAGCCTGAATCTACTCTCCATCAACTTATGGCCGTTATTCCTTGTTACTCCCAGTAGTCCTCGGGGGAACAGGGACTCTCCCATTGCCTGCTGGTCTCCCATGGCCAGTTTATAGATGGACACCAGATCCCCTCTCAGCCTTCTCTTGTGAAGGCTGAACAAGTTCAGGTCCCGTAGCCTCTCCTCATAGGGCCTGCCCTGCTGCCCCTTGATCATGCAAGTGGCCCTCCTCTGGACCCTCTCTCTCCATGTTGTCCACATCCCTCCTGAAGTGCAGTGCCCAGAAGTGGATGCAGCACTCCAACTGTGGCCTGATCAATGTCATATAGAGAGGGAGGATCACCTCCTTGGACCTGCTTGAGATGTATCTGTGGATGCATGATAAGGTGCGGTTAGCCTTCCTGACTGTGTCCCCACATTTGCCGCTCATGTTCATCTTGGAGTCTATAATGACTCCAAGATCCTTTTCTGCCTCTGTGCTGATGAGAAGGGAGTTCCCCAGCCTGTAGGTATGCTGCTGGTTCTTTCTCCCTAGGTGCAGTACCCTGCACTTGTCAGTATTGAATCCCATCCTATTCTCATCCGTCCACCCCTGTAACCTGTCCAGATCCAGTTGCAGCCTGTCCCTTCCTTTTAGTGTGCCCACTTCTCCCCACATCTTAGTGTCATCCATGAATTTGAACAAGGTGCTTTTCACCCCCTCGTCCAAGTCACTGATGAACATATTGAACAGTGAGGGCCCGAGGACCAAGCCCTGGGGGACCCCACTGCCCACATCCCTCCAGGTCGAAAATGACCCATCTACCACCACTCTCTGGGTGCAGCCCTCCAGCCAACTGGTGACCCACCTAACTGTGTAGGCATTTACACCATAATCTCCTAATTTTTTAATGAGAATGAGGTAAGAGACAGTGTCGAAGGCTTCCTAAAGTCCAGAATGACTACGTCCACCATGACACCTGCATCCAAGGATTTTGTGACCTGATCATAGAAGGTACCAGGTTGGGCTACAAGGACCTGCCTCTAATGAACCCATGTTGGTTGCCCCTAAGCATACACTCCCCTGCTTGCCCCTCGCAGATGTGTACCTGGATAGTTTTCTCAAAGAGCTTCCCCAGGACCACGGTAAAACTAACAGGCCAATAATTTCCCGGGCCCTCCTTCCTCCCTTTATGGAAAATGGGAACCACACTGGCCCTTTTCCAGTCCTCTGATGCCTCGCCAGAGTACCACGAGCACTCCTAAAGCTGTGCCAGGGGTCCCACAATGACCTCTGCTAATTCCCTCAGTACCCTGGGGTGGAGATTGTCAGGACCTGCTCATTTGAACACATCCAGTCCCACCAGAAGTTCCCTGACTAGGTCCTCTCTGACCCTGGGCCTGGCTGTGTCTCCTCTGGGAACATCTGGGATCCCGGTGGGGGGATGACCTCATCCCTGCTCAGAAAAATGGAGGCAAAGAAATTGTTAAATAGGTTAGCTTTGTCGTCTGGTGAGACCAGTAGATTTCCTAGCATGTCCTGCAGAGGCCCCATGTTACCCGGAACCTTCTTTTTACCCCCAAACTATTTAAAAAAGGATTTCTTGTTATCCTTAATCCAGGTTGCTAGTCCCAGTTCCTTCCCCCCTACTCTTCGTGCCTCTTCCAGTGAAGCTTTTCAGCAGGGATCAGAGGCCGTGGGAGCAAGGCTTCTGCTGCTGCAATTAAACCTGGCCCTAAACATGCCCCCTCAGCCAATCAGAGGGTGTTGCGGGGTGCCACAATCTGGGCACAATACTAGCAAGCTGGGCCTGGAATTTAAACCATGCCTTAGTGATGATCAGGGATCTGGGTTTTCTGTTTCTCATGGAAAAATGGAGCAAACCACAGATTTTGCCTTTTACTAGAGGTAAAAGTGGATTTCTCCTTTTACTGGAGAAGTCTGCAGATTTTGTAGTTTTGTCACCAGTGCTTTGCAGGCTGGCAGAGTTCCAGCCTGCAGGGGGCTGGGGGAAATGGGAGTAGGGCAGTCAGGCAGGGGGCACCATGCTCATGTACATGCACCTGGTCACCAGGCAGCCTGGAGAGCAGCTCCTGCAGATAAGTAGGTTGGGGGGAGAATTGAGCCCCCATAAGGAGGGAGGGACGGAGGGAGGGAGATGGGCAGGTGGGGGCTGGGACTGGGGCTGCTGCCTAGCTAGAAGATGCAAGGGGCTTGGGGCCCCAATGTGCAATTGCAGGGCTTCAGTGGGGAGTGGGATGAGGCCGCATGCAGCTTATCCGGGCCTGGTGGGGGGGCAGTGTGGGGCCAGCTCCCCACCACTGCACACACTTCTGGGAGGCAGGGGGAACCTGTGCCCCCTAGATCTTTGTATGGGGTGGGTGGGCACAGGCTGCAGGCTCCCACCCTGCTGCCCTCCCCCAGGGTGTGACCAGGTGCAGCAGGGAACACTTGAGCTGCACAAAGAAGCTGCTTGTTGTTGCAAGCTCCATGCTGCCCTGCCTATGTGCCCCCAGTGCACACAGCTGCAGAGGGGGTGGCAGCACATTCAGCCTGCTGGGCTACCAGAAGTTAGGAGCATTGTCTGCCACAGAATTCAGGAAAATGGCACATGCTGAACAGTTCCTTAGTGGCAGACAGGTGCAAAACATCTCTGCAGATGCTGGCCTGCTGACCCCGTGAGCTTGACCTTTTGCTGCCACTTGGCCCCACTGCCACCACCTCTCCTCTAGATTTGCTAGATCCCTGCTACTGCCACTGGCTCACTGCTGGCTCAGCATGATCTGACCCAGGGCAAGTTTGACATCCCTAGTCCAAGACACCTTTTTTTGGGAAGTCTCTTAATTATGCAAACTACAACGTAGCAAAGTCAGTAAGAATAAATAAATAAAAAGGCATATAGTCATGATTTTTTATTTGTTTATAATAACTGGTAGATTTAAAAGTAAGAAACTGTTAAGAGGTAACATTAAACCTTCATCTTTACCTATAAAAACTCATATAGATAACTTGGGGTCTTAAGTCTTATCTTGATGTATATCATATAGCCTTAATTCAGGAAAACATGTGTAATTTACCATGTACTTAGGCAAATATCTAGCTGTTTTCTGGAGTTTGAGGACTATGCCTGGAAAAAACTTAGGCACAACCTGGCTGACTTAAAATATGTATGTACTGTCCACTTATTACATATGCAATGCATCAAATAATATTTATTTTACTCATAGAATATTAAATATTTTAGAGCAACACACTCAAAATGCAATAACATTATTGGGATTTTCTTTCACTTTATTTTATAAAGAAATTAATAGTTTCTAATCTACACTGTCAGAAAAATATTCTTGATCACTACCTCACTAAACTTACTGGGCAAAATTTTAATATATTTTTTACAACCTTATCAATAAAAACTATTTTTAAATAAAAATTAAATAAGAGTTTTATTTGAGAGTTGTTTTATTGAACTAGAAATAAATGGTGTCTAATGGGGCCCTTTGTTTTAAGTACAATGGCAGTTCCCTTTCAATTTTTATTAACACTGGGCTGCTGTAAACTTATAGCCAGGTCTTTTTAGTCAGCTAAATATTGTAACACCTACCTATACCCAGAGGTGTGACAAGCCTTTTTTGTTTGCTGGGCAGGAGAGGCAGTGGACCACCAGTGATAGCAGCCATCATCAGCACCCGGTGTATGGCAAGTCCACCAACATGTCACTCAGCACTTTGGAACATGGCTTTAAAAAACCTGTTTATGAAATGCAGACTGCCTACACTGCATGAACCGTTTAGTCACAGAATAAATGCATGCTCCAAGAATTTTATTGAATTAGGATCATAATGAGTGAAACTACAATTTGGGTGTTATTACTCAACTAATAGATCCAAATTCTAAAATATTTACTTGAGCTTTATTCAATTTCAGTCCACTTAGGTATATTATGAGTTTTCAGCACTTTTCATTTTGGCTTCTAAGCTTCTAAGTGAAGATACCTAGGAAACTAAGGCTCTGAGTTTTAAAAGTGGAATTTCATTTATGGATGCAGGTAAAGACAGGTTTAATTGATGCTGTGTAAACATCTGTCTTGCCAAGGCCACTGATTAAGTAGACATCCATGTAATGTCACTTGCTTCATATTTTTTTTCCAAGCAAAACTGCACTTAGTTATTTGCTTCCACAAAACTGAAGCAGATAAAATTAAAAGTATCAGTTTAAGGCACTCTTCAAGATCAGGCACTGAAACTCTCACAACCCCCAAACACCAGGAAATTCACGGTTAAGGGTGAAAACTTAAGTGAATACTGTAACCTTGAGGAAAAACCACACAATATTCTGAATTTTTTCACACAGTTAGACGCATTTCTTACAGTATACACATATCAACTGTACATTTAAAAAAAATTCTGATTAAAATTGGCATTTATGAGATTCCTGCTGCTGGCAGCTGTATCACCATCAATAACATCATTTGTGACATTCTCAGCATGTGGGCCCTGCATCAAAGATAGTATGCCAGTTTTCATCCTAATTTATAAGTGGCTTAACAAGCAGGAAACTGCTTTAAACTGAAATTTTATATAAATATTAAAGTATTTTTCTAGTTGCTAAAATACAATTAAAATGAGAGAGAAGGTTGCTCACTGACACTGGATTAGTATGATGACAGTATCACAAATAGTGACAACTTTTTATGACTATATGGTAACTGCATTAGCTGGATGTTCTGAAATGCTACTCTGAATCAGAAATATCTTGCTCCTTACCATCTGCAGTATCAAAATGTTATGCTGAATAAGTTGGCATAGCTTACTTTTAAATTAATACTGATAATTGAGAGTAAAAATCAAATAAGTTATTTGACTGAAAAGTTAAATGTGCAAGCGTTAATATGTCTTTGTGTGGATTTAAGAGCTCCAAACAGATTTTTGTATTTGAAATTGTAGTGAGATTTTTGTAAGTAACTTAATATTAATAAATTATTGTTACTAAAAACAACTATAAAATGATAGATGAGAGAACAGGAAAATAAACACTCCCTAAAACATTTAGGTTATGCACACTTATTCATTATAGCATTCAGACAAATACACTGTATAATATAGTGAGGTGAGAGTCAGAATAGATGCCACTAACAGACTCAGAGCTAGTTCCTATTACACTTGTAAGGCATATAAGTGGACCTTACACATTTAACTCTCTAGGCGTTTCAGTTTCATTTTTTATAAGTACCTGGAAAACCACTAATACATCTCATCTTTCTAATGCACTTTCATCTCTTAGGATAAGTAACAAAAAGCTGCAATGTGGAGGAGGGCACATCCGCATTTTGCAGTAACAGGTTTTCAAGGACTGGAGCAAAAGTAGAACAGGATTGTACTTAGATGCCTAATGGGTGACAAAGAATCTGACCCTATCTTACTAAGTTGCTCAGTATTTTATAGGATATTGTTTCCACAATGATCATTGTTCCCGCAATGAGCTATCACCAAGGAGGAGTACTCCTTCTCGGCCCAGGAGTGTAGGAGGGCTATTAGGAAGGCCAAGGTAAAGATGGAACTCAGGCTAGCGTCCAGGATTAAGGACAATAAAAAGTCCTTTTTCAAGTACATTGGGAGCAAGAAGAGGGCACCAAGCAATGTATGGCCCCTGCAAGATGCAAACAGTAATCTTGTGGCTATGCCAGACAAGAAAGCTGATATTTTTAACAGTTTCTTTGACTCTGGTTTCTTGAACAGGGACCAGGATATCCCACCCACCAGAGGTAGGGACAATCTTGGGGTTAGCTCTGTCAGGCCTTCAGTCAGCACAGATGTAGTTAGGGATCTTCTGGAAGGGCTAGACATTTTTAAATCTGCAGGTCCAGATGCCCTCCACCCAAAGGTGTTGAGGGAGCTGGCAGGGGTCATCGCAGGGCCCGGCTATATGAGCATTCGTGATCATCTGGCCAGGTGCTGGGGGATTGGAAACTGGCTAATGTGGTCCCAATTCTTGAGAAAAGAAGGAAGGAGCACCCAAGTAACTATAGGCCTGTAAGCCTCACCTCGGTGCTCGGGAAGATCTTGGGGAGAATCATCAAGGAGCACATCTGTGGGGGGCCTTCAGGTAAGATCATGCTCAGGGGCAATCAGCATGGGTTCATCAAAGGCAGGTCCTGCCTGACCAACCTTTTATGACCAAGTAACTAAATCCTTGGATGATGGTCTCACCATGGACATAGTCTTTCTAGACTTTAAGAAGGCCTTTGACACTGTCTCTCACCCTATCCTCATCAATAAATTAAGCAACTGTGGCATTGATGCCTACACAGTTGGATGGGTAAAAATTGGCTGATGGGGCGCACCCAGAGAGTAGTGGTGGACGGGTTGTATTCAATCTGGCGAGATGTGAGCAGTGGGGTACCCCAGGGCTCGGTCCTTGGGGCCTGCACTGCTTAACATCTTCATCAGTGATTTGGATGAGGGGGTGGAAAGCACGCTGTCCAAGTTTGCTGATGAAACTAAGATGTGGGGCGAGGTGGACACATTTGAAGGGAGAGAGAGGCTGCAACTAGATTTAGACAGACTACTAAAGTGGGCAGACGAGAATAGGATGGGGTTCAATGTAGACAAATGCAGGGTGCTGCACCTTGGGAGAAGGAATCCACAACATACGTACAGGCTGGGGAGTTCCCTTCTTGAAAGCACAGAGGAAGAAAGGGACCTTGGAGTCATTATTGATTCCAAGATGAACATGAGCTGCCAATGCCAGACCACAGCCAGCAAGGCCAGCCATACCTTGTCATGCATCCAAAGGTGCATCTTAAGCCAGTCCAGAGAGGTGATCTTCCCCCTCTATGCGACTTTGGTCAGTCTGCAGTTGGAGTACTGTGTCCAGTACTGGGCGCCGCACTTCAAAAGGGTTGTGGCCAGCCTGGAGAGGGGTCAGAGGAGGGCCACCTGCTTGGTGAGAGGGCAGCAGGACAGGCCCTATGAGGAGAGACTGAGGGATCTGAACCTGTTCAGCCTCAGCAAGAGCAGGCTGAGGGGGGACCTGGTGGCTGCCTACAAACTCATCAGGGGAGATCAACAGCAAATAGGCAGAGCCCTTTTCTCCCCAGCACCACCTGGGGTGACAAGGAACAATGGTAATAAGCTGATGGAGAATAGGTTTAGGTTAGAGATCAGAAGGCAATATTTCACAGTTAGGGTGGCCAAAATCTGGAACCAACTTCCCAGGGAAGTGGTCTTCACCCCTACCTTGGGCAAATTCAAGCGGAGGTTGGATGATCACCTGTCTGGGGTCTTGTGAACCCAGCATTCATTTCTGCCTGTGGCAGGGGGTCAGGCTACATGATCTGTTCAGGTCCCTCCTGACCCTAGCTACAATGAAACTATCACACTCAGACCTATGCTCCAGTTTCTAATTGTACTTCATACAATGACATCTTTTAAAAAAATTTTGTCATGTGGGAAGCAAGTATAAATTGTTTTTGCTTGGTCATTAGGACTAGGGACAGACATTCAAAAAGAGTGAGCCTGAATTGATTCAGTCTTTGCAGGTTAGCTTAACCAGCAGAGAATGAACTGTTTTGCAAGTGGATAGCCATTCAGCACATGCCTGCAGTGGTTCAAGCCAGAAGCCTGGGGTTGCTAGAACAGCCCTCCCTTCCATAGGGAAGCTGAGCTGAGCTGAGGATGCCGGGCATGGCCAGGCCCCAGCAGGCCCACCCCAGCAGCTCCCTGAATGCCAGGATTCCTGACACAGAGGGCTGCCCACCCCAGAGGGGAACTCTTACCACTCCTCCCTCATCCATCCTTGGGGCTCCATGCACCCTCATGCTGGGAGATCACAGCTGTACCCCACAGCGGCTGGGACCACACTGAGTCCCAGCACCAAGAGGTGCACAGCCAAAACCCAGTATCCCCTACTATAGGATTCTGGGTCCCAGCTGCTAACACAGTACAGAGTTAGCAGCTGCTGGGACAGAGTCCCATTAGTTGTGGGACTCCCAGCCCTGGCTGGGCATGATGCACCTCTGCAGCTGAAAGCCCTGTCAGCTGACTAGTTAACTGTGCAATACCTGTAATGTGCAGAGGGCCCCCAGACTAGGATGTGGCCATTACTCCCCCTCTACACATTACAGATATTGCCCAATTAACTGGTTAATTATGCGATTACCTTGAGACCAGCTACACGTGCAAAGCACTTACCTTTTTAACCAGCTATAAAGTTAGACCTTGAAAATGTGCACTAACTTCATAGCTGGTTGCTACTGAGCTTTAACATGCATGTGTAGCAGGGTCTTCCCTGCAGCTGGGTGTCCTGACAGCTGATAAGACTCTCCTGAATGAGAGTTCTGACTCTCAGCCCCAGCAGCTGCCAACTCGGTTGTGGCAGCACCCCATAGGGAGTTTCATACACTCTCAGGGTCAGGGGACTATGGAAACTGCATCTCTCACCATGGGGGTTCATCGGGTGCCTCTGCAGCCAGGAGTCCCTCACAACTGTGGGGGCTCCCAGCTGCAGGAATCTGCTTCTTGCCAGTGCAGGGGAAGCCTATAATTGGGCTCCTCCTGCACCAACAATAAGGTGCAATGGGATGTAATGCACGATCCCACAATCGCACCTCTTGCCATGCACATGTGGCACAGCACGAGGTGTGATTGTGTAGATCACACATTAGGTTCCATTGCACCTTATACACCTACCTCCCAGATACAAAAGTGGCATTGAATGGCTTTAGATTTTAGCTCTTAATCAACCTTATGCAAGTAGACTTGGCCACTGCATGTGATTAGGAAAGATGCAGTTGCCATCTAGTTGTCTAATTCAAGTTCAATCCTGTTGCAATCCTAATTCACATGGGAAACCAGATAAATTGTATGTAGGCCTTACCTAAGTCCCTAGAACTGTTTAATGCTGTAAAGGAGAAGGTGGATGAAGTAGCAGGAGCTATTTTTACTCATTAAGACACCTGTGCAGGAAATGGGAAACTGAGGGTCTAGGCCTTCCTCAAGCAGAGGGATTTGAAGCCACATGCTCTACTTTCCAGGACAGTATCCCAGCCATCAAAGCACAGGCTAGGCAGAGCTGAGGTCATCCTTTATCAATTCTGTTGAGTTCAGCAGGCCCACTTTGGACCAAGAAAGAAAGATGTATGAGGACAGGAAGAAAGCAAGGAAAGGGGAAATTTTATTTTGTGGCACAGGGAGGTAGGTACTGTCCTAGGAAGAAGGACCAAAACGTAGTGCTCATTTCCTTCCAAGTATGTTTTTGCCCAATACTTAGTGACTTATGATAAATCAGTTTTTACTTAATGTTTCAAAATGCTGATGCATACAAACAGATGCAACCTGAAATCTAAAATATACTAAACTGGATGCACATATTTTCTAATGTTAAGTAATCATAGATACAGAGGTAAAATATAGTCAAGTGTTTTTTTCTTTCTTTGACCAACACACTATGCAACCCCTTTACTTTCAATGCCACTACAAAGCACATTTACCCTTTAAGATATGTGCCACATTTGTCTCATTTATACTGGAGCTATTCAATATTTGTACTGGAATACATTCTGAATTTGGTTCATTGTCTTTATTCTCTTCTTGATGAGCACAACTCGCTGTAATACCATGGGAGTCACACATGTGCCTTGAGGGAAGAGACTAGACCTAGTCTTAATGAAATAGAATTTTAGACAACCTGCTTTTCTTTGGCACGTTAGTATTAAGTGTTAATAGTTGTTATTTTTACTAAATGTGAAAACTATGAACAAGCTAAAAATGTAGCTTTGACTCTACAGTGACCAAAATGATTTATAACATCAAAACCTAGTAAAGATGACTACTGCTCTAAGGGGAGTAGCTGTTTGAGTCCAGCCTCTATTTTTGTATACTGTGCCCACTCTTAATTACTTCATTTGCAACTATAAAACTGCTTTAACAGACAAAATTAATTATTTTGAATAATCCTTCTGAAATATGATATGCATTTTAATTGTATGCACCCTGTCATTAATTATGGCTTCCCACCTTTTTGGTTCATTAATCCAAAGATCATATCATTGGCAAGACAACAGTTATAACAGGCTGTTTGCTAAACTTAAAAATAAAGTGAAAAGGTTAATGTACTCTTTGAATATATTTAAAGTAATGCTAAAATATTTTGATTCTGTTTTTTATTACATATTATTTTCCTATTTTTTTAAATCAATCTCTTTGTTCCTTGGGCACATTTCCTGTCAATAAAATGAAAAATGATATAGATTTAGGAGGATAGTGGTCTCAGCGTAGCATCTCTCATATTATTATTCCAGTATCATCTGTTACAAAGTAAGACCAATTCCCACATCTAATTACAAACAGGATTTCAGAGTCATTAAACAAAATACATTTCCATTAGTGCTGCTGTAAGAAGATAGGGGAAAAAATGAAGATTAGTTCATGCTGCACCTCTGTTTTTCAAGCTTTGAAGATTTAGACCTCTTGCTCTCTAAGACTATAAATTTGTAAAGGATCGGAGAGGTGACAGACATGTGAAAGCTCAATTCTAAGCAGTTTAAAACATACCACTTACATTTTTCATTAGTTTATCTTATGCTGCATTTAGTTTTGATAGTAAATATAACAAGAACCTGGAGATGTTGTTTGTGACTAGGTTGTAAGTACCTCTATTTGGGTTTAGGATTTTTCCTTGTCTTGATTCTTTAAACCAAATTGTTCTAGCAAAATACAAGTATTATAATGTAAGGTTCCTTGTCAATAATTTTCTCTTGATGGAACAAATCTATTTTCTGCTACTTGAAAAAAAAGAGCACCAATTCTTGGAATGTAAGTACAGAAACTGACTAAATAAATTAAATAAATAGATCATGTAATGTGTCTAAATGACTGAAATACAAACTAAAAGGCTTATGTTCTCCCTTCTCAATGAGCGCATTCAGCTACCATTAATTGTAATGAATCAGTGGAAAAATAACTCAAAATTGCCATTGAATTGAATTGCCATGCACAAACCAGCTCTTACACATTATTTAGTGGAAAATCTTCTTGCAGAAAGTCCTTCTAAGATAATATCAACATTTTTCTACTTACCTTTCAGGGTATATTCCAAGTTACTGATTTTAGTTTATACATTCATAAATTGACGTAGCATGGAAAAGATAAGAACCAGATAGACATTTAGGGCTTTCTTCTCTAAAAATGGATTCTGCAGAATTGTAAAAAAAACTATAACAGAAGAACTATAGTGGCAGTTATTTATGTTACTTAGAATTGGCTCTCAGTCAGTCCAAATGTGGGTAATTTACTGTGTGCACTTAATTTTACCTTATGAATTGTAAGAGATGCATTTTAGACTCTGATTTTGTAATAAACTTAAGCATTTAATTTTAAGAATAAAAACCTTTCTCCTAAAATCAATGAGTTTATTCACATGCTTATAGACACGATAAAAGCCTTGCAGAATTGGAAATGTAGGTAAAATAATTCAGAGACATCTATAGGAACAAACCCAGTGTGAATTTTTCTTAGATATAATGCTTTAGAGATATGCAATTTTTAAAGTATTTGGGACAAATTCCAGTCCGTGAGTAAAACAGCAGTATCATGCCAATGGTATTTATTCTATCTAAAACTATTTGTTAAAGTAAAAACTATGTACATTTTAGAAAATAAACTTAAGCTTTCAAGCTTAGCTTTCATACATACAGGTTTGACTCTCACCAGCAAAGTTGGGCACCACAATACAGAAATAGATAGCTATAAAACTCTACTAAGCAGTAATACAAATTAAATACAATAAAAAGGACTATTCCTCTTGAAAGAGCAAATATTTGTAACTAGATCCTTTAGGAGAATAATCAAACTGCCAAGCATTCCATAATTTTCCTTCTCCAAGTTTCCTTCTCTTTACAAGCTCTCTCCAGAAATTTTTTATTTCCTTTCTGCACATCTCTTCAGCTCTGTCTTCTCCTCATCACTTCCTCACAATTCCTTCCATCAGTTACCAGCCCAACTGCACTGCTAACCTTTCTTGATCTCTGTGTGAACCTACTCTCAGTTTCAGACCTCTGTCTTCACCTTTTCTCAGGATGAAATGATATCTCCCATTCACAGTAGTCAGAACATTGCTACATAGTATCTCTATGCCTGTCATACTTTATATCTCAAAATTTGTCTATGCAGAGTCCCCAGTGCACTTTTCCCCATGTCAAGCAATCTTGGCACACAAAGTAGGACTTCAGCTAAAGGCATGGAAAAGCTGGTATATTAAATAGCTTTAAAAAAAATAGATTGGCAACCTCTTTTTCACTATTTGTTCAAGTCATCAGTTTGCTTCTGTTGGGTGGCTGTACGCTAGTAGGTCTGTTACTTCTAGTCTTTGATTCAGTGTTCCCTAACCAGATGAATGCAATGTCTCCTATGTCCTACCTGCAGTTGAAGTATGAAAAGCAAATCGTTTCAACCATTTGTGAAACCAATGCAAGTTTGGTGTCTGATGAATCAGCAGAAATGCTGAACTGGTTAGATGAATCATATTACAGTACCATGTTGCTTTCAAACAAGTTGAAAGGATATGAAAGTCAACAAGATGTAACCTGAAACCTAGGCTGCCTGCAGCTAAACAGAAGTAACTTTTGGGTAAAATAGTATAGAAAAATAATATATTCAAGACAGTATCTAAGTTATTTTTGGCTGAAAGACAATTAAAGCAAATAAAATGTGTGTGTCATTCTCTCTACAGCTGATCATAAAAATAGCAGTGGTAGTACTTCACTGTAAGTCAAAGTAGTCATGAATATTTCCTTTATTTTTCTATACAAAATTCACCTTTGAAATAAAGGCACTTTGTTCCTATAGTATGGCTAGGTAAAAAATACCTGGTTCAACAACAGATAAAACTTGCTTCATGAAACCTGCATTGCATTCAAAAAGATAAAATAATTCTGTTCTTTGGTCTTGTCATCTTTACTCTTACAATAAAATAATAGCCTAGGCACCCTGCTTTTAAGAATAAAAGACCTACCTCTTTTGACTTTTCAAGCACTTGAAATTTTAAAAGAGAAAAACTAAAAAATGCTGACCGTGTAATAGCTGGGTATTCATGGTGGGTGTAGAACATGAAAGGTTACAATATGGATCTGTGCCTACGCGTTTCTTTTCAACTTGAGCAGCATCCTCCTGCTTCTGCTAACTCGGCAATCATACAGCTGACAGATTTCTGGGTTTTCTAAATAATGCATGGGATTTTCTTTTAACATGTCAGTGCAAAAGTATCAATTCTGCCCCTGTGTCGTTTGTGATGCTGATTTTCCTTGACAGCATTCCATTAAACCAATGAGTTTTTTCCCTCCTGATGGTTCCTTAAATATTCCTCTGAGTGATGTATTTGTGGTTTTTTAAACAGATTGTGAAGGATGTTTGCATTTATGAGAAAACTCCATGGCAGGTACTGAAGAGAAAAAGGAGGGAATAAAAAGACAACACATTTTTCTACAAAGACATTTTTCTCCGATTTCTCAAATGCCAAAAGCTATGGTGTTTTTTGGTTTGCTTTATGCCTACCTAACTCAGCTTCTTGTCTGGAAATTAAGCAACAAGAGAGTCTACGTGCAGAATAACATTTGGGCTTCCTAAGGAAATGACACTGAAACACTTAAAACTGTTTGATATCTTTCCTGGGAAAGCAAAAAGCATTTATTAAATCATGCATGCCAATTCTAAAAGCTGTCAAAAAAGGGGGAAAAAACAACTGCTTTATTTTGTGCAGTGCAGTTTATACAAACAGGTGCTATCAGTGGTAGCCTTCACTAATGCTTCTTTGATTATGACTTTATAGAATAATGCAACCTTAAAGGATGTTTTGACAATGATGGGAATATGTGTTTTTGGTCTCTACCTTTGTGGTTAATTTACCTTCTAATATAAATTAGCCCCTCAAAAACTATAGTAAATGAACTTTGGCCTCACTGTTAAAACCTTATCCTAGTCAACTAAGTTCCAGATTTGTGTTAATTTTTTAGACTTCTCTTTAACCTAATATTGGGATCAAATACATAATCTAATAACCACTTCTTTCCAAACAGAGAGACCGGTTTGCACACCTAACTTCTACAGGATAGTAAAACTGATCTTGTGACTTGGCTGTGGCATTTTGCACTCTTAGATGGCATACCTGATTTCAGCAATAAGCTTCAAACTCAAGCTTATTCATTCTCTAGACTGGAAGGACCATCAATGACCCTCATGCTCCACGCGTCACCAGTATCTACAGCATTACTAGTATTATCCACCTTAACCTTTCAGAAGATAGCCAATTTCTAGGTGGATGTGTCACCTACAAGTTGACCTATCTCTAAGGATTTATATAGAGCAGTTGTGAAGGAAAAGAAAGATGAAGAAAGATTTCTTGCTATTGGGAATTTGGGATTTTAAGGTAAATTTCAACAATCAATCTCCTCACTTAGCCAGCCCTCTGACTTTGACCTCTTTTCCTGGCCCCAACCTAGGGAAGTAAAGCACATTGGATGATCAGATGAGGTGGAAACAAACCTGCAGGGAGCTGCTCACACTGAGAAGCAACTATAATATGAGGTTTGAAATATGAGCCACTCACTATACTGGTTGAGGAAATTGTTCAAGCACTTCATGGGATGGCTAGAAAAGTGCAAATAATTTTGTTCATTTCTAAGGAGGGAAAAAAAGGAAAACATTTTTAAGAAGCTTAGTGTTCTAATATATAAACAAGGATATGCCCCAGTGTTGATCTCTCTCTGAAAGAATATATTGTCTTTCAGTAAAAATCCCATGCAATATTTAATATTTTTATCAGGAATGTTTTTATTATTTCATCATTTTTATATTTATTTTTCTTCTTACTGTGGTTCTTTTTTCTAGCGTTAATGATTTTAGAGGAAAATAATATTTGCAACCCTTATTATCAAGATTTCTTCCATATCACACCAGGAAGGTAAGCCAGGTAGAAGAAACCATCAAGGTAAGAAGACAGAAAGATATAGAAAGAAATAAGCATTTACTTCCCAAATTCTGGAGTTTCCTTGAATGTTTCTGTAAGATTTAATTATATGCCTGCCTGTTGCTAGTAAGCTTTATAAATTGGTTAGATTATTATTTTATTTGAAATAGTAATAATCTGAAAATGTGATGTTCAGGCCCAAACAACAGTTAAGTGAGTGTTCAGCTTCAAGGCTGATTGACAGCTAAAACTCATGTTCTTATCTGATAGCTCCAAAACCTCCCAAGCTCACAGTGATCCAAAATTTTGCAAATGTGACACTTCAGGCATTAACCAATTTACATACAATTTTGCCATTAACTTTAATATAGGCAAAAGTAGGCTTTAAAAGGACATGATAAAGCATCTCTTGTATCTCCCTAATTCTATTAAAGAGAGCAGCCTGCGTGTAATGGCATGCCTTTGGAAAAGCTGGGGAATAAAGTTTCAACATTTTCTTCTAAATACACATCAATGGCAACTTTTAATGAAAAACGCACACAACAGTATCAGGACAACTCCAGGTTGAAAGAAGGCAGAATTCCTAAGCATCTTCTCAGAAAAGTTAAACCACAAAGAACAGATGGTCAAGTATCATGAGTGAAAAAATAACTGGTGTTTCATTGTAGATTTTCCAGGGGAAGTCACTAGGTAATATTGCAGTAAAAAACAAAAAACAAAATGAAACAAAACAAAAAACCAAAACACAACCTATATATTTTTTTCAAATAAACATGCAACCCTGAATTTCTTTGTTACAGTTAAAAAAAAAATAAAAATCAAAGCTTAGAAAAAACACAAAGGAAACAAAACCCCTCTGCCGCTGTATAACTATATTTCTAATTTGACAGCTACAATTATAATCATTCAGGCATCTATTTCCCACAAACTCTCCACAGCCATAACCTTTAGTGATTAATTATAAAGTTCCAGGAGCAATAGTACACAGACTAATTTCCTAAAACAATAAAAGACAGAATTTCTCATTTGGAGCTAAATGAAACACGAACAGGTTGTTATTCATGCTGAAATCTAAATGCAGAGTCATGTTGCAGCCATTACAGAAGCTATTAAACACAACCTCGAATCAAAGAAACTGTAGGTCTGTCTCCTAAAATAAAATGTTTTTTTCACTTCAGTAGCTTTTGACTTCTTTGTTTTGTTCCTTTTTACCCTTTGTTAGTAAAAATCTTTCAGAATTCAATTTTATTTCTCATTTTGCATTACCATTTTGTTTTTAGTAGTAATTTAAACTGTAGCAGTCTAGTTCAAAACAAACATTTGGTGAAGCTTTCATGCACAAATAATTATTATGGGGTGGTTTCATAGTTTCACAGCACCCATGAGTGAATCAATGTTGTAAAGTGTATGCTAACTCTTCAACTAAATGACAGCTCTCTTTCAACTCTTTGGCCCTTATTCCAATCATCTAAGGAAGTTTAGGAGCTTATTATAGTGAGGGTGTGACAGGTAGTCTGTTGCCTGGCGTAGTAAAATGAGCAGTTGCTGATTTGGTACCCTCTAGAAGGTATTATATTCTTACAGTAATCCTACAAATTTTACTTCTGACTTGATGTATGCCCATTTGTTTTGTTTGACATAGGCCTATTAACAATAATCTTTTAGTGAGAGAGACAAGCCATGTGTTACACAAATTGTCTTTTATAGAAATCAGAAAAAATAAAACTTAGAGCATCTTTATCTTATCTTTCTCTTGCTCCTTCTTTCCCTATCCATTCTGAAGCCTGAAAGCAAATTCAGGAGTCCCAAAGTATACACCGAATAACTTTACCCAATGAGGTAACAGACATAAGTAAGTTTTTTGCTTTCTTTGTTTCTTGTCTTGTCATTTAATGGGACTTTATGGAACTACCCCAATATTGTGAATATCCCATGAATTCCAAAAAAAGAAAAAAATATAGGCAAAAAGTAACAGCCTTGTATTATCTGCACCTAGGTCCCAATCTAAGTCCAGCAAAAAAACAAACAAACAGTGGTAATCCTTTGTTGAAAAAATAAGTATTGAATCAGTTGCAAAGAATGTCACTTCCCCACAAATAAACTATTTTGAAAATATTTTGGTTAATGTTTGCATGGTCATTTCCTATAAAACTTGAAATTATATAACCAGAATAATATTACCTGTATTTGAAATAATCCCTATCGTAAGCATATGAAATATTGCAAATACCAAATTATATAATGTATTTATCTATAATGCATTTTAAGGTGTGTAATATATAGGTGTATTATCTATAACAATAAGGTGTATTATCTATAGTACATTTTAAGGTAAAAATGTTTTAAAGGTGTCTCCCAACAGTTTAAAAAATCGCCAAAACTAAGCATACACTTATTTTCTTTTGGGAGACTTCAGCTGGGGTCAGATTAAATATCTTTTTCTTCCCAATTGAGTTCTCAATGCTCTCTCTTAGCAGAGTATGTTTATGACATCTCAGATATGCAATCAGATGTTAAATTTCTGGAAACTCTACAGGAGTTACATGAATTTAAAAATATATTATTTTTAAATACTTTTTAAAATAATTTTAAAATATTAAGACTGTTATAGCTCAGTACACACTAATTAATTTTGTTTTGAAAAAAGGTGAATAAGAAGTACTTGTTCTATATAAGTGCACAGAAGTTTTAGGAAAGTGTTTATTGCATGTGTTGCCAGTTCAATTTCTTCAGTATAGACGAGCCTGCAGTTAGCTGTTATCTAGCTGCCAAGGCAATACCACTTTTCAGAAGACACTGCTTCATGAATAATTTTTCATGAATTCAAAGTTATTTATTTAGAAAATGAGTCTTAGACTTCCTAGTTTTTGCCTTATTTGCCTAATAAACTACCACTGTGCTGGTATAATAATTCATATATACCACATACCATCTAAAAGCAACAGACATTGTATTCTTATTCTGAAACAGAAGTGTTGTTCCAGTAGCTCCCCATGTCTGAAATAGATCCATCCTAGTCTCTGTTCCCTCTGATATTTCCACTCCCAAGACCGTTGCAATTACCAAAAAGCCTTTCTTCAAAGAATCCATCTCAAATGTCATCTTGAAGCCAAAGCTTGTTAAGTTGTGGCAATTATGTTCAACAATATATATTAGGAAATATGTTTGGATCATAGGGTTGGAAGGGTTCTTATAAAAGTTTCCATATAATTTTAAGGATAGTTCTAGTTATTTAGGCTATAGCTTACACCTACTTTGCCCCTGTTTCATAGCTCTGGGTTATAAATAGCTCTTCTAGGAAAGAGTAATATGGTGTAAAGCTAAATAACTGGCAATTTGCCATTTCTTTCTTTCTGTCTATGCAATGACCTGTGCCTCATACCAACTTAGAAAACCTATATATTTTTGAGACTTGCCACAATTTACAGGAAAATATTATACTCAATGTTTGGGCGTGAGAGAAGGTTTTTGTCACTATAAGCATTCAGAGAAGAGTTTAGAAAGTTTATTTTTTCAGGTAAGGTAAGTAATCCTTAAACATCAGGCAACTTTTCAGAAAATTGTGAAAACTGTTGTTAGGAGTAGGACTGGGGAAATGTGTACTTGATTCTTAACTGATTTTGGGAACGCACAACTAGCTACAATTGGAATGGCATGACAATACCAGAGATCCTCTCATTTTTACTTTCACTGCACACACAGGACAACACAGAGCCATTCTGGGTTAGCAAAAGATGCTATTTACCTGCATTAGAATTGAGTTCTTCATTCTCTGATTCCGTTCCATTTTGACTTCCACTTCCGTGGAGACTGTTCATTGCCATAAGTTTCATCTTCTGTAACTTCATGGCCTCTGCCATGGCAGCTGCTGTTAGACCTAGAAATAAAAAAACAAAGTTCAGATACAGCAAACATAAATGGACAACTCATTTCAACAAGTATAACAATATAAAAATAATTCTGCCCTGATGGAAGATATGTAGGAGAGACCAGACAACAACTGCGCACCAGAATGAATGCACACCGGAAATCCATCAAAGACAGAAACACCCAATTACCGGTGGGGGCACATTTCTCACAGGAGGGCCACTCTCTCTCCAATCTCTCAGTCCTGATCCTCAAGGGAAACTTACACAACACTTCCCAGAGACAAGCCTATGAGCTCCATTTCATCAACCTCCTGGATACTAGAGATCATGGACTAAACATAGACATTGGATTTTGGATACACTATAATCTGCCTGGCAACTGACTCCCCAGCCCAGCCCCTAGCTTGTTTACTTTTCATTCCATCCAGGAAGAGCACGCACCAACTGCTGAAACTTCCTTAGCCTGACGAAGGGTTTTTGAACCCGAAAGCTTGCTTAATAATTATTCTCCAACCATCTGGGTTGGTCTAATAAAAGATATCAAATTCACCCAAGGAACCTTGTCTGCCTATGTCCTTAGACCAACACGGCTACAACCTAAACCCTTATTCTACCATATCATTCTTTTTTAAGTGCATACTGTAAAGTAGAACTCACAAATAAGTTCTGGTATTACTTTAACATATTATTTAATGTTGCTTAGATCATATTCTGCTTCCCTTGTGACACTGCTAATAGTATTTCAAGAAATTCCAGAATACTGGTCCTTAAGTTTAAAGGCTGGAGGCCAATCAAAACCATTGGCAAAAGGCATAAAGAATACACTTTCAGCATTCTTCCAGAGTCAGCACTGATCTAAATCAGAACTGCTGCTGCCCCTCTGGAAATTGTCTAATGTAATTTTGAAAAATTCAGGTAACTACGAATTTGACCTCCAGGCCACTCAGGAAAGCTATTACAACTCTTCCAAGCTAATTAGACCCTTAAAAATGTGTGGCATAAAACAAATAGGGGTGCAACACTTTCAAGTGGTTCAATAGTTACTTCCTCTGCAAAATAACCTGAAGGGAAGAGAGGTAAAGGAGCTGAGGTAAAGTGGGAGTAGGTTTTGGTTTGAGCTTAATTGTATTTTTTTTCTTTGTAAACATCCCTTATATGTTGTGTTCAGAAAGAGTAAACTTCAAACATTTTTTCATTTGGCTTGACTTAGCACCTGGAGGATCAGATGCTTTTCTAGACCATTTTCAAATGGTTCTTAAAAAGTGCATATTTTGGGCAGAAATAGTTCATTTGAAAGTTTGACTAATAAGCAGGAAAATATAAAAATAGAAAACTCAAATATCCAAGAGAACTCTTAAACTATTATTTACAATTCCTGCTGTTTATTTTTGTAGGATTCTAGGCTGGATGGGCTTTTCTGGCTCCCTCTCAATAGAAGATCGTGTAACTCGTCCTGCCATTTGTTGAGACAGTGGGCTGGAATGCTTCATATCAGATATAATTTGCAAGTCATTACAGTTGTTCCACCAAATCAATGAATTACTTTACCACAAAAAGAAAAAAATATATATATCCTTGTGCTACAGTCCTTTTTAAAATCCGGAACTTCTGGAATGGATTTCGTTTTCATAAAGCTATAAAGATGTCACAAGCTGTAAAACTGCACGTTCAAAAAACAACAAAATACCCTTGTTTGCCTCTGAAAAACGCACTCACTGAGAGATGAAGCACTGAGTTTACTGCCTTAATAACTACTGCAGTCTTTACTGTCATACATCAATAAACCAAAAGACTTTCTTTTAAAAGTTGCAATGAATTTGTTGCATCTGTAAGTATAGATCTTCTTACAAACTTCACAAGAGTTCTCACTACTGTAGTTTGGGTGAAGTAAGAAACTGGCCTCCATGATCTTTGGGCCCAATTCTTCTTTTTTTTCCCCATTTTCTTTCATACACTTTACACTGGTATAATTCTGTTTCTATGAAGCTAATCATTGATGTAAATCATTAGTATGATATCAGAGTTAGGCCAGTTATCAAAACAAACTTACAAAACGCAGCCTTCCTCCTTTCTTTCAAATCTCTTTCCTAAGACCCTACTAGTATTCCTAAGTAGGAATTGCATTTATTCATCCAGTTTTTCATTAGCACTACTCAGAAGAACTACTGAACACCAGTTGTCCTGTCTTTTATCCATGAAATGACTAATGGTAATCTTGACAATATAATCATATTATGTAGAAAATAAGAATATATAACATTTATTTCAGAAAATATCTTCAACCACCTTGTATTTTAATAAGGTCACCATCTCAGTAAACAATGGACTACTACTCTAGCAATAGCAACCAGAACTCAGTTTAAAAATAAATCAATTATCCATATTTTCTATGGTTTCATAGTTAGTAGGGTCAGAAGGGACCTGAGCAGATCATCAAGTCCGACCCCCTGCCGTGGATAGGAAAGGATGCTGGGATCAGACGACCCCAGCAAGGTGTCTATCTAGCTTCCTCTTAAAGACCCCCAGGGTAGGAGCAAGGACCACTTCCCCTTGGAAGCTGGTTCCAGATCCTAGCCACCCTGTGAAGTAGTGCCTCCTGATATCCAGCCTGAATCTGCCCTCTGTCAGCTTATGGCCGTTGTTCCTTGTTACTTCCAGTAGTGCTTGGGGGAACAGGGACTCTCCCATTGCCTGCTGGTCTCCCTTGGCCAGTTTATAGATGGCCACCAGATCCCCGCTCCTCCTCCTCTTGTGGAGGCCGAACAGGTTCAGATCCTGTAGCCTATCCTCATGGTTCTTTTACACATTCTGCAAATTTTGAGTTAATCAGGCAAATATGAATGAGAGGCTTAACATACTACTGCTTCTGGGTCTCCCAATACATTTAGGACCACTAAAATAGACTCCACTAGAAAATACCTCTTGAAGGACAAATATTCTCTAAAATTTGAACCTGACCTATAAGAAAATCATGAATTATTTTGTAAACTGCACGCCACCATCACCACTACTACTTCCATCTGCACAAACCTCTGCACATCTTAGCACCAACCAGAAAAGAAATTGCCAGTAAATATAATTCTTAATACTATTAATTTCCATTTTAGAAATAAAGCAAGCAACCAGACAACAAACAAGCAACCTAGCAGCACCAAGAGTTGTTTGTTTGTTTGTTTGTTTGTTTGTTTTAAAAGAAGGTTTCCAGCCACAGTTTGCAGACCCAAGGATTTACACATGAGTACTTCTAAATGTTTGGGTGCTTATCCCCACCAACTTAAAGTTCTCCGGCTCACTCTTTGCTTAAAAAAAAAAATCAGCGATTAAAAAAAATTAGATACAGAAATTTTCCCACCAAGAGCATGTTCTCCCTCTATCTTTCCCCCTTGAAACCAACTTCAAGAAATACTCATATTTTTAAGAAATCACAAGAAATAAAGAACCTGGAAATGTTGAATATGGAGTTATTGATCATGACCACATTTACATCCATATATGTAATAGGAAACAATGCTGTACTGATGAATGGATCTTTAAATTGTTAATTTATGATTTTTTTTTTTACAATTTTAACTCCAAAAATTCTAGGGAAAGGAAAGTAGATATAGGTTTATCTAGTAGAATGGAAAAAATAAAACAAAAAAATACTCAATGCCCTATTTAAAAACAAAATTCCTTCTTAATAATCAAGGGTAGACAGACTAGGAAGATAAAAAGTATATTAAGGAACAACAGGAATAGAGCCAGCTCAAAGCCTCTACAACCCAAGCTGGAGAAATTTAGGTCAATTATTTTCAGGAATATGTCGAGCTTACTACCCAGGCACTGTGTACCAGAACCTGAAATCTATGCTTGTGTCAGTTCAGTATCAAAAGGTGAAAAATAGCTGTAGTGCAAAAAGAACCAAACAAACCCCCCCCCCCCAAACCCCCCCCCCCAAACAAACAAACAAAAAGAACAAAAACCCAGCAACTTTAGGAACCCGAGTGGTTAGGCAAGGAGTTGAAGTCAGTCTGCCAGTACTTTTTCTAACTTTACTGAAGCGCACGTGCTTTCATCCTGGTCTTTGCCTACACTATTATTATATATTTACACTTAAATAGTGCCAGTCATGGATCATGACGCCATTGTGCCAGGCACTATATAGACATTTGCTCTCAGTTCTGGAGCATTCCTGAGAAAGAAAAAGTTGGGTAAAAGTTGGGTAAAAGCTGGACAGCAGCACCCGAGCCCCAGTTACTGTATGCAGGTGATGGCTACTACAGCTGGAGCAGAGAGCAGAGCCCAGCCTACCTCCCCTCCCAGCGGGTGGGACCCAGCACAGGAGGGAGGAGCTGGGCAGGAAGGCTCAGTACTGCTGCCACCAGGACTCCTGCACCAGATGTGCTGCTAAAGTGAGGTGCCCTCTGCCCACCTAGAACCAGTGGGGGGCAGCAGTGCAGAGTTGTGCCCCCTGCTGCTATTGGGCAGGCAGAGTGCATCTCACATTGGCAGCATGGGTAGTGTGGGGGTCCTGGCAACAGTTGTAGCACTGAGCTCCCCTGCCTTGCTCTGCCCTCTCATGTCGGATTCTACCCACTAGACCAGAGAGGATCCTGGGGGATGGCAGCAGGGCAGGAAGCCCCAAGCCCTGCAGCAGGCAGCTTGCATCCTCCCCTGCCCATGCACAAGGCCGGGGGGGGGTATGCCCCGCCATGTCCCTCTGACATGTTGACTCTGGCACCTGAGCCCTCCCCAGGAGTGCACACTGTATCAGAGAGCTAGCCCTCCCCCTTCCTGCCCAGACAAACTGCCCTTGACTCCATCCTGCTCCCCTAGCCAGGCCCTGTGGCCGCATATTCCTGCCCCTGCTGGGCAGTGCCACTATCCCCAGCCCTAGCCACCAACTGTGCCATACTTCCTCCCTCATTGTGGCCTCCTCAATATGCCCCTCCAATAGACCTACCTGCAGGCAGCTGTGGGAGCTGCTCTCCACTGCTGCATGGCTGTATTGCTGGCCATGTGCACATGTATGCATGCACATGATGCCCCCTGCATCTGATTGGCCTCCTCCCACTTCCCCTAGCCCCAAGTAGCTCCTTGCAGGTTGGAACTCTTTAAAGGAGCTCTTTAAAAGAAAAAATCTATGTTTTTCCACAAAAAATGGAAAACCCAGATTCCTGCTAATCACCCATCTACACAGGCTTCAAATAAAACACAGAAGACCAAACTAAGAATTAATATTCTGATGTAATACAGTTCAGATACCTATTCATAGAATTCATTGCTGCAGCTGACTCCATTCTGGTTAGCTTTTGCAAAAAGAAGAATTCTCTATCCAATTTCCCCACCATCCACATTGAATTCAGGGAGCATTTTCTATATTTCTGATTGCAGTGTTATAGGATAGAGGAATCCTGCTTACAGCAACCAAAGTTGCATACCTTACTTGTAAAGAAAAAAAAAGCAAAGCATTCCAGGTTATCTATCTGCCCTTCTATTTTACCTAAGTAATTGAAGTTCATAAGAAAACAGATATGTTGGATTAATTATTTCATAATGCTTGACCTATTCTCACCCTACACACCCTTATCTTCTCTTTCTCTTTTTACCTTCCTTCCCTCTTATGCAACCAATTACTAAGCACCTTTGCTAAGATAGAAACATTAAATACTAATGTGTAAATGCCGACTTCCATGTGTATTTCCTGTATATATGGTATTGTGTTATACAACCCAGGGCTCCAAGCCACTAGAGGAACTTTTGAATTTCTGGACTGTGACTAAATACTATAAATTAGCCATTACAAAATACTTTGTTTGGAAACATACTGAACTATAATTCAGTTACACTCTTGCAACCACAACAAAGGTGGGCAAGTGTACAAAAAGGCAAAATTTGTCCTCATCCTCATGTTTTACTTACATGTATCCAGTTTTTATGGTTTGGGTGTAACAAATATGAAGACCAAGTAAGTTCTTAAAGACTTCAGCATTACAGAATGTATGCAACTAATTCTGTGCTCTAAGTAAAGCTATTTTTCAGTTTCCTAATTAGTTATACTGCGCCCATCCCTCCATATTAGTTTGAAAGCTTTTCTGTCAAAACTGCGAACAAGTAAATTAACTAAAGGGGAGCTATGAGTAATCAAATCTTGAGGTCTGCAATTAATTAAATGAAATGGTGAGTCAGTGCACTGAAGTATGGTCTTATATTAAAACAAAACATTTAATTAAATTAACAGTCAACACATTGCAATTAATAATATTCAAAAGAAAAACTGAAAAACAGTTTAGCCCTGCCATATTATTTCAGTCTAACAGTCAAGAATTGTGTATCAGCTTTTTTGTTATTTGCATTCAAAGCTTCTATGGGTCAAGTGCAATGTGCTAAACAGGAATAATGAAGCATCTGGTGGTAATGTTAATGCAAGATACCATATTGCAAACAGTGGAAACGGTTCTGAACATCCTATAAATTATGCCTTTGAAGATTGAGGGTGGTGGGCTCTCTTTTAATTTCTTTCCAATAATATTCAGATAGAGCCCTACAAGCATTTATTAATTTTAACATTAAGTAGGTAATATCAAATCAAGGCCTCTGTTCTGTTAAAATATATTATCCTTATTCAGTGAACACCAGCAATGAAATTATTTTACTGCTTAGCATGAGGTATAAACCAAAACCCTAAATAAGAATTGTTAGGGTGACAGTATTTGGATCTTAGGGAGCATTGGATTTGCAGCTGAATAAAAGGCTATAACTTGTGGCCTAGCAAGCTGCTAACCACAAGGCAGAATGGTATGTTAAATGTAACATTGCAAGATGCTTAGGCAAGCATTTTCCTAACAATATAGTATTATTGTAAGATATGTAGCTCATTGTGTAAGAAAAACAGGATACAGACCACTGGCTATCATTAGGAGATAAAACAGAAGTAAGACCTTGGAGATGGTGAGGAAATCAGCAAAAGACCGAGAGAAGCAGGGGTCAGGGTCTTAAGCATGCGCTCATAGCAGAAAGACATGTAAATAACTGAAACACACAGGTAATTCCATGCTAATTAAATAAACAGTAAACAGAGGTGGAGCTTAAGATGGGAAGGAATAAGGGTGGAACAAAGGAAGGACAAAGGTGGGGTGAATGTTAATAAGCATAAACCAAGGTGTATAAATATGGAAAGAACTAATGTTCATGGTAGCTCCCCAGTTTGTTGGAGCTGGCCCGAAGCGGTCTCCATTTTGAATAAAGCTGTTGAAGAGCAATGCGTGCATCAATCTGTTGTCATTAGGCATCGCATGGAGCCGGGGTCTAACAAGAATATCAATACTTCAGACATAAAAATAGTTTGGATTAGTGCCCAAATATAATCCCAGCTTTTGCCCCATCCCTGTAAATTGATTAATTTAGGAGCTAAATAGTTCTATGTTCCAGGGCATATGCCTCTTGCAACTGGCTTCTATTCTAAAGAGCTGAATAAATATGTGTTGGCTACCATTTCAGATAGATTACAGTCTCTGACATATCACTGCAAAATACTTTGTGAGACTACATCAGTAAGACAAAATTTACTGAGCAACTGGTCCAATGGGAAGACATCCTAACAACTTAGCACAGGTACTGACAGAACTGCCATTGCTACAGCATGGAGCTCAGCACAGACTTGCCAAGTGACTGTCTACCCAGGGTCCTAGCCAAGTAGCATAGCCCGTGCTGAACTGTGTGCTGTCACAGCAATATTTTGGAAAGTATAAAGTATGCATTGCATACCATATATATGTTTTTTTTTAAAAAAAGCAAATAAAAAAAAACAGAAAATCCTTCACATAACTGGATTTTAATGCTTACATGGCACTTCATCTGGGTTGGGCCTTCAGATCCTCTACACAGACTTCTGTTACTTTAGTTGCATAACTGGTTGTCATCCATTATATAAACTGCCAGTAGAAAGAAGGAAATGCAGCACTACCTGCAGGTTTCACAGATATATTCAGATGGGACACGAAGTGGAGAGATTCAGGAATCTTGAGTGTCTATTAGGATCTGGAAAGTAGTTTGCTGTAGACAGAAATTCTTCTGCCTGTTCTCACTGAAGCAAGACTCTTCTGACTGCTCCAGTGTCTCCCTGTACAAGTCCTCACCCCCAGCCAAAGTTCCTCAGATCAGACCCAGTTACCTTTTTCTCACCAAGCCAAACCACCTCTTCTCTTTAGGTTTCTCATTCTAATCTCAGTCTTACTACCCAGTGGATACATCTAAACATGCAATTAATCCAGAGCAATAAACTCCAATGCAGTTCGCTGCACCTGGAACTGCAGCAATTCAAGCCAGAGCAGAGAAGCCCTGGGCTGGCAGGGGACCTGGGGGTCAGCCTTGGGCTCTGGGTAGCAGCGCCAGCAGAGGGGCTGGCTGGAGCACAAGGGTGCTACACTGTGGGGCTGGTCAGGAGGCACCCCCCACACTGTAGCACCCTCATGCCCCAGCCAGCCCCTGTCACAATCTACATGTGCACTGCAGCGCATGTAACTACTTCGCGGTAGGACAGTACTGTCCTAGACAGTACTATCCTATGGAGGAGTTAATTAAATGACTGTACCCTAATAATGATGCATATGTAGACTGTGATGCTTTACTGTGGAGCTAATTACTCAACTCTACAGTAAAGCACATGTGTAAATGTACCCAGTAAGCCTTCTAGCAGAAGCATTATAGGGCAGCAACAGCCTGCAGGGCAACAGGAAATGCTGTTATTTTTGTATCACTCCCTAAGTGCTTAGGGGTATTACCTTGGCCACTCCACCTTAGTTAAGCTCCTGCCTTCTGGTCTCATAGTCCTGTGTCTAATCATTCTCATTTCTCTCCTCCCCCAGTCTCTTTTTCCCCATTTTGCTTGCTCAGCTTGTTTCATTTGTCCTCTACCTGGCTTCTCATTTATTCTTGCCTCGGGCTGCATTGCAGGGAAAATCTTACTTAGGCCCAACCTGTATAAAGGGCCTAGCCATTAAATATAGCTTGTCCTAGTCTGAGTCACAGCTATGGTGAAAGCCTCTACCTCACAATCTGTTTGCTAAAGCCAGCAATCCCAGGTTAAAGGAGGGAACCAACCAAGGGAAGTTAGTTATTTAATAAACTTGCAGCTGTGCATTGTATCTCTGGTTCCTTTCACCTAGTTCTCAGCTCCTAGTACCTGCCTCATGACTGTAATTTTTGGGTCTTGGTCCCTTGCCTGGTCAAAACACTGTGGTAATTCATCTCTGGTTCAGCCCCTGATTATGTTCCTTCTCTGACTTAGGTGCTTGCTCTAACCAGATCTCCATCAGAGTGTCTATAGATTAGAATATCAGTGCAGATGGAATCTCATGGCATATATTTGCTAATATCTAGGCAGTGTCTCTTGGCAATGTGGAAAATGTGACTTTTCAATGACTTACCAGGCAATCAATCTTGGGACAGATTTTCATACAAATATGAAAAGTCCATACTCTGATACAAAGGCAGGCTTCCTTACCAAATTCCAATCCAAGAAGGCACCCAGAGCATTTTTTGACACAGCTAAAACAATGTTTTTTCTTCTGGCTTATTTTGGTTGAAATAATAAAAAAAATCAGCTTCAAGCAGATAAGGCCTATAAGATTGCACCCAGAGACTTAATATTTGACAAAGTTATAAGCAACCAAGTTAGGGTCTTTCAATGGGCAGTGCCAGGCAACTTCAATAATAGGGCCACCAACCCTGCTTATACTATGGCTATGTACAGACGTTTGGTTTCTCCTGGGAGAGTTGCTACTCTCCCAGGAGAAGCCACGTGTGTACATTGATGATTTTTCTCCCAGAGCAAATATGGCTGCTAAAGGAGAAAAATAACTTGGAACAACCCAAGTGAAATGGCTCCCACAAGAGTGTACAAGACTGAATATCTATGTGGATACCCATCTGCAGAGTGGTTCTCACAAATCCCAGAGAGCCCTACACCCTGTTCCCCCCCCCCCCCCACAGGTCCAGGGAGCAGAGCATGCCCCAAGTACTTCAGGCTGGAAAAGCCCAGTACCAAAGCGCTTAGGGGGCAAGTTCTATTCTCAGCTTTTTCACCCATAATTAATCCCAACCCCTACTGACTTGGCAAGCCACCTCCCCCCACCCCACACACACATACCAACACAGACCCAGCAGAATCCCATCCCCTGAAGCAGGCCCAGCAACACTCTGTCCCCTGTCACGGACCAGACAAACCTCACACCTCCTGCCTGGACTGCATTACTTGGTGCTCTAGGGCCTCTTGGAAGGTCAGTGTCAGCAGTCAGCACCACAGCATTGCTGCTGTTCAGCTCAAACAGCTGTATAGGGCTCTCCGGGGAAGCTCTTCTACTGGGAGAAGAAACCTGGGGGAATTCTTCCAGATTATGTGAGTGTGTGTACACAGTATATATTATCACCTGTTGAGAATTCTGTTATGGTGTGTTTTAAGAATTGACCAGTAATTGCCCTTTGTACCCAAATGTGAAAAGACATGTTTTAATAAAAGAAGAGGATACATTTATTCTGATTGTTAAAGATACAGAGAGGAAAATTACAAATGGGGGGGGTATAGTTTCACATTAAAGAGATTAAAGTATAAGTAAAACAATAGTAAATTCAGTCCACATAATTAGTTTCATCTCAAAAGGGGAAAAATGTTGCACTGGCTATGTATATGAATATGCCATGAAACTTCGAAAGCAAGGGTAAAAGAGGTTCAGGACCATAACTGTCCTTATGCAGAACATTAAAACATCATTTAACATTCCCTGATAGCATAGTCTTTACCCAACAACAATGGTCTCTGTTTTTTCTACTTTTTCATAGATGTAACAATGCAATTGCCTCCATAAGTGAGATATTTCAGAATCCTGACTGACATAAGGCAGTGAAAACAGAGGGCTTGTCAGATCCACTGGCCAAACCCAAAAGGATTTTTTTTACTAGGTTATTGTATTGAAATATTGATCCCAGATGTGCTGCCAACTTTTTGTTTAAGAGTTTAAGGCTTTTAAGCCCTTGATTAATGTTAAAATAACAAATGATACCGAAGCCCTACATATCAATACCCGTTGCTTATTTTTTACAAAGGGTTTCAAATTCTAAAGGTTGAGCATATTTTATTATATATCTAAAGTATAAGTTATAGTATCAAAGGGAAATGAAGAAATCAGAATTAAAAGAATACAGAAAGGGTTATATTGTAGTCTCCTTTCATTCTTCTTACAGCGTGTTTCCCATGAGAATTGATTAATTTTATGACATTTTCTGTTCTTTTTACAATCTATGCCATGAGAATGATTTGTCAGGATTGTAATGCTTAATACTTGCAGTATGCTGCACTACAGAGACTTTTATCTTCTTCACATTTGTGTATTTGATTGACTGATTATTCCACTTTTGCTCTACAAGTTACAAAAGTTGGCAGCAGAAGAGAGAGAAACATTGCCCGGTCTTTAAACTGAAAAGCTCATGCTTATTTTTATATAACTAATTTGTATGATGTTGTATATTAATTTATTACTTTTTAAACACCCTCTAACATCTTACTATACCACACAAAAGTCCTAGTACTCACTTCGTGTGAAAAATCTGAAATAGCATAAATCTACCTTAGGGACTGGGAATTCAGGAAGGATGAAACAAGTTACACTAATATATGTAATCAGTGACATTCTATGATTATCAGCCTACTGGTCTTCTTAACACTGCAACAGGCCCAGTTCACAAATGCTCTGACAAAGGGGACTTTTTTTTTTTTTTTTAATTAAAACATGGTAATTTTGTCTTTTCTCTTGGTAGCAATATGCAAAAATAAATTACATTTATAAGGAAAAAATGCTAACTCTGTGTTCCAACTATGCAGAGGTCAGGGTAGTATAGAAAGGTGACATTCTCAGTTGCTGAATGGGAACTGCCACAGACCTCCTACTATCCAATAAAGGGATACATCAGTCGTAGCAATTTTCCATCCTAGATAGAGATATTACACATTCAGGAATGCTGTATTCTGGAGTAGTATACCAAATATTCAATCTCTGACTTAAGTTAACAGCTTTCTTAGTCAGCCTAGGTTAATAGAAAAATCTCACAGGACCCATATAGCTCTGCTTTGTGCTTTAGATGTCCTTGTTTAGATGTCAGTTCCCTGTTGTCTTCCTTAGAAAGATTTTGCATTCAAAGGAATTTCTAACTATGCAATTAATAAATTCCACAAGACCAACCATTGCAGGTTGTATTCATTGTTTACATTATATAATGACAATATTGCCATGTAATATAGTTTACTTTAAGATAGAGATGGGCGATTAAGCTATGCTTATATGTGAGACAAGATTTGAACTGCTGTAAATTATTTCCTCATGTTCATTGCTTGCTATTAAATTGGTGTCTGTGCATCTAAATCACTTCTCAGAATGCTATAGAGATGGACAAACCTCTATAGTTCCGGGGGGGGGGGGGGGGGGTCAGTTAAGCACCAAAAAGTATGGAAGCTTATCTAGAGTTGACACAAATCTCTTGAGTTTGCAAAATTAATTGGCCTGTAAATCATGTGAGAATAAAAAACTTTGAGACAGATTTAAGCTACATCCTGCTTAAATCACAGCTTAAAATCCTTGAAGTATCCATTGCTTGTGAGGTAAATATCAAGATCCATGAAGTTTACCATGCTTGAGTATTTAAGAAGAAATCTAAACACCAAGATTGCATCTTCTTCATATCGGTATTAATGGTTAGATTTCCAGAAGTATCCAGAATTCACTTAACAACCGACTTCAATGATACTGGAATTTGACCAACGCTGAGCAGCTCTGAGAATCTCACCTGCAAGCTCCCAGTGGCACACGTTTACGTGAAGCCTCCTTTTATCTCTCGCTTTCCTCTGAATAGCAGTGATGAAACTGAGCACATAATTTAACTTTGCTCCTTATGAGAGCAATGCACTTCAGCAGTGCCATAGAAGCTATTTTCTCTGCAGCTCAGGAAGAAACTGCTGCAGTGAAGATCATATTTGTGACTGTAATCAAATGGAAAGCTTAAAATCAATAGCAATTGATGGGGTACGCAGGCACCCATACTCACTGGGATTCTGTTGCTCTCCTGGGATAAGGAGACTTCAGGTCTCCTATCCTCTTATAGGGACAAAAACCAATGAAGAACCAGGTCTTCTTACACCTAGGGGTCTACTCAACTCAAAGAGGCAGCCGCCAATTTCAAAGGCAGATTGTAGGGCTCGCTGCCATTTTCGAGGGATTATCATGGTCAGCTCCCTCCCCTGCCCCCAATGCCTCTGTTTGGCTGAGGGACTCCAGTGCTGCTGATCAGTGGAAAGGGCTGTCTGTTATGCAGCCCCACCCCTCACCGCTGATTGGTGAAAAGGTGGGGCTGCACAACAGGCAGCCCTCTCAGCCAGTCAGCAGCAAGGGGTGGGAGTGGCAGCCGTCTTGTCTACTCACCTTCATGCCAGCAGCTTCCTTCCACCCTTCCTCTGGGTGGGCTGCATGGCCAAGAGGTCTGCTGGTGCCCACTGGAGAGCCAAGATTTTATTTTTCTATATTTTTTTTCGTGCAGATTTTGCAGATTCTTTGATGTCATGGTTTCCATGAAATCCACACAATCGTGATTTTGGTAGGTGTCTACTTATGCTTAGCATCTGCCCCTTTCAGCCTTCATCCACATTGAACACCAATCACAAGCTGCAATGAGGTACAAAGTCTTAACTCACAAATCCTTTCAAGCCAACTCTACCTATGTGACAATGAAGGAGGGAAAAATCCTTCCTGATCCTAACAGGTGATTTCTCAGATGCACATCATTTGGAAACAACCAAGTGAAGGATGAACAAAGCAGCTGATAAGGGAAGAGGCTCTGGAAATGGTTTAAATGAATGGAGAATGCACAAGCTAATCAGCCTCATGTCACCCAATGCCTGGCCAAGAGGAGGTATAGAGCTTATAGAGGAGAAAAGCCCAACTCCTGCCTTGCCAAACATGTTGTCTCACCTCCACTTCCCAGAGATGCATCTTATACCTGCTGGTGTCACCAAGAAACCCATCCATTGGGACTAGGGGCATGGAGCATTTTCAAATTATAACAACAACGACAATAGAAGCAAGTCTTTTCTTCATTGTTTTTGGCGAGAATTTTCTGTCCCCCTGCTGTTGTATATTACATTATGACTTCTTGGTTGATAGCTACTCAGGTTTCATTTGTATGACCATTGATTGACTGACATCTTTGTGCTCAGCATTGCACAAACATACAGGAAAGCACAATTCCTGTCCCCAAGATCTTATGTTCCAAATTTCTGTTGCAGACAGCCACATGAAAGCTGTTGCTTTTTGTCTGTAATATCCAAGTCATTTTAGTTGCGAAACAAATCATGACAGAATCCGGTATGATTTCATTTAATTTGGAACTAATTTATTAGAAGCAAAAAAGTATAGTTTACTATTAAAATATTAAATACCATTTAAATATAAAGAACAGAAGAAAAGCAAGTTGAATCCTTTACATATTTAGTACCTTAGATACAGTAGTCTGTGTGAATGGTTATCAGAAGGTAAATGACCAAAGTGGTGAAATGATTGCAGTGCAATTCTTTCCAAAGTGTAGTAACTCAAGGTCTCCAAAACAGATTCTGCTATCTTCAGCCTATTTTCCATAGCAAAATGTAATTATGGTACTATATGCTGCCAAGCATAATGATGTTACAACTACTTCTTCACCTTGCTGTGGTAGTTTGACAAGAAGTAGGAAGATATCGCAGGCATTTTTCTTTTTCTAAATCAACTCAAACTTTTGTAACATAAAAAATAAAAGCGTCTAAATCTTTGGTAGCAAATGTATTTGTACATTTAATTTTATATGCTACTTCTGTTTTGATCATATTTAGCAAAATGTATTTTCAAAAATATTAACTGAAATAAGATAAACATCCTGAACTTTCAAATGATCTGTGCTTTGCTGAAATTGCATGTGACCCAGCTTGGGATGCAGGGTAGAGGCTTCAGTGACTAAACATTTTGTATTACAGTGAGTAATTGTTAGGCGCCTGACCCCAGTGCAAAATCCATAACCTTGAGTTAGGCACCCAACTTCTCTACACAGTACATGGGGACAGTTAGGCGCCTCAAATAAGATACCAAACAGTCAACATGCTGAGCAGGAAACACTTGAAGTCGGCGTGCAGCTGACTACAGGCTATAAAGCCATGATATGATCTCTCGTTCTCTCTCTCTCTCTCTCTCTCATTTTTTTGCACAGTGGAATAGCTTCAGCAGGAAAGACGCTGCAGCCTGCAACCCAGTGGTTCAGGCACTCTACAAAGAATTAGAAGAAAGTCCAACTTTAGACCCTTCTATCTTTTTTTAGGTCAGACTCCAAAGTAGCAGGATCATCCCTAATTCCAACCTCTGCTTTTCACAAACAACCATCATAAAATAAAATATATCTAAAATTGACAGGAACAGAAGAACACCATATGACTGCTGTTTTCCTGTTGGTGATTCTGCATATCTAGATGTGGATAAGTATTTCTATATTTGTTTTTATTTTGTTAAGTACAATAAGAATATAGCAATGCCTGCAAAAATTGTTTTGTGTGGCTTCTTTAGCGTGGCAGGAGGGGACCCCATGTGGTGGGGGAGGAGAGGATGCAGCAAGGAGCCTGTGGCTCCTGACTGCTCCAAAGCTGGACAGCCCTGTTTTAACCAAATCATAACAAAAACATGCATTCTTTTTAAACCAGAGGGAAAGAGGAATTGGACATGACAACAAGGAAACAGGATGCATCATGGAATGCAGCATGGTCTTCTGAAAACAGCATAAAATTCAGTGGGATCTGGTCATTATAATGAGAATAGAGCCTCAAAAAGAAGAAGGGATGCAGAAGTGGAAAAGGAGCAAAAAACAGAAGAATAAGGAGTCAGAAATAGCTGAGGAAACACACTGTATGGGGAACAGTGTGCAAACGCATTAATAGGCTAAATGTCAGAGAACCTAATAAAACAAATACTGACTAGCTGTGATGTCAAGATCAAGAAAATAAAATTATGCTGGGGAGGGAGGGAGAGAACAGTTAATCTAATTACCCATAATCATAATCCTTGGATCTATTTTCTCCGAACAAAATCTTTAACTGCTATTGCCCCCACAATCAGCTAATGTCTACTTGTCTATGACATTATGGGACACAGTTGAAACTATAGTCTTACCTTTAAAATTTCTGACTTCTAAATTTTCTAACTTTTCAATGGCAAAAGTAATTTCTGTATATTTTTGCATGGAATTTATGCACACATTTCTCTAAAACAAGACAATGGTGAACTTCAGAACCAGTTAATTTACTTACTACTAGGAAGTAGGGCTGTGAAGCTTTGGTCGCCAATTCGATTTGGAGGAGATTTGGCTCGATTCAGCGGCCAAATCTCCAAATCAGAATCAAATCAGGAGACCAATAAAAAGGTCTGAATCGATTTAAAGCCTCTAAATTGATTTGGAAAAGCTTTGGAAAAGATTCAGAGATTCGAGCAGTCCCTGCTCGCTGCCGCAGAGTTGACCCAGGCTTGGTTCTGGTAAGTAGAGGCAGGAGAAGGGCTGGAGGAGCAGGGAGGGGTCCATGAGGGAATACCCATCAGGCTCCATCCCCTGTCTGCTCCCTCATCCCCCCTGAGCACCTCCTGACCCCTGCAGGGCAGCCATTGGGAGGGCTGGGAGAGCAGGTGGGGTATGGGGCATGTTCAATTCGGAGATTCGGCTGATTCAGTGGTGGCTGAATTTCAAAATCAGATTCAGCTGAATCAATTTGGGACAGTGATTGGAATCACCAAATTGAATCACTGTCCCCTGAATCTGAAGCGAATACTAAACACTTCACACAGGCCTACAATTTCTGATGGGGAAAACATACTGGAATATTTTATGCTTCAAAGCAGCAATATCCATTTTACCCTGTACTGCAAAAGGATGTCAAGAACAATGTTACTCCACTCATTTTAGTGGCCATAAATTAAATGGATATCTGTATGCTTGCACCCAGGATGGTTTATCCCAGAATAAATGCAATGTCTGCTTGCAGCCTCGGTAGAAAGGCTGGCTTTCTAACTGACTAGTAGTGATAGGAACATCACCAAAGGTGGCAGGCACTGCCAAACAAAAAAGCTGCCCACTTTAGCCACTGTGAATTAGAATGTTAAAGTGAAAGGAACTCCTGTGAAAATACTCATGAACTTTTACTACCAAAATGTATCCATAATTTTATAGCTGATAAATCTCATCCTTGTATATCTAATTAAATTCCTTACATTAAAGAGGCAAAATACTTTCCTGATTTTTCCAGTCCAAACCAGTTTCTTAGCTTTGATATAAACAAGTTTAATTAAATGAAATTAAGGAAATATTTTTATTCTAATGCCATCAAAAAATGTTCACAAAAAATGTTGATTCCAGCTGTTGACCTAATTGAGCACAGACAGAAATGCAGCTCCCCGTTGTAACTGAGAATGCTTGGCAGGAAGCATTCTGAGTTACAATAATCCCCCAGAACAAATACAAGTTCACTATTGGTTCCATCAGGAAGAGGAACCTAGCTGCTGGCTGCTAGGTTTCCCCTAGCAATGGGAACTCATTCTAGGCATTCTTCAACCCATGTTGGAAGTGAATCAGAGTCCCCTAGAGGGCTCCAATACACCTGTCCCATCCTTCAGGGGGGCTGAAAACTAGGGGTGTGCAAAGCAGGCCCCATTTCATTTGGATTCAGCCCAAATCAGAGATAATGATTTGATTTATTGATTCAGATCAATGTCCCTGATTTGATTTGGCCGAATCCAAATCTGAAGATTCAATGCTGATTCAGAGAATCAGCAATTCGGACACAGACACAGCTTTAAATGTTTTTTCTATATACCTCGAGGTACCAGAGTGACTTGTGAATGCTGCAATGCTAGGGCGGCATGAAGCATCCCATAGGAGTGCAGGAGGACCTTCCATGTGCTCAGCAGTGAACCCAGAAGTGGACCAGAAGTACTTCCAGTCCACTTCCCGGTCCACTGGGGAGCATACAGGGGACACCCTGTGCCCTCCCAGATTGGCAATTGGGCACGGGGAGACCTTAGGTGCCCCCCTGACCCAGGAGCATGGGGATAAGTGTATCCAATTAATTATTTTAAGGACAGTCTTCCAGGTATTACACAGACTCATATCAAACCTATATGTTCTATTCAGTATTTGCAGTCCTAGGTCAAGAAAGAAATATGTAAAATTGAAAGTAATCAAACAACTGCCTACTGGCTATGTATCTGACAAATAGCTCATGTGTGGTCTTCCTTCTGTCAAATGTGTGGAATATGCTCATTTCAGAGATAAGTTTGACAATCAATGGCGTACAAAGCCAAAAACTCAAGCTGCACTTCGGTTTTATCGAAAACTCCCAGCATGGATATATTAAACATACTGCACTTAAATACATATTAAAGTAACTTAGTTTAATGTAAAATTTGCTGTTTTCCCTCAAATGCATCCATATTTCCAAGTCATAAATGTCCTATCAAAATATAGGACACCATGTATTATAGTTTTAATCTAAGGAAATTTCACAGAATATGTAAAGCATTCTTGGGCAAATCTTTACTTCTGTTCTACTAATATAAAAAATTCTCACACATTTGAAATTAATGTAGCCAGACTAAATTCTAGTAAGGATTATTTCTGTTAATACTCAGTGTTGAAGTGTTATAAATATTTTATATTATGCCCCTGGAGAATGTCACGTTAATGCCACAAGTAACATGTTAATTGCACCATAAATGGTGAGGGTACTACATATGCACCAAATTTAAGGCACCATATAATGGCTTAAAATATTTTTAAGAATGATTTGTATGGCTGTTTAAATTGAATGTGTAGCACACCCGCACACCGGGGCAGACCAGGGCAGATACCCAACGATCATTTGGGTGGCCAGAATCAGTCCTAGGACTCCAACAGACAGTGCCAACAACTTTGTTGTCACCAGTCTAGGATAGTCTTGGGTCTCCAACTGGCTCAGGGCTGCTCCAGGGCCAGTGCTGACAATCAACTGACTATTGGCATCGGCCCCCAGAGCATCCCCAATACTTCAACTGCCATGCTGACTCCTGGCAGGGGGAGCTAAGGGGGACCCCTGCCAATAAATTTAAACCCCATGCTGGGCAACTCCAGTCAGGCTGCCTGACATGTGGGAGGCTGCTTCTGGTGGGGGGAGCTGAAGAGATTCCCATACCAGGGACTTCAAACCCCATGCCTACTGGGAGCCTCTAACCCTCTTTCCCAGTAGCCCTGCTGCAGCTGCCAGACATAGGGTTTATGCTTCCTGGGGGAGCCCATTGAATTGGCCATGGGAATGTCCCCGGCCAGAGCCAGCAATCAGTTGTGGTCAGCCCTGAGTCACAGAGGGTTGCAGGTACCCAGATTTCAAACTTGCAGCTTCAGGGGGAAACTGGACTCCACCTGAACTGGCAAGTATAAAGGTCACAAGAGAGATCTGATCCCTCATCACAAAATCACTCCTCCTGCCATGCCTATGTGGCCCAGTAGGAGGCATGATTGTTGGGATCAGTTATCAGATCCCATGGCACCATTAAATGAATGTGTGCCAGGGACCTGAGTCTGAGGAAAAGTTTGATGACAAGTGATAATGATTCTTATCTTTTTAAAGTTGAAAGGTTTAAGCCTGCTATAAGGCACTTTTCCACACTGATGTGTCAATTATGATATATTATAATTAGTATATTTGGGTAACATTCTAAGTTTCTTTAATATGCATTTAACTCAGACTTTAAAAGATAAATATTGTATGTTAACCACCAGCAGATTTAGTAGTTCATGAAAAAGAAATACTGCTTTTCCCACAGATATAACTCTCAAATAAATATTTTGAGCAATTATTGGTTATGTCCTTTTTTAAATAGCCATAACTGGTACACTGTATTTAAGAAGTCAGCTTTTGGGAGAGTTATTACATGAGAATTAATAACTGATGATTATCCAATTGTAGTCACTATGTTAAAGATAATTTTTTCCTATATATATAGCAACTATTTAACATGTAATTACTATCTTACTATATCTAAACTTGAAGTGAATCCCAAGCACTTAGGATACTCCAATCTGCAAGACCTCACACATGACCCAGAAACATCTTCATAATTCTATTCAGAAAATAAAAGATGCAATAACCAGATGCCCACCTGTTTCTTCTGTTAAAAAAGGCTACTAAACTTCTCATACTTGTGAGGAAAATGAACCTCTCTCTTGATTAATCACTAGGCAGCTTTGACTGCTGAAGAGAAAACTGTATTACAAACGAACAGCTACCTGTTATCAAATTACAAGGCATTTTCATCAAAGGACCAAAAGAGGCAGCAGATTGACCAGTTAACATGTTTCCACTGACCTGGGGGGATTTTTCCAGTTAACAGCCTCTGAAGAATGCTTCCTTTTGATTCTTGTCTCTGACACAAAAATGATTGTCCCATTTAACCAGTGTTCTATCACATATATCAGAGAATCCTATTTACTCACACACTACTGGAACATTAAAACACAATAGTGTGATTGTCTCTGGAAGAAAATTTTAAAGATTGCCTTTTTTTCTTTTTCAAAAAAGGGGGTGAGATCAAAAGCTAACTTTAATAGATGTTTGACTAAGGTCATACTCCAAGGAAATGGAACACTGAAGATGAAAGAGAGCAAATAGATTTGGCTTTTGATCTCGGCCAAATCCATTTGGCATTGTTTAGCTTTATATAATACTTTAGTTTTAGGTGATATCATGACTAAAATGAATTGGCTGTAGTCTTGAGGTTTTAATAGCTTTGTAATATTTTAACATGTACTGAAGTTAGGAAACAGCTTCCTTCTTTCTTGTTTGGTTAGATTTTTTAAATAGAATGCAGTCAGGTTAAACATCACTATAATTGCTAGTACTGTGAATGCAAAAACAATTACATTGAAATATGTTGAAAAGAAGCAAGTTACATGATGAATTTTAAAAGGTTTTCTTTGATTTGTGAAATAATTTACAAAGCATGTAGGCTAAGGATAAGAGTAAATCAGATACTGTTTTGAGTTAATTGAGACCAAGCCTTCAGAGAAATATAGCATTCAGTGCAGTTAACAAGAGGATGAAATCCTGTATATTTTAAGCCATTTGCACCATGTTTCAAGTATGGTATAAAGCTATTTTATTAGGGTGCAGAGGGTCATGTTTTATGTGCTGCTTATGGACCACTTGAACCTTAATTTAAGATTGATCCTCCTGTCTACTTCAGTGATGAAGAATCAAAGCACTATACTATAAATGAGAGCTTTCATTTTTCGGAGAATAATTCATTATTTGGGAGTATTCGTTACTTATCCAACAATTTAAGAATTTTTTTTTCCAGAATTCGAAGCCTCTGCCTCTTAAAATTACTATGGACCTGGAACTTTGTAAGCCTTTAAAAATCTTTCCAGGAGTGAGCATAAATGTGTACAAACCCACAATTATTAAAACTCTTCCAAGTCCTTCCCAAATGATATACCTCCCATTTAAAAATAAAATGACAGTCTTGGCACCACCATTGCTTTATGAACATAAGAGAAAAACGAGAAACTTGTATCATCTCACTATAACTTAAATACTATAATACAATTACTACTGTTACTTCTTATTATGAAAATATAAAATGCTCTTTTCTGCATTTTAGAAAAAATGATAATCCCATAGTCCACTATGCTGGACATAGTAAGAAAAGGACTTTTCATCAGCTGGACTAATTTCAGACACTTTAATAAGCATTATTAATAGAAGCAAGAAAAACTTAGAATGGCATGTAAGGCAAATCATCTTATTAACTATTAATAAATTTAGTTTATAAATAAAAATGTATGTTGAAAACCCAACATTCGAGGGTGGCGAATTGGCTGGAGGGTTGCACCCAGAGAGTTGTGGTGGATGGGTTGGTTTTGACCTGGAAGGGTGTGGGCAGTGGGGTCCCGCAGAGTTTGGTCCTTGGACCGATACTCTTTAATGTCTTCATCAGTGACTTGGACGAGGGAGTCAAATGTACTCTGTCCAAGTTTGCAGATGACACAAAGCTATGGGGAGGTGTAGACACGCCGGAGGGCAGGGAACAGCTGCAAGCAGACCTGGACAGGTTGGACAAGTGGGCAGAAAACAACAGAATGCAGTTCAACAAGGAGAAATGCAAAGTGCTGCACCTAGGGAGGAAAAATGTCCAGCACACCTACAGCCTAGGGAATGACCTGCTGGGTGGCACGGAAGTGGAAAGGGATCTTGGAGTCCTAGTGGACTCCAAGATGAACATGAGTCGGCAGTGTGACAAAAAAAGTCATCAAAAAAGCCAATGGCACTTTATCGTGCATCAGCAGATGCATGACGAATAGGTCCAAGGAGGTGATACTTCCCCTCTATCAGGAGCTGGTCAGACCGTAGTTGGAGTACTGCGTGCAATTCTGGGCGCCGCACTTCAAGAGGGATGCAGATAACCTGGAGAGGGTCCAGAGAAGGGCCACTCGTATGGTTAAGGGCCTGCAGACCAAGCCGTACGAGGAGAGACTAGAGAAACTGGACCTTTTCAGCCTCCGCAAGAGAAGGTTGAGAGGCGACCTTGTGGCCGCCTATAAGTTCATCACGGGGGCACAGGAGGGAATTAGTGAGTATTTATTCACCAGGGCGCCCCTGGGGGTTACAAGAAACAATGGCCACAAGCTAGCAGAGAGCAGATTTAGACTGGACATTAGGAAGAACTTCTTCACAGTTCGAGTGGCCAGGGTCTGGAACGGGCTCCCAAGGGAGGTGGTGCTCTCCCCTACCCTGGGGGTCTTCAAGAGGAGGTTAGATGAGCATCTAGCTGGGGTCATCTAGACCCAGCACTCTTTCCTGCTTATGCAGGGGGTCGGACTCGATGATCTATTGAGGTCCCTTCCGATCCTAACATCTGTGAATCTATGAATCACTGTATTCAGTTAATCAATCAATCAGTCTGTCTATCTAGCTTAATTCTTGCTAAATACAGATATTGATTCATTTAATTTAAATGGCATTTGTTTTTAAAACAATATAACGCCTCCGTCTGAAGGAATATTTCCACAACGAAAAGGAATCCACTTTCAACACAAATTCATCCAGTGACAATATCAACAAAAAAAAATCAATGCCAAAAAACTCCAAAAAACCCTCAGATTGAACACCTAACAGTGGACAAAATTCAAACCTGAATTGCTACATTGACTGCTTCAGAGAAAGACTGAACAATGAAATACTTAACAACAAACACCGCTATAACAACCTCTCCCTCTCAGAAAGAAGGAACATAGAGTCTCTAGGATCCAACCACCTGAAAGATCTTTCCAGAACCACCAATTCTAGTCTTCAAACAAGCACCGAACCTTGCTAACCTCATCATCAGAAGCAACTCCCTATGACCCAAACCACACCAAATATATCCAGACCATGCCAGGACAAGAAATACAAAACCTGCCAACACATCCCTACCACCTCCACTATAACTACACCCCCACAACAGAACCATCACCATTCCTGGATCTTATAACTACACCTCCAAAAATGTTACATATCTCATCCAGTGCACCAAATAACCTGATGGAAAATATGTTGGAGAAACCAAACAACAACTGCACACCAGAATGAACGCACACCAAAAATCTATCAACTGCCTATGGGGGCACACTTCTCACAGGACAATCACTCCCTCTCCAATCTCTCAGTTCTAATCCTCAAAGGGAACTTAGAAAACACCTTCCATAGATGAGCCTATGAACTTCATAAATCTACTGGATACAAAAAACCATGGACTCAATATAGACACTGGTTTTATGACACATTACAACCTGCCTGACATCTGATTCAACAGGTACCTGATCTGACCTCTTACATTCTACTTTTCCCCGACCTTTTCTCCCCTCTACTTTTCTGCCCTTTGTTTCCCTGATTTCCTACTATTTCCTTTTCCATTGAGAGCCTCTTTCGTACCCTGTATTATTACATCTGTAATGTTTCCCTTTGGTCTTTTTCCCCCTGCTTTCTTCCCTCCCTCCCTTGCTTTACCTTTTGTTTCTCTTTTCTATCTACTTATATTTTCACTACATCCTCTCACACTTTGAGCTTCTCTCATTCCTGTTTTCCTGATCTCCAACTATTTGCTTTTTCACTGACAGCCTCTTTTCCACCTTGTATTCTATGACTGTAATGTTTCCCTTTAGCCTTTTTTCCCCTGCTCTCTTCCACCTCTCCTCTCTGCTTTACCACACTGCTTTACCTTTTGTCTTCCTAATTTCTACTTATTTACATTCTCACTGACATCCTGCCACACTTGTAGCTTCTCTCATTTCTTGGAGTCTCAGAACAGCAGAGACTGCCTATGCCTGATGAAGGGTAACTGCACCCAAAAGCTTGCTAAGAACTTGTTTCCAGCTACTCAGTTGGTCTAATAAAAGATATCACATCTACTCACAGAACCTTACCTAAATTTAAATAAGGATTGAAAAAAGTGTACTCTTAGTGCTTTAGCAAATTGGAAACGGTTTCCTTTACATCTTCCATTTGTATGATACATAATTATTTTGTTCTTGTGAAAGCACATGCAGGGACACATCCAGGATTTGGAGGGGGTTGGGTTGGGCAGGGAGGTGAGAACTTCCCTGCTTTCAGCCTCCACCCCCCTGCACCCACTGGTGCAGGCAGCTGGGGAGCCTCTGGGGACTTTCCTAAAGTCCCCAAAGCACATAAGAATCTGCCTTTCCCTGTAATCAAAGACACAACCACTCCCTGCCCTGTTTACAGATTCACAGAAGTTTAGGGCTGGAAGGGACCTTGTGAGATTATTGAGTCTAGCCCCCTCTGCTCTGGGCAAGAAAGACTGCTGGGGTCAAATAACCCCAGCAAGGTGTACATCCAGTCTCCTTTTGTAGATCTCCAGGGTAGATACCTCTACCACCCCCACTGGGAGTGTATTCCAGAGTCTGGTCACACAAACCATGCAAAAGTTTTTCCTTATATCCAGTCTGAAACCTGCTTCTAGGAGTTTATGATGGTTGCTCCTGGTTTTCCCCTGGGACACTTTGGTGAATAGTTGACTGCCTAGCTCCTGATGCTCTCTCTCCCCTGCTATATTTGTAAACTGCCACCAACCTCCACCAAAATCTTCTCTTTTCAAAGCTGAACAGTCCCACGTCTGTCAACCTTTCCTCATATGGATTGCTCTTCAGGCCTTTAATCATATGAGTGGCTCTTCTCTGGACTCTCTCAAGCTTCTCCACATCCTTCTTGAAATGTGGTGGCCCAGAAATGGAAGCAGTACTCCAGCTGCAGCCCCACTAGATAGATTCATAGATTCATAGATGTTAGGGTCGGAAGGGACCTCAATAGATCATCGAGTCCGACCCCCTGCATAAGCAGGAAAGAGTGCTGGGTCTAGATGACCCCAGCTAGATACTCATCTAACCTCCTCTTGAAGACCCCCAGGGTAGGGGAGAGCACCACCTCCCTTGGGAGCCCGTTCCAGACCCTGGCCACTCGAACTGTGAAGAAGTTCTTCCTAATGTCCAATCTAAATCTGCTCTCTGCTAGCTTGTGGCCATTATTTCTTGTAACCCCCGGGGGCGCCTTGGTGAAAAAATACTCACCAATTCCCTTCTGTGCCCCTGTGATGAACTTATAGGCGGCCACAAGGTCGCCTCTCAACCTTCTCTTGCGGAGGCTGAAAAGGTCCAGTTTCTCTAGTCTCTCGTCGTACGGCTTGGTCTGCAGGCCCTTAACCATACGAGTGGCCCTTCTCTGGACCCTCTCCAGGTTATCCGCATCCCTCTTGAATTGCGGCACCCAGAATTGCACGCAGTACTCCAACTGCGGTCTGACCAGCACCCGATAGAGGGGAAGTATCACCTCCTTGGACCTATTTGTCATGCATCTGCTGATGCACGATAAAGTGCCATTGGCTTTTTTGATGGCTTCGTCACACTGCCGACTCATGTTCATCTTGGAGTCCACTAGGACTCCAAGATCCCTTTCCACTTCCGTGCCACCCAGCAGGTCATTCCCTAGGCTGTAGGTGTGCTGGACATTTTTCCTCCCTAGGTGCAGCACTTTGCATTTCTCCTTGTTGAACTGCATTCTGTTGTTTTCTGCCCACTTGTCCAACCTGTCCAGGTCTGCTTGCAGCTGTTCCCTGCCCTCCGGCGTGTCTACACCTCCCCATAGCTTTGTGTCATCTGCAAACTTGGACAGAGTACATTTGACTCCCTCGTCCAAGTCACTGATGAAGACATTAAAGAGTATTGGTCCAAGGACCAAACCCTGCGGGACCCCACTGCCCACACCCTTCCAGGTCAAAACCGACCCATCCACCACGACTCTCTGGGTGCGACCCTCCAGCCAATTCGCCACCCACCGGACTGTGTAGTCATCCAAGTCACAGCCTCTTAACTTGTTCACCAGTATGGGGTGGGATACCGTATCGAAGGCCTTCCTGAAGTCTAAGTATACGACATCCACCCCTCCTCCTGTGTCCAGGCGTTTCGTAACCTGGTCATAAAAAGAAACTAGATTGGTCAGGCATGATCTGCCTGCCACGAACCCGTGCTGATTTCCCCTCAGCATAATTTGTCCTGCCGGGATCTCGCAAATGTGAGCCTTGATAATTTTTTCAAAGACTTTGCCAAGGATGGAGGTGAGACTGACTGGCCTATAGTTGTCCAGGTCCTCCTCCCTCCCCTTTTTGAAAATACCGAGTCGAGTGGGAGAATAACTTCCTTAATTTTGCTTGAGATGCATTGGTGATGTATGCCATCGTATTGTTTGCTCTGCTAACTGTGACATCACACCAGTGGCTCACATTCATTTAATGGTCAATTATGACCCCCAGGTCCCTTTTGGATGTGGTGTTAGCTAGCACAGCATCGTTGTGGATTTTTCCTCCCCAGATAAAGAACTTTACACTTCTCAGTATTGAACAGCATCTGGTTCTGGTCCACCCATTTAACTAATGTCTCTAAGTCTGTCTGGATCATCACCCTACCCCAATGTGTGGCTGCACTTCCCTACAGCTTAGTGTGCTCATTTGCAAATTTTGCCAGTGTGCTTTTCACCCCCACATCCAGATCATTGTTGAAGATGTTGAAAAGCACTGGGGTCTAAGTGCTGAATCCCAGAGGGCCCTCACTGGCTACCCTCCTCCAGCTTGACACAGATGCATCTATTAGCACTCCCTGGGTCTGACACTGCAGCCAGTTTCCCACCCACCTGACAATTGAATTGTTGAGCCCATAGTCCCCTAGTTTTACCTTGAGAGCCTCATGGAAAACCAAGTCAAAGCCTTCCTGAAGTCCTAGTAAAGGATTTCATAGACATTAGGGCTGGAAGGGACCTCAGAAGATCGAGTCCAGCCCACTGCCCGAAGGCAGGAAGTCAGCTGGGGTCATAGGATCCCAGCAAGATAAGCATCCAATTTTCTCTTGAAGGTGTTCAATGTAGGTGCTTAAACCACATCCGATGGCAGGCTATTCCATGCCTTGGGGGCTTGGACAGTAAAAAAATTCTTCCTTATGTCCAGCCTGAAACGGTCTTGCAGTAGTTTATAACCGTTCAACCTCATCATGCCTTGCAGCGCTCTGGTGAACAAACGTTCCCCCAGATACTGGTGGTCACCCCTGATAAACTTATGGGGGGCCATCAGATCACCCCTGAGCCTGAGCTTTTCCAGGCTAAAGAGCCCCATAGCTCTCAGCCTGTCATCGTAAGGTCTGTTTTCCTGACCTCTGATCATGCGCTTGGCTCTTCTCTGGACTCTCTCAAGCTTCTCCACATCCTTTTTGAACTGTGAGGCCCCAAACTAGACACAGTACTCCAGCTGCGGCCTCACCAAGGCCGAGTACGAGGGGAGAATGACGTCCTGGGATTTGCTTGAGAAGCATCTATGGATGAAAGCCAGTGTTTTGGTCACTTTACTAGCTGCAGCATCGCATTGAAGGCTCATGTTCATCTTATGGTTAATGATGACCCCCAAGTCTTTTTCTTCCATAGTGCTAGCCAGTGTAGCACTGCCAAACCTATAAGGATGCTTCAGGTTTTTCCTCCCAAGGTGGAGAACCTTGCATTTTTCAGTGTTAAACATCATCAGGTTCTCATCCACCCATTTGCTGAGTCTGTCAAGGTCAGCCTGGATCACCCTCCTGTCTTTAGGTGTGGATGCTTTGCCCCAAAGTTTGGTGTCATCGGCAAACTTGGCCAGTCCACTTCTGACTCCAAGTTCCATATCATTAATGAAGATGTTGAACAATATGGGTCCAAGGACAGAGCCTTGGGGGACTCCGCTGGACACAGGGCACCATGACAATTGACTTCCGTCAATTACCACTCTCTGGGTCCGACCATGGAGTCAATTTCCCAGCCAGTAGATCATGATGGAGCGAAGGCCACAATTGTCCAGTTTCGCCAAGAGGTGATCATGGGATACCAGATCGAAGGCTTTTTTGAAGTCAAGATATATGACATCAATCTTTTTTCCGTTGTCCAGGTGATAGGTCACCTGGTCGTAGAAGGAAAAAAGATTGGTCAAACAAGACCTACCTGCAACAAACCCATGCTGGCTCTTCCTCAGGATGTTGGCGTCGGCCAGTCCATTAAGAATGGCCTCTTCAATAAACTTTTCTAGGACCTTCCTTGGGATAGAGGTCAGGCTGATGGGGCTATAGTTTGCTGGATCCACTTTCCTCCCTTTCTTGAAGATAGGCACCACATTGGCCTTCTTCCAGTCTTCGGGCACTATACCAGAGCGCCAGGAGTTTTCAAAGATCCATGACAGAAGCTGGGCTATGATGCTCACCAGTTCCTTGAGTACCCTGGGGTGTAGATTGTCAGGGCCAGATGACTTGAAGGTATCCAGACTCTCAAGGTGTTCCTTCATGAGTTCAGCATTGATGGAGGGCAGGGGATCTCCCTCACCTGGACCTCCCTGTCCCATAGTGGGCATGGGCGTCCCATGGGACTGATGAAAGACCGACACAAAGTACCCATTTAATAGCTTGGCTTTTTCCTGGGCGTCAGTTGTCCCATCTGGTTTAGCAGGGGTCCAATGTTGCCCTTGCTTTTCCTCCGGCTCCCCACATGTCTGAAAAAGGACTTTTTATTGTCCTTGATACTCGAAGGTAGTTGGAGTTCAGTTGCAGCCCTTGCTTTCCTGGTTTGCTCCCTGTAGGACCAGACCAGTGCAGAATATTCCTCCTTGGAGGTGAATCCCATCCTCCATTCTTTGTAGGCCTTTCTTTTTAGCCCCAGGAGGTCTGCTAGATTCCTGGAGAGCCAGGGGGGCTGCTGTGCCCTCTTGTTGCCTTGGAATAGAATTAGCTTGTGCATTGAGGATCACTCCCTTGAGGAGCAACTACTTTTCCTGAACTCCCCTCCCCCTGGGGTCGCAGTCCCTTAGGTCCTCACTGACAAGCCTCCTGAGCTTGTCAAAGTCGGCTTTCCTGAAGTCAAGGACTTCCGTGTTGCTGACTGACTTGCCAGCTTTACGGTGGATGGTGAAGGTGATTAGCTCGTGGTCACTGTCACCCAGCTTCCCATAGATCACTAGGTTGCTGATTATGTCATCCCCAGTAGCCAGTACCAGGTTGAGCAGCACTTTACCTCTCAGCCCGTAGACTTCTCGAGTCAGGTAGAGGTCATTCACACACGATAGGAAGCTTTGTGACCACTCGGATTTTGCTGAGTGATCCTCCCACAAGATGTCTGGGTAGTTGAAGTCACCCATGACAACCATGGTCCTGGAGCATGTGGCCTCAGCCAGTTCCCGGGCAAACTCCTGGTCAAGCTTTTGACTTTGGGTGGGAGGTCTGTAGTAGACTCCCACCATTGTGTCCCGTGCCATGTTCCCCACAGATTTTAACCCAGAGGGTTTCCAGTTGCCCACCCTGGTCACCAACATCAGCTTGCAGGGACGCATAACTTTCCTTAACATAAAGAGCTACAACCCCACCCTTTTTACCTACTTGACCTCTCTTTTACAAGGTATAGCCATCTATACCCGTGGTCCAGTCATGGGTGGAGTCCCATTCAACCCAGCCCCTGCCCCACTCCCTTCCTCATAATGGGGGTCTCAATCTGCCCCCCATGACCAACACCCCTTCCCAATGCCCCTTCCCCTTCACAGACAGGCCCACTGGGTGCTGCTCCACATGCCACCGGGGTGCGTTCCTCACCTTCAGCAGGTTATGCGCGCCACTCCGCTCCCATCCCTGTCCCCGCCCCGCTGTAGCCACCCAGGGCCCACACCTGTGCTGTCTTGCAGTCCTCTGCAGTGCCACCACTGCCTTCTGGGGCTGCCCCGAGGTGGCAGTGACAGCAGTGAAGCAGAGCCTGGGCTTGGGCTCCAAAACCACATGTGTAATTAACGTGTTAAAAAAATTAACTTGAACAACATTTAACAAGTTAATTGTGTGAGTTAATCGCAATTAATTGAGAGCCCTAATTTCTCCACATCAGCTAAGGTTACAAAATCAAAATATTATCATGTATGGTAAAGAATATCCCATTGTATTGCCAATTTTAACAGTTAGCTGCTGGCCTCAATATATAATGGTGTAATCCATGGACATGCTGTCCCTCCTGGCTCCCTTTCTCACCAAGCAACATGGTGAGCACTCTGTACCACCCATCCTTCAGTGACTTTTTTTTACTCAAAGACAGAGAAAACAGATTATCATGAATAAAGGAGCCATAAAGACAAGAGTTTTCATGCCTAAAACGTCCTATATTCTGGAAAGAGAGAATATTACTTTAATCTTATCATCTCCTCCTCCTCCTCATTATATGTAGGATCAGATCTATCAACTTATCTCTCCAACAAAGATCCTTATTCATTTTCTATAGGATCTGATACTGCTCTCTGAAATGGACTCTAAAATGTACTACCCTTTAAACTTGTAAGTTATTTTACTGATATGCTAAATAAATAATATACTGACTCAGGACATATTGCCTTTGAACCTTTTCCCACAGAAGGAACAAAATATTCTAAGATTTTCCTCAATTAATGTTATATTTTCTGTGGGTAATGTTTATGGTTTCTTTTCCCTAAAGGAAAGAAATCATACATAAATTGTCTGCTATAAAGTAAAGGCAGATTCCTTATTTTTACTACTATGCAGAACTCTACAGAGCTGGCATGTAATGTAGTCAGAAATGAGCCTAAGTTTCATACTATAATCATTAATTTATATGGTAAATAAGATCCAGGGCCAAATTGCACAGTGAACTATGATAATGACAGTCTGCAATCTAACTTCAAATCTCAAGAATTTCTATTCTGCTGTCAGATACAGAGCAATATTTTATTGCATCAGTTAATACTCTGATTGTATAAAAACTTGCATCATTGCTGTTTATTGGATACTACAAACAAGTTGCATATCTAAAGAAGAGTCAAAAGAAGTCAGCTCTCCATCAGAATTAACTATTAATAATGTGTTCATAGGACTTCAAGTTTCCTACCTTCTAGAAATATGATGGTGTAATTGTATTTGTAATTCTAGTATTAAAATCCATTAATGGAAATTTACACTCATCTTGAATAAAGGACCAGTGAGAACATGGTTCAGTTGGCTGAGTACCATTGGTTTCTAATCCCAGATACGTTACCTGCTTCCTCATCTGTGGTGACGGTGAGTCCTTTATCTTCATCTGTAACATAGATATTACAGCTCAAAAGGCTGTATTATGTATTAACTAGATATTGCTTGTAAAGCAGCTTGAAGGTAAAATGCATTATAAATGCTAGACAAGGTTCCTTGGGTGAATCTGATATCTTTTATTAGACCAACCCAAATAGTTGGAAAATAATTATTAAGCAAGCTTTCAGGTTCAAAAACCCTTCGCCAGGCTAAGGAAGTGTCAGCAGTTGGTGTGTGCTCTTCCTGGATGAAATGTAAAGTAAAGTAAAGAAGCCAGCGGCTGGGCTGGTATACATACAAGACAGGTAGTCAGTGAAAATGGAGCCACAAGAAAACCACTCTCTATCCAATCTCTCAGTCCTGATACTCAAAGGAAACTTACAAAACACTTCCCAGAGATAAGCCTATGAACTCCACTTCATCAACCTCCTGGATACTAAAAATCATGGACTAAACATAGACATTGGATTTATGACATTATAACCTGCCTGACATCTGACTCCCCAGGTATCTCTCCACTTTCATCCCCCTTCTCTCTCTCCCCCCCCCCCCCCCCAGCCTGTCTCTCACCCATTGACTCCTCAATCTACATTTTCACTGACTACCTGTCTTGTATGCATACCAACCCAGCCACTGGCTTCTTTACTTTTCATTCCATCCAGGAAGAGCACACACCAACTGCTGAAACTTCCTTAGCCTGATGAAGGGTTTTTGAACCCGAAAGCTTGCTTAATAATTATTTTCCAACCAGCTGAGTTGGTCTAATAAAGATATCAGATTCACCCAAGGAACCTTGTCTGCCTATGTCCTTAGACCAACACGGCTACAACCTACACCCTTATAAATGCTAAAAATTCTAGCAGATCTGCAACAACATCTATGGGGTGTGTGGGGGGGAGGGGGGAAACTAGTCTTATAAAGATACTTAAAATGTTTTCACCCATACATAAGGAGGTATTAAGTCTTCCTGGACTAGGATGAAACTTTTTATGACTAATTGTTAACATTCAGAAAGACTGGCCAAGAGATGTGAAATTCTATAGCTATAAATAAAGTATTGTGATGACAAGGGAGGACACGCTCTACATGAGGTGCCTTACCACAAACTTTAAAAGTGATCTAGGAAAAGAAGAGATGACTTCCCACACATCTCACTGCTCACAAAATGCCATTTGCAGAAGCCACTTAGAGCAAAACAAACCAAAAAAAGTCAGAATGCCCCCAGTCATCTGCTTCCCAACCTCTATCCCAGTGATTTCTAACTAGGGCACCATGGCATCCTGTGGCGATCCTTTTAAGTAGTAGTGCTGTTAGCTGTGCAAATGCCTATACATGATTTACAAGATAACCCCAGCTATTTCAAATAGGAATCCAATGTAAGAAATATTTGGACCGGTGGTAGTTTTTCTGAGTTCTTTGCAACAGAAGAATTTCTCTATTATTTGTCCGTAGTCAAAGTAAATGAGTGAACACTAACAGCTGGCATTTTCTGAAGGTGTCTTGAATCTAAAACAGTTGAGAACAAACTGCTCTAGCTGTAAGTGCAACTGAACTGAGTGCAAATGAACTTCCTTCTACAATGCATCTCCTGAAAGAGAAAATATCTCAGAAGTTTACTTTCTTCTGAAAATAAAGGCAAGGTAATCAACTGTTCTACATCTTATTTATTATTTTACCTTTGTATGTCTACTACTTAGGTAATCTGTAAGATGTACTGAGCCTGCTTGGAGACCCTAGAATTTTGAATGCCTAGAAAATGCAATAAACCTGGACCTCAAGTGTAGAGCACCATTTTACTGTATAATTATAAAATATTATAACTATGAAACTTCACTCTCAGTATTTATTGCCCTTTATGTTCCAGAGTAACCTACTAGAGCATCCTCCCCAAGTTAGGACCCCATAATAAATAAGTCCTTCTCCCAATCCCTTTAATCAGATTACATTTAATTAAAGTGCCTGAAGCGTCGGGTGTATCAGCATCCCCACGCTGAAAAATGGCAGCACTGACTGGGTCAGTTACAAGTAACCATAGTTAAGGTTTAATTCAGGCACGTAAGGGGTCAATGGAAACCTGATTTGCCTGCACCACCCCAGGCCATCCTGCCTGACAATGGCAGCTTGCAAACCACCCCTCCCCTTGTTTGTCACTTCTCCAAATGTCCCGCACGTACTGAGGGACTTTGGTGGGTTTCAGGGAGCCACATCCACCCTGGTCCATGGATACTGGTCACTGCTGGCTGAAATCAATGAGCCAGTACCTACTGGTGGGCTTGACAAAGCTCCCACCTGCACGACTGGGGTCCAATCCCCAACACAGAAATATATAAATCAAAGGCTCTGTTTTAGGTGCATCTGAGCATGATCAGAGAAGTGGCAGAGGAGATAAGGACCTGACACAGGAGGTATAGAACAGACTGCATCCCCATGCCACACTGCCTCTCCACCTTCTGAAAGCACTGTTGGTATGGCACTGGCAATCCTGTATGCTCCCCTGTGGGGAGCAGGTGTGGGTAGGTCTGGATCCAGGAAAGGCTGTCATTATTCAGGTGCTGGTATGATAGCCCCTTTGTCAGTGCAGAAATACTGCATGCAGCCATTTTGGGTGGCTGTCATCCTTCTGGATTCCAAGTTTCTTCACAGCTCAATATCACGGCTACAGTGGACTCAAAACACTGAGGGAGGGCATGGGACAGGGCACTGTTCTTCAGTGGACAGATTGTGGGGAAGAGGCCACTGGGCAGAGGAAGCTGAGTTCAGGACAAGATCAAAAATTGTTTTTACTGTGAGGTCTGTCAGAGCTATGAAGCACAGGGCTGCAAATTGCTCCTATTATCTTGGTGGAGCAGGCCAATGGTAGCTGACTGTGTGTCACATACGTTCCCTGGAATGACGGCCTTTCCCAGGGGGCCATCATAACTGGCTATTCCCTTCCATGACTTGAAGGCTGTTGCTGGCAAGAGAGCTTGCAGAGGCAGCAAGGGGGATATTTTGGGGGATTATCATCTGCAAACTCCAAGAGCTCCACCCTGTGCTGCCAAAACACTTCTTCCAGGGAAAAATGGCAAAAGAGAAGTGGTGTTTTGATACAAGAGCAGACTGACAAGTTAGTATGGCAGGAGAACCTTCCTAATGGGAACCTCTGGGAAGGGAAAGTTGGAAGGAGACAGCAGCTATCTAACAGAATGCTTAAATTGTTCATATTTTAGAAATAATCCAGTTAAGTAACTTCCTATGTTAAAGAAACATAACTTTCTGAACATTACAGTTTATCATTTCCAGTTAAAGCTCACTTTACCTATAATAATAGGATGCCCGAAGATGTGCTAGGATGCAGCTCCAGCACACTGTAATTATAGTGTGTCAAAGTAGACTCGATTAATTGAGTCTGCTGCAGCATGCTAATTAGTGCACTCCAGCCAGCTTCTGCATCTTGTATCAGCATCCCCACACTTCAAAACAGCAGTGGGGTGCTTTAACTAAAGCTCGTTCAACAAGGTTTAGTTAAAGCACTTTTGCCGCCATTTTGAAGCACGGTGATGCTGATACATGAGAGGCTGTGGACCTTTAATTAGAGCATCTCTCAGAGCCACCCTAATTAACCTCCCTTTCTGGAGTATGTGTAAAAATGCCCATAGTTTTTATTCATGCAGAATAAGTAAGGAATTAGTGGACAGTGATGTAGCCGTCTAGTGCATGATTCGTTTTTCATCTCTTATTATGCTACCATAGTATTTAATAATGTAAAATACACTGATATTATTAAGTCAACATTGATGTTATCCACAACCAGCTTGAGCTGCAGAATCTACCCTTGCCCTGTCTATATTTTAACTTGTAGCCTAGACCAAAGCTATCCAAAGCTATGCTTCTAATTTCTTAAGCACAGCCCATGATGAATCCCACATTCCCTTGCACCATGTAAAGCAGCCCTCTTTGGAACTGGTCTACATCTTACCTATCCTTCCTTCCAAGCTTGTCTCTACTTCCAGGAAGAGAAGAGAGGGATGCTCAAGGACCACAGAAAAAGACCAGAGAAATGTGGGAATTCTGTGGCATATGTCTTGTTCTCAAGCTCTGCAAGCAAGTTGATATATTCCACATGTACAGTTGAGGAGGAGGAGCAGTTGTGGGGTTGACTTGATACTTGGAAATTTAGCATAGCTTCTGGGGCTAAGGATGGACTGCAACCAGGGGTTACACAATTAGACAGTTATTGGGAAAGAGCTTGTGGATAACTTCAAGCTCAACTTAAACTGGGTGGATCCTTTTTACTCTTAATTTGCTTAAGTCAGTCAGACTACAGGACCACAACAGCTTTTTTCAAGAATAGGAAATCTGCAATTCTATAGCAAATATGCTCATTCTCAGTAGTCTCTGAAATGCACAACTACCCTGTCCAGCAGCAATAATGAAAGATGATACCTAACCTACAATAGTTACCAAAAATGGCTAGTTTAACATATGAATTAAAGTCCAGATTTTGTTGCCACAAGAAGGTCAAGTCAAACTTTTAAGATTAAAAAAAGCATTCAATGTGGGATATGTGGACAGCAAGAACACCTGATTTATCACAATTAATGACAATAAATATTTTAGAAGGAATCTTAAACCAATCTCTAATTATGAAAGACCAGAATTAGTCCTATTTTGGTGGCAGATTATTCCATATTTGCCCTCTTACATGGTTCTTTACATCTTGCTCTGAAGTATCTGGTTCTAGCCAGATCCAGGGACAGGATGCTGGACTGTGGGGACCTTGATTCTGATCCAGAATGGCAATTCTTACAATCCCTACACCTCAACTCTATCTGACAGAGAGAGCCAGGAAGCAGTTCCCTAGAAACACAGAGTTCTCAATTGCTTGCCCAGAATTTTACTAAAAAATGAAGTTTTTTCTATGTAACAAACATTTTCAAATTGCAGAGCAACTAAATTATTTTGACTTTTAACAAGAAACAGACATTTATGTTTACTAAGATTTTTTCTATATTTACAAAAAACCTTTTAAAATTGAGTTAAAAAGGGAAATATAAAAATTCAGAGGCCAAGATTATTAGTCACAGATGAAAGAGGGAGGGGGTTATTTGTTTATTTTATGTCTAAAGGATTATATAATTATCCAGGACAATTTTCGCACCCATTTCTGCTACTCCATCTGCCTCTGATTCACATCACATGCAACTCCCAGTTTGATGACATCCTAAGCATAGTTTAAGGCACTATGAGCTTTTAAATGGTATAGCAAAACAGGGCTGATCAGAACATTTTCAACACCAGGAAGTTTCCAAAACAAAAATTTATAGAAGCATATTTGCTTTGATGAAGTTTTCCTGGAGAAGAAGAAGAGATAAATTCACTCTGGATATATGCTTGCTCTAAATATATGCTTCTTTAACCTGAGGTGATCAGGTTTTGATCTACAAAAACACATTTTCACACAATTCTGTTTTCACATAAATGCTGGCTTAATTCCTATTTGGAACAAATGTTAGTTTTGAAAGCTGTGACAAAATAGAATTGTCATTCTCCAGGCAGCTCTATAGAGCATCCAAAGCATGTTAAAAATGCCCTGAATTTCTTTATAGCTATGAAAAAAACTCTATGTATATGATTCTATAAATAGAGTAGAACACTACTTTGTACTGGGACATTTTTTTTTTTCATTTTCAGATTTTTTTGCCACAGTAACCTGTTTACATGGAGACTGGAGTTAGATACTCTGCTTAAGTAAAAGGGTAGAGACTACTTATACCAGTAGAGTATTGAGCCATTGGATTTCTATGTCATTACAAATAATTCAATTTAAAAAAGCAAAACTAAGATCTCACTTTTTCAGAGTCCCATAGTCTACATCAAAGTTCTGAAAGTTTCCTGTAAACTAAAAAAAACCTTTGGTTTCCAAATGCTTGAAATCTGTGTCCATACAAGAAAAGTTGTTTGTTAAAAGATGGAAATGTAATTATGCAATAAAAAGTGAGCTCTGCATTTTTTTTTAAATATAGTACACAAAAATTATGTAGAATTAAGTAAAATAATGTTTTATGAATTAGGTCTTTATTATGAAAATAAAAGGACCAGCCCCATCTGCTGGAATAGACCACGTGGCTGATTTATGTCATGAATGCTAAATTATTGATACATATGCTTATATATTATATTTTATAAGGGACATCAAGGGACTACACCATCTGGCAAGAAAACATCAATAATGGTACTTTTTTTTTTAATAAACTGCAACAGCCAGAGACCAAAATGATCACACTGAGGTTTTATTGTTTTCTTTTTTAAATATGGAAATTTTACAAGGAGAAGCAACAACAAAGAGGTAGAACAAAATCAAATACAACTGCTCTAAAGAGCTCTCTTCTATAGGATCTGAGGTACAGTGAAACAGCAGTATTATTATGGCAACAGTAATGTGGTGTGACCTATAGATGGGCCCTTTAGTTAAAGAAGATGGTAGACATAGAGATGTGCTAAACACATTACTCCTTTAAGAAGAATAACAAGTGTTAGACAAGATGATGAATTACCTCTCATGGGTAATTCAAATTAAATATGAGAATTCTTCAGCTTCAGAGGTAAAACATTGTTTTAAAATGTTGTCTTCCAAATATGTGAAGCCTAGTAAAAATGTGCTGGTGTATTTGGGTTATTTATTGTTAAAAAAATCCACAAAATTGAAAATTTCAAGGAACAGAAAACAAAGATAAAAGCCATGTTTTAGAAACACTAAATATGATTTCAAAAAGCCTTTTTCCTCACAATAATGGGGTTCCTATATACATGCAGAGAGGCTGCTCCAACGCATTGTAATTACGACACATCAGAGCAGAACTGAATAACTGAGTCTGCTGGAGCATGGTAATTACCGTGCTCCAGTAGACTCTAGCATCACATGTATCAGCATCCCCATGCTGAAAAATGGCGGTGGGGGCACTTTAACTAAAGGTGGTTCAATGAGCTTTTGTTAAAGCACACCTGTCGCCATTTTTCAGCACTGGGACACTGATACACATGACACTCTGAGTGCTTTAATTAGACAGCTGCTCTGATGGCACATCTATAAATGCCCTTATAGTATTGTGAAAAAAATAAAAAAATACAGGAGGTTGCTTATTCTATCAACTTCATAGCCAATGAAAAAAATCTCAGTGGTGTTATCAATGCTTATAACGAACATACTTTCTCATTGGACAAAAGGGTGCACAACTCTTACACATTTTTTCTGTCCAGGTATGAATTTAACCTAGTGCATATAAGAGTTTGGAGCTTGCAGATACTAAAATATATAAAAATAAGAGTTATGCAAAATTCACTGGGGGATATTTCCCTAGCCAGAACATGAGGTCCTGGACCAGTTTTTGGCTTTTTATGGTGGGAAAACTTTCAATTTTTGGTTTCCAATCTTAAAATAAAATATGAATGGTTTGTAATGGGTTCCTTTTATTTATTTAAAAGGAATATACTTTACTCATATTACTTTCTTGGTACCAATACAACTACAAAAAACATATAATTTTCCAGTTAAATACCATATTTTGAATATATAAGACACCTCCCACATAAGACATGCACCTAGCTTTTAAAAGGAAAAAAAAAAAGATCTTTCCTTGAAAATACTGGTAAGTAGCAGTAAGCAATCAAAGAGCACTTGTGTGCTTAAAATATGACATTTATTTAGTTAAATCTAGCTTCCCTTGAACTGAGGTGAATAAGGTCAGCGAAGATGATATAAGAGAACACAATCATCATCCAGTTACTGTTTTAAAAAAACCTCTCTGCTGACATGGAAATATCCACACATCTATTCCATTTTCAGTTGTTTTACCTTCAGAATTTTTATGAAGCAGTTAAGCTAATATCTGCCATCTTGCAAGTAATAGAATTTAATAACCAGTAACAACTTTTTTCCTGTATAATCCACTGTTTTAGCCGTGGTACCTGAATACCTTATAAAATTATGTGTGCCCACTACACGTTGTCTAATAAATATTGGTCTTTGCTTATAGCCACTTTTCCTTAGACAGGTATTCTCAATTATAATTATTGTGGCAAGGCCATGGTGAAGAAATGAGTTTTAGACATCTCTCCCTACTGGGAGAGGGGAAATGAAGAGAAATCCTGAAGCAGAGAGGAATTCAAAGGACTATGGGAAATGCAATTTCTTCTCAAGGTGAAAGTAAAAGTGAACATTCTAAAACAAGACTACTCCACCCTCAGCCTAGGGTTGTCTTCATGTAGCCCACTGGGCAACCTGCTGCCAAATTTCCAGACCCACAAGGAGCTCCAGGCCTTGTGTGCTGGATTGGGCACCCAATCCCACCATGCAGGGCTGGCACTGGGCCCCAGAGTCAAATCCCAGTGTAGGGGACTGGCAAGCAACAATGCCCAGCCCAATCCCAGTGCATGACTGAGGAGGGGGCAGTACCAGGTCCCTGAAGCCCAATTGCAGTATGCAGGTCAGGAAGGGGGGCCAAGCCAGGGCCCAATCCTGGTAGGTGGGGCTTGATCGGGTCCATGGATCAGCCCCATACCATTAATTTGGCCTGTGGGGCAAAAGCTTGAGCCCACTGTTCTAAAGCACAAAAAAATATTGAACATACAAAATGGGTACTTTGTTTGGAAAAGCTTTTACTAATTGGTGAAATTATAAAAATTTTTTAATGCAATATTATATTTTTTCATAGGTCTTTTCTTTTTCTAAATATAGTTCTATTCCCTCTGACATACAGCGAATCAAAACTAAATATTTGCATATGAAGTGTGAAATCAAGGTTCTGATACCTTAGACTGCTTCAGTACCATATGGTACAATCCCCGGTATCATCTCTAAACTCCAACTTGAATGATTACAAAGTGCCTACCTGAAATTCTCATGGCAGTTTCAAATGTATATTATATTTTTCTCTTCCTGTTTCATTGTGTTGATTGACTATACTTTGTACTGCACTGTATTTATGAGCTACTATGTTCGAACACAAAACTGACTTCATCTCAGAGAAAAAAAAATTTTTTTTCTATATATATTCTGAATATTGTTCGAAAGAAGCAATCTCTTGCATGTGCATAGCAAATGACACCACCAACCACCAGCAACAGAGTTAAAATAGCAATGAAAGTGAGACTAAGAGAGGGAGAAGCCAGGCTACAGAGTTTAGATCGAAATATTCACAGATGGGTTTGGGAGAGGAACCTGACCCACCTGTAATTCATACAACTTTCATTTAGAACAGTGTATACTGAAAAATAGACAATGAAGTGCAACTGAAAATGTACCTAGTTTTAAACTGAAAACTATGTAAAGCATTATGCTATTGATTAGCTGAAAACAGCCCTGTAAACCCAGAAAAAGTGTTTCTTAGCAATTGTTAACAAGTGCAGGTAAACAAACTTGTACTTTCATAAGCACAAATGAACAAAAGTACATTTTGTTCTGTCTGTTCTGTCCAAGAGAGGCACTCAGCTTTATTGAAGGTAGCGATGGTTTAATTTAGTTCAGAGCATTAAATGTTTCTTCTGTGCCTAGTTTGTACTTGCAACTGCAAAAAAACAAACTGTCTCAAGGAAATGAGCTATTTTTCCCTTCCTGAAAGAACTCATAATGCTATGAGCATAACATCACCCATAATGAGATGAAATGGCAATATAAACCACAGTAGAAATAACAAATCTATTATGAATAACTCCCACCAGAAATCTTGGAAACTGGACAACTTACTGTCTGTTCTCATTTTATTTAGTCAAAGCAGAAAAATGAGAAGGAGATCTGTATGCCTGGATTTCAATTGGCTTTACTCATAACTTGCAATTGCATTCACTCACAGATGACTAATTGTTGTCTTCCGCTCTTGTCTTTCCTATTTGGCCAAACTGAACAGAAGGCAAAGATGTCTGCTGTCCCCTGACACATTAGTATTCATTACAGTGAAAAGTAAATGAGAACTATTTCATCTTCAGAGCACTATCCTAAGACATTAACATCTAATAACAATATTAAAGTCACATTACAGGTCTTTAATGTGTAGCAGTAATAATGTTGTCTAGTTTAATAAAGATATGCATTAAAATAAATATTTTGGCTATCTAATTTTAGGAGTTTGCAAACAATATTAGTAACAAGTTAAAGAGACTTTAAGAGAGTTAAAACTAAATTGTAATGGAGCATTACTGGCTATTTTAATTATACTAAGATTTCCTTCTTCCTTTCCTATGACTATTCTCCTACATATAAATGGGGGGTGGGGGGAAGAGGGGGTTCTTTCTTTTTAATCAAAGTACCTTATGTTATCAGCCTTTTAAAGAACAATCTGGAAGCAGGCTCTAAAACTAATAACTATGTCAATTGTCATAATGAGAATTTCAGAAATTCTACAAAGACTCAAAGTTCATATCTGCAGTTCAGTCAGCACTTTAGTAAATCTGTAGCAGTTCTTTATCAAATTAGATGGGAATGCTACAGTGGACAGCAACTCTAAAAGATGACCTTTGGTGTGCTATTCCTTGGCGCATTTCAAACACTTATTTTTACTTAGCCAGAAAAGGAAATCTCTACAATGAAAATGCTTTTGTGCCAAAGGTGCCTGGCTAAAATTGCCAGCTATTGAATACATGCTACCAAGTTGTTCTTCTATAAGAATTCAAGAACATCAGACATTAACATGTTTACTATCCTAAATATATAATAATGGCATCTAATTTGTAAAAAGCTAGCATCCAGTGCCCACTCACTTAATTCCCCAAATCCTTTGAAAACTAAGTATACTAAGTCTGCATGGTTCTATTTAAAAATTCAGCCTCAGCTTTTCAGAAGCTACATAAACAGGCACTACTATGTTTCTATTTTTTTCAGCCATATTATTAGCATGGCTATTAATTAATTTGGCCAAACCAACCCAAAGCAGTTGACTTCATGGAAAATGCTTTCTGCATTTTCAAAAGTTCAATGTATTCTTCCTTTAAATTTATTTTTGTCTGATTATGAGGTTACCCAGTTAATCACCTGTCATTATATTGTCTTGACTCAGGACTACTAACTCCAAATTATTATATGGCTTTTTAAGTCATATTCCAATATTTCTTAAGGCCCCAGACAGACGTTACACTCAAGATGCAATTAACTAGTTAAAAACTACTCCTCTTCTCCCCCCCATACTGGGATTGGATCCCAGAGGGCCAGAACTACCCCCTCCCACCAGAAGTCTCTTTAACCAGGATTGGATCCTGGGGGCCTGGCACTGCCCCAGCCTGACTCTTCATGCCAGGAATCAGCCTTGGGGCCTGGTGTTGCCTCCAAATGGCCCTGAGTACTGGGATTAGGTGCCAGATCCAGTGTACAGGGTCCCAGGCTTCCCATAGGTCCAGAGATTTGGCAATGAGTGGTGCCACTGTTCTCATGCCACCAAATATGGGTCCATGGGCAGCCCCACAGGCTGGATGACACTGCTCTGTGGGCCAGAGGTTGATCACCCCCAATGTAAAGAATATAGGAAATGGGTACAGAAGATAAAGGAAAAGATAAAGTAAACAGATATAGAAAGGACTTTTCAGACTATCAAGAATTACAAAAGAAAAGCTCTTTGAGCAGCTCTGGTGAGATATTTAGACATACACAGAGGGAACCTGTAGTAGAGAAGCAGAACAAACAAAATCTTGAGGTAGGCTGCAGTAACCCTAATGTTAATAATGCAACTTAATTATGTTGTAGTAATAAAGCAATCTGAAAGGCTAGACAGAGTAGGATGGAGAGATTTAACTGACTGTAAAGATGCACTTTGTACTTGATGTCAAGTCAATAAATTACGTAACAAATTTAAACGGATGAGTTAAAAATGAGCATAATTATACGTGGCAACATATAGACTTTTTTTCAATACGCCTACTTCACAGGAAAAGTCCAGTTCTTCTTCCCCTGTCCTGCCCTTTCAGCACTCTACTGCCTTAAAGCCTCTGTTTTGCTCTTTCTCTGGATCTTCTTCTTCCTACACATGCATTTTGCTACCAAATGCTCCAAATCAGAATGAAGTTGAGTTAAGGGTGCAACAGGTAAAGGCAACCACAACAGAACCTTTATTCCGAAGTTAAAACTTAATAATTTTGATTTGTTGAGTTAGAGTGGGACTGACGAAAGTGGCTGAACGTCCAAATTACACTACTTCAGACTGGGACAAATGTGGCAAAGTTTTAATGCATGGGGGGGGGGGGGGAAATAATGATTGGAACAGATTAGCAACGGATGGTGAGATTCTCCATCACTTGAAGACTGCATCAAAACTCGTTGTCTTTCTAAAAGACATGTTGGATGATTTTAAAACATTTTGGTAAAATTTAAAAATTTCAGTTAAAAAAAAATGGTCTTACAACCTTTAGTTTTTAGCGTCCTATGGCCTTTGGAAATGTGTCTGCTTGTGTCTATATTTTTTGAAAATGTATATAATCTTTTATTAATTTAATACAGCAAGAAAATATGGTTATAAGCCTTGTAGAGTTTCTAGTGGCCGCATTTTTTTCATATTTAAATGAGGATTAACAAGTTTAGCCATGCATTATATGGAAATTGAATTGTGTTCTTGTTTTTATTTCTGAGCACCTTGAAACTAAGCAAACAATATGTTGACTATTACTTTCATGGGTGCTTTTGTAGTTATAGTTCACATATAGTTCCTGTTTCTCATCTTTCTTGTGTATTGGAACCTATAGAATCTCCATGTACAAAAATATGAATTTCAAATGTGTTTTACATTTATGATATTTAGTACCTATATTACAAAGTTGACTGTGCCATTTACGTACAGCCAGGCACAGAGTATAGTACAGAGCCACCCAGGAACAGAGTACTACTGAGAGACAGGGGTATGATAGTAGAAATAATGGAGCTACACATTACAGGGGTGCACTGCCACACTCCTTTGTGGGGTTGCTACCTACTCTTAACTTCCCCATAACACCCACCCCTTCTCTATCTTTTCATTCCCTTCCCTAAAACCACATACTTTCAGGGAAGTAGCTAGGGAGCCTTCCCTAAACCTTAAGGGCAAGAAGTAAAACTTTCCCCAAGCCTTAAAGTGCGAAATCATAAGAGGAAAAGAAGCTGCTTATACTCTCAGCACAATACACAAGCATGTAAAGTACTTAGTAGAATTTAGACTACAAGAATTCATGTAAGTATGTCTTAAAACATATCACAATTATAATTAAGAGAGCACTGACAGTGTGTGTGTGTGTGTGTGTGTGTGTGTGTGTGTGTGTGTGTGTGTGTGTTTCTGAGAAAGAGCGAGAGAGCAAGCGGGCAACTATATCTTTGGGTCTTTACTCTTAAAAAAAAAAAAATTAAAACTGACAACTACAGTGGCAACATTTAGAAAAGCATTTTTTCTTCAGAAGCAGATCATGTAACCTCAGCATTCCTTGCATTTAGTTTGATGATGCTCCCATCCAATGTAATGCAAAACTCTCATTCGTGGAGGAAAAAAAAAAAGACCATACCTATTAGGTAGAAAGAGTACAGAGAATTTCACAAAGAACTTGCTAACATCTAGTTATCCAATACAAAATAGGAAAGGATTTAAAGGCAACTAACAGGGTTTTGACTTTTCCTGATGGTCACATGGGCTTTTGCATTACCTAAACATACCAAATATTCTTTGGCCCGGATACACATTTGTGACAATCCCTGACACTACAAATTTTAGTTATCATCATGCCCTGGAAAATCTGCTTCCTGGAACCACCCTGCTATGGTCTCTGAAAATCCTTTTAATTGGATACAGAATGCAGATAATTTATGCAAGTTTTCACCATGACTTTGATAGATTCTACAGTAGCTGGCTGGTTCCTTCACCCCACTGATCCCATCCTCACAAGACCTTCCACAGTGTTGAAAGTAAAGAAGGAACATGTCATGGAGATAGCAGTCTTTCTAATCCCCCACCTCACCAAAGACAAACAAATGCACAGCAACTCTCTTATCTCCAGGCAAAGAAAAGGGCTTAAAAGATTATCTACTAAAATTTGATCTTATTTGTATTTAGATCACTATGTATTTATTTAAATGTTTCCATATATAATATCTATATTCATGTGCCTCATTTTTATGGAACTAGGTATTAATTAGAAACACAGCACTGCAAAAACTAATATAAACTGCTGGAGATTTTTGCAAAATAGTGCACATACCAAGGTGTCACTTTAAAAAAATTGTAGCAATTAAAAAATAGAACTACATCAGTGGTTCTCAGCCAACCCAGACACCCCTAAGAAAAAAGTTAGCTCTTACTTTTCACTTGTTATTTTGACTAGAGAAAATACTACAGCAATTATTCTGTTGCAAAGAACTCAAAGACCACAATAGGTCTGAAACCCCTCCCCCAACCACACATGAACAACACCCCAGCAAACCAACTCCCACCCCCCATTCTGCCCACCCCTCATCCCACTCCAACTTACTTGCTTGGCTTTTAGCAAATGCTGATAAAAGTAGCACCAGGAGCAGTTTGCAAGATCAGGGATTTGGGCTTGTCAGGGGAGGGGGATGGAACTGGCTGGTCCACGCAGGGGGGACGCCATTCATTTGGGGCGGGGGGAAAAGGGTAAGGGGGGTAAAAATAGCCCGGTGCCAGGTGAAGTGAGAAAGTGCAGCCCCAGGCTCTATGCTTGGAACTGTACAGAAGCTCAAGACAGTTTAGACCAGTCTAAAAATGGTGAACCCAATCTAAATTAGGTGTACCTCAGAGGCAAGGTTAAGTTAGATTGGGTTGGCCATTTTTAAACCAATCTAACTATCCTGAACTTCTGTAAAATTCACACTTAGATCCATCTAACTAGTGTAACATCCACAGCTGGGCATACTAAATTAGATGAAGTGGCCATTTTCACATGATCTAACCTTCCCTTAACCTCCCCAAATGTCTGTACCCAGCCTGTGTGGCATCCTCCAGCACCCTTGGAAGGCCCTCAAAGCACCCTGGTTGAGTATTACTGGTTTAGATGATTTACATTTAAATCAAACTAATTTTTTGGGTTATTATAATCTGTTACCCCAAACTGAATGTGAAAGTGATTAAAACAAATAGCTAGACTCTTTCATTTAGATGTTGATCTTCACTACAGTAGTTGGTCTTCATTGCAAATAGTCACTCCACAAGTTAGTATAGTGCCAGTGAACATAAATGAACCGTGAAACAAGTCCTAAAGTTATTGAAAGGAATATGAGTAGCAGCAGAAAGCAAATGGGTTAGCAGAGTGACATTTACAATTCATGAGTTGTGCTAACTTGACTCTCCATTGAATTACTAGCTCAAGCAGCAGCAGCACTTGAATGACCCCCCCTGCTACCTTCAGTTTAAAGCAGGGGTTGTAAACCAGGGGTATGTGTACCCTTGCGGGTGCTTGGGAAGGCCCTAGGGGGTACATGTGTGTGGCCAGGTGGAGACAGAGTGCTGCCACCTACCACCCTATGCTACTACCTCGCATAAAAATGTAGATTTGGGGATTAGGGGTTACTTTTTTAATTCTGAAAATTGCAGACTTTTCAGAGAAAAACAGGATCCCTGCTAATCAAGTATAAACCTAACATTACTACACAGGTGCTTACCACAACTCTCAAAAAAAGAGGTGAAAGGAGATATGATGGTTTGCAGTGGAGACACAGATCTATATTAACAGCAATGGTGAGAAGCTTTCCAAAAAAAATATAAACATGATAATTTCATGCACTCATACCTACTAAAATCCTGCTCCAAAACTATGCACTAGTTAATTGCCTTTATCTTGCCTCATTCCATTCAAAAAGACTTAAATAGACGCCTTAAACAAAAAATGTTCATTAGGATGGCAAGGAGTTTTGGAATTAAAGTCTGTCCTTTCTTCTTTGGAGTAAAAGAAACATCCAAGCCTGGAAAATCATTATCGTCCTACCAACTGCACTAAATGAGAATTTCAATGAATGATCTTTGACATCCTGTCTGAATCTGGAAAACAATAAATTAAGTAAGCTTTTCAAAGTGTATTTATGAGAAAGGACGTAACACATAAGAATTGAAAGGGGTGTATCATGAATGGTGTGGTTTGGGAAAGAAGAGAAGATGCTTTATAAAATGGCTGAGCTTTGTGGAAGCCTTAAATGTGCAGCTTTACTTGTACTCCATTATGCAGACCTTTGTCAGCAGTGACTGGGTATAGATCCTGCTGGCATTAATTGGCCTTATCTTTAATCTTGGCATCATCTTTAAGGGATCAGTAGAGTCTGAATCAAAGAATTCAAGGTGTAAGCCACTCCAAAACTATAAAATCATATGAGGTGTTGCTTGTAGTTACAAGAAAACTGATCCACTAATCCAGACTCCTTCCACTCCTGCATTCCTGTTTCTATAATCCAGATGCACATCCCTATGTCTCTTTCTTCAGATTACTGGGCCAGACCAAAAATAAACAATGAAATAAATTAGGTAAACTTTTCATCAGAGAATGGTATGAAAACATGTGGCAGGTCAGTGAAGAGTGGGATTAGGGCCCCAAACATGTCAGACAGTGCTCACAGAACTCCCAATACATCTCTGCCTTGCAAACTTCATAATCAAGGATCCTGATTTTTTCCGATTTAAAAAAAAATCCCTAATTTTTGGATTAAAAAAAGTAACCCAAAATCCACATTCTTCCATGATTAAAATGAAATACCACTATGCATCTCTCTATATATTAGTGGTGTTTCATTTTAATCACGGAAAAATCTTAGATTTTGGGTAGAGGTGCACCGATACATTGGTCCAATATCAGATCAGTACTGATATAAAGAAAACTGGCTATATCAGATATCAGCCTGATGGGGCCAATAATTTGGCTTATAAATGCCAATGCTGCATGCAGCCACAGTGCAGCACTCAGGCAGCGAGGACCACAGCTGGCAGCATGGAGAGCTGCCTCCAGCTGGTCAGTCCTGTGTGGTGGAAAGGGAGGGGGGAAGGAAGAGGCATGGGGGGGCAGATCAATGCCCCCTGTGGTGAGGGAGGGGGCAGAGGCATGGGCTGCCCAGGAAAGGCAGGGTGGAGCAGAGCCGCAGCTCGTGGGGCAGAGGAGGCAGTTCCCACCACTGCTTGCACACCAGAAGGGCATGGGGGAACATGTGCCCCCCGGATCTGCGTGGGGCATGGCGGGCCGCAGCCAGGACTGAGTGAGTCTCCTCTCAGTGGGGGCTGGGCTAGAAGAAGGTGCCAGTGGCTCTGGGAAGATGCTGCATCCACCACAAATTTCACTGCCTCTCCGCTCCCAGAGCAGCTCCAGCTCAATGCCCTGCCTCCATCCACACGGTGGAAAAGACAGAGCTGTGCCAAGTGTCTGGTGGCAGCAGTGCTGGGAGTGGAGCAGCAGAGAAATCTGGGGTGGATGCAGCATCCACCCAGCACCGCCAGTGCCTGCTCTGAGCCCAGCCCCCGCCAAGAAGAGCCCTGCACAGCCCCAGCTGCAGCCCACCCCGCCCCACCCCATGCATCTGGGGGGCACACCCCCCCTTCTCTATGCCCTCCTGAGTTGCAAGCAGCAGCAGGAGCCGCCTCCCAGGAGCTGCAGTGCCTGCCCCTGCCCCTGCCCACTCCCTCATTGGAGGGGCACTGATCTTCCTTCCCACACCCCTTCCCTTCTCCCCCCCCCCTTCCACCACAACAGATTTACCAGCTGGAGGCAAGTGTATTGGAAATCAGATTGGTATTGGCTTGATATGCCTCCTTAAATATTGGCTATTGGTATCTACCCCAAAAATCTCTATCAGTGCACCCCTAAATTTTGGTTACTTTTTTAGATCCAAAAATTGGGGATTATTTTAAACCAGAGAAAACCTTAAATACTCACCTACCTCTACAATGAATCACCTTTTCCCACAAATAACTACAAACATTTGAAAAAAGAAAAGAAAAATAAGGAATATTCCTATTAACAGTGAAGAGTCTGCAATGGAATCATCATTATCATGGCTGCAATCATCTTTGTTACCAACTTTAATAGGTGTTGTATCTGCAGACTGTATTGGAAACCTGTGCTTTATTTTTATATTCTCCTATTCTGTGTCTTAAAAGCTCATCCATTTTCTCTCTACATTAATAAATAGGTATCATTATGGCCTTACTTGAGTGTGTTTGTCTCTGCTGTGACAGAGCACCTCCCAACAGACTTTTTATTTCTGAGAAATCCATTAAAGGCCCAGGAGGAGCCTACTCAAGTGCATTCCTGTTGTAAACAAATGTTATAGGTGATCTTGGGAAATAAAAACCACTTAACCCTTGTTAACATGTAATAGGGTAGAACAATACTATACATTACTTACTTTCACAGCCAGTAGTGATATGGCACAATAAGCAAAATGCCCTTTTAAATTACTTTTATACAATTTGATGAAATCTATCATAGTTGAGCTACTTGCCTTTAATATGACAATTCCCTAGAAGTTCAGTGCTTGTAGAAAAAGGGCTAAGAACACATAATGCAAAGAAGCTAAGCAGTGGAATTGATAGGCATTCAGAAAAAAAAAGAAAAGGTAAAAGAAGTTAGGGTGAAGAAAAAGGGAATTAGTTATCTGCTAAGATACTGGCATGATTGTGCAAGGGCAAATCTGAATGCATCTCTTCTGGGACTACACACTATCCAGTATTAAGGGAATGTAAATATATTTGTTTTTGTTTTAGCATCAAGAAAGCAAAAATGTAAAACCAACACCAAGTCATTTGTACATTCCTTATGCAGCCGAGTACATGACACATCCTGTTGATAATTGCAGTCAATGAACTTAAAACTCCTGTTACTACGTGATTTTTCAGAGAATCCAAGTTTTGTATTTTATTTGTATGTTAATAGAGCAAAGTTACTTCCCTGCCACGCTAGCTTACTAATTTCAGAAGTTGCTCTCACAATATCAAAGACACTTTCTCTTTGTAATTGCTGTTCCATCTCACCCAAGCATTTACAAAAAAGAAGTTTGAATTCTGTTACAATAATACAATAAGCTTACTTTACAAAAATGCACACCTGTTCAGTAGATTCAGATGCTGCAACTAGATGTGCTTCTCTCCAACTAAATTGCAACTCATGACTGTATAACAACATGCATAGTTGTCGCAGTTTGAAGATTTCATATTACATCTTTAATTGTGGGCATTTAGCAGACTGCCTCTTATTATTAAGATACTGCTGACTTTTATTGTCAATGTGGCCACAGGACAAGGCTAATAATTACCAGCACCAGAAGCAGCTTGTGGTTTTATATTACATTGAGGTAAATTACACTGGAATTAGAGTGGATTACTTTTATCAAATGGGAATAAGCTGTTAATTAACTCCCCGCTGTAGCAATCTTTTTCTGAGCTTGCAACTGTTATTAGCTCTAGATTAAACTGTTGAATTAATTTCCCACTTACTTACTATTTCAAGAGTTTTTAATTTACCTGGCAGCAGTTTTAATGGGAAATTGTATTAGTGAGCATAAATTGTTTTTGGGAAGGGTAAACAGTTTGTGATAATGTTTATTAAGTCGTTTTGTTTGAGCAAAAATATAATTGCAGTTTTAATTAGTGCATGGTTGTCAGAGTATTAGGTCTGAGATTACATTATGGCTTTCTGAGAAAACAATCGCCCAGGTAATCCCAGCATTTATAACTGATAGCAAATAGAAAAGCTCTGTCAATACTGCATTGATGGAAAGGGGGGGGAGGGGGGAAGACAGAGAGAGAGAGGGGTTTCAAGTTGCAGCAAGAGAGGCTTAGGTTGGATATTAGGAAAAACTCTCACTAGGAGGGTGGTGAAACACTGGAATAGGTTACCTAGAGAGGTTGTGGAACCTCCATCCTTGGAAGTTTTTAAGGCCCGGCTCAACAAAGCCCTGACTAGAATAATCTAGCTGGGGATGGTCCTTCTTTGAGCAGGGGGCTGGAATAGATGAACTCCTGATGTCCCCTTCAACCCTAATATTCTATTATTTTGTGTGCATGCATGTGGATGCACTTGTACAAGCATTCACAACGTTATGGAAGGAAACTAAAAAAAAGATTTTGCTTTAACTGCTTTAATATCTAAAGGCATTGGGATTCCAGTTAAATATTAAAAATGAAATGGATTTGTACAAGCAGAAAATTTTCTGTAGGGGAATGTGTGTCAAACGAACCTCCCACTATTCACATTTAAATTCAAAAGGTTAAAATCATTCAACAGGGCAATAGTCCAATCTACTTGCTTTAAATATACTGCATTTTCCAGTCTTTAGGTAAGCAGTTGGGTGTAATGCTGAGCCAGAGGGATTCCTTTAGGTCATAAAAGAAAAACGTTGAGAAAGAAAACAATTCATCTACCATAACAAATTCTTACAGCCCATTTACTTTGTTGCTTATTTGTTGTATTTATGGCTGATCGTTTACTATATAGTGCTGTTTTCAGATGTTTGCAAAATCCCAGATGTGTTTCATAAAAGATAACTCTAATATTCTTTTGGACAGTAATGTATACAGCGTATTTTCTGTCTATACATGCGATATGATCAGGACATTTCAGGCAACCATAGGCAGGAAAAATCCAATTTTATCAGTCCCCACAAATGCCACTAAAATACTTGTTACACTGTGTTTTTAATTATCAAAAATGGCACCAAAGAAAGGGCAGCAATTCTGCATTTGGACACTCAAACTGGAATTTGGAGTTCAAAGTTTCAAAAGTTAAGTTTTGCAGCCATCTCGATAATTTGAGCATATTCTACCTAATGAATTCCTTGTCACTGTAGGGTTGCAAGGCATCGACAGTGCCTGCATCTCTTCTCCTCTCTTCCTATGGCATATTGTAGGAGTCTTAAACACACACTGATCTTTAATCAAGCAAATAATTTCAATGACAGTCAATGGGACAAGTAATGTGCTTAAAGGTGAGAAAGAGCTTAAGTGCTTTACTTAACTGTGACCTTAGATGTTAATTAAGTTACAGCTGTAATTATTTCCTTACATGGTTATAGTAGTAAGTTAAAAAATCATAGAGAAGCAGAGAGAAAAAAAACAGTTCAAGAGATCATCTAATTTAACTCCTTACACTCAGTCAGAATCAACTATACCGTGACCATCCCTAACTGACATTTGTCTAACTTGTATTTAAAAACCTCAAATAAAGGAGCTACAACATCTTACTCCTTCTCACTGTACATTTCTATTTAAAATGCTGAATAAAATCAGAAGGTCCCTCTCAATGAAACAAATTCTCAGTTTATTGTAAATAATTAACTCAAAGGGCATTTATATACATGCTTGGGGGGGGTGGTACTTTAATTACAGTGGCTTCAAGAGCTACTCTAATTAAAGTGCCTAGAGTGTCTCATGTATCGGCATTCCCATGCTTAAAAATGGCAGTGGGGGCACTTTAACTAAAGATCACTGAATGAGCTTTAGTTAAAGCAGCCCCGCCACCATTTTTAAGTATGGGGACGCTGATACATGACACACTGGAGTCTGCTGGAATGAAGTAATTACCACACTCCAGCAGACTTAATTAAGTCTACTCTGACGCACTGTAATTACAGCGCATCAGAGCAGTCTCACTGCTCATGTATAGGCGTCCAAAGACTACAAATTGTTAGAAAGCCAAAATCCCCCAAATCAGCTGACTTAAAATTAGGCATTTCTAACACCTAAAAGTCAGAACAACTAATTTAGTCACCATGTATGTAGTCTCAAATGTATTTAGAATTTTTTTAGAAATGTGATATTTTGACAGATGAGGAACCTGAAATACTGCATGAACTGAAAATGGTCTTGTGATATCAATTCCACTCAACTTCTACAACCTGTAAGGTCTGACAATTTTATCAACCTGAGAGGTTCCATACAAGGCAAAAATATAATTTAGCTACAGATGCTAAAAGTTATATTAAATAAACATAGTAAATCTTAAAACTGATTAATGTTCTCTATTCCCCCTATAGCAGTACTACATAACACTGACTACACCTCACTGAGGTAAAGTATCACTGCTTGTTGTGAAAAGTTTAGAAAAGTTTACAATATACTTTTTAAAATGCAAACAAAAACATAAAAACATTCAATTGGAGTTCATCCAATTAATTTTAGTTTCCAATTTATATAGATTTTACAATTCATGCTTAGGAAAATGAGAATTAAAATGTGTGTAAAGATGCAATGTGCTGACACCCAGCACAGTTTTACAGCTATTTGTATATAAAAGTAATTTTAAAAATAATAGACTTAAAATAGTTTTAAAGAAAACCTAAAAACTAATAGTTTTGCTAAATTACCCTTTTATTACATGGTTTCAATTACCTTTTTTTTTCCTTCTCAAAGATGCAACTTATTCTTTCTTTTCTATGAAGGGAATTATGAGATGATAGAAATACAGAGAAAACTCCAACCAAATGCTGAACTCAACCTTGATTTAAACCATACGTCCACAATTTCTAGAATGATCTGTTCCAGCAAATGCTGTGAACGTTAACAGTTCTAACAAGCCTACATGAGTTATGAGACATGTTCCTTGCATTTGGTAATACACATTCTAGTAAACTTATTAGTTAATATAGCCAATATACACAAAGCTAAAGCTAGCTATTTTTAGTTAGTTTTACAAATAATAAATGGATTCAGCATAAATGTAGTTTTGGTTTCTTTGAAGTGATTAGAAAGTTGCTCTGGTATTACTTAAGGTATTATACTGTAGCATGAGGAAAATGTTACATTACAGGTACAGCGAAGATTTACTCCACATGTTAACAGGCTACATCTGGGATATAAAGATTGGATTATCCTTTAGTTTCTTTCTTATGCTTTGAATCTTTCAGCTCAAAAGAAAAATGACTCTAAAATGATATAGTTCTATGAATTGACAACACTTTTTATGTTATCTAGCCAAGATTTTGTGATACTATCCCTAATAATGTTTTCAACTCTGATTTAAGAATTGAAAAAACCCCCCACAAAACTGGTACAGGTAAGGGAAGAAATAAAGAAGCATCCATAAAGAGGAAAAATGTGTTGCAGCATCCAGTACTAATAGAACCACTGTTCCAAGGTAAATGCCATGACTGCAGTGTAGTGTAAATATACTCTAGTGCATTTTAGGACAGCTAGTTCCGGTATCTGCAAACAGTCCAGCTGCCTCTGAAACCGAATAAATACCTGGATGGAAGTTCATGGTGGCCTTTGTGCTGTAGTAGCTACACAGCTACAAGTATCCAGGCTAGCAAGCTTAGATATGTAGACACTATTGTTACAGGAATGCAGACATCCTGGATAGGGCAGGTATGTGCTCAGGATTTTAGTTTTAAGAACCAATGTTTCCTCACAATTAACAACTTCATGGAATAAAGAGTTAACTGCATGTCATTTTGGGGATGAAATTTGCATGCATTTTACTGTATCTGCCTAAACATTTTGAAGTATAAGCACACTTTGACAATTTAAAATTGTTTTTTATAAAATAAAAATAAAGAAGTTTTCTAATTTAAATACAATTCAATTTCAATTACGTTAAAGAAAATAAAAAAAAATTTCAAGAGATTTGTCCATGTTTGACCTAAATAATCTATGACACAATTCTCTTGATTAAGTTAACCTCTTTGTTCACAAACTGAACTGAAGAAGTTGACAATTTCCTCAATTTTCTTTCATTTTGTATAGTATTCATTTATAGAATTCATCCTTTTGGGCCCAACTATATTAGTACTTATGCGAAATCATTCTGTTTGGTGTCTCCAGAAACCATATTATACATTCAGAACTGCTCAATTAAATGACAGAATTTTAGAACTCTGTATAAAAGCTAATTCTATTTCTTTAATCTCTATTAAGCAAAAAACAACAAGCATTTTAACAAGTGTACAGATTGTGACATTGATAAATATTCAGTAAAACTATAGCTGTGATTGGAATAATCACAAAGTGGAGGGCTCAATCTTATAAACAACTTACCAGCTTGCCTGATTCCTTGCTGTCTATAATAGAGAACTACATACATCTCCGATTGGTTTTATGTCAAAATTTAATGTGTATGAATGAAAAAGGTATAACATAATTGTAAAAAATATTTTATTTTCATTGGAGGATGTCACATGCATGACCCAATGGTATACATTTTGCACATAATACTAAGGAAGTATACTAATAAAAATATAATCACTTTTGAAATGAATTAAATTTGCTTTAGGGCTAACTTTCTAATAGAAATCATGCTACACATTACTGCAGTACACCTTCAAGTATGAATGGTGAGACCATCCAAATTATTTTAGTCAATGAAAGTTGGGAATACAAGTGAACTCACTTAATTTGTTCTATTTAGGAACCTGGAGATGTTAGCATGAACACAATTAATGAAATCATATCATTTTTGGAGATTTATTTAATATTCTCTTGATAAACAGAGACACACAAAGATACATGTGGGTACAAACAGCCATTACATTTAGATCAAACTAATTACAGATATGTTGATACCTATGCAGTCATTCAAAGGATTAAAAGAAGCAAAAACTGGTGGGCCTGATTTAAATTAGTTTATCTCATCAAGTGAACTAACTTAGATTGGGAACTGGGTAACCTGATGTATCAAATGACTGTATATGTACAGAGCACAGCCTGGGCTGGGAAAGCCCAGTCACTTACCCCAAGCCCTGGGGCTGTGCTCTTCCTACCCACTTCAACCCTGGCTGAACTATTTTTAGCTCACCAACTCTCCCATCTCAAGAGCGACAACACCCCCAAAAGACCTACCAGCCCCATCTAATCCTAGCAACCCGCCACCCCCGATCTGCTAGCACCCGCCAATTATGACCCTCCACCCCCCCACCCCCACCCTAGCACCACACAGATTTACTTACACTGGGTTCCTCATGTGGTTTCCAACATACCAGTGAACACCTATAGAAGCTGCTCCTGGTCTACAGTCATGTGGTTTAATGCAAGCTGCATGACTGTAGACCAGGTGTAGTGAACAGCTGTACTCACCTTGTGTATATACAGACCCACAAAAACAGCTAGATTGAAAGAGAGATGGGCAGACAGACAAATAGCATGTGTATTCCTATTCATTTGGTTCTCAGTCTGAAAACTGCCAGTTTCTTAAGTTAAATCAGCAAGTTCTACACACTGCACAAAACAACAGGCAAACAGTTTAAAACTAAAGCCAAATATAATCAGTCATTCACATGAAATATAAATAGTAGTAAACACCTTGGATTTGAAGAGTCTTGAGCTTTGCAAACTTTATCTGGGTTTCATCAGGAAAAAACAAAGTTCTTAAATCTGGAAAAAAAACACACTGTTAAAAGCACTTATATGTTAATAAAACTGAATTTCATCTACTAAAATACAACTTTTAATTGTACACGTACAAACTGAGTGGGGAAAGTGACAATCAACATTTTAAAATCTCTGGAGATGCTAATGAATGACATAGATGTGTTTTCATTTGATCACCTGTACAAGAGATAGTGTGTGAAAATGATGTGGTTTCCACAAGTGTTTTACACTGAGTCCTGTCCCAAGATGGAAGCCTCCAAAGACAAGATCATTACTCAAAAATGCACATTCTCCAAAGACAGATTGCAGAGGTGCAGTGTCATATGACTGTTTACCTCCTCAAAGTGACATCTGGGCATCTGTACCACTGAACAAGACTCACCGTGACTGATAATCACAACATGGAACCAATACACTAACAAACTTAGCTTGGTACCAGCAGTGTTGCGTCTGAGTCAGGTATGCTGTAAAAATTCAATGATGCCTTTAAATTCTAATGGTTTCAAGCTGCTGTAAACTTCTGCAGCAATCAAAAATAATCTGTCATGGGACTGAGGGGTATGAACATCATGTCATAGCCACTCGGCTGTTAGATTTATTGGAGGGTAAAGCATGTCATTTATGCATCAACTCACAGGAGAAAAAAGCAATCCCTATGAAGTTAATCTAATAATAGACTGGAAAGCAATGATTACTGTTTCATGTGCACTAGCTATTTGTAGCAGTGGTTGGCCTAATTCAGCAGGCCTTGCTTGTCAGAGCCCTGGGATTAACAAGTGTTTATATGATAACCTGTTGGGAAACATCAAGAAATGGTTTAATGGAGAACAAAAGTCCTATTTTTAATACTGTGCGTCTGCCGAAACCTCCTCTTTCTCTCACCACTGTTAGAAAGCTTACTGGAACAGACTTATTCTGAATATAAAACAAACGCTGAGAAATTATAGTTTTAATGAATTGATACTATGATGAAAATCTATGATGAATATATAATTCAAGCAAAACTTCCAGGAAAGTGAGTCAGGGATTTACTTGAGAAATGACTGCAGGATGAAGCCCACTGTAACATAACATTGTATGCCGATCCTTCTATTTATAAAAACAGCTTACAAAAATGATCAATTGACTATCTAACTCTCAGAATAAACCAGTATTATTAACCCAATGTTATAGAGGGTGAAGGAAAGAATGAAAAATGTTTTAATTAAGTAAAATGTCACAAACAAAACAGTGACACAGCCAGGAGAGGAATGCAAAACTTTGCTCCCAAACTCACACTCACTTCATGAAAAATGCAGCTTTCCCCAACATGGTATTCTTAAATAGTTACCAATTCTGAAAACAAATGGTACAAAACTTTCCAATACTTGAATTGTGTCTATGCCCTAATGACAAACAGCCTGCAAATGTTTGGCTTCCATTTCACTATATCCATTTTTAAAAAAAAATCAAGACTAAGTGGGAGCAGAGAGTGGTATTTTCTTTTGGATATGGGCATGTAATTCAGTGAGAATGATTTGTATGGAAATTACAGAAAAATAAGACTTTTTTGTCCCCCCTATCACGTAACTCATTTTCTTAGATGCATTAAAATGCTCAGCATGAATTGAAACCAACCTGCCAAAATATGTGTGCATGCATATGTGTGTGTATTTGATGGCTAGTTGATGGCAAAAAATTTAACTACACCAGATGCCCTCTTTTCCATAGCCACATTGTTACATTCATTTTCTCTACAATAAAAGTATATAAAAGACAAGGAGTAGATGAAAACAGCAGTCCAGGGGGACTAAAATTTATAGTAAAAATAGGCAGTGATACTCAAAGCAATGTTAATTAATATTTGCTAGTTTATTTACTTCAGACTGACCACAAAGCACTGGCAATCATGGCAGCAAGTTAGTATGCTGCTAGTACTGCCACCTTGTTCATCCAGATCAATAAGAGCATGATGAAACATTCCCTCTCTGGATCCAGTCAGGCAGTGAAAGGGTTGGGACTAATGATTTGTGTGGATCTCCAACCTATGAATGTAAATCAGGAAGCACTCTCTTCTCTTCTAGCCAGGCACTCCCCTCTCACTTGATCCTATATAAAAGAGAAGCACTAGCTTCTTTTGTCCTTTTTCAGCTAAGCTAACTAATCTTCTCTTTTACCTTCTCATGTGCCATACAATTTCCAGCCCACTTCCTTGTAAGGAAGAGGGTTCAAGCCTTCAAGCCAAAGTGGTTGAAATGTGACCAATTCTATGTTAGCATCACTAGATCTTGTCATCCAAATATTGTACCTACCAAAAGTCAATAGTCTAGAAACAGGAATCCTGAATTAATCCCCTGATAATTATAACAATGAAGGGAAATTTGGAGGAGTTCTCTTCCCCCTCCCCTCTAAAATCAGGGGGGGTTAAAATATTCATGGAAAATATTTATTAAAATGTGTGTTAGAAATCTAAGACATTTATTCGGCTAACATAATGGCTTATATGGACAATTTAAACAGAGTTATTTTTATTAGCACAAAGGAATGCAGGAGAGTCATATTCCTACATAATATAGCTATTAGCTAATAAATATTTTGGATTCATATCAATGATTCGAGGTAACTCAAAACAATTGTGCAAATATACAGCTATTTATCAGTGGTAATATCTGGGACTGCAAAAAGCCAGTACTGGTCAGCAATATCAATATACAGTATCAGCTGGCTATGCTCTAAGAATCTAACAACAAAATTCCCCAAGTCTGTTAAAATTAAGATTAAGCAACAATGCATGTTAGAGTATAGAGAAAGCTGAATTTTTAATATTGGATTTAGCTTGGAAGCCCAGGGGAAAACAGTTGGACTCCTTGTTGACAGCATAGTCCTATGAAAAACAAGTCATAAGACTGATACATTTAAGTTATATTAGTTTCAATAACTGACAAAAAGACATTTGGGGCCTTGTTCAGCAACCAAAAAGAGTTGCACATTAGAGGCGTTTTCTGTTTTTGTTTTAACTGGAGTAAAAGGAGCATCAGGTACAGTTGGACTCGTTTGTACACATATTGCAACATGGAAAAAGTTGCAGTAAAAAAATCAAATGTAAGTGTAAACAATCCTATTCTTTTTCCCCTTGTGCATACCCCAGAAAGGATGTATGTTGCTTAACAGGTCTATGCGAGGAAGAATGCATCATTCCCTCAAGATTCATTGCATTTACAATCAGAATTCATGGTAGCCTAGAAAAGCCACTAAGATTGCAAAGAGGGGAAATGTTGATTTAACCAGATAAAATTATTACAATGACTCCACACCCAAGCCTTCTTGTCTTGACACATGAAAAACTAAATTTTGAGATGTCAAACAAGATATGAGCAAAAGTGTCATCTTGCAAGGAGCTGCCTAGCAAAAATGCACGTGTGACATGTGACTGATAACGCCAGGTATTGCAACTCACCCATTTCTTTAAGTGCCCTCTAATCTTATTAAACTGAAAGTAAAGGCAGAATAAATGCTTTAACAAAAAAACATGCAGTAGCTCAGTTGCCATATACCAGACTAAACAATATGGCATTACAATAAAATATAGCTAGTAAATCAAAAAAAGAATGGTATAATAGTATTTTGTAAACTATTAGATGCATCACTTAGGATCTAAAATAGAACAGAGCTTACTGTTGGAATAACACTACTCCCCCCTCTACACATTACAGGTATTCTGCAATTAACTGGTTGAGTCTACAATTACCTTGAAACCACCTTGAAAATGTGTACCTCTAAAGTACCCATCATGCCATAAAAAGCTCCAACCAGCTACCAAGATAGATCTCAAAACTATGTACTAACTTTATAGCTGGTTGCTATGCAGCTTTAATTTGCATGGGTAACAGGGTGTCCCCTGTGGCTAAGCCATGTCATCTGACAGGCCTCCCAACCACACAGGGGCATCATACCCAGCCAGGGCTGGTAGTCCTGCAGCTGAGGGACTCTCAGCCTCAGTAGCTGCTGACTGAGTTTCAGCAGCACCCCATAGCTGCCAGGATCCAGAATATGTGGTCTCTGGATCCTGGCACTGTGCGTCCTGGTTTCACACACCCTGAGGCTGGAGGATGGCATTCACTGTAGTCTGCCAGCCCTCAGGAATGCATGAAACCCCAGGGCTGGGAGATCACAGCTGCTGTGGTCTTCCAGCCTCAGGAGTGCATGACACCCTTGGGATTGGAAGACCACAGCAGCTGCAATCTTCTAGCCCCAGAGGTTTCATTTATTCCCTGGGGCTGGGAGATCACAGCAGCTGTATCTCCCAGCCACAGGGGTGCATGGGGCTCACATAGCTGGGAGCCCCTCACCACTAAGGGGGGGGGGGGGTCCTAGATGCAGGATCTTGCTTTTTGCTGGTACAGGGAGAGCTTGGGATCGGGCCGCCTCTGCACCAACAATAAGGCATGATGGGATCTAATGTGTGATCCCACAATCATCCTTCTGCTAGCATGTGTAGCATGGCAGGAGATGCGATTGCATGGATTATGCATTAGATCCCATGGCACCTTTACTTGCATGTGTAGACGGGCCCTAAGAGTGTCAGAAGTGCAAGATAAAATATATCTTGATAGCTCCATGACTATTATTAACATTACAACTATGGCATAAATATGCTATATGCAATTGCTCCTTTATTAATATTACTGGCGAGTTTTTGGTAGTCATAGCAGAAATGAGACTTGAGGAGAGATATGAATGTAGAAAGAGCATGCCTCTTGAAGCCCAGCTCTATATGTATACAGAGGTGCTTGAAATACAAGCACAGATGTAGCAGACAAACAGGATGTCATGGTGGGCACCACTAGCAGGGCAGGAAAGACGAGAGGTGAGAAAAAAAGTAAGGGCAAATGAATAAGAGGAATAATAGAATAATACAGAGCCTTGAAGAGAAGAAGCAGCTTGAGTAGGATGCAGTGGCAAATGGAAGCCAAATAAAATGAGTTAGAAAGGTGATAGCATGATTATATCAATGGGCAAAAACTGATCTCAGCTGGCATTCTTATGTTCAAAGGATAACTACAAAAAATGTATACCCAAATTTGCATTAGAATTGGGATTTTTGGATAAATAGCATCTTGACAGCCAAATACATTGAGCTTTAACAAGAAGTTTTCCTGACACAAACTATTAAGAAGAAACATTCGCCCATGCTTCCAGATGATTACTCTTAGTTACTAGAAATGTTTTCAAACAGGAAGGCTGACCTAAATTTTGGTCACACTTCTATAATAGGTTTTTGCATAGGGAGAGACTGGTGGCAAAAAAAACAAAAAAAAAAAACAGTCTGAAATTGACAAACATTTGCCAGTTACAGACACAGAATGCTAATCTAGATTTCTACTGCCTAAATTATACTGATGAATTTCAAATATACACCAATGATGTTATAATGAACAGAAACAATGTACTTATAAGCATGAAAAAGAAACTAAATGGAAACCCCTACAAACGTCATTGGAAGACTGCACTGAGTTAATGAAGCTGAAAAACTGGATTGTACAGAACACAATTAATATGCTGTCCTTTCCATAAATTTCATATAGGTGCTTCCTCAGTAGCTCCATGGGACCAGCAAAAGATAATCTCACACTGCCGGCAAAGCATCCATCTTGGTCACATTTGGTCCTCCCTTTTCCTCTTCCTCCTGGAGACTCTGCTTGCCTTTAAGACTTCTGCTCTTTTCCACCACTCATTTGCACGGAACATATTCCAGCTCAAAGTACTGGATCAACATGATTGAAAGTTGTGCAGCCACTTTCACCCTGAATGGGGTTATCATATGTCCAGGTTTTTCCGGACATGTCCTCTTTTTGGTTCCTCCAATCTCTGTCCAGGTTGGGTTTTTTTTAAGTATGATCAAGTATCCAGGATTTTGCTCTGCTCCACAGGAGGGAGCAGGGGGAGGGTGATTGGAGGCAGGGTCACCAGGTGTGCCTGTGGCCGGCATGTAGCCAGGCAGGGGGGTGGGAACAGGCTCTACAAGTAGATACAGATAAGTCTATGGGGAGTGGAGGCTGGAGGGCCAAGACTTCAGGACTGCTGGGGGGGTGGAGGGGATTGGTATGTTAGGGGGAGTAGGCGCCTGCCAGCACTGGGAGATGGTGTCTAGACATGAAGGCTGTCAGGGCACAGGGTCAGAGGAAATGTGCCTGACTCTTTAGTGGGGAAAGGAGGCAGCAGGGTCCTTCAGGGGCAGCAGAGAGCTGCATGGCTGGGCTAGTGGCACCAGGCGCTGGTGCCCATGCTTGTGGGGGCAGGACACCTGGGAGATGCTGTCTGGGTGGGGGAGGGCGTGCTGTAACCAGGCCACCTGGTGCAGTGCAGGAGCCCCAGCCTGGAGTGGAGGGTGCTACAGGCGTCTCCTCCTCCCTCCAGCCTGCATCAGGGCCAGACTAACTCTGCCACCACCTGCATGACCTGGAACCACCACAGCTGCCAGGTTCCGGCCCAATCAGGACGGGGGCACCTGGAGGCCACCTCCAGCTGAGCTGGGGGGGGAGCAGGTGGGCAGCGGGTCAGGAGTGAGGGGCACTGGCAGGGCTGTGGGTGGGAAATGAGGGGCACTGGGGGAGTAGGAGGCTGTGGGCCAGGAGCACAAGGTACCAGCAGTGCCAGGGTGCTGCGGGTCAGGAGTGAGGGGCAACAGCTTGGCCAGTGGGTATGGAAACTGTGGGTAGGAAGTGAGAGGCACTGGCAGCTCCTGGAGTCTACATGAGGGGCAGCAGCAGGGACAGGGGGCTGCAGGTTAGAACTGAGGGACAACAGCTTCATCCAGAGGGGAGGGGCAAGGGACTGTGGGTTGGCACTGAGTGGCAACAGCAGGGCCAGGGGGCTGTAGGTTGGGAGTGAGATGTCCCCCTGGCCAATCTCCTCTTTTTTGGAACTGGAAATATGGCAATCCTAACCCTGAACAGATCTGCTCTTTTGTTTCTATTTATGACATACACATCTTTCAAGGAGTCATCTTACGGAAGCCGTTTTTAGTCCTGGCATACAATGTTACAGGATGAAGCACACTTTTTTCTTTCCCACTTAATTTTTTTTCCTCTCTTTACCATTTTCCTTTATCTAAGATAAAAGACACCTCGTATCTTTCTTTCTTTTTTTTTTTTTGTATTAGAAAACATTAATGGTCTACCTGAAGGCACAGAAGACAAATGGGTCTACCATTTGAACAGGATTATATACTAGTGCAATGTATAGGGCATGCCACATATATGAGTGAATTACACAAATCCTTGGCCTCAAGAATTGAATTCAATACTTTAAGTTAAAAACAATATCAGAAGCTTTCCAAGGTAATATTTGTTCTTCCAAACTCTTTCAAATTAATTGGTACTTAATGGCCTGCAATTAATGACAGAAACGTTTCTAGTTCTTAAACATGTGTCCCTTCTAAAATATATCTGCTATTAAAAAAACCTCAGCCACCAGTCATTTTAGTCAACTTGAAATTTTATTTTTTTTTCTTCTTATTCTGTCTCGTCTGAAAAACTGAAATATTACTATACTATTACTACTACATAGGGCAAAACAAAATGGGAAGTTTCCTAAATGGACAGCAGCCATTAGATATTTCAGCTCCACTGCATGAGAAGGTTGAACATCTGAAAGAACTCTAGTATGCTAGCTGATTCACATTCACTAAATGGATTAGCCGAAATAAGCATAATAAATGAAAGAGAATAAAATAAAAAACAATTTCACACTAAGTGAAGGCTTGACTTATAGGAAGTGGCAGCTCTGATGGCCCAAGGCATAGAATTAGTTTTGCCACTCGATAATTTGACTGATTCACTCGAGTGGCCAGAAGAGGACATTTTCTGCCTGATTTCAGTGTAATCAAGTCACCTGCTCTGCGATTGCTGGGGCCAAGTCAATTGCACTCTGCTGAGCGCTGAGTGTGTGCAGTGAGTAGCAAGAAGCATGTTGTCTGCATATGTGTGCAGAACTATTGAGCTGTTAATGATAGCAGGATTTAGATGTTTCTGTGTATAAGTGTAACTTCTTTTGTGATCATATATGTAACGTGATAAGGGTTTATTCAAGTGACCCCTCTTTTACCCAGCATTTGGTATTAGTGACAGCATGTTGTTCCCCTATTTTCCTTATAGATACTAGAAATGATCATATAAATCATTTTTTACAGATCTGTAGTAGAAACGAGATATAGATGTAGAAAAAATAAATCATTCCAAGAGACAGGAGAGGGAATTTCAAAAAAATTGTTCCTGCTTTAACTAGTAATTAGTCTCAAATTCCCTATTAACAATGAACATGAGAATAGTTGATATATATTTTTAAATGCCTTAATCTTTATCTCTCAATTTTTATCCCTCATAAAAATAGTATATTCTTTAAAATGAGGGGAAAAGAGGCATATCATATAGTTAAAGAGCATGAAAATTATACAGCTGGCATTTCTAGCAGCTTCCCAAGATTCAGGGCTCAATCTCACAATGTGTTGAGCATTCTGACCTATGTCCAGCAAAGCACTTAATAGATACTTAACCTGACACACGCTGCCAGCCTCATTGACTACTGTTTATAGATAACCTTTCCAAGATCTGATTGCTTACTCTGCATCAAATGAAAAGGATTTCTTATTGCTTCAGAAAAATATATTTGTTTTTTTATACAAATATTAGATCCAAACAATGCCAATCATCACAGGATAAGATGCTTCCTAACCATTTTTTCATATCATTTCTATGACTGGGAAAGCATATCTACTCAATACATACATTACACCATCAGTTATTAAACACCTACCATTTATTACAAACTCACAAAACTAACAGAAAGGTTAAGCTGGATCAAAATGATTTAGCACTGTTTCAACCCATTTTCTACTTGACATATGTTATTGCATGATTCATCCACATTTTTCAGAATCAAATTCTATGATCTGGCAAACCTAATCTGTTAATAAAATGAAAAGGTGACCTTGCCTAATTTAATAAGTCTGTGTAGAAATACTCTTTCAACATGTTAAAGAATTACAAAAAGGTTATCATAGCTTGCTTTTATGGGAAAGTACTCTACTTTTTCCAATTAATTTCTTGGACTTCTACTGTAATTGAGTTGATTATATAAAAACAATATGGATCACTATATTTTATTAAAGGCTTTGTTTTGCTAATAACATATCTGTCATTTACATTATAGGCATGTATTATGTATGTATTTGAAATCAAAATTTTAAATTCTTTCTATTGTCACAAGTAAGCTAGAAGAATATCTTTTTTGTTCCTTGAAAATTATTCTAAGATGTACTCAAAGCTGGTTAAAGGGCCTAGCCGGATACTCCAAGAGACTGAATTCTTCTATTTATCCTCAGAAGAGATACAAGATGGCAGCGGCAACACAAAGTGCCTTGTAAAGCTTCACCATCATGCCTCAGACTGAACTAAAGGGTTCCATCTTCAGCAGTATCTCAACCATACACTAAATAAACCCTGATTACATGAAAAGCATAGTTTTCATCTGACATTCCTGAATATTAAGAAACCTGTTGCATTAGGAAAAGATTTGACAAGTGAATATATACCAACAAATGCACAATTTCTAGAAAAAGGTAGGAAAATGATTTAGCATCTTTGAACAATAAAAAAATTCATATTTCTTACTACCCACTGCAGACAAAATATTTAAAATTTTTCACACGTGCAAGCAGGAATACGAAGACAAACAGCTACAGATATTATTTGGTTCTCAAAAATACTATAAGGATATGTTTTCCCCACTGAACACTTGCCAACTGTCTGATCCCAGGGAGTACGACAAGTTAAAATGATAAAGTAATGGATAATATTGATATCGGGAGTTAAACTTCATCAAGACCAAAGATGCTTGGATGCCAAGAAAGCATCTATATAGAATTCCTAAACATATGAACTACTTTTTTTTCCCAGAGTAGTTTTAAGTTAATTTATTGTATTTTTATGGAGTGTAGATCCACATCTTATTCACGGCCAGCCAGAGCAGCAGAAAATTATAGCTAACATAACACTAAACATTACAACATAAAGAAAATATTTATCTAATTTGGATTCTGTAATTTTTAAAGTGATTGCTTACTTTACCTGTTTCAGCAGGAAATAAGTGTGCCTATTACTTTCATTGGTTGTACAACCTATCAGTCAAACAATTTTCACTTTTATATTTCAGAAGAGCGACAACAGTATTTCTTTGGAAAGAACCGAGGCCAGTATAATTGCATTTGGCACAGATATATAAACTTAGCACATATTACTTTTACTTAAAAATAAAGCACAAGTGTTTACACATCTTTAGAAAAACAACAAATTTCCATGGGAATAAGCATACTATATTTTGGAAGTTCATGGGGATCCTGATTTCTGCTGGCTCATCACGCTAGTAGCGCAGGCAGGTCCTCTCAACTTGAACTACTAAGGACTGCCAGAAGGGGGCACATAGCTCAACTCACTTCCTCTTGCATCTTACAAGCGTCTCTATTAGGTGACTCTTTGATTAGCTTGCTTCAGAAGGTAAGAAAAACCCTTGTCAGGAGACTTTATTTTCCTCAATAGAAGACTTTCTTTCATAGTTTCACAGTTGTTAGGGGCTAGAAGGGACCTTACAGATCGTGTCTGGTCCCCCTGCACATGAGCAGGAAAGACTGCTACGGTCAGATGACCCCAGCAAGATGGGTGTCAAGACACATTTTGAAAATCACCAGGTCAAGCTGGCTAGATGATTTCATTTCAACAGCATAGCACTGAACTCAGCAAACTTCTATTAGCTCTGTGCCAACACCTTTACAAATTTTAGTCCAAAATAGAAGGAAAGAGACAGAAAGAAGACAAAAAGTCTTATAATCAAAATAGAGTTTACATTCCTACACAAGACAAATACAGAATTCATTTCAAACGCATACTGTAAAACTGTACATAGATTCTGCAAATTGTCATGCATGGCCATAAACATGCTTATCTTTAAGCATATGGGGGTAATCCCATTCCAGTCACTAGGACTACTCACATACTCAAAGTTAAGCACATGCTTAACTTATTTTTTTGGTTAGGAACCCCAGAGCTCTGCATGGCAGGTATTGAGGCAGTCAGTAAACAATATTACCCAGCTATTATATTCCACCATTAGGAATTAAATCATAGAGCATGAAATATAACTAAAAAAACACCTGTATTTAAATATGGTATGGTAAGCTCATTCAATGAGCTTTCTTCCCTGAGTTTTCTGGACAATTTGCAACAGCATTGTTATACCAACTGTTAACAATTTTGCCAAAATATAGTCTTAGAAGGCTTCCCTGAGGGAAATCTCTCTCAAATCTAATTTAGGTATGGATGCTGGCATTAAAAAGCATATTATTTAAGTACACAATGTGGATTTAAACATTGCAAATGTGATTGACTATATTCTTTGCTTCACTATATAGGATCATAGGAAAGTAGGGCTAGAAGAAACCTCACAAGGTCATTTAGTCCAGCCCCTTGCTCATGGCAGAATCATCCCTGACTAAACCATTCCAGTCAAGTATCAATGCTTTTTCACTAGTACATTTTCTCTGTGAGGTATGGTTTTAGTAACCTACCATCCTTGCTATAGAAAGTTTACAGTTATTTATTTAAATAGACTCTATAAATGAACTTTGATTGCTACTTTCTGACAATTATATTCCTCCTGCAGAAAATGAGAATTTAAATGTCTAAATGGCCCTAATGTGTCCTTGGTGAAGCACCACAAAATAAATTTGACTCAGTGCAAACATCAACAGTGTGACAATGGATTTATATTAATTTTTTCTAGGATGTGGTACCACATTCTTTTCAGAGTACCATTTTAGCATGCAGTGCCCTATTCCTAAATAATATAAAATCAGGACTTGGCATGATCTTGCTCCAGAATCTAAGGTTGCTCAATTTGACTACAAGAGGATTATCATGCTACAGCACATTTGAATGAGCCTCAAAACCAGCTGAGTCAATAAACTGATCCCTACTAATGTCAGCAGAAAAATGCCTCAATATCAACCCAATTTCAATGCATTCATACCTTTAATCAACATCAGTAAAATTAATGCATCTAAGAAGTGTATTCTAGTTTAGAATTCTTACAAGAACACTGTTAAACATCTATGCATCACATATATGCTATACTTTGAAGCTGAAGGTATCTGATGCAGACAATATTTCAGAATCTAAGTACTTTTTATCCAACATAGCTACATTGTTTTCCTGGAGAAATCAAACCAGTCACTACTAAACTCCAATAATATACTGTTGTTGTTGAAGCAGACCACCAGACAACAGATGGAGCTCCAGTTAACAAATATTTCAGAGTTTTCCTGTTATTTGTCGATTTTAACTTTATAATTGATAATTGAAAGTAATAAGCCATATGAAAAAAATGCCAAAACACACTTGTTTCCCTACAAGAAGCTGTGCATGATCATTGAGGAGAGAATCAATATTTCCTAAGTGGTAAAGTACGAAGCTATTAAAGAGAAACAAATTAATTATCAAACTGCTAAGAAGGGTTCTGCAAACTAGAGAAATAGGAAGACAAAAGTTGTGAATTAAATATGCTTGTTATCAAGGTATTTATTTATGTAAATGAATTACTGTGGCCTTTCCCTAATTTTTTATGACCAACCCAGTCTACAGTTACAGATCCACTGATAGCCTACTTCAACCAGTATAAGACAAAGAGCTGTAAGAAACGTTAATAAGCAAGCTCCCCAAAGGAGATGAAGCTCTTCTGTGTAACAGTTTCATTGTTTTTATGGTCCTGGGCAGATCCATGAGGGGGGATTTGGCCACATACTTCTTTGGCCGTGCAGCATGTGTGGTGAGCTCCTGCTGGAGCTTGTGTTGGTGCAGCTCCCAAATCAAGGGGTGAATATGGCCACTGCTCGCTCCTCCCACCCTCTTTCCTGCCACTGAATTCAGCAACTGTGGAAAGGTGGGGACAAGCAGTGGCAGCACTTACCCCCTGGGTCCCAGATCCATGCTAGCAAGCTCAGAAAACTCACTCTACACGTCCCAGACAGCTGAAGAGGGGGTGTTAGTGTGCCTCCAGCACACACCCTGAATCTGCCCCTGCTCTGGGCACTCTGGCCAGGTTTCCCAAACAGTTTGGTGACATTAGCAAATATAGAAAAATTCAGAGCAGACCTTGGCTATAAAAAAATACATTAGGTTGTTCTTTTTCAACCCAAAATCTGGACAAGTGACACCATTTTAGCTGAACTGTATTTTGAGTTTTGTGATGAGAAAGGAGATGTGAACTCAGTAGGGTCAAAGCTAAAAACAGTTTTTTTGCAAAACCTTTACAAATTGAAGCTGTAGAGTCCCAATAGTTACTCACTGAGATCATGCTTAATTAAGCTCCTATAAAACTAAACTTTCACAGCAAATTTTCAATCACTCTTAAGCCTGGATGCTCTATCTGCTTCAATGTTTTCATCTGCTAGAAAGCCCCTGTTCAAGGAAGGTGACCACCTAAAATTTGAATGTTCAAGAAACATAATGCATGAAAGAGGGAGATATATGTTTCAAGTTATTATGTTCTAGTAAGGATTTAAGAACTAATGACTACATTTAATCCTGCATTTTGCATACCATCAAAATCACATTCATTCTGGCGTATTTACCTTTCACGGAAATCTTTGGGCAGCAGCCTTTTGGTTGGTGGTATGTGGCATGAGAATTAGAGTATTTAATCATTCAGACTATATAAAATTTGATTTTTAAATTAAGTTAAAGAGGTATTAAAATCACATTTTCTGTATCCAGCCCCATTTTAAAATAAAATTAAATAGTGACAACATAAGTTATTTGTCTGCCATATTGTACAATGGATAATTTTCCTATGTTTTTACATGTTCTTTTCTGGGAGCAACATGCATTAGTTACAGTAGTAAAACTGAAGAGTTGCTAAAGAGATAGATGGATATTTATTATTTAAAAAAATAGACCTTTCCACAATTCTGAGAGCTTGTGTGTGATTTGTATAAAATATTTCTCATTTTGGGGACACACCAGATGGAATGCAGGGCACTGTGGGATATGCCATTTATCACAATGACAGTGCGTAGGTAGCAGTGATCCTCTCACCACAGGGGGAAGCTAGAACTGCAAATGTAGAGCAGCATTAAAAGCCGGACCAGTGGAGTTTGGCAACACTTGTACTACTCATTAACTTAATCATATTAATTTATTAGCCATATATATCAAAGTAATTCACTACAGAATTGTTACCAAGAACAATTTATAACTGTTAACATTCCCCATAGGCAGAGAAATACTGTACTCATCCTTAATCAGTATATTTGCCATGGATAAAAAATAATAATTCAGCCAAAGTAGGTAATGACAATAATGACAGAACTGTGCTTATGCTCTTAGAAAGACCGCTTTAAAAAATGTCCATGATCACTAAAAAAAAAAAAGATAACTGAAAATAGCATAATTGATCTGCAGAAATTAGATTAAACATACTAAAATACTTCACGTACCACAGGGATGTTCAATCCCCAGCCCATGGACCAGATGCAGCCCTCAGAGCTGTGTCAACCTGCAGGGATCCCTATAGGTCTGGAATTTTGGCAGTGGGGAACAGCAGCAATTAAATGAAAAAACGGAAAGGCAAGCGTACTGCTGCTGCTGCCTCACCACTACCATTCCAAGCCCTATGGGCCAGATGACAGTGTGCAGAGCTGGGGCTGAAAAGACTGGCCCAATTCAGTACATGTGGGGCTGGAGTTGGGGTGGCATGTGCAAGGCTGGGGCCATTTGCTAGAATATCCCTGTGAGCCTACCTTGCAATGGATCAGGTCCACAGACTGATCCTGTGAACTGGATCCAGCACATGGACCAAACATGTGCTAATTGAACCAGAAGGTGTGCTTATTCTACAAGAAATAGACTTTTTTTTTTTCTTTTTCAGAAGACAGTCACCTCAGATCCATAACCTGGATAGAAAAATCTTTTAAAGCTTCTGGGCTGGGCGGGGCTCTCTGCTCCTACTTATATATTTTTCTGGTTTGAATAAGTGCCAGATGGTAAGCTCATCTGACTTTCCAAGTTTCTTAGCCAATACCACACAATGCTCTTGACCTTCCTGCAACAGACCCCTCTCTCTTGTCAACAATGGCTGCCTCTCTCCCTTTTTCAATACATACATTCCCACTCCTCCCTCACAGCTGGGTAGTTACAGCAAAGCATGAAGCCTTTAGCTGGGCTAAAGTCTGACACTCAACTGTAGCTCTGAAGAAGTTTGGAAACCAGACTATAGGTGGAAATAGAGAAATATGTGGTGCTTAGTCAAAGGCAGATTAGGCATTATTTGCATTGGTAAATATAGCATCCAGTCCTTTCTTCTAGATATTAAATTAAACGGCTGAAATACTACAGACTTTATAGTCTTTCAGTGCCTGTAGAACAAACTACTGTTCAATACAGTTGCTGACACAAGGCAATTCTTAACCTTATAACATTCCTGTAAACAACACCGTTTTTGTGAATATTCAAATATGAGTTAGTATGCACTGTCTACTGCAACATTAATACAATTAAATTACTTGGTTCATAATTAAATTTTAGTAAGCCAAGTAAAAGCTAAGCGAGACTTTAAAAAATGCATGATTTTGCAAATAAGAGATTAACTTTTCTACCTACCCACTTGTAGACAAAAAATCAATGGTATAAAATGCATTACAATTTTATTTAGCTGTTTGTTTATATGAAAATGGCCTAGCAACCCAAGCTGATACAATCCAAACTAGTATCATTAAAAGTAGTATGTTTTACCTGTTCTAATCTTTTAGTCGGGACATACTGATGAATGAAGACAGACAAGGATGATTGACCAGCCAAGCCACAACTTTATTAACACTGGGGAAGAGCACTACTATGCCACTCCTTATGTTTTCCATATACGGGACATTTAGGTGGGTTAGGTACATGGGTTCAAGTGTTCTCACCACGTAACCATTAACTGAAGGTAGATTTTCCTTAAGTTAACAGTAAAGATTCAGCTCATTCTTCTAAATCCTCTCAGCCTCCTCTTCATACAGCAGACAGCAAACAAAAGAAGAAATCAAGCTGCAAAAATGTCATTTCCTTTTGTTCAACATGCATAAGATCAGCCTCAAAATCACAGGTCTGGGTACTGGCTCTTTTTGGACCTTTATCTGCAAGGGACTCTAGCAAGTCGCTTAGTCAACTCCTCCTGTGCCTGCTTTTTGATCCCCACTCCCTGCCTGATCCAGTCCTTAACTTCCCAACCCAATAAGTGTGCTCTCCACAGGCTCTGAAAATTTTATGCTGATTGTACTGGATCATTGTGCCCGAATACAAAGATTCCAGTAACTTGCCGTTCACATTCTCTCGCGCTCTGTCAAAAAGGGGCAGACTCAATGGCTAGGGACAGACATTACACAAACTGGTTCAAGTGATCAGAAACTAGTTTAAACCTATAACAGAACAGATGTTCAGTGCACATAAACCAGTTTGAAAATGGCTGAAACCAGTTTGAAATCAACTTGGTTGAATGTAGTATCAGACTTAACTGATTTGGGTCAAACCAGTTTATGCAATGTCTGTCCCAGTCCCCTTGCTGGTTTAAGATAAACCAGACACCCCCAGCATCCCAGCATGTTCTCTGGGCAAGACACGGCTCTCTGCTACACAGCAGAGCTGACCTCTGCATTCTGCTCCTTGGCTGGAGCTTGACACAGACTTGCAGGCACAAAGCATCCGCCTAGCTTCTCCCTGCTCAGCAGGGATTATTCCCCCCTCCCCTCTGCTTTATACAGACAACTCAGGATTAGCTAGCAGACCACATGGTGGCTATGGTCAGACAGGCTTTTTAGAGCTAATCAGCAGGTAGCTTAATGTCCTTCCTTGGAAAAACTGTTTAAGAAGAGCTCCATTACTTAATGGAGAAAGGCTTTGTTTTCTTAATGGGTTGTTAAACAGTGAGTTAGGGGTGATAAACATTCCCTGCTGAGCTGCTTAGGGAGGAGGGGGGGATAATCAGAGTGTCCTGCCTGGCCTGGCCACACCCCCCTTAGCTCAGCCCTGTGGAAGCAAATGGAGAGCTGCTGTAGTGCCCCTGGCTTCTAACCTGAGCCACCTCAGGCATGTGCCTGCAATCTGGAAGGAAAAGGGAATGTCTATCCACCTCAAATTGGTTCAAGTGTTGCAGGTTAGACTAACCTGCACAGATTAAATCAATTCAGGCTCAGGCTTTTTGAACATCTGTCCCTAGCAAATAGCTCCCTGCTGAGTGCATTTCAAAATCAATCCTCACCAAACCCCCCTACAGTTTAGCTATGATAGTGTAAACAGTCTCGCCTGCTCTCAAATTGACAGCAATAAAGACCCAAGATCATTTTCACCAACATGGATAACCAAAACACAAAGTGATTGCCATTAGTCCATCAACAAATGAAAAAAAGAAATGAACTGATCCCATGGCAAGACTGTCCTGCCAAACTACTGAACATTGGTTGCTTCAACCCTGATGTTAAGCTGTGGTCCACCTGATGATCTATTCATAGCCTTGGCAGAATTTGATTTCTATTTTTTAATAATTTTGATGGATATTGATGTTTATTTTTAAGCATTTATTTAGGTTTTTATTGATTTAGGTTTTCTTCATTGTATGAAATTACAGGTGTGGGGGGCAGACAATTTATTAATGACAGTATTCTATTATTATAGTGAAATTTAACCTCCTGCCACACCAAACATAACTACTCTAGGACTGCTGCCAGCTGAGCAGCAGAGTTGCCATCAGTCCTAACTCTGTTTGCCCATAGCTCCCTTGTCTGCTTTGTCACTTCCTCTTCCTTTGTTCCCAGTCCCCTGGGGTTTCTGGGAGTTGCAGTCCAAACCACATTCGGCCTGGTTCTGTAGGACTACTCCCCCTGTCATCACACACTTCATCAGCAATCATTTTTCTTATTTTACCCTTCGTATAAAATTTCAGTTATTAATGATGGAAATATTTTTCAGTGGTCTGTGTGAGGTGAAATCAGTGTTTATCAATGTTTACCAATAAAAATCAAATCCTGCCACACCCATATATCCACTCTCCATAGTACACTCAACCCACAAATCCAGACATCAGCCCTGTTTGGGATGAAACAGAGGATTAAGAGCACTCTTTGCCTGCAACAGCCACCACCATTTTAGGAGCAAAATGAAGCCTAGAAATAGTTTAATTTCAGCACCTAATTTTCTTTTTCCCTTTGGCAATCCATAATCTTCAGTGCTACTGATATCAGTCCAGATTTTTGGATTTCTAAAGCTTGCCAGGATGACACCTAAATAGATTAATTACTTCTTTGTTACCACAGGAACTAACTCCTAATCAGGCAGCTGCTTTCCTACGTATAAACAGTAAACCTGGCTCACAGTTTTTTATGCCTAGAAAAGTTCCGACTGCGCTTACAGACATAGATAAATATTCTCTAAGCACCAAAAACCCTTTCTCAGTTTTGGTCTGCTTTCAATTACTTGAAGTACAGGACAATACCCCTTGCATAAACGGTACACTGATAAATTCTACAGCCTGCCCGGACCTATCCCAGGCATCTGTGGCACCAGTTGATTACTAGTAATTCTAAAATTCCAACCCCCTCCCAAACCCCAATCATAGATACTGCTTTAAACAGAACTGCATCAACCTCACTGATTGTACAGAAACCATGAGGTTATAAGGTGGCAGGATCTGTTACCTGAATGATCCTTCCAAAACATTATTTACTAAGAATCCTTTACATGGGTCTGTGAACTTGACCAGCTGGCATGAATAAGATAGACTAGCTACACAAACTTGATAAACTGAATGAAATGTATCCCACCCACTGTATATTGGAGATCTTGCAAATGTCACTACCTGATGCTCAGTGATAGGCTAAAGGGGGTGAAGAGATTCCTTGGCTCTGAATTCTGTAACCACAACAGGCACGGCCTTTTTAATTCCACTTGTGGTTCAAGCAATGGCATTTCTTGCTAAACCCATGCTACACAAAATCCAAATTTCCACAACCAGTAAGACCTCTGGGGCTCTACAATAAATGGTGGGACTCTCCAGTTCTACCATCTCAGTATAAACACTTTCATTAGCCTCATTACACAAACATACTGTCAATTAAAAATGTGAACCACAGCTTCAGTGTCACATCTAAAAACCTGTTTGTTTTCAGATTCTTCTCCCCCATATACTGCATTTACCAGAATCTAAGATGACTTCAAGTTTAAAATGACCCCACAATAATTAGATTCTAATCATGGAAAACATATACATTTGTTCTAATTTTTCAAGTCTAGAATCTAATTTTTGGAGAGTTGCCTTAAATTCCTCCTCACTCTTTCTGCCCTCCTTCCCCCCCCCCCCCCCACAGTAGCATAGAATGCAGCAGCAGGGGGGCATGTGGTGGCACAGTCAAAGTGCAGGGTTGAGCTGGTGCTGATCCCATCTGGCCACCCACCACTTACCCCTTGGCCCCCAGTACCTGTATGCTCTGCACCTGCCCCATGGTGCCTGCACCCCCCTGCCACTTGCTCCCCCACATCTCACTCACTGCCACTTGCCCACCACTAGCACACTTTCCACCTGTCCCCATCCCAACCGCCTCCCCATGCCTACACCCCTGGCACCTGCCTCCACAATATTCCCACCTGCACACCCCACTGTTGCCTGCTCCTTGCTGCTTGCCCCCCACTACGTTGCCTGCCACCCTGTTTAGCCTACACTTCTGCCCAACTCCCCACCCCACCTCCACCCCATCTGCTGCTGCTTAACCTTCCCATCGCAGCTCCAGCTCTGGCGCTGGCTGGGGCCCTGCTCCCACCCAGGGTGGGGAGAAAAGATTGCTTGCTGCCACCAGGCCCAGCTTGGCCACACAGCCTGGCAGCAGCAGCTTCAGTCCAAGCCCTAGAGCCAGGGTCAGAGCTGACACTGCCACTGCATGGCTGAGCTGGGACTAGAGGCAGCACATGCTCCATGTTCCCTGCCCCACGCCAGAGTGGGGCCAAAGATGGAGCTGGGGCAGCAACAAAAAGGCAAGTAACAGTGGCAGCAGCAGAAGGGGACCAGGGGCAGAGATTGCAGTGGGGTGGCAACAGAAGGCAAAGGTGGAGGGAGCAGAGGCTGCAGGGAGTAGGGGGAAGATGCATGCAGCTTAGATTCCAGGCTCAGAGCCAAAGCCACGGCCACAGTTGCAGCCTCACCTCCCTCCTCCCCACTCAAATCAGGTATGAAGGGTTTTCTCCCACCCATGTTGAATGTTGTAAAAACCTCATCTTGGATTTGAGTAAATATGTTAACTGCCGCCAACCAAAGTTAAAAGAGGCAATATACTTACATCCTATGCTACCTTTTCTCCCATCACCCCTGCCAAATGGACACAAATGTCATTCCCTGGGCCACTCGCCCAATATCCAAAGCTAAAGTTACTCATGACCACTTTTACCTGTTTTGTGTCAATTTCTTAGCTCATTTGATTACTTATCTATAACATGACAATATTTAACTTTTCCTTGGATAGCTGTGGTAAACCCTGAATTGTACTAAGTTCAGTTCCCAAATAGTTTAACTTCTACAATGAGCCTTCCATTTTTTTCCATGGCCAAAGAGAGATTTCAGGTGCTCTGCCATCACTTGAAATGACCTCACTAGGCAGGATCATTTATCCAACCACACTTCCCTGCAAAGAGGAAGTTATCAGGCTAGCAAACTCCCTGGAGCAGATACATTTCTTTACAAGTTACCCACTCCAAACTTTCAAAGGCTAAACACGTTACAGAGTAGCCCATGGCCATGGCATTATTGAAAAAGTAACTTTCAAACTGGAAATTCAACAACTTAAAGCCACTGGTACAAACAGGGGTAAGTAAAAGGCAGGCTTCATATTGCATTTTTTGAACAAAATCCCTGGGCTACATTTTTTATCAATGGTCACTGCTGTATCAGTTGAGGGATACCTAACTGCTTAGACACAATAACAAATACTTTCATCCACAAAGTGGCCTTGGGGATATGATTAGGGGTGGATAATGCTTTATTTTTTTTAGACACCATATCCAGAAGGTGTGGCAGGAATGATTTCAAACAGGGATGTAGCGGGGCACTGGGATGTGCCTCCCCCTGAACCTGAGCTGGCCAGGTAGTCCAGCCCTTGGAGCCACAAAGTGAGGAGCTTATAGCAGCAGAGCTCCTGAATACTGGAAGAAAGGCACTCTGCAACACAGGGAAGAAGGGAAGGTACCCAAGGCACAGAGGAGCTTAGTTATGCAGGCAGGTGGCCCTAGTTTATGTTAAGCCTAGGGAAGGCTTGAGTGCCTGCCAGAGAACAAGTGTTCATTATTAAATTGTACTAGTAGTTTAGCCTGGGGCCTTGCAGGGGCAGGCAAGTTCTACTCAGGGAGCCAGTAGCCCAAGGCTGGTGGAGAATGGGGCCTGGCTGGCAGTGCAAGGACCTAGAAAGTAAGGATCCAGAGGTCTACAAGCCCAAAGACAGAGAAAGTACCTGAGGGTGGAGACCTGGAAGTTTCAGCTGATTGGCTGGTGGATCAACCTAGAGATTGGCTGACAGATGGACCAGAGGGTCCACAAGCCCAGGGTCAAGGTGAGAGCCATACAAGGGTTCATGAGTCTGAGAGAGGCTGCAAGCCAGACTGGAGGTCCAACAGCCTGCAGAGGGGCGCTGAGCAGGACCAGGAGCCCAAAGAGAGGGGTTGCACATGAGGCAAGGGGTCTGGAGCCCAGAGAGAGCTAAATGTGGGACCAGGGGGAGTTGAAAGGTCAAAGGAAAGGCTAAGTGAGTGGCCGGGGGTCCAAAAGCCCCAGGGGGGCCAAGCATATGAAAGTAACATCCTTAGGGTAATACCCATGAGGCTTGCGGCATGGTATAGGGAAGGAATAGAGCTACACAATTTGCCTTTAAGGCTATAGGTGCCCTGCAGGGGCACAGACAGACCAAGAGGGCCCATTTAGCATAAGGACTGGATCAAGATTAGTGGGGTCTGGGAGGGACCCATTGATAAGTTGACTGGACTCAGGCTTACTAAAGCCTGTGGGCAGCCCCCCTTACTTAATCTCAGTAACAACAAGGCATGGTGGGCAAGCAATCAAGGGAAGGCTGCTTTGGAGATGGAGCCAGGCAGGGGCCACATAGCCACCAGGGGTATCATGGCCACCCCTGTGGTGTGGATCTGCCACAAGGAGATTGCTACTTTCTAAGCTGTCACCTCCATGTTATTTTTTTTCCTGAACTATTGATTCAAACAACATAACTGATGCCCACTCACACGTTAAACCTCATTTCATCATAGTGGGCCTTAAAATTTGCAAAATATCCATTCCATAAAGAAGCCATATCCACCTTGGTAAGATAAGCCCATAGAAAGTTTGTATACATTTACTAGGGATGGAACTTTTTTCCAGAACCTTTTCCAGAATCTTTAACAACCAGCACATTTTCTACCACATGGGAGTCTTTTCAGTGAATTTAAAGTAAGCTATGGCTTCTTGATGACCTTCACCCTTTCCATACTGATGCAACAGAAGTTAAAACATTTGCTTTCATTAAATGCAAAACAAATATTAACTACAGTATATGTGGCTGCACAGTACAGCTTTAGTACCAGTAGCCCATTTTCTGTCTACGTATGTTGGATGGCAGTCATGTACTCCTGCCACAAAACCTGATCCTTCTCAACCCAAGATAAGTTTAAGTCATTTGCTACCTTAAGGTTGAACTGCCCGTCGCGTCTCAGCTATGCCTATCCTTAATACTTAACATGTGCTCTCAAATTGCACACATGCAAATACCATATTTACTTGAATACAAGATAAGGTTTTTAACGCCAATCAGCATGGGGGGAAAAGCCCCTTGTCTTAAAATTGCACACAAGGAAATCTCATTAAATACATTATTTATCATTAAACTGCTGCCAAACCAACTATGAAGTTAATTAAATACAGCCTGTGGCAGAATACCATCTCTGTCTCTCCCCAAACTCTGCTATCTGACAATTTAGTTACCATGGTCACTGTAAAGGGCAGGCACCTCTGCCCCAATGGTTTCTGGTAACCCTGAGCATTAACCTGAGCTGCATACGTTCATGAGGGAAGGGAAAACCTGCTCCCTCTGCCTATGTGACTGGCATCACATAGCTGGGTGAGGGCTTAAGCTCCTTATTGTTCTAAGCAATACCAACATGACTGGGAAGGGGCTAAAGACCCTGCCAGTCTACCCAGCAATCAGTGATGCATTTCAAATTGGTTGGCTAGCAGCCAACAGTTGCTGGCCTTCATTGGATCAGGTAAATGAGGTCATAAGGACTATATAAGTGAAAGACTGCTCAAGAAGAGGGGCAGTAGCCATGATGAAAACTCAGAGAAGCTGAACCATCTGAAACTCTCTTTCTCTTGAAACTCATGGTCAATGAACTGCTTGCCTCCAGAGGGAATCTCCACCTGCCTCTGGATGATACTTGTGAGTAAGCTCCTTGAGATCTGATTAGATATACAGCTTGCAATAACACAGATGCGTAATCAAAGGCTACCATGTCACGGTTTTTTCTAAGGTATTTCTCTGATATTGCTTTACCTTATGCCCTTTTCCAAACCTACTCCTTGTAACCAATAAAGTTCTCCTTTGTCCCTGGCATGGGAGACTTATTGGGAGAGGGTCTAAATTATGCCTTGGGGTCCCCTTGGTTCAACTGACTAAGGAAGACCATTATTTGTGCTTCAGACTGAGGAAAGCACCCCAAGTTCTTGTAGTGGGTCAAGTACCCTCAAGGTCTAATAGGCCTGTGTTTCCCAGAGGGTGCAACAAAATCATTCCAGCCCCTGGGTGGTGGTGGCAGCGTTACCCCCAGACTTGTGGGTGTGCTCCAGGAAGGGGGTCGGACAGACGTGAGGCAACCCCAGGGAGGCACTCAGAGCCTGGAAGATGGTTGAGCACAGTGAGGTGGATGGCTCAATGCAGGAGCATCCCCTACTGGCCTGACACACAGCCAATACTGAGCATAATTATAAAATACATGACCCATGTTGGACAAGCATGCTGATGGGAACTGTGAACGTGTATGTCCCTTACAAAAAATATACAGTAGCTCCCCCAGGAGGAAAGGAGCAGTAGGCCTCAAGGTATTGCAATATTAGGCTGGCACTTGGACAGGCCAGAGCAAGCTCTGACATGCTCCCTGGTGCCAAAAAATGTTTTTGTTTTTTCATAATATATTTTGTGTTCCAGGTGAAATCAGCCAAATCAGTTCCAAATCATATTGACTCAGCAGAACTAAATCATTCCAAAAAAAATATCAATTGAACAGGCAGAACATTCTAAACACCATGACACCCTCCCCTGGTGCCAAAAATGCTGATGGGAATCTACCACAAGGATAGGTTAGTGCAAGATATATGATAGTGCCCATTAAATGCATTCCCTCACCCAAATATTTATAGTTATGGTGAACCACTACACTGTATACATTTTGACTTCTTCACTCCCACAGCTGAGCTGCACCTTTCTTTCCCATTTCCAATAATTCCTGTTTCTTCACCAGCCTTAAATGTCTAGAAAACTTCACCCAATGGGGACCCAAACAATTCACCCAGAATCCCTCTGTCAGCCCCTCTCTTAGCCTCTCTCTCATGATTAGTGTGGCCCTTCCCTCCATGAGGTGAAATAGGACCATGCCCTGTGCCACATCTGCATATACATTTTTGGAGGATCCCAAGACTCATAATAATAACTCCCAGTTTCAGTCATAAGTGGGGGGAGGGGGGCTAATTATCACATGGATCCTTTGTGGGGGAGCATCTGGAGTACACACATGTTATGAGCAGTGCTGAGCTGTGGGGTTACCACAGCTTGAAACACTGCTGCCTTAAGTGAAGCCCAGTCCAATGAATTATATGGTAAAACACGAGCCTTTTTGCTTTGGACTAATATCATGCATAGTTGGTACTGTATAAGGGAAATACCATGACCGCTAACGTGATTTTCCTACTGGCAGGGGATAACTACTTTTCTGGCAAAGGGTAGTACACTGGCTGAGGTAATGCATAGTTAGTCTCCCACTTTCACTTCCAGTGGAAAGATCTTGGTTTTATGCCAACTTTATGGAAATGGGAGATTTCTCCCTAGCTTGCTCCTGTGGCCATATGGCTAACGGCAAGTGAAACTCGGGGGCATCCGAACCCCAAGCCTCTAGGCTTCGGCCTGCACATAGGATGCCTGCCAAATGACTTGGAAGCATCTGAAACCTCAGGCAGTGTTAGAGGATGTTTGCTGGTAGCAGGGCCACATATACTTCTTGAATGAATCACAGATTGGGAATTGATTTCGCTGATTTGACCTTTGGACACAAAAAATTTTCCTTAAAAATAAAAAAAATTAAAAGTCTATACTGTATATAAGGAGGTGCCTAAGTGCTCCTTAAAGGGGTGTTTATGGAGTACCTATGCTAAAAGTTGCAGCATATTTTTTTAAAAAGGTAATATGCACCAATTATGGATGAACTAGATCTATGGGTACTATATACATATTATTGTAGCTATGTTTAAATTCAAGGTCAGTGCTTTCAAATTTGCTTTTTACTTCCATGTGCTCAGAGAGAGCAAGTTCGGATGGTAAAGGGGGAGGGAGGAGCTGTGGGGGGAAGAAGCTGGGAGGAGACAGAGGGCAAGGCGGTTACCTGACCCCCCAGATTTATTTTCCCTGCTGCAGCAGTGGGAGGGGGGAAAATTCAAGGCAAACCTCCAATAAGTAGATTCTATACCTGGGAAATTATAACAAATTTGTAAATTTTCCATAAATAGAATCTAGTTATTGAGGGGTTGTCTTATAATCAGGATCATCTATTTGAGTAAATATGGTATATGAAAAGGAAGAGACTTGATTCAGGGTCCTCTTTACAATTTTTTCTTGTGCATATATGAAAGTTATAGTCCAATTCTCCATGGCGTACTATTTTCTACCTAAGAAATTTCAGGGCACTGAGAAATGCAGCAGGCCAAGTATAACTCCTTGTTTATTATATGAAAATGATTGTTTAAACTGATAACAGATGATTAAGATAGTAGCATATTTTACAGTACTGGATGGCACTGAAGTCTGGAGGAAGCTGCTAATCTTGGTCTGCAGTCCAAATATTTCCAGTAATGCAAAGTCAACTAAGGGCATAAAAAGAATATTTCCCACAGTTGCCATAGCTCTGCCAGTAAATGCCCAGTGTGGACACATCTATGTTGAGAAGAGGGTGTCTGCTGACAGATCTTACTGTTCAGGGACTAGGTATTGTATAGCAAAAATGGCAGAAAAAACCCAGCTGCCACCATATGCCAAGTCTCCACCAAAGGACTCTGTCTGCAAAACTGTAACAACAACAGCCCTCTAATATACATTCAACCTGCCTCCTGGGTTGGATTCAGTCAATGGGGCTTGTCATGGACCACATATGGACCTGTCAGCAGCAGACAAGTGGCAGCATCATCAGGGGCAGTGGTGGTGGGGCCAGCGATGGAGGCAGTAGCACAAGTGGCAGACCAATTGGCCATAGGGTGAACAATGGCAGGCAAAGCAGCCAGAGAGCAAGTGGGGCTGTCTCGGAGCAAGCACTGTTGCTGACGCCTATGCCCAATGAAGCCGCATAACCTTGAATACTGTAGCACACCCTGGCCCCCACTGGGCCTCCTACCTCTGAATTCCCTGGTCTGCAAGGAGCCACACAGGCCAGAGGGCCATATGTTTAATCTCCTGATCTAATACCCCTGCTACTCTATAATACCCTCCACAGACTGATCTGTGAACTCCATAGCTCACAGCAGTAATGCCTTGGGACCTATCCATCTAACTGGCAGACTGGCTGAAGGAGAATGCTGTAATTTGAATTGGTAGATCATTAAACAAGGGTGGATTAAAAGGAAATAATATGAAGGTACAGATCATGCCATCCTTGCTGATATACAATTCAATTTTTCCATGCTGAGTCCTAACGTATTAACATGTTCATTCTCAGAGCATTTTGACCCTTAAGCATAACAACTTTCAAATTTTCCATCTAAAATACATGTGTGTGGTCACTCCACCACAAAAGGGAAAAGATCAAGGTTTACTCTAGATTATTTAAGTGGAGATGGTCCCTGGATGGGGTAGGGTAGATCTAAGGTGCCCAGAGGAAAAAAAGACCCAGAGAGACAAGTTATACTGCAGCCTAACGAGAAACAGAAAGAGCAGAAAATCATAGAATCATAGAAAATTAGGTTTGGAAGGGACCTCAGGAGATCATCTAGCCCAACCCCCTGCTCAAAGCAGGATTATCCTCAACTAGATCATCCCAGCCAAAGCTTGGTCTAGCCAGGTCTTAAAACCTCCAAGGATGGAGATTCCACCACCTATCTGGGTAACCTGTTCCAGTGTTTTACTACCCTCCTAGCGAGAAAATTCTTCCTAATATCTAACCTAAACTTCCCTTGCTGCAATTTCAGACCATTGCTCCTTGTCTTACACATTGATGCTAAAAGAGCATCAGTGTATAAAGATTCCACCTTTTCAACACTTCCCATTAATTCTACTGGGAAGAGTGTAGTAAATCCCTGGTTCCAGTCTACAATACACCATACAAAGTCATATTAAAAAGTCATCAACCTGCTGGATACTAGAGATCAGGGACTAAACATAGACATTGGATTTCTGATACATTATAATCTGCCTGGCAACTGACTCCCCAGCCCAGCCCAGCCCAGCCCAGCCCCTGGCTGGTTTACTTTTCATTCCATCCAGGAAGAGCACACATCAACTGCTGCAGCTTCCTTAGCCTGACGAAGGGTTTTTGAACGCGAAAGCTTGCTTAATAACTATTCTCCAACCATTAGGGTTGGTCTAATAAAAGATATCAAATTCACCCAAGGAACCTTGTCTGCCTATATCCGTAGACCAACACGGCTACAACCTAAACCCCTGCAACATGGAAGATATCGAATTCAGTCGTCTGAAATGGAAACTGTACAACATAAAAAAGAAAGAAGCCAGACTCAACAGCGATATATATTTTCTAAGCCTTTGCAAGAAACACAACTTCATTCCCCGAGGACTAAACACCTACAATCCCCTGACTACTACACACAACTCCAAATATGCTTCACAGCTATGCAGAAGAACTTCAGAGAAAATTAGAAATCATCTACTTCACCTACTCTACTCCAAAAGAGACTAACTCAGGAAGGAAATCGTCATACACTACAACAACTTAAAAGATAGAAATCCATGCATGTTCCCTGACAATATACAGCAGATACAAAGAGACTATGAAAAACTTTCTACAGCATTCATCCTACATAAAAAGAAGAAATGGGACAAATTACTCCAAGAACAAGCTCCCCAGCCACAAAACAACCATCAGAGGAACAACACCAACACCTTACGACCTTCCAACCTCAGACTTGATGAAACTGCAAGCAGCAACCAACCCACAAATATTATCAATCTCTCCACATACACGCTTACCAAAACTGAAAAATCTGTCCTTTCTAAAGGCCTAAATTTCTGTCCAGAAAAATACCATAATAAAATACTTCAATGTGGAGAGCTAGAAGAATTCTTCCGACGCCTGCGCCTCAAAGAATATTTCCACGACCACACTGAACCCACTCCCAACAACAACTCATCCTCTGACAACATTCAAGAAAAGATCAATGCCAAAAACCCCCCAAAAAATCAGATTGGACACCTCACAGTGGACGAAACCCTAACCTTGACCGCTACATTGACTACTTCAGGGAAAGAATGAACAATGAAATAATCAGCAACACGCACCACCACAACAACCTCTCTCTACCAGAGAAAAAGGCCATAGAATCTCTAAGATCTAAGCACCAAATAGTAATAAAACCAGCAGATAAAGGAGGAGCCATAGTCATCCTAAACCGTGAGGATTACATAAAGGAAGCCAACAGACAGCTCTCTGACACCACCTACTACAAAGAACTACAAGAAGATCCTACTCCCCTTTTCACCAAAAAACTCAACAATACCATCAAATCATTTCCACCGAGATTACAAGAAAAACTACAGACCTTGATCCCCCCCACTACCTAACCCATGGACTTTTTACATGCTCCCTAAAATCCACAAACAAGGGAACCCTGGCAGACCTATCATATCCAACCATGGGACCCTAACTGAAGAAATATCAGGTTTTGTTGAATTCATCCTAAAACCGCTTGTCACCCACAGAGCAAGTTTTGTCCAAGACACCACAGACTTGCTACAGAAACTTAAAAACATAGACCACCTTCCCAGCAACACACTTCTAGCCACCATGGACATTACCAGCCTATACACCAACATCCCACACCAGTATGGCCTCCATGCCTGCCTTACATATCTACAGGAACAAGATTACAACCCAGAATACAGACCCAAAGATATCACTGAACTTATACACTTCACCCTCACACACAACAATTTCACTTTTAATAATTAACACTTCCTCCAGATGATGGGAACAGCTATGGGCACTAAAATGGCCCCACAGTATGCCAACCTTTTAATGAGCCACCTGGAAGAAGACTTCCTCAAGAACTGCACCATCAAACCCTTGCTGTACTTACGATATATCGATGACATCTTCATCATTTGGAGTGAGAACCGGGAATCTCTAATTGAGTTCCACCAGAAATTCAACAGTCACCATCCCTCCATCCGACTTTCTTTAGAATACTCCAGCACCAACATCCCCTTTTTAGACACAATGATCAGTATCCAGAAGGGTAAAATACAGACCACAGTATACAAGAAACCCACAGACCAACACACATATCTGCACAGAACCAGCAATCACCCGAAACACACCAAAAAAGCTGTGATATACAGCCAAGCCCTCAGATACCACCGCATCTGTACTGAAGAACACCCGGGATTGCCACCTCACCAATCTTAAAAAGGCTTTCACCCAGCAAGGACACTCCTCCAGAGAGGTAGATAGCACGTTTGAAAGAGCCACCTGGATACCACGTGAAGAACTGCTGCAGTACAGAAGAAAAACACCCACAAATCGCACACAGCTGGTTATAACCTATCACCCATCCCTTGAACCTATACGGAAAATCCTCAAAAAATTGCAACCCATATTAGAAAAAGACCCTATTCTTAAAAAAATCTTTCCAGAGCCACCCATCCTAGCCTTCAGACAAGCACCAAACCTCGCCAACCTCATCCCCAGAAGCAAACTTCCTCAACCCCAGAACACACCAAAAGGATCCAGACTGTGCCATGACAAGAAATGCAAAACCTGCCCCCACATCTCCACCACCCCCACTATTACTACACCCCACAACAGAGCCATCAGCATCCCAGGATCTTACAGCTTCACCTCCAGGAATGTAGTATACCTCATCCAATGCACCAAATGCCCTGATGGAAGATATGTAGGAGAGACCAGACAACAACTGCGCACTAGAATGAACGCACACCGGAAATCCATCAAAGACAGAAACACCCAATTACCGGTGGGGGCACATTTCTCACAGGAGGGCCACTCTCTCTCCAGTCTCTCAGTCCTGATCCTCAAGGGAAATTTACACAACACATCCCAGAGACGAGCCGATGAGCTCCATTTCATCAACCTGCTGGATACTAGAGATCAGGGACTAAACATAGACATTGGATTTTTGATACATTATAATCTGCCTGGCAACTGACTCCCCAGCCCAGCCCAGCCCCTGGCTTGTTTACTTTTCATTCCATCCAGGAAGAGCACGCAGCAACTGCTGCAGCGTCCTTAGCCTGACGAAGGGTTTTTGAACGCGAAAGCTTGCTTAATAACTATTCTCCAACCATTTGGGTTGGTCTAATAAAAGATAACAAATTCACCCAAGGAACCTTGTCTGCCTATATTAAAAAGTCTGCCTTCTTTGAGAAGCATGGAAATGTATTGCTTTTACTTCAGATAAAAATAGAAGCCAATTACTAAGGCCATGTACAGTGAGCCTAGAAGTTGGTCAATTCCCTAATTAATACTAGTAAGAATGTATAAACATATAAATAAATGTTGTATCCCAAGTATCTCATAGAAGCACATATCTCAAATCCCAAGTGAATTTGGAAGTGGCTCTTGTAGCACTTTTCTTTCCTTCCTTTGGGACTGCCTCATCTTTCCTTCCTTTGAGACAAAGCTTGCTTTTTCTTTACAAAATAAGATGCAGCTTTTTAAGTAATTAAGGTTTGGTAAGAAGTAGCAGCTGTCTCTGCTTCCTTTAGTTGAAGAAGAAATTCCTATGAATCCAGTCTTCTGTTGGAGCCATTCTGTATCCTTGTTTTGTTCTATAGCACTTCTCTTTAAATAGAGAATGCCATGACTATAAAGGTCCTCTTTCCCAAAGGATCTGTACCAGTACTCATTTTCTGTTTAGAATTCTAAGTTACATCCTAGTAGAAATATTTTTAAATTCACTTTAATCTTTACTATTTTGTTAAATATCTTCAGCATTTTAAAAGAACTCCAGTAAATCAATAAAACTTTTTTTTTATTTTTGAAGCCAATTTAGTCATTTTCTTGGGGGGAAATATTTCATGAAAATGTACAAGTCATTTGAATGATATCTCATTGTATATACAGTGCACTTCAACTCCTAAAACACTTCCCAAGTTACATCAGTATGCTCATTCTATAACTTCAGACCCTATTTACCAACACACCATTAAAGCAATGGACAATATTGTGTACTTTGATAACAGTATATCAATGCCAGTTGCCTCTCTCGCTTTTTTCCCCACTAGTGGTAATATGAATAACACTGAACATATGAAAAACCTGAGGCTGGGAACATAACAAAAACACTATTTAAAACATCCTAATAATTAAAACATGTTTTTATAAAAACTGATATTCAGAATGGATGCATATTTCTAGAATTTCATTACTGCACAAATGAATTATTCATTGCATATTATCATCATTAGGTAACAGAATAGAGCCAACTAGTATTTGAATCTAGCAAAAATTTTCAAATTTCAACTACTTAATTTGAAATAATTATTAAAGTTGTTAATATTGCTTGAGGTCATTTCTGCCTCCATGTTACACAGGTTATTGTTTTTCAGTGGATCACGGTAACTGAAATCATTACATTTCCCACTCACTGCATGGTCAGAGTGGGTGGATTTAAGAACTTGCCTCTGCAGTTTCTTACAGATGGATGGACAGCTGTAGCCACATAAAGCCCCACTGAGGTCAATGAGGCTTAGTGCAGTCATCCACTTTTATAAGGTGGTACAGATCAAGTCTAAGACATTATGTTGTAGCCAATCCCTTAACCCACTTGGTGGGTTCAAGACTAGAAGGATCCTATAGCTTTTCATTTGTAGCCCATAACAGCACATTTATAAATGTTTCCTGCATAGTGCTGCATGCTATGAATTTTGTGGTTGCTAATGAATATTTAAGTCATTGGTTTGTTAATTAAGTTGTTGTGTCTTTGACTTTATTAGCAAGTTAACATACACATCTTTATCGTATGTCAGCTCTTGGCAATAGTAATGCTTAGCTTCACTGAAATTGTTCATGTTTTTAATTTAAATTGTGTTACTAAATAAGAAGTAAAAGCAAAACACTTTCAGTGACAATATTTTGGGTGTACTTATAGTCATCATGTGGTATTTATACCATTAGTTTATATGATGATGACAAATGAAAAATGCTAAAATAAGAAAACCCATCCAGTGGGTTTTATTCATCCATTCCACAAGCATTTCTATAGTTAGCATAACCATTTTTATATCTCTCTAGCCTACCTAATGACATTACAGCATATATATTAGCAAGAACAAAAAGATACTTTTGACAGAAAAGAAGAAATGCATGCTAGAGGACTCTGACAATGGTTCATTTTCTCAGAGTTTTTTTCTTTTCACTAGATAAAATATTTAATGGAACTTAATGTAAGGAAATTTCAACTAATAAATAACTAAATTACAAATACATTGGATTTTAGTCACTGCAGCAACAAAATGCACTTTTCATGAGTACTCAAAAAAAATCCAATAATGTAACCTCTGGTAAAGCTTGAAAAACCCTGAAGGACAAGGCAGTTAGATCAATATTAGTTTATTTCAACTGCTGTGCAGTATGAAAAGATGAGGTTGATCATCTGATGGATTTTATTACCTGTCGGGGAGATAAGTCCTGGCGATAAGAGGCCTGGGACTCCATGGGGCAGAAGACGTGCATTTTCTTGAATTGCAACTCCCAGAGAACGCTTGGGGGGTCTTCCTGGTCGTGAGCTGATGAAGTAAGAGGATAAATTTAAATGTATTTTGCTTTTGAAACATTTGCTTACTATCTTGCCTATTGATCTGTATAGAAAACACAATCCATCAATGATACAAAAATAAAATGTATAAAGACACATTCTTCCCTAGGAGACAAGTAAAACACGTAACAATCATTGTACTGTACTCAAATGATCCAGCAATGAAATATTGAGTAACATATATAAAACCATGCTCCCAAAGTCATATATTATGAATGAATATTAGGACTAAAGAGCTAAAAGAATGTTAAAAATAAATAGAAATGGAATTAAGAATTCTGCATACTTAATCCTTACTGTGCTACTAACTTGAAGTAGTCACAACCCCTGTTTCTCAATGCCCCCATCTGTAACATGGATGTTTCTATTAAGGTACACAAATGTAAATACTTCAGTAATAAGTATTATTTCTGAAGTCAGTGTCACACACTCGGAACTGGACAGGTTGAAAGCTATATCTCCTGAACACTGAAACCTTTGAATACAATATGTACTCCTTGAGATAATTCCCCCACCTCTTGTTACCTGGTATATTATAAACCGCTCTTGAAGTGGTTGCAGTAATTTAACTCATGGCCTTTTCAAACTTGAGTTCCCTTCCTTACATTTTGATTAGTGCTTTTGACTGTTGTGCATGCGCTAAGCTAACAGTGTTACCTTAACCTATCAAATTCTCACATTATTCATTCTAGCTTGTACAGTTTATGAATTGTTGTTACAAATTTTAATCTATAGATTAAAGAAGCAAAAGGTCTGTATGTTTATTTATTGCAATGACTTGCTTCCTTAATACAGTTTTGGTATATGCACATCATTCTGTGGCTTTCATAACAGTACAAAGATTTACAGAGCATAAAGACATTAGAATCAACTCTTTCCCAAGCCAACTATTAAAAAAATATAACTTCTAATGTTTGGAAAGATATTGCCACTTCTCTTTGGTAAAAATACATTTTACTCAGATGAATAATAGAGCTTTTGACAAACTAGTGTGAAACATTGTATTAAATAACTTGCTGCAACAATGAACGAGTTTCAAATAGAGATCATTTCCAGAAATGACTTTGGGTTCACAAAGAAATTTAAGTTAAACCTCACTCTATCAACTTTGCAGTGGCAAAGCACTTCATCAGTGTAGGAAAAACTCTGTGTTTAAATGAAGACAACTTCCAGCAACACTACACAGAGGTACCATTAACCTGTTCATTTTTCACTTGATGTGCTAGTGTTATTTTGTTTTGCTGTGCATCAAAGTAGCATAATATTTTCTCTTTGGTTTACTATTTTGTCTATAAACCCTCTCCCTCCTGTTTTAGCTTGGTTTCAGGCAGTTTTATATTTCATTTTATTCAATGCCTTTTCCATTTCATTTATGCTCTGAGGGACCTATATCACTATACAGTTATGAAGTAAAATCAACTGCAAAGTCTAGAGTCTTTGGACCATATGATAATCACCACAGAGTAAAAAAACAAAGTATTACACAGAAAATTTGGACACTTTTTTTGTGGATTTTTGCTCCAGAAAATAATATTAATTTGAAAATATATATACCTAGTAATTTGTAAAATAATACTATCTCCAGAATTTCAGTATTACTAATACTACTATATCATAAGCCTGACAAAACTTTCCTACTATTTCGGTTTCACTGAAAATTTTAGCCTACTAAACAATTAGTACTTCTTCCTTTCGTGTTTTTTTTGTTTTGTTTTGTTTTGGTTTTTTTACAAATCATAAATGCAGCTTGTGCAATGGCATCTCTTGACATGCGTGTGTGTTACTGCAGTATACTACACCTTATATTTCCATCACCCAATGACTAGACGACCTATAACAATTTATCAGAGTATATTACATTTTTCTTTCATGTCAGGTAACATCAGACTTAGAATTTAGGTTTTGTTAAATAAAATTAAATTGTTACTTTTTACTTAAAATAGTTTTACACAAAGATGCTTAACTAGCACCCCTAGTGCCTCTGATAAACTATAAAAACAAATCAACTGAAAATACTAACTATACCGACTGATAGTCATAGCAAATTCTCAGAAGAATTCTTACAAAACTTACCATCTCAATCTCATATACAGTCAGTCCTCAACTTATGTTTCAAGTTACGTTTCGCACTTACAATGTTTATAAATTGACACACTGTTTCAACTTTATGATGTCAGTAAGTCTACAACACTTGATCCAATGCAATGCCACACCAGCGAACAAGTTCGCTGCATCGCTCATCTCCCTGGGTAACATCTGTCCAAACTTCCTTGGACACTTTCTTTAAGAAAGCAGACAAGACTCCAGAAAAACCTGCAGCCAAGACTCCTGAGAAGACTCCAGTCAAGAACCTTTTAAAAAGTCCAGCAAAGTCACCTCAAGGAAGTCCTTTCAAATCGATATGATTGCTATTCATAATATGAATACATTAATGTAGCTATATTACTCATGTATAATTGATCGACTACAAAATTCTGGGGTATTTTTGGTGAAAATAGGGTATCGGGCCTTGGTTCATGAGCCAATCCCCCATTTATAACATTGTTTCTTATGAGAAAATTGGTTCCGAGTTACAACGTTTCGACTTAAGACGCAGTTTTCAGGAACCAATTCTCATAAGCCTGAGGGCTGCCTGTACTATAAAGGTTTTACATAACTAATATTAATAAACAGCCTTTTAAGAAAAATATTTTAAATTAATGATATTGAGGAGAAGAGATTATTTCATCACTGGGCATGGGGATAGGTTATCTTTCATTTACATGAGTAGTGTTTACTGGTTTCAACCCTTAAAAACTTCCTCTGCTACATAAATAGCACAAGCAAAATGAAACTCTTAAGTCTTTATCATTTACTAAGCTATACAAAATGCAAATGGTAAATAAACATCGCAAACTGTGAAAAAATAATTAACAAAAAAAAATTTCCTCAATACTCATATAAATAGATCTCCTGACCTCAAAAGGATTCTCAGATGAGTAACTTGAACATGATTTGACCCTTAAACTTCCTCTATAGATGCAGGAAAAGGTGCAGTGATACACAATGCACGATCCACACAATCATATCTCTTGCCGTGCCACCTGTGTATGGCAGGACGCATGATTGTGGGACTGCACATTAGATTTCATTTAGTCTTATTGCTGGGGCAGGGGAAGCCTGATCCTTGGCTCCCCCTGCACCAGCATGGCTGGGAGCCCCTCAGTTGAAAGAGGGCTCCATACACCTCTGGGACTAATGGATCAAAGCAGCCACAATCCCCCAGGCCCAAGGGTTTCATGAACCCCTGAGCCTTGGGGATCACAGTTTCTATGATCCATCAGACCCAAGGGTTTTACTCTGAGCATGGTGCACCCCTGCATATAGGTTCCTTATCAGCTGATGAGACTTCCACTACACATGCAAATTAAAACTCAATAACAACCACCTATAAAATTCAGACACGTTTTCAAGATCTAACTTTATAGCTGGCTGGAGCTTTTTATGGTGTGATAAGTTCCTTACAGGTGTAGCTGATCTTAAGGTGATTGTTAATTGTGCAATACTTGTAACATATAGAGGGGACCTTACACTTTCAGATGTTTTGATTTTATGGTCACTGCTTTTACAAACAGTTAAGGCCATGTGATTTTTTAAGGACACCATAAATCAAGCCCTAGAGTACATTGCATAATTATGTTGCAAAGAAGACATTACATGCAACATAACTATGCAATGTACTCTACGACCCAATTCTGAAGACAGGGTAGATGTGTACCTTATAGCATACAGATGCACAAGTATATCTTCTTTAGATAGTCTTTAAGTATGTGTATTTACGTATATGTATATAAACACAGAGAGCACCTACACGAGATAGTTACTGTCCAGATGACTAATTACCTGCACAGTAAACATCTTGCCATCTACACGTGTGCCTATATTAGGCTACAGAAAACTAATTTATTCCACAGCAGGATAGTACTTATAAATACAACTACTAACCTGCTGTAGAGTAAAAACCTCTGCAGAAGCACATGTGTAGCTAGCCCCTCCACAGCACATACAGTTGGCTAACCCACACTGTGCCAGGAGGAGCACTGCCCCCAGGCACAGTGACCCCCCTGGGCCTCCTGCAACCAGGGCTGCTCCAACCCAACTCAATATGCTGTGCGTAAATAAAGTCCAGAGCTTTTTGCTCCTGGGCACACATTCAAATTGCATGCTCAGAAGCAATAAACTTCTGGAGCTTATTGCTCTGGAGTTTCATGCATAGTTATAGCACATGTAGACATGTCCACATATATCTACTTTAGTTAGTCTATAAGATCTATATAGATAAAGAGATAGAGAAATAGATGGATAGATCTCCTGATTCTAATCCTTTTTAGAGAGTTGTGACTTTGATTGCAGTGTTACTATTCCTTCATTTACAGTAGCATCAATAAAATTAGCTCTATTTTAATACCAAAATTTAAATTAAAAACTAATAGTCTGGTTGCTATTCATAACTGATTAATGTTCAATCATACAATATCTGTCAAATTTTATATAGGCTTTTTTTTAAAGGCATTCAGCAAGTTTGTACAGAAATAACTTCAACTTTCTGGCTGGGAATTAGATACAATACTAATCACAGCCAAAGTTTTCCACTGTGAAAAGTTACTGGACTAAAATTATTTCTTTCCCATGTCAAAGATTTGAATTCCACTTTCAGAAAATCTAGAAAACATAACCCATGCTTGGAAACGTTTGTGTCTTTTATTATTTGGTTTAGATTGGTGATAATGTTTTTCCCCAGTCCTCAGGGGCTTCATTCAGCATTCCAGAGAGAAATAGATTGCAATACTGATATTAGTGACTGGGCAGATTTTTTTTAATCTACATAAAAATTCAAGTTCCCAGTGAAGAATCAAAACTGAAACTATATTCTCTAATGCAATTACCCAACCACAATGCCTTATGGAAGATATAGTCCATGCTTTTTTTCTCCCCCAATGCCACAAGGCAGGGCTGGATGAGACTAATTAGGTCAGAGAGGCATAAGCTTTTGTAGGCAACAGCCTATTTCTTCAGATGCTATGCTATGCTATAGCATAGTCTCTGCTATAGCTGCCCTACAGGACATACTTCTGGGTCAAATTGCATTGCCACTGATACATTATTAAAGTCTTATCACCTGGGAGAAGACTACTTCTCAATCAATCATATTAATTTTAAAGCATTTTTATATATACAAATCAAGATTTCCATTCAGTACAGACACTTTTGAATAAAATGTTTCAAGAAATCTGATTTTCCATTAAAAACAGGTCTAGTCTATTTACTTTGTTTCTTCTAAAAACTACAGTCTATTTTCTTCTATTAATCCTAGTGTAGCCCAGAAAAGCATTTCAGTATTGCTAACTTTCATAATATTTGGTATTTTCCTTGAAGACCTAAGAGTCAGAACACTATGTGGGAATTGCAGCTTTCTTTTTTAAAAACATTCTAATCTTTATCACAACAGAAAAAAGGATGAAAATATGATCCAAGTGAACAATAAAAGGTTTAGAAACCAGAGGGCAAATACAAAAGGAAGCCCAAGATTTATTTATTTTTTTAAACCTCACTATTGTGGAGGCCTATCCATGATTTTCTGAACTTGTGCAGTTAGCAGAGATGGCGTTTTAATACTGCTTTTCTTAATCTTTGCTCCCCAGTCTCCTTTATCCTATGGTTTTCTTCATTTTCCTTTGACTGTTTCACTTGAGTAAAAGCAAACAGAAGCAAGGGTAAAAAACTGGTCTCTTATTAGTCAGTAATAAGAGGCTTTGCTCACATTGCACTATCCTAAATATAGGTGGTACAGGTACCTACAAACTAACTTTCTACTAAATAAGTAATTGCTTTTTCTTTTTTTTTTTTTTTTTTTTTTTTACAGAGGTACTACACTTGCTATAGATTAGTTTTTGCACACAGAAAACAGGATATAGAAAAAGAAGGATTAGTGGTAAAGTGAAAAAGACATGATTACAAGTCAAGAGACATTTTTGGGGGGGAGGGGTTTAAATTTAAAAATTTCAGAAACACCTCAGAATCAGGTCCAATTATTATATTTGAGCATTTCTTATTCAATAACATAAATGAAAGAAAACTAGCCACAAAGGTTCCAGGTCCAGTGAAATAGTTTACACATTTCAATTTATTCAAATGTTTTAAATGTTTTACAGTTTGAAGGAAGTAATCTTCAAATACTCCAGACCAAGGTTTCAGTACCCTTTACCAAATTTTCTTTGGAACTACACCTCTTTAGTTTATAATAAAATACTTTTGGAAAACCAAGGATAACATCATAAATATAGGAAATCACTTAGAATAGTTAAAGGATTCAATTGAAAAGGAATGAATTTTCTACTTAATATTTCAGCTTCAAATTGTGACTTCAATACTTTTGTTTTATTTCCTACTAAGATCAGTTAAGGATGACAAAAGACTCTGATTATACTATTACACGTAGAATATGGTCAGCCATTCAACTTCCTCCAAAAAGGCATCAACTATAACAGAAAATGAGAAAATGTTGGAAGAGAACTTCTACGGAGGATATATTACAAGTACTTTTGGTGGTTTAAGATTATGTGATGAAGTAGCAAGGAACTGTTAACTAATATTTATATAAAAATGTCTATTTATATTTTAGGTATCCAGGTTGTAGCCATATTGGTCTAGAGGAAAAAGCAATCAGGGCTCATGGTACAGGTGATATCTTTTATTAGACCAACAATATTTTCGCCAAAAAATACCTTTAATTGTAAGCTTTTGGGGACAAACACCCTTCATCAGGCATTGGAGAAAAGATTATAAATGTTCTCTTGGGTAGAAATGAAAGTTCATATTTCATAGGATTTCACATGGGAGTCAATAGACGGAAAACTCCTCTGGGCAGGCAGTTCTTAGCTGATAAGGAGTCTCCCAGCTCTCCTGTGAGGCTCTGTGATGATGCTAATGACCCTAAACACCTTAAGGGTGTTTGTGCCCGAAAGGTAATTTGCATCATCACAGAGCCTTTGGAAATTATTTTTCTATAAGGATATTTTTGTAGTTTTGATAAAATTACTGATCAGCTGTATCTTTTATAAGACAGTTTGATCCTTCTGTCCAGCAAGTTAAGTTTCTGGTTTATTGATGTTTGTAAAATACAGTTCATTAAGGGAAACTTACACAAGATCACTGTTGATCTATGACTATATGATTGTGTTGTACTTTTATACTTTAAATGTAAGAGATTTACTAGAATCAGAAGTGAATTTACATATTAATCAAGAGAAATAAACATGTGGTAATTTAACTAGGAAACTGTTATTTGGATGACAATTTAATCAGCACAGGTTGAAAGGTCCATCACTGCAGCATCCTGTTTCTGCTAAAATATTGATTGCATTACTGATTTCAGTAATGCTTTAGTTTACAGGGCACAAATAACCATGTAATTACTCTTTAATTGAATGGTAATTGCTTGCTGGCAATTATTTGTTAAGTTTTGTGGTTTAATTACAAGGTTATTTGTACTCTGTAAAATAAAATATTATAATATCTGTAGTAGCCCAAAAGATTTTCAATCTGTATAATCTGTCAAATCCACAAAAGTAAGTTATGAAGGTACAAATTTGATAAAATCATAACACTAAAACTATTATTAAATGGATCAGATGAATCTTTGAATGCTTCCACTTTACAGAATTAACATTAGATGTAACATTTGTAAGATTAATGGAGGAATACTGTACCACAGAAGCATGATTTCCTCTGGGGTCTACTCACCATTTAGCATAATTTATCCTGATGTTTTACCTTTTATTCTCTGGGTTTCTTTTAGAGCAACTGAAATAGTATCCTATCCCCTTGAGAGCAAAAGATAAACCAACTGGAAATATATATCCTACAGTACTTCATATTTCTGCAACTGAAGTGGATTACCACCAGCACATTATCTTAGCAGCCTATAAACTTTGTGGACTTGGCAGTTAGCTAGATAACACGGGAAGGCATTATGTCTTGCAGTGTCAATGAGATATGACACATTCTGTGATATATTTATTCCGAGTTGTGATATACGAGGTGCCCAATACTTTGATCATTAGATTTTGCATTTTACTGTTATACTTTTCATTTTTGTCATCAACTATTTATGAATTGCCAGTAGACAGGTCAGTCAGGACTGCTGATTTTGTTTTTTCAAAGCATATACAGTTAATAAATCAATTATTGATTATGTGAGCCTATAAGCAATTTGATCTAAAAATACACTAAGCTTTTGATTTAAGAAGTTCTCATACGTATTACAGATTTCTTCAATAGCAAATGTGCTTTATTAGACTTAAAAGGAAAAATCTGAAGTAGTATATGAGATTCTGTGTAAATTGCTCTGAAAGTAATGGTAATAATTCTGGTACAAGAAGTTACCAGTAAAAAACCATCACAATTGGTTTCCTGAGGTTGGAAAGTCAACATTTATTTTTCTTAAAATTTATTGACATTATACATCTCTCTCTCATTTTAACCCTGGAACATGTTAACAACTTATTTTTTGGATAAATTAGGGGGAAATGGGGAAAGAATTTTCAATACTGTTACGGGATTTTACCCTTAAAAGCAACATTTTTGCTAACAGAAAGAACTGTTTACTTTTTCTGCTATAAATTTTTTAATTGCATCATGGATTAATAATAATCTCCTGGCTCTGGCATTTATTACAACATTTCAAAGATGCCAATGGTAGTTAAACTCTATCTGACCTTTCAGCATTTAACAAGAGAAACAAACTCGGACCTCATAGCAACCCGATTCTGTCTCTTCTCTGTATTAGCAAACTGATCACTTGTCTAACTATTGCAGTACATTGTATTACCAACCAGATCAAAGGCAACAACAGCCAATTCAGCAGCAGGAAAAAACTAATGCGTGCAAAATGTGCAATTAACATTAATCATATATGAAGTTTAAACTGAAAAGTAGAACCTGGTCACTATAATAACTCTCATAAAATAGTGGTCAGTTCAATCTGGGACTCTCTCAGTAACATGTTATGTGGGAATTCAAGGCATGCTGTCCTGATTCTAGTAACGAAAAGCAAGTTGAAAATCTTCCCATTGAGTTCAGCTGGATTTCTGCTGGAATAAGGGTATCAAGATTTAACTTTAACTGAAGCCTGTGATGGAAAAAATATATACACAAACATGAAATTCAAAAGTTTTCATATATCTTTTTTTTTTCCTGTGATCATTATATTATGTTTGGGGAAAAAAAAAAAAAAAGAAGTTCCTTAAGTCTAAAATTGTTCAAAAGCTGGAGAAACATGAAAGCGATGGATTTAAAAATGGCAGCCCTCAGCTTTACCAACTTTTCTATTAATTTCTGATGCCTGACCTCATTATCTTCTTTACAATAAAAGAACCCTAGACATCTAATTGCATCCAGTATACTGCTGAATGGCCTCACACCATAATCAATTAATCCGAATTGGGTTGTTTAGTCCAAACCCCTACTTTGGAAGCCAAATGGACACAGTAATGATAAAAGTTATAATTTAGAGACGATCCCTAATTTACAAAATATGGAAATTAGTAGATGGTCCCTCAGAGTGCTGACATACATGCGCTCTCCTCTGTAACTCATGGTGCTTTGCATGAAGTGCCACGAGTTACAGCAATCCTCTGGACCCAACAGCCCAGGGGAGCTCCAATCCACCTACCCAAACCTACAGTGCAAGCTGAGAAAACCCCAGACAGAACTCTCTCCCCTCCTTTCTAAGATCAGCCCTGCTCCTGGCACGTGCTGATACAAGTTAATGACATAAGTTAATGAAGGCATTCCACTTTGGAGTGACTTCATCTGAACTCTCATGCAATGAGGGGGTCATATTGTTATGCGAACTGGCACTTTTAAAGCGTTCTACAGCCTTTCACTTCTGTAAGGGCATGGCTGTAGAACACCTCAGGGGCCCTATCATGAAACACACCATCACTTCTGTCTTCATCCTCAGTCAAGGAATAACCAGTTATTTAGAACCAGACAAAGGGTATGCAGAGGTTATTTACAGCTGCACAAATAAAGTTTGTTTCAGTTCTTCTCATTCATATATGCCTATGCTTATTGAACCTGGTGATCATTACATGGTGTCAGGAATGGCAAATGAGAAAGAACTTGAAAGAATTTGAGTTCCAAACTGAAACAGAAGTTGGCAAATGAGAACAAATGGAGCAATGCAACGACATGCAAGGAGAAAGGCCTCTGTAAGTGATCTGCCTGCACACTTAAGTAAAAGAACAGTTAGTCATGCAAGTTTTGCAACCTCCACCTGCCCATCTGATGTGGGGCAATGCATCAGAGAACAGGAGTGCATTCAGAAACAGGTTAGAGTGGTATCTATCAGCCACAAGGGCAGAAGATAAAAATTATGAAATCAAATCATCTATCTTCTTACATATTATATGGGATGAAGACCTGGCTGTTCATAATACTTTAATCTTAGAAGGCCAAAATATGCAGCTAAGTATAATACAGTCCAAATCTGATGAGTACCAAATGCCCAAAGAGAACAAGACCCTTGAAAGACAAAAAAAAAACAAACAAACTTTGTTTGCATAAAAAATTATGTGCAGGAGAAAGTATAGGTCAGTATGCTACTGAACTAGTCCGTGTGTAGATGAAATGAGGGGCATGCGTGCACAACATTTTAAAGTGGGCTAAATGCTTTTGTACCATTTTAATGGTGTCAGTGTTTGCATGCCTCAGTGGTGTATTGCGCATTAATTCCAGCCAATGTAGGAAATTCAGCGGTGTAATGCGCCTTAAATGACTTGGGACACAGCAAATTAAAACGCCAAGGAGAAGGAGGAGCAATCTGATCTAAAGCAATTTGACTTCAGATGAAGTCATTCCAAACTCCTCCGATGAGTTTCAGTTTGTTCCCCCTACAGACACAGAGTGAAGCACCGGGCTCCATGCAGCTCCACAAGAAAGCCTGTAGGCAGCCTGGTAGCAGCCTGGGAAAGTAGGCTCTGCCCAAGAAAAGCAGTGAGCCTGATCTTTCCTCCTGCCCCCCCCTTGGAGCCCACCTTCCTGAGCTGCACAGGGGCCCAGTGCTTCCCTTCGTGGCTGCAGTGCCCCTCGGGACCGCCCAAGCCGTTTGCCTGCGGGCAGGTGCTGCCTGGGGGGGCTGCCACTGATGCAGAGGGAAGCACCACCTCCCCACCGCGCAGCCCAGGGACTGCTCTGCCTACCAGCAGCTCGTCCTCCCCTCTCCACTGCCAGAAAGGCAGGTAAGTCAGCAGGGTGTGTGCATGACACAGGGGTTTAATCGGCCCTAAATTGAAGCAGTGTTTTTAAAAACCCTACGTTTTGTCTACATATGCCCCTAGAGACTAAAAAAGAACTGTACTTCTAGAAACTTGAAAAAATTAATTATATGGTTAGAAATAGGTTTATTTGTGGCATTGCAGACACTACATTACAATAAATACTATGACGTGATAGTCTTTTCTAGGAAAAAGCCTCTATGCAAATGTGCAGGACAACAAAAAGTGTGAAGGTCCAAGCTGCAGAGCTAAATATATCAAAAGGCATTGTCCATGCAGTAGGCATGAAAGTATGTGACCAGAAAAAGCCACCTTATAGGGTGGAATTTTCCACTGGTAAGAAGCTACTTCACAGAGTGGAATTGTCCATGGCTAAGAGAGAAAGACCAAATAAGCAAACATGTACCAAGTGTGAAAGGCAACACAACCCTAAACTTTATGCTGCATTTAGAAAGCTCGGCTTTACCCGTAACAGAAGAAACCTTTTTTTCAAGTTTTGTAGATCCCAAACAAAAACCTCACAATCATACAGTTGAGAGCATACCAGAAGAATTTTATATAGATATGGCAAAATCAAGAAAATCAATGAGAGGGACTGGATTTTGCCAGTGGATGTACAAAGAACAAACTGTACACTGGAGTTCAGGCTAATATTTTATCAGAGCATGAGTATAGAAAATTAAAATTGGGACCAAAAGCAAGTCCAACAAACATCAAAATAACTGGCTATTAAGGAACAAATACACCAGTAAAAGGGAGATGCATTGCTAGCACCCAATATACAAAAAGAGTATACAAACTGCCATTCATTGTGGTACCTAGGTCTAGCAGCTTGTGAAAAACTGAATTTAGTTAAGCATGTGCTTGCAGTACAAGATGACATGACATGCATGTCTCCTGATCATCCTCTTGGTCATCACAGCCCAAATCTGTACAGTCTTCTTAGGAAGAAACCAACCGCTCCAGAACACAAGAAGCAAATATTCTTTATGAGAAGAAATGCACCTATGGACAAAAATGAAAACATGAGGGCTAGGGACAGACACTGAAAAAGCCTGAGCTTGTGGCTTCAACCATCTCACGGTCCAATGGCTAGGGAACTGGTTCTGGGGTGGGACCCAAATGGTACTAAATTGACAGGAACAAATCAACGTGGTACAAGGTTACCAGTGGAGTCCCCCAGGGCTCACTGCTCGGGCCAGTACTCTTCAATATCTTAATTAATGACCTGGATTTGGACGTCAGATACAGACTGGCAAAGTTCATGGATGACCCTAAAACATGCAGGAAAGCAGTCATTCTGGAGGAGAGGCTGGGGATACAGACCAACCTGGACACACCTGCAAAGTGGGCAGACCAAAACCTCTCCTTACAAGGAGAGGCTGAGGGACATGGGACTCTTCAGCCTGGTGAAGAGAAGGCTCAGGGGAGACTTGGTGGCTGCCTATAAGTATATAAGGGAGGTGCATCAGGATCTGGGAGAACACTTGTTCACCAGGGCTCCCCAGGGGATAACTACGTCCAATGGCCTCGAACTTCTAGAAAGCCAATTCAGACTCGATACGACGAAGAACTTCTTTACAGCTGGAGTGCCCAAGGTCTGGAACAGACTCCCCCCCAGCTCGCCCCAGAGGTGGTGCAAGCACCTACTCTGGACTCATTCAAAAGGCATTTGGATGTTTATCTTGCTGGGATCATCTGATCCCTGTAGACTTGCTGCCTCTGCCCAGGGGGCCTGGACTCGATCTCACGATGTCCCTTCCAGCCCCTAATGTCTATGAAATCTATGAACTGATTCAATCTTTGCAGGTTACTCTAACCTGCAAAGCTTGAAGTGATTTGGAGGTGGATAGACATTTCCTTTTTATTCCAGATATGTAGGCACATGCCTTCAGTGGCTCAGGCTAGAAGCCAGAGGGCACTAGAGCAGCCCTCCCTTCCCTTCCATAATGCTGAGCTGAGGGAGAGGGGAGCATGGTCAGGCCCAAGCAGGATGCTCTGATTAGGGAGGGGTGTAAAACCCAACCCTGGCCTGCACTATCTCAGGCTCCCCCTCCCCCCCCCAACTCGCTGCTTAAGGGGCGGAAGTGTTGCCAGCCCCCAGCCCCAGGCTAGCACTCTGAGGGAAGTGGGGGGTGCAGTGCATCTGTTGATGATACTGAGCTTTTCAATCTCCCTCTCCCTATTTGCAAACCTGACAGGGCTGCAAACCACAGCATTTATCAGCCAATCAGTAAAACAAAAGCCTCTCTCATTACTTTAAGTTTTTCTTAAACACTTTTTTCCAAGGGTGGGCTTTACTAGCTGGCCTGTTGATTAGCTCCAAAATGCCTTAAGCAGACACTGTTCTGTCTGTCTTTGTCCTGTCTGCCTCTCCCAGTGAAATTGGAGAGAGACACACAGACACTTCTCAGCACCAGTTAGCATACCACATGTCTAGGGTCCATGCTCTTGGAGATGGGAGGGAGGAGGGAATCCCTGCTTGAGCAGTGAGGGAAACGAAGCAGACCCTGCTGTGCCTGCAGTATCCCCTGGAGCTCTGACTAGGGAGGAGACGGGCAGGGCCAGCCTCTTCTCTGGATCAGAGAGAACAGGATGGTGCCACCTAGCCCAGTGCAGCCCAAGGCTACAATTCATCTGGGATGCTGGGGAACTCTAGCTTAACTTAAACCAGGAAGGGGTCTCGGACGGACATTGCATAAACCAGTCTGACCCAAATCAGTTAAGTCTGATACTACATTCAACCAGGTTTACCTTAAACCAGTTTCTGCCATTCTGAAACTGGTTTATGTGCACTGAACTTATGTTCTCTAACAGGTTTAAATCAGTTTCTGATCACTTAAACCGGTTTATGTGTAATGTCTTTCCCTAGCTTATTATGCAAAAAGTGGAAATCAGCCTCAGCGATCTGCAGCTAATGAACTTTGCACTACGTGCAGAAACACAACTGCCAAAAGTGCAGGTAAATCAGATCCCAGTGTAAGTTTTATGTCTATTAAGGCTTGGAGGAAAAGCTTCCCACAAAAGACGAATCAGAAACTGAATCTGATAAGTTATCCATCAGAAAAGAAAGTGAAACCTCCTAAAAGACACAAAGACTTGTAAAAAGAGCTGCAGAAAAGGGGCAATAGGAAAGTCAGTGAAACAGATTCACTCCAGAGTGATGTGCTAATAACTTTTCCTCTGTAAATAGGTGTTAACTGATTTTGTAATTATTGTTAAAATGGAATTATAAAAGTTGTAATTTAGAGATGTTCCCTAATTTAAAAGATATGGGAATTGGGAGATGGTCCTTCAGTCAGGAAGTAACCAGTTGGTTAAAGCCAGATAAAGGGTCTGCAGAGGTTACCTTTAGTTGCACAATCTGTTTGATGTTTTAGTTCTTATTATTCATGTGTACCTGTATTTACTGAACCCATTGATCACCACAGATATTGTGACAATAACTTTTATGAAATTGTTGCCCAGCAGCCCATTTTCTTTTAAGAAAAAAAATCTTCATTTATCTCAGCCTAACAAGAATCCCATGAGCCATCTTGCCAGTCTCAAAGAAGAGGGGGAAAAAATCCTTTGTTTTCCCAAATAAAGGAATCAGGTCAAAATTAAAAAAAAAAGAAAAAAAATCTGGATATGCAGACCTGACCGCAGCTTTGTATAGACATAATAATTTAGTGAAGCCTTGTGAGTGACATGTTATGAAAAACAGTCAATGATTTGCATGCAGCCATTAATTCTGCTTTTCAAATTGTATGGATTTAGTGCTTATGTGGCCTTGGTTATTAAAGACTCCTACTTTTCTACCGGGTGGCATCAGGGCAAGTTTCAAAATACACTAACCATCCAACAGCATGTCTGTTGTGGGAAAACATCCTCTGTAGACATCAGCGGTAGTTTAACCTCCATCATTCATGAAGAACTCAACCTCTCTGCTTAGTTTGCCAATTAATGCAATGTGTTTTTGAATTTGTGATACGAGTTAGAACTGGGATTCACCAAACTCATTTCATACAATGGCTACCAAACATCTATTAGATGGGAACAACTTTTAAACCTTACTAAAAAAAAGTTGGATTTGTACTCAATATGTGTATATTAGGGTAATAGTGAAACCCAGCTAGATGTTCCTGAGCCTGCCCTGCCATTGTTGTAACAATAGGTGGTGCTTTCCCCTATAAATCAGGAATGAAACAATGACCAGGCAAAAGCTAGGGGACAGTCCTGCTAGAGATGATGCATTTTTAATAAGGAGCTGCTAGATTCTGGTACAGCCCTCTCAGGGCTTCCCTATCTAGCCCTACTGTTCCTGCAGATCCTACAGAACAATGCAGGAATCACCAAGGCTCAGGTTCATTCCAGATGCGTTTTCTTTGTTCTGCCCCGAATCTCTAAATCTTGTACTTGTTCCCCCAGTCCTTGCATCAGTTCTGCCCAGTTCCCAACCCGCAATGATAACCCAGGTCAGCAATCAGTTCTGTCCTTTAGTGTTAAACTTGCATAATTTTTTAGTCTAGGCAACCATTGTTGCCCAGTTTCCTCCAATTCTGCTCCACATCCCAACAACTTCAGCTCTACATTTACCTCTTCTCTTGCACTGAGGGAGGGGGAGGTGAGGAACAGGTAACAGGGAGCCTTCTCTATCTTCCAAGTTAGGGGGCCTCAGCAAAGTCTCCTCCCCTTTCTAAGCTTTGTATTGCATAGAGAAAGAGAGGAGAGGAGAGGAACAGATTCACTTCTGCATTGCGCTTAGGAGAGATGGAACAATGAAGTGAAGCAATTCTGAACTGTGGAGCTCTTTCCAATACTTCTTCCCTCCTGTAAGAATGGTATAGGATTGCTGAGAAAGGGTTCCAACTGCTTCCTCAGCAGCCGTATTGTCTGCTTCTACCCCATGAGGTAGGCAAGTTGACCACTAGCTAATCAGAAGGAACTTTCTCCCAAGTCTCATTACCGAGCAAGACTTTCTCATGTTTTTGTAAGTCTGTCTCTAGCCACAGCTAAAATCCTGTTACTCAAAAGGAATTAATGAGAATTTGCAATAATATAATAATAATAAACCAAATATCAACACAACATCAAGATTCATCTCCAAATTATTTGCAACAAAATATTTTACCACTTATTCCATAATTCCATATATTGTCTCTCCAATCAAGTTTGAACCACAACCTACAAAATCCACAGCTACAGCCCAAAATTTTATAAACTTCAGCAATGGAAAGCATGCTGATGTCTTTTATCAGGAGCAGCCCACAGCTAAAGACACAGCAAACACATTATCACTTGGTTATGCAAGCATTTATAGACTACCACTAGATACTTGGGGAATCGGGATTCCTGAGTTCACTCTCTGCCTCTAAAAGCAGAGTATGGGCCAAGGATTAGAGACACCATAACTAAGTGTAATGCCTCTAATGGCACCCGCGGGGTGAAATAGGGCTTTCTGGAACTAAAATGATGAATTTGGACTACAGAACCATGCCTACCATGATATGGCAGTAGTGGACAAATAATCCTCTCTACTTGGTCTAGACGCTACTGTGGATATTTATCATCTGTTGAGTTAGCTTGTGTTAAATGAGTATATGATTTGGATCACATCATCTGAAATGTACCAAGGCAAAGTAGTTGAGTCTGGTATATTAGAGACCTTGTGGTTCTGCTGCCACCTCTGCATACAATGACTGTATTCAACTTTTCAGTTATCTTGGGTGTAAAATGGGTGAGTGACAGTTTCCTCTACTAAGAGATGTGCAGGATCTTGTTTCATGAGGATTAAAACATGCAAGGAAATGTTAAGAAAAGTCAGTAGAAGAAATGGGAATTGAGCGATAGATCCGCAAGATGTACAATCTGCATAAGACAGGAAGCTGGGACTACAAGATGGGTCCCGGAAGTAGACTCAGTTAAGTCAGATATATCATCTCTCTCCCCACCCCACCCCACCTCAACCTGGTTAACAAAGTGGGGGAATGGAGAGAGGGAAAAAATACCTTCTACTCTTATTAGTGTACAGTTCCTCCATATGTACTCTGGCTAGAAAAGAAAAGAAAAGAAAAGAAAAGAAAAGAAAAGACCATCAGCTGAAGGACATGCCTTACACCTCCTGTCAGCACCCCAGGCACTGGACATCTTCCATCAATTCAATCCAAACATCCCACTAATAGAGATGGGATGGAGTGTAATAGTTTTCATCTTACTTCTTTTAGCCCCCGCAGCAAATTATTTTTAGGACTTATTCTTGTTAACATTTCCAGTTTCTATGTTTTCATTTTCTCTTAGCAACTCAATCTGAATACATCTTCTCTTATTAATACCAGTGTTGACATTTTTTGATAAAGATTCATTTAATTTTTTCTTTGTCAGATAAAGAAAGCTGACGGAACAGACAATTTAAGGGCTGACTACTCACCTGACAGAAAGTATAACTGTGAAGCTATTTTATACTTCATTTACTTGACCTAGTTACAGTATTACTAACCACAAGCTTTCATAATTCTTGAATCAGGACCACAAAATCATGAGATTGATTTAAAAATCATTTTTTAGTAATACATTTTGCATTCTTTTCATATGTCTTTTAATTTTGAGGTATTTAAGTGTGTTATCAAGTCATATATTCATGCTTTACAACTGTTGGGGCTAGAAAATTGCTTTGCTTTTTCCATGTTTCTAAATCGAAGCTGGGATTCTCTGATAATCATTAATTGCCAATGCTGTAATCTACTAATTCCAAAGAGTGTGGTCAAAAACCATGCTAACACCTTCATAAAAGGTGCATCTGTATTATATGCCTATAGAATATACTGCATTACATTGCTTACTTTATGATGTATTTCCTCTGTTCTCTGTGAAGACCAAGTATGAACATCAAATGGACCAAGTAGAGACTGTGAGAAACTCCTCCTACACCAAAAAACTGCAGAGCTCGCTTCAATGAGGGCAGGATTCGGCACCTTACCAATTAGCAAGTATATTCATCTCTAGGTATTAAACAACTGTCCTCCCCTAAAGCCTATGAATTTCATTAATTAAATTAAATATGGCTCTGATTCATCAATTCTCACACAATGAAGCAGTGTAGAAAAATGCCATGTCTGATATAAAATAATGAAAGCAGATCTAATTCTCAATAAAATCCGTATTTTCACAAAATGTCATCAAGACTACCTACCGGTGAAAAATCCATTAAGAGCCAATGCAGTAAATTCGATCAGTAAATTCGATTAATCTACTATCTGAGTATGTTTTTCAGCTGTCAAAACAGATGCATGCACATATATCATGAAGAAAGGTAAATAAAAACTTTACAGAAATAACTACAAAAGATTCAGGACTCATTTCTTGGATCCAATTGGAAAGACATATTGAATTTAAACAAAAATAAATCTATGTGTTTTCTTAACCTTCTTATAAAGCTTAAAAGATAAAATATAAAATGCAGTCAAATGTTATAAGATATTTCAAAGAGCAAACAGAAGACATTTTTTTTTCCAAAAATTAGATCCGCTTCTGTACTAATTGCTGTATAAACCCTACTGCTTTCATTCCTGCTAAATTCTAATATTTTGCATTCTAAAATTTGGATTGCATTCTAAAATTTAGCATTCCTGCTAAATTTTGCTTAGGCCTACAGGGGCATGTCCAGACGAGTATGCATGTGCCTCTTGTCCCATCTCAAACCCCTTTGAGGCGGAGCAAGAGGCATGTGTGGGAATGAAAAATATCCAGGGGTCTAAAAAAAACCAAAATTGAAAAAAGTGGAGCAGGGCATGGTCCCGGACCATGCCCTGAGGCAACCAGAGCCTGGGTCCTTCACAGAGACAGGACTCCAGTGCCAGTGAGTAAGGGGTTGGGGGGCTGGAGGAGAGGGGTCTATGGGGGGGACCCCCGCTGGCCCCACCCACTCCCCCAGCCCCTCCCCCAATCCCTGCCCAGCTATGCAGTCCCCATCCAGGTCTGACAGGTGCATAGCAGGTCACAGCCAGGCAGCAGCCCTCAACTGCCAGATCACTGCAGTGGGTAGAGGGTGAAGGGAACTCTCAGGGCTTTTGCAGCAGTCCAGCTGGCACAAAGGGTAGTGTCCCCAGGTACCAATTGGCTGGGCCTCAGAAGCTTCTGAGAGCTAGTAGCCCTGAGCTACTTGCTAGGACGGCTTTTCGTACTGCTGGGGACAGCACAGGTGCTGGCCTTGGGCTCTAGCTCCCTCTGGCTGCAGATCTGGAAGGAGCCAGACAGGGTTATTTTGCCCCAAGTTGCACAATTTGCTCCACAACAAAGTGCATGTCCAAGCACGTGTGCTGAGGCAAAAAGCCCCAGCTCAAATTTGCACTGCTTCTATTTGAGCTGCTGCAAGCGCATGTGCTTGCATGTGTGGATGTGCCCCAGAAGGAAGAAATGCCTAAATGCTCCCTATCCAAAGACATTTCATCAGAAACCACTGAAAGTCAGACCCACATGTTAGCAGACAATAGGCTTATTATTAGAAAATTTGTATTTATTATTTATGAGGACAGGCATTTTAAAATATGTCTAAAACTATAATAGCAATGCAATATACAGTACATATGCAATGTACATGGCTACAACCTACACCCCTGCAACATGGAAGATATCAAATTCAACTGTCTGAAATGGAAACTGTACAACATGAAAAAGGAAGAAGCCAAAATCAACAGCGACAGTGACTCCCCAGCCCAGCCCCTGGTGTCTTTACTTTTCATTCCATCCAGGAAGAGCACACACCAACTGCTGCAGCTTCCTTAGCCTGACGAAGGGTTTTTGAACCCGAAAGCTTGCTTAATAATTATTCTCCAACTATTTGGGTTGGTCTAATAAAAGATATCAAATTCACCCAAGGAACCTTGACTGCCTATATACAGAGTCTGGAATTTGACATAACTCTTTCCCAGTTACATCTGAATGAAGGCATAAAAGCAGCACTTGAGCTCACCAATATATGCAGGTTCTTTCACTTTCCTTTTTCATGTCAGATGACATTTGCTATGCCAAATGCTGAATCAGAATGCATCACACAAAAAAGTGTGAACTGCATGAGAAAATAATCTTCAGAGAAAAAAGGAAAAACCTGAATTCTTGATCAGATTCTAGAATATTTACAATTAGCTATATGGTTGTATAGCTAAAACTATGTCTATATCACAAGATGCACCAGTTTAACTTATGCTTATAGCTACACTATTGAAGTTGTGATTGTAGGTAGTTAAACATATCTATGCAGTTTTAATGTAGGTAGCATAAGTAACAAAGGCAATGAAGATGTGATGTCATAGTGCTCAGCATAGGCTAGCACCTCAATATATACTTCAAGTCTTTTTCCGTGAAGTCCATCCCATTGCATCTCCAGAGTTATTAATATACTCCTGCTTACTAGAAGACAAAATGGTGTGCTTATCTTCAACTGTTGCTCAGGTGCATCTTAAAGGGGAACTTAAAGTGCTGTACTTAATCAAACCTCTATCTGGACACACTTTGTTTCCATTTAACAGTAGTTTCCCTCTCCCCCCAATTAAGCCAATTAGGAATAAATTTAATCCAAATAAGCCTCTCAGACCAAAATAACATGTAGCTTCTTAGAAGTTTAAAACCAATTTAAGTTATACCTGTACAGATTCCAAATCGTGGCAAAGTGATTAGCTAAAATACCATCTATTGACTCCTCTGTGAAATCCTATGAAATATGAACTCATTTCTACCCAAGAGAACTTTTAAAATCTTTTCTCCAATGCCTGATGAAAGGTGCTTTTGCCTGAAAGCTTGCATTTAAATAATGTTTTTTGCAAACATCTTGTTGGTCTAATAAAAGATACCATCTCTACTATGAGTCCCAATTGCCTTTTCCTCTAGACCAATACAGCTACAACCTGGATACCCAACAAATGGAAGATATAAAATTTTAGCCCATTTTTTTAATGAAATCTTCATATTTTGCCAAGCAAACCACCTGAAACCTGAGATCCTGCTCCTGCAATTAGCGATTTCAATTAAGATTTTTTTTTTTTTTTAAATCATGTTGGTCTAATAAAAGATATCTCTCCTACAAGCCCTGATTAGCTAAAATACAAAGTTAATGGTAATAGAAATATATTTTTATGTAGTAATTGCTTAGCACCCACATTTAAAATTATATGATGAGATTTGACAATAAATATAAAAAGACTGTAATAAATCTAGGAATGTGAAGGATTGTTGTGAAATATTATATGCTATTAATAAGAGTAACACTATAAGAAACAATAGTAATTAACACAAGGTAATACAGAATATGTAAACTGATCCAGAAAAAGATAACTTTTACTCTTTTACTTTTCCTCAACAAATGTCTAACCAGTTCTAGAAACAATATCTAATGCAATGATTTCTAAGATTCTAAAATATCAGAGACTTTTTTCCACCGTGAAAACGGCAGGTAAAAAGACCACAGAATAGCAAGTAGCCTCCATGGTGGGACAACACAATTTCTAGCAAAAAATGCCAGAAACCTAATAAAATGTAGCCAGATATATGACAAAAGGTACAAACTTAAGAAGGCTGAGTATTCAGACACGAAATAAAACTCTAGACCAGGGGTGGCCATAGTTACTCACCCTAGAAGCCACATCTGATACTCCACATGAAGTTCAAGAGCCAGGAGGGTTGTGGGGGTGGGGAGCAACCCAGTGAGAGAGCAGTGGGATGGCGGGGGGGGGCGGGGGTTAACATCAAGCCACTGCTCTGGCTTTCCCTGTGGGGAGCACACCCTGAGGAAAATAGCGTGGCTGCAGCCCCCGCCCTGGCAGCCCAACACCTGAGCAGACAGTCCTGGGAGAAGTAGGCGGGGCTTCAAGAAGCAGGGCAAGAGCTGCAAGTACTGTGCCGGTGAGCTGTGGTTTGGCCACCGTGGCTCTAGACTCTAAATCCAACCTGAGCCTTGAACTATTTGCCCATCACTAAACAATTTACATTGATATTGCTTTGTAATAATAGATTGCAAGAAAATCTTTAGCAGCTGGCTTTCTCAAAATGTACACCTTAACTTAGCTCATGTTAAAGGACATGAGCATTGACATAGTGAAGCTCTTCAGTGACCTAAATGAAAATCAGCACCGAGTTAAAAAGGCACAGTACTAGTCATTCAGCAGGTATCTACATAGTCCAGTCTGCCTCTGCAGATGCACAAAATGGGATGAAACACCCATAAAGGAACCCTTGCCCCCTTTTCTTTTTCACAGAATCATAGAGTTACTAAGGAGAGAGAATGATCTTATGGAATAAGACAGAGAATCATGGGGACTGGGAAACTCACAACTAAAGTCTAAAAAGTCACCTGGTATCTGTTTGGTTGCATGTTTGTAAAACACTGTGGAGGTCTTGGCTGCCTGCCCCTTAGTTCAGCATGTCTGTCATTGGCCTGATGGGCCTCCTTCCCTGACTGACAGTTCAATTTCAGTGCTGTCAGCTGGCTTTGGTTCAGGGGTGGAGGGTATCAGTCAGCTCCCACCCCGTCTCCCCAGCTGTCACTCTCCCAAAGACCCCATTGCCATAAATAGAAAACGGGGATAGAGGCATGAAATTCCGTCTCCAGAGAAAGTGGATATATGATCCCCATATGGTCAATATGAGAACCATAGTCTGGATTTAAATGATGATATTTATCATAAAACTATTCATATATGAACTTCAGGATCAGTCCCTACTACAACAGGAAAAACATATTATCAAAATTTAAGGTAACTGGACCACAAAAGACTGAAAGAACCTCCATTTTATTCATGTAAAGGAACACAATAATACATTTTGACATACAATGCAATATGTTCAACAGAAGAGTGCACAGATTCATCAGAAGGCACAATTACAAATCTGTTTGGAACCTGCTAATTTACCAGGTGCATTAATCATTATTTTTATATTTTTTCCACTATATTTTTTAAATATTAACACTGGAATTTACTTATAGCCCATGTATACTTGGGTTCAGTACTAACTGGGAAAATATTATAAAAATTGTTTGAGATGTTGTTTTGTTGTATTGATATAGATAGACAGGTATAGACATACCACAATAAAAGTAAATCTGAGAAAGTATGTCAATAATTTGTGTGATTGTTTAAGGCTATCACCTGTAGAGCTAAAAAAAAAAAAATCTAACAAAGAGCATTTGACATATATTTAGACTATTAGAATCAAATGACCTACATGAAGTGGGAGCTAAGTTTTATAACAGGGCTATGTCCTAGAGTGCTGGTACAATATTTGTATAGAATTTCTATCCAGTTTTTATGGGAGCTACACTCATTTAAATATTTTTACTCTCTAGATTGCCAGATTTAGTGTCTGTACATCTTTTAGTCTCCTTAAATGTCAGTTAGGAAACTAAACTAAATATTCCAAAGAACAAGTGAAAGAACACAAAAATGTTCTATATGTGACATTTTCACTAACACTCATAAAAGGAAGGATTTTTCACAGTAATGGAAATGAACCCTATAATAAATGGCAGGAACAAACATTTGAGCAATTTCTACCTGAGCCTTTATAAACACAAGAATTTATAAATACAAGTGCACTGCCAATCAGTTCACAGCAATGTTTTTAGCCTGCAGGGAGTAACCCAGTTTGGATCAGAGGGCAGTGGTAAGGCATGACATAGGATTTAGCAACCATCACTGCTTTCCTCTGCAGCAGCACAAAGAAAGCATCCTTTGCCCCCACTTCTCCCCACAGTGGCACAGGGAGAGTTCGTATAGTCAGTGCTTCTCCCCATGGCAGCATGGGAAATCAACAGCTCCTGAAGCCCCCTGCCACTAAATGCCAATGAAACCCCATGTCCTCAGGCCAGATCAAAAGGCTCTGCTGGCCAGATATAGCCAATGAGCTGTAGGTTGCCAACTTATGGTAAAAATGCCTCAAATAGACAAACATTGAATTGTTTAATTTTATGATAGCAAGATTTTTCTCAAACTGTTTTTTTTAAATTAATAAAGCATTCTTTTGGCTTAGAAACCTATCTATCTGATGTACAAAACCACAAACAACAAGAGGCCATTACAAGACTGAAATTCCCTCTAATGAGATCTGCAGTCATCATGGGGAGGTGGCGTCATACTCCATATTTAAACAGGATATGTTCTCATGGGAAGAATGAGATAGATGACTTAAATTACTATTTGTGGTCTTGTTCATTCTTTGAAGAAATAAGATCAAGATAAAATTTTTCACTAATGGAGAAATCTAAGTACCGAGCTAATAAAGAAAAAACAATTTGGCACCTCTCTAACAACTCAAAGCCTACGTTGTACTCCAAAGCCTACGTTGTACTCCCATAGATACATTTATGCTACTTGTGCAAAGTTAAATAGAACTCTGCTTTTAAGTTTTTACTTCAGTATTTTATATTGCTTCATTTTATTTATATTTATGTATCATGATGTATTATGTTTAAGTGTGCACCAATCAAAATTTTTTTGGCTGTTACAGATAACCAACTATTAACCAATCATTTCTGCCAATGCTGATCCGATAACCACTATTTAGTAATAATGCAAGGCTTTTTAAACTACTGACATGAATACACGTTTTTTTTGGTGTGCTCCAGCAGCCTCCTGCATCAGTGTCCCCGTGCTTAAAAATTGTGGCAGGGGCACTTGAACTAAAACTCGCTGAATGAGCTTTAGTTCAAATGCCCCCACTGTCATTTTTAAGCACAGAGACGCTGATACATGAGGCACTGTGGCACTTAATTAAAGTGGCTGTCGGAGTCACTCTAATTAAAGCACTATCCCCCTTCACCGCACCCCCAGAGCACATGTAAATTTCACAGATTTAATAGATTTCATAGACATTAGGGCTGGAAGGGAACTTCTAAGATCATTGGGTCCAGCCCCCTGCCCAAGGGGCAGGAAGTCAGCTAGGGTCAAATGCTCCCAGCAAGATAAACGTCCAAACACTTCTTAAAAGGTGTCTAGAGTAGGTGCTTGCACCACCTCTGGGAGAAGTCTAGTTCAGGGCTTGGGGGCTCAGACAATAAAGATGTTTTTCCTTATGTCCAGCCTAAAACGGTCTTCCAGGAGTTTGTGACTGTTGGACCTCAACTTCCCTTGGGGTGCTCTGGTGAACAGGAATTCCCCCAGATCCTCATGCACACCTCTTATGTACTTATAGGCCACCACCAAGTCACCCCTGAGCCAAGCTGAAGAGTCCCATAGCTCGCAGCCACTCTTCATAAGGCCTGTTCTCTTGCCCTCTGATCATGAGCATGGCTCTTCTTTGGACTCTTTCAAGCTTCTCCACATCCTGCCTGAATTGTGGAGCTCCAAATTGGATGCAGTATTCCAGCTGCGGCCTCACCACGGCCGAGTACAGCAGGAGGATGACATCCTGGGTCTTGCTTGAGATGCATCAGTAGATGCAAGCCAGAGTTTTGTTCACTCTGCCAGCTGTGGTATCACGTTGGTGACTCATGTTCATCTTGTGGTCAATCATGACCCACAAGTCTCTTTCTCTTGTGGTGCTAGCAAGTGTAGCATTGCCAAGCCTATTGTAAGTGTGATGCTGGTCCCGCCCCCCCGCACTCCCTCCGGGATGGAGCAACTTGCATTTATCCGTATTGAATGCCATCAGGTTTTCATCCACCTACCTTGCAAGCCTATTGAGGTCAGCCTCGGTCACCAGCCTACCCTCAAGTGTTAATACTCTTTCCCGAAGTTTGGTGTCCTCAGTGAACTTAGCCAGTCCGCTTCTGACACCAGTGTCCAGATCATTTATAAAGTCATTAAAGAGTATAGGTCCGAGAACAGAGCCTTGGGGGACACCACTGGTCACTGAGTGCCATGTTTCATAGTTGGTAGGGTTGGAAGGGACCTGGGCAGATCATCAAGTCTGAACCCTGCCATGGCAGGAAAGAGTACTGGGGTCAAACGACCCCAGCAAGGTGTTCATCCAGCCTCCCTTTAATGACCCCCAGGGAAGCAGCCAGCACCACTTCGCTTGGAAGTTGGTTCCAGATCCTAGCTGCCCTGACAGTGAAGTAGTGCCTCCTGATGTCTAGTCTGAATCTACCCTCTGCCAGCTTGTGACCGTTATTTCTAGTCACTCCTGGTAGTGCTCGAGGGAACAGGGACTCCCCCAATGCCTGCCGGTCCCCTCTGACTAGTTTGTAAACAGCCACTAGAACCCCCTCAGCCTTCTCTTGTGGAGGCTGAACAGGTTCAGGTCCCTTAGCCTCTCCTTGTACGGCCTGCCCTGCTGCCCCCTGATCATGCGAGTGGCCCTCCTCTGGACCCTCTCCATGTTGTCCACATCCCTCCTGAAGTGCGGCGCCCAGAACTAGACACAGTACTCCAACTGTGGCCTGACCAGTGTTGCATAGAGGAGGAGGATCACCTCCTTGGACCTGCTTGAGATGCATCTGTGGATGCATGACAAGGTATGGTTGGCTTTCCTGACCACGTCCCCACACTGTTGGCCCACGTTCATTTTGGCATCAATAACGACTCCATGATCCTTTTCTGCCTCTGCACTGATGAGAAGGGAGTGCCCCAACCTGTAGGTATGCTGCTGGTTCTTCCCCCCCAGGTGCAGCACATTGCACTTGTCAGTATTGAAACCCATCCTATTCTCTGCTGCCCACCCCTGTAACCTGTCTAGGTCTGATTGTAACCTATTCCTCCCTTCTAGCATGCCTACTTCCCCCCACATCTTAGTGTCATCTGCAAATTTGAACAGGTTGCTTTTTACCCCCTCATCCAAGTCGCTGATGATGTTGAACAGTGCAGGCCCGAGGACCGAGCCCCGCAGAACCCCACTGCCCACATCCCTCCAGGTTGAATAGGACCTGTCCACCACCACTCTCTAGGTGCAGCCCTCCAGCCACTTAGTGACCCAAATGACTGTGTAGGTGTCAACACCACAGTCCCCTAGTTTTTTTAATGAGAATGGAGTGAGAGACAGTGTTGAAGGCATTCCTAAAGTCCAGAAAGACTACGTCCACTGCTACACCTGTGTCTAAGGATTTTGTGACCTGGTCATAGAAGGCAACCAGGTTGGTCTGACAGGACCTGCCTCTAATGAACCCACGTTGGTTCAGTTCTGTCAACTACCATTCTCTTGGTCCAACCTCAGAGTCAGTTCCCCAGCCATCGGACTGTGAAGTAGTCTAGGCCACAGTTGCCCAATTTTTCCATGACAACATTATGGAACACCAGGTCAAAGAATTTTAAAAAGTCCAAATATATGATATCAACTTCTTCCCTTTTGTCCAGGTGATATGTCACCTGGTTATAGAAGGAAATGAGACTGGTCAGGCAAGACCTACCCGCAACAAACCCACGCTGGCTATCCCTCAGAATGTTGCCTTCTGTTAGCCTGTCAAGACTGGTTTCTTTGATAATTTTTTTTCCAAAATCTTCACAGGGATTGAGGTCAAACCAATTGGCCTGTAGTTTCCCGGGTCTTCTTTCCTCCCTTTCCTGAAGATAGGTACCACATTGGCCCTCTTCCAATCTTCAGGTACCTCGCCCGAGCACCACAAGTTCTCAAATATCCTTGCCAGTGGCTGCACTATGATGTCTGCCAGTTCCTTTTGCACTCATGGGTGCAATATATCCAGACCAGCTGATTTGTGGGGATCCAGCCTCTCAAGATGCTCCTTCACAAGATCCATGCCAATAGTGGCCATATATTCATCCTCACCCTGGTCATCACGCATTGTGTTAGGCAGGGTGGTGTCTTTGGGCTGCTAAAAAACAGACGCAAAGTAATCATTAAGCAGATTGGCTTTTTCCTGGGTGTCAGCAGTCAGCTGCTCCAACTGGTTTAGCAGGGGTCTGAAGTTTCCCTTGTTTTTCTTTTGACTCCCCATATATCTGAAGAAGGACATTTTTGTCCTTGATTCGTGTAGCTGATTGGAGCTCAGTTGCAGCCTTGGCTTTCCTAGTTCGCTTCCTACAGATGCGGAGCAGTGCAGAATACTCCTCAGTGGTGTTTCCTGTCTTCTATCCTTTATAAGCCTCCCTTTTCAGATGTAGGAGGTCCATGAGATCCCTGTTGAGCCAAGGGGGTTGCTGAGCATAAAAATGTCCATGCCCGTTACAGCATGTGTGACTGGCCTAGCAGTGTCTGCAACTTGTGCAAAGCCCTTCAGCCCTTGCTCTTCCATATGATACACTTGAATCCCAACCCGAGGGCAGCTGCCTGAGCCTGCCCAGGGATCAGTGGTCTCTGGGCCAGGCTCCCTGCTCTCCTCCCTCTGCCCAGGGCAGGGCCACAGGACCATTCCAGGCCTGGAGAAACCAGGCCACTCCTCCCCCACATCCAGGCCCTAAGTCCTGTGAGCTGGACTGCAGTGGGGTGACGTGCCCCTTCCCCCCTTGGTGCTGCTGCTGCCAGAGGTGGAGCAAGCCCCCAAGCCCCACAGAGGAGGCTGAACGGACCCAGCCCTGGCCCTGGCCAAGACAGGACCCAGCTGGACTGAGGGTGTCAGCAGAGGACCCTGCTGCACACAGCAGAGTGGGGTGGGAGAACAGTTGCCTCAGCCCCTGCCAGGCTCTGCCTCAGCCCCTGGGGTGTGGACCCCTGGGCACTGCAGGCTGAGGTATGCTGGACCAAGCCAGGCTGAACCAGGCAGCTCCACCTGCCCCTTCCCACCCAAGTCATGGCTCTGTGGCACTCACCACCTTTTATAGCACCTACTCTGGCCCTATCCCACAGTCCATGCTGTGCAAGTGCCTGGGACACTGTGTCAGCTGCTCCACTCCACTCCAGCCCAGCCTGCTGGTGAAGGGATAGGTGTGGGGATGGAAAATGGCTTGGGCCCCTGTATCCAGATTGGGCCCTCCATGTTCAAGTTCACCCTGGTTTGCAGGAGGGAGCCTAAGTGAATGCCCTGGCCCTGCAAGTTAGACGGAACCCAGGCTTCCAGGGCCCTGGCCAGAAGGCATAATCATCAGTAAATGTTATTGGCTACAATGGCCAAAAAAGCTGATAGTCAATAACGTTATTTCCCTTTTTATCGGTGTGCCTGGTGGCTAGTTTTCTCCCTTTTGAGGCTTGGGATGATAACCTACAGAGGAAGTGGTATGGTTTGAAAGGCTGTATTGCTAGTAAGTAATAGTAAAGTGCATTAATGAGGTTTCCAAGTTGAATTCCTAAATTACGTTTTTTTGTTCTTTGAGATGCTGTAAGGGCTTTCCTAGTAGTGGGGGGATCAGATATCAGATGTTAGAGTGGACTTTTCTGACCTGCATAATTTTAAGGTCAAGAAGGACCATTATGATCAACCTAGTCTGGGCACCTGTATAAATAAGTCCATAGAATAAGCAATTCCTGATTCAAGCTCCTGAAATCTTCAGGGATCTTCAGGGAGGGTGGGGGAGTTTAAATTGAACTAAAAACAGACACCCAATTTAAGGTAAGTCAGGATGGGGGGCTAATAGGGGGAGTTGGGGGGGAATGGAGGGCATGCGGGGGGATCGGGGACCAAGCAGAGTCCATGGGGAGGATAGAAGGGCTAGTATGATCAGTGGGAGGGATGGGGGGGGCAGGCTACATCTATGGGGAATTGGGGAAGTGACAGTGTCTGCATGGGGGATCAGGGAATTGGGAGGGGCAGGCAGTCTTCTCAGGAGGGATCATGGGAATAAGAGAGGTAGGTGGGGTCCATGTGGGGATTGCTGGGAGGGTTTCGTGGGATTAGAGGAGCTCACATGGTGGGAGGGGCTTGGAGGCTCTCTCCCACACCCCGCAGGACCAGAGGACCATATTTAGCCCTCCCAACCTCCCCTATGCCCAAATGAACCCCCCTTGACAAAACTATTCACCCATGACTCCTGCCCCTCCCCACAATGGGACTTACTTCCTTGGCTCCCAGCATTACTGATAAAACTGGCACCAAGAATGGCTTGCGGAATGGGGGGTTTGGTGGTCTGGATGGTGCACGGAGGAGGGGGTTGTCCATCTGGGTCTAGAGGTGGGAGGCTGAGGGATAAAAATAGCCCAGTGCCAGGATAAAAATAACCCAGTGCCAGGGGGGCAAGTACAAAAAGTGCAACCCAAGGGTTGGGGCCAGTGGCTGTGCTTTCTGAGCCCTGGGGCTGCACCAGAAACTGTACAGAAGCTCAAGACAATTAGATCAGTCTAAAAATGGCCAACTGAATCCAAATTAGACTACCTTGGAGGTAGGGTTATCGTATATAGTTCAGCCATTTTTAGACCAGTGTAACCTTCCTGGAACTTCTGTACACTTTGCACTTAGGTCGACCTACTTAGGGATGTAGGGGCACAGGTAGTGCAGCTCCCTACTGTAACTCATAACACTTTGCAGGAAGTATTCTGAGTTACAACCATCCCCTGCATCAAACAAAAGTTCACTGTTGGTTCCAGGGGAGAAAGGACGCTAGCTGCAAGCTTGCAGCCAGTTTCTCGTAGCAATGAACCCTCCTCCCTGGCAGCTCCCTGCCAATCCTGGCTGTTTTCCAAATGGGAGGTGGAAAAGGGAGCCGAGGAAGCTCCTTCTAAGGGTTCCCCAGCTGGTGCTACAGGCTGGGATGTATAGGCAACTGGTAGAGGGGGCATGTGCCCCCCCCCCAACAGAACAGTCCCCCGCCACAGACACTGCTCGTGACTTCGGCGGGTGCTCGCAAGCCCCATCCCCACCTCCAATGCTGCTGGTGGCTTCTGTGGGTGCCAGTGGTGTACTGACAGGAGGGGCAGGGGGGCCATGCCCCCAGGCACTGGCTGGGGCCTCCAGGAGTACTCGGTCCCCTGATGGCATTTTGGCACTGGTGTTTCTGGGCTTGGTGATCAGCTGCCAGGGGACCCGGGGGACCCCTTGCTCAATGGTTGGCTGCCAGAGAACCCTCCCTCAGTCGGTGATTGGCCGCAGACAGGGAAGTGCAAATGTAAGCACTGGCCCCCTGGGCACCAGACACCCACGGTACACCACTGGCAGGTGCCCCCCCCCCCGCCTGACTCAGGAAGCACCAGTCGCCCATGCTGGGGTGGATGAATTGGAGCCCCCCCACCTCAGGTATGCTCTACTACATCTGCCCCACCCTTCAGCAGGGGCTGAAAAAACAGCAGACTGAAATCCCCTTGCTCCCTTTCCTGCCTCCCATTTTGAAAACGGAGATAGGCTGGCAGGCAGCACAGACACAAGTTATATGTTTTGAAACATCATCTGAACCCTCATGCAATGAGGGTTCAGATTTTCACCTGATCAGCATTTTTGAAGCAGTCTATAGCCATGCACTTGTGTTTGGTCATGGCTATAGACTGCTTTCTGTGGCAAGATTGGGCAAAAATGGCTCTTTTATCTGTGCCCTAAGTGCAAGGTCTGCACCTGGGTGAATTAAGTTAGACCAGGTAGCCATTTTTAATGTGATCTAAGTTCTCCCTAACCTCTCTGAATGTCTGTATGCACCCTTAGATAGCTATTAGTATATCTTTTTGAAAGATGGTGTGCGTTAATTTTAAAGACTTCAAGTGATGAAGGACCCACTAGTTCCATAACCAAATTATTACTATGAGGTGAAGTGTTAAAAATCTGCCCTTTATTTCTCATATGACCATCTAACTTCAGCTTCCACCCACTGGATTTAGCTTTCTGTCCACCAGATCTAAGAATTCAATCAAAAATCTTCCACTAAGGTACTTGCTTGCAGACAGCAACCAAGTCACCTCTTACATTTATTATTTATCGAACAAAAGATTAATGTCTCTCATAAGGCTACTTCTCCAGACTTCAGATTAAGCTCTTTAGTGAACCTTTCTCAATACCTAATTTCTTTCTTTGAAGTGTGGGCACCCAACTGCAAGCAGTATTCAAGTAGTGGTCTCACCAATGCTGTATCAGAGGTAATACTACTTTGGTACTACTCTACCTCTTACTCCTTGCTAATACTTGCTTTCAGTAAAGCTGATAGATCTAAGGCTCATGTTAACTGTCATGGCAAGATCACCATACTGTGAGTTCATGTTCAGAGGTTTTTCAATCATGAGCCTTAAACACTTGTCAGATTCTCTTCTTTCCAGGATGCAACCCACTAGGGTACTTAGAAATAGATGAAAAAGTGTAATACCTTTCCATAGTTTCATCCTAGAGCTGTTTTAGCACCATCCTCAGGAGCAACAATGAAAGAAGTTGGTAACTATAGTTGGGATTGCAATGCTGACAATGCAAGCTGGTATGTACCTTGTATTTTAAAAATGTGATCCGAATCCACCATAGTATTGGAAAATCTTAACACTAACTTCTAGGATAACAAGCGTAGTTGAACATATTTTCTCTTTAGTCATATGAGAAAGGAAAAACCCAGATTTTCTTCTTTGCAAACAGAAATTTGTTTTATGAAGCCAGTATGGAAACAAATGCCAAGAAGTAAATTCAGCAACTTGCCTTTTAAAGAATCAGACCTCTTCTCACGGAACAGATTTAAAAGCCATCACCAAAGACTGATATTTGATTTCGGACTCTGAAATTTATTATGGTTAAACATGATTTCTTTAGAAGAAGTTCAAGTACATGCAAGAATAACTTGCCTTAATTAAAAAAAAAACAAAAGAGAATAGAATTTCTAAAGTTTCTGGCTGCTTGCATACTTAACTCCTTCCCCCCCCCCACAAAAAAACCCCACACTTTACTGGAAGAAGCAGCACATTACTTCGACCTGGTTCCACAGAGTCTATATAGATTGGGTGCTTCAGCAAGGCTTTTTAGCACTTTCAACTAAAGAGGATAAAATCAGCTATTAGATAAAAGGGCTAAAAAAGCCCCACTAAAGCACCCAGTCTATATAGACACTGGGCAAGCCAGGTCCAACTAATTCGATACCACTTCTGGGCATGTGCTAGGCTCAGCATGGAAGCACACTGAGTTTAATTTAAAGCACCTTTTGGGTGAGGCGGGGGAGGAAGTTGGGGGTTTTTTAACGTCTGCAATTAGCCTTTATTCCTGACAGAATGGTGGTGGTTGTTGCTGATGATGATGAACGTCAGTGGTGATGATACAACAGGCCTCTTCATTTTTAATGATCAACTACTTACTGAAATTAGGAAGATCTCAAGGAACAAATAGGTAACTTTTATGGGAAAAAGACCAAGGTGTTTAAGAAATTTTGATGCCTCAAACCACTTGAGTTTGAATATCACCATTAGTAGTTTTACTGAAAGAGCTTAATGGTTAGTAGTTTCTATGCCTAGAAATTCACCAGAAGAACTGAAACAAGTTAAAGGAATGACAATTTTAATGGATACCCCTCTAAGAATAGCATGCTTTGGCTACTCAAAATATTTTGCATACTGAATCACCCTAAGCCCTCTCTATTAGAATAGTAATAATTTAACTTCTTTAAAAATGAAACATCAGCCTATGAGAAGTCTTTGTTACTTTATTAGCCTTAACTCAGCATATACACATACTACATGGCAACCTTGAAACAGGAATTCCTCTGGTGTTAAGCAAAACCTTATAGGTGTTTTATTGTTCCTTGCCCAACTTAAGATTTCCTTAAGTATAGCATATTTAACCTAGAGAAGACTGAGGGGACATTTCGTAATGGTTTTCAAATACCTGAACGGTGATTATAGGGATGGGCTTTTCTCTGTTAGAGACAGGATTAGAAGCAATGGCCTCAAGCTGCAGCAGGAGAAATTTAGGTTGGAGATTAGGAGAAACTTTCTGACTATGAAGGTAGTGAGCAGGCTACCTAGAGAGGCTGTGGAATCTCTATCTTTGGAAAAACTTTCAAAAGCAGGTTAGGGTGGTTTAGTCAGAGATGGTCCTGCCTTGGGCAGGAGACTGAACTAGATGACCTTTGAGGTCCCTTCCAGCCCTATTTTCCTATGATCCTATTTGGAAATGTTGCTGATCCAGTAATATCAAATGGCAACATTTAGTAAAGAAATAAAGGTTGTGGATTCTGGTACATCCAAGATTTATGACCAAATTCTACTCTCAGCTACCCCATTGTAAATCCAGATTGTAAAATCAACTATGTTAATCAAGATTTACACTGAAATAGTAACAGCAAAATCTGTTCCGAGATATTTTCCACCAAAACAGCCTGATGTGTTAAAGCTTTACACATTTAAATCTTAAAGGCTAGGAACAGAAGTTATACATAAACCAGTTTAGGTGATCAGAAACTGGTTTAAACCTGTAACAGAATGGAAGCGCAGTGCACTTAAAACAGTTTCAAAATGGCTGAAACCAGCTTAAGATAAACCTGGTTGAATGTAGTATCAAACTTAACTGATTTGGGTCAAACCAGTTTATGAAACTTCTGTCCCAGATCCCTTACTGGTTCAAGTTAAATCACAGCCCCCCAGCATCCCAGCATGATTTCCAGCCCTGGGCTGGGCTGGGCTGTCTGCTCCACAAAGCAGGGATGGCTCCTCCCTTCTGCTCACTAGCTGGAGCAGTGAGGGCTGGCTTACAAGGGGGTAGGGGAGAGCAAGCCCACCTTGGGATGCATCCAAGTCTGTAGGGGGGAACTGCCCTCCCCCCCAGGAAAACCCCGCCTGGGGTCTGGGGCCAGGGAGGGGGGTTAAACATCCCTTCCCCCACTCAAACTTACTGCTGGCTGCAACTGTGGACTACAAACTCCAGAGGCACCTGAAAGCAGGAAGAGGAAGTGATGAGCAACCCTGCAGAGTCCCATTGCTCTGATTCTGGACTACAAATCTCAGAGACCTCAGGGCAGCAGGAAGAAGTGAACACACAGCCAGAGAGCTGTGCTCTAGCGCCCTCCAGCTTCTAGCCTGAGGCACTGTAGGCATGTGGGTGCATTTTCTGAATCAAAGGTAAATGTCTGTTCACCTTTGTTTCAATTTAATCTCTGCATTTTAGACTAACCTGCAAAGACTCGATCGATTCAGCCTTGTGCTTTTTGACTGTCTGCACTTAGCCAAAATATTTCTGTGAATTGTGTCATACCTTGATTCTTAGACAATCTGAATGTTGCCTGTCACAGAATTGGTAATATGCTTATGAATGGATACATGAAACATGCAACTGGTTTTCTACCGGAAGAGGGAAAACAATTTGTAACCTGCTCATTTTCCATTTTATAGGAATTTTACAGGCTTCTATAACTAATGTTGTGGAAAAATGGAAGGGCTGAGCTGAAGACGAGACCAATTAGGTTGAGAGCAGCGTGGGACAAAGTATGATCTAAATCTAAATGTTTCTTAAATTAGGTATAATAATACATGATTTTAATAATGCTCATATCGATATATTGGACCGGGTATTTTTTATGTTGATCATCCTTCATAACCTCTCATTCTAAAAGTATATTTTGTGCATTAATTTATTAGCATTAGTTTTCCATTCTCTCAATATAAACCAGAATATTTAACTTTTCCCAAGTGAAAAAGAGGAAAAAAAACCCCCACAGTACTGCTCCCTTTAGAGACAATGTCAGCTTTGCCATTGAATTCAGTGAAACTAGAATCAAACTATACATGCCCAAACTTGTTGCTCCCTTGTGAAAATGTAAAATTTATTTTCATTGTTGCAAAATGCTAAAAAGAATAATGAAAAAAGTGTGCAAGAGCAGCTTTCTTGGAGATAAATGAAAGAGACAAGTTTCCACGGCTGTCAGCCTGTTAAATTTTGCAAGAACAAATATTTACCTAAGATTGGTGGGAGGGAATCATGAAAAAACCCAGCAGCTAGCCTCTTCAGAGTTTCTATATGGAAACTCTGGGACCATTATTTATAAATAGAAATTTGGAATGTATGTCTTTTCTGTGCATATTTTTATGTTTTTATCATGTTTTTTATCTACTCCATCTGCCTTCTCTTATTACCAATCTTAGACCAGAGAATAATTTCTATGTCACTTGCTCACACTGTATGCATTAATTTTCTTGAGACTTTCTTGTGGTTATTGATTTTCTGCTCTCTTGGAGTGGCTTTGTTTCTTGCTCAGCAGGCTACCCATTATAAAACAGTTGTTAAACAAAACAAAACAAAAATATATCCTAAAATTAAATTAGTCTAATCTTCATTCACATTTATGCAAGTTAAATGCAAGTGACCTGATTCCCTTAAATACAACACTAAAACGCAATATTTAATCTTGTGAGTGAACTCACTAAAAGTTTGCTTTTTGAACATAAACCACTTAATTGTGCTTGGAAACACAGCAGTGAGGGGAAGGTCCAATTATTGCTCTTCCCTTCCACCAGTCAGTTAAAAATGAATGAGCTTCATCACTGAAAAGAGACAGTGATTCTGGTTTATCTGTCTGGATCTTAATATATGCAAATTTCTTACTAATGTAAAAATGACAGCCAGCTGCATGCATTCGAGTTGCATCTGGAGAATGGCCAGGGTTTGCTATGCTCTGACTAATAAAGTGAAAACTAAAGTAACTGCTAAAAGGCACAGAATAGAAAATGCACAAAAGTAGCATATACCCACTTTCTAACTCCCACCCTCCTACTGCTCTGCTATATTTAGCTCTGCCACACAAATGACCTTACTCCACTGGACTCCTCATGGGAGAAAGATAAGCATGACTTGGCCTAAAATTTCTAATAAAATGCCCTGCTTCTCATCTGCACTTCATTTTATTAAAAATACATTTGAATTCACTATTTTGATAGGCTGTTTTTATTTATATTTTGCAAATATTAATTAAATCAGTGTTTTGTTAACACAAATGAATTTCTGGTCTAGAGCCAAATTCCCCTGGGTCCCAATACAACTATAGTTTAAGTCAAACTCATATGTTAAACAGCGCAAATTTGTACCTTTGTTCTACAGCAGACTGAGATTTTTTTTAAAAATCATTCCCTATAGGAGGAGCATACATGCTGTAAAACATGTAAATAATAAACAAAGTATGATAAACTGGAAAACAGTTTCAATCCCACCCATTTGCAGATTTTATATGGCTATAAAGATGCAGATTAATATAACTATTGTGTAATCAAATGCAAAAGCAAAAAAGACATATTTAGAGAAAGTGACAGTTCTGACATGTGATAAATGTTGTTTCTCTGCTCTATGCTTGACAAGTGCCAGCTCCAGAGAACTGAGGCTTGTTCTCTCTCTCTCTCTCTCCTTCCTCCTCCCCCAACATATTTATTAACTAACTGAAGTCAAATGAGCTACAGAAAAAAGGAGACATGCACTCTCTTTATAAAGAGAGATCACTGTCATTTTCTGTAAGAAGCACATTTTGGGATGCATATTATTAGTGATAACAAAGTTCCTCTACCTCATCCTCATCCAAATTTTGGTCCTCCCTGCAGCAAGCCTCTCCTTTTTTAGAGAAACTTCCACAGTACAAGTATCACTATCATTCATCCCTATAGAAAAAAAATCCCTGGCATAGTATTCACATATAGTAACTTTTCCCCAATACCCTTAACCTTGTATACACTAACCATCCTATTATTCAACAATAGCCTATAACACAACCTCACTATTCAAAACACTGAGAGGTAATTTAGTTGGGTTAATCTGAAGTCAGGCAAATGGGTGGGTAAATAAACACCTGACTACTACTAAATCAGAGATGCGTAAGTTCTTTTGAGCCAAAGCTCAGTTCATCATGCACATTAGGGCTGTGTGAAACTTTGGCAGCCATTTCATTTCGCCCATTCTGGCACCCAAAACACCGAATCTGAAACTAAATGGAAGGCTCCGAAATATCACCGAAACAAAAGTAAACCATACAAAACATTTAGGAAATGTTTTGGATGTTTCAGAGGTGGACTTGTGGGGAAACCAAAACTCAGAAGAGGGAGGAGGAAGCAGTGGGGGAAGGACTGCTCTGATATTGACACCTGTAGCTGGCCAGTATTTGTGATCTGTCCCTGAGGTCCCTTCCAATCCCAGTGCTCTGGGGGAGGGACGGCAGGCTGCTGTCATCCCGTGCACAGATCCAGGGGCCCACACGCCCCGGGAAGAGTCTGGCACAGCCCCACAGCTCTCCTGGGGGGCCCGGGCCCCTGGATCTGCGTGTGGGATGACAGCATGCTGCCCCTGCCAGCTAGGGGCAGCAGCAGCACAAGTCTTCCCAGTGCAGCCCTCCTTTTAAAATGCCAGGAGGTTGGGGCCGGGTGGGAGATGAGGTCAGGCAGGGCAGCCATGGGGACATCTCCTGCAGCTCCCTCCACTGGGGCCGAGGCAGGCACAGCTGGAGGAGTGGAGTTGCAGGAAAACCCCCATGGCTGCCCTGCCCGGTCCCATCCTCTGCCCAGTCCCAGCTTCCCAGCACTCCCCACGCAGCACAGGGTAGTGGGGATCACCCCTTCACTTGGCACCTGCGCAGCAGCTGTTGCATTGTGTGGGTGTAGCATGGTTCAGCAGAGCACCGCACACTGTCTGGAAGCTGGGGCGGCTCCACCTGTCAGCCTGGCACTGCTCAGCTCCAGCAGCCCCAGCTCCCAGACAGCGTGCAGACCATGCTGCACCCGCGCCATGGGGCAGTTGCTGCGCAGGTGGTAGGTGAGGGGGGCAATCCCTACTGCCCCATGCTGCACGGGGGGGCTCTGCCATGAGCCCTCAGAGGCCTTGATCACCGCTGCTACAGCCAGTGAATGAGGGGCTTGCTTTTTTTTTTTTTTTGAAGTGTCAGCAGGCTGGGGCCAGGTGGGGCAGCCATGGAGGCTTCTCCCACAGCTCCCCCTGATCGGGGAGAGGCAGGCATAGCCAGAGGAGCCGCAGGAGAACCTGCAGCTGCCTGGCTGTGCCTGCCTCTCCCCAGCTGATCCAAATCTCCAAATCTACAGAAACAGCATTGAAACTCCAAAACAAATTAGGCCAAATTGAAATGGAACAGTGATCCAAAACATTGAAACGAATCGCTGTCCCTCTGAAATGGCCAAATCCAAAACAGAAATGAAAAATAGCCATTTCACACAGCTCTAATGCACATGGTCCTTTCATAGCATCTTATAGAGTGAGCTCTGGCTCATGAAAGCATCACTGATTTAGTTAGTATGTAAAGTACATCTCAACCTTGCCTTCTATTCAAAACACTGTTCTATATGGGAAGGTAGATTCTTAACAGGAACGCATGTGGATAAACTAAGTGAACAAAACTGCCAGTATTTTTGAGAAAGGGCAAGAATGTGTAACTGCAACTTTCCCAGTCAGGTCTACACAAAACTCTGGGCCAGAAATCAGGTACAGGATTTAATAAATAAGACAAAAATCCACTAGCACCCTTCAACAGCTGAGACAGCATTGGTACATACCTATTACAATTATCTTATATATGACCATTAAAAGTGAGAGCTAATTATAACAATTCCTCTCTCTATTATAGTTATAGTCTGAGAGCAATATTTTTCAACCAAAATGACCAATTATGCACATTCATAAAAATATCATATTTACCTGAATCCAAAATGAAGTCCCATATCCCATTCCTGCTCCTCCTCCCTCACCTCCCCTCCCCCCCCCCAATCAGTCTGGTGGAAAAAAGCTTTGTCTTAGATTACAGGGGTGTAGGTTGTAGCCGTGTTGGTCTAAGGACATAAGCAGACAAGGTTCTTTAGGTGAATCTGATATCTTTTTAAGTTGGTCTAATAAAAGATATCAGATTCACTCAAAGAACCTTGTCTTAGATTGGTTTGCAAGCCTAAAGCAGGAGGAGGCTCAGTTTTGGCTTTGTCCCTGGGCTCAGGGCTGAAACTAGAGCTGAGCCACTGCCTGCCTTAGGCCTGGATGGCTTGTTTGGTGTGGGAGCAGTAGGTGGAGGACACATTTAAGACAACATTCCATTAATCAGATTTTACAAATGGAAACTTTATAAATATAATATTCTAGCTAGAGGATCTAATTATCAGAAGGGTTATCTTAAATACGAAGTTGTCTTGGGCAAATACATTAATATTGCATACATTTTGCAAGCAGAGTTCACAAGCAGTTGCATAAAATCAAACCTGTTGCCTGAAATATTCATCTACAAATTCAAGACAGAAAACTAATTCACTAAGATTAGTATGTTGTAAACAATTGATAAAAAAGAAAATAGCTGTAGTCATAGAAGAAACTAAGCTCTAGTTAATGTTTAAACATACCAGGTGACAAGAATATCTATAAAACAGCATTCTTTACCAGATTTTTAAACTGTCAGTTTTCACCACAATCTTCTATCATAAGTGTTGCACTACACAAATCTCAGTGCAATTCCCATAGTATAAATTATAATACCAAACTCCTATTTTGTGTTTTTCCTCTGCAGATGAAAAAGTACTTTACAAAGGAGATCAGTATCATCTCCATTTCACAGATGGGAAAAACTGAAGCACAGCAAGAAGAAGTGACTTACCCAAGGCAGTTAAGAGAGCCATATCTCAGTTCCAGTGCCATGCTCTAGGCACTGGTCAGGGACAGAAACCTCCCAATCATACTTATGCTGATCTGGCCCTACATGTCTTTCCAACTTCTTTGGTTAATGTTTGTTATGAGGCTCTTAGATCACTTTACAACTTTATGAATATTTTTTCTATGCATTTACAGGTCAGTAAACTGGAACATAAAAAATACTCCCTAATATTAGCCTTCATAACCACGGGGGGGAAAAAAGAAGAAAAAATGAAGTATAAATATGTAGACTATAATGTAAAGCAGAAATGGGAATTTAAAAAATGGATATAGGACACACAAAGAAAAAAACCCCAATGTTTTCCTTCAGCTTCCTGTTTAGATGTATGGATAGATTGGACTTCAAATAGATGAGCCACACAGAAGTTTCGTTTATGAGGGTCAGATGGTAATAGTTTCTGTTTAATCCTTGATTTACATTAAGTTGCAAAAAAAATTAATCATTTTAGGCAGGCATCATCAAAGTAAGGGTGAAGAAATAAAGCTTTAGCTCTTTCTCCTGTCTGGCTGAGAGGCTATTGTTTCCATTTTCTGTCTTCCAGAAAGTTACTGATTTTTTTTAAAGTTAAACTGTTAAACTGTTCGTTTAGCCTTCAGATACAGCATATTATGAGCTGATTTTCAATTCATGTTAGCCTCTCAAGAGTACAAACTCTCTGACAGCTTCCTTTAGATTCTTGCGCTTACATGAGCATTTCACAAAATCTCTCTTCACAACTGCGCAAGTTATAATTTACACATTAAAAACAGCAGGTTTTCACCTTAGGCCTATTGCCAAGAATAATCCTTTAAAAATCTTTTTATCTTCTATAAGAGGATAATTATAAATGTGCAGCTAGCAGTGAAAGAAAGGTCTCAAGAAAGTCATTGGAATAAGCTTCTCTCCCCTTTAAGACCTGCAACATGATGAGAAGAATTAGTTGACTTGAAGAAAATAAAAAATGAATTTTTTTGGTCAGGAGTAACATGTCAAGTGCAAAATATGACACATTAAACTGAATGCGTCACCAGCCTGTCAAACCATCAGAGGTACTGGTATTGGGGGCGGGGAGAAAGAAGGTGTTTGTTTTAGAAGGACAAGAAAGTTGTAAACAGCACTTGCTAATATGCTTCAGTACAAAATCACGGGGAGTAGGAGTCATTTGTTTCATTTTTTCCCCCCCAAAATGAACCTGTTCAGTGACTCTGTTTCCCCAAGAATAAATAATATGTTCATTTTTTGTCTTTTGTTGTAACATAAATTTGCTTATCTAATCTCAGAGTTCCTTCCTCTACAAATACAGGTGCTTCCCTTTCACTAATTAAATGCAAGTACTGTGCATTGTTGACTTTCTGAAATCACTGTAATCACCTTGCACTAAACATGTGTCAAGATTTCCAAGCAAGTTAACTCCAGACAAAATGCAGCAGTTTTGCAAAGTTTTAGAAAACTTCACTAAGAAATCCCTACCATTCAAAAATGAACCAGCTCTATTATTCTTCTAAAACACACCGTAGTTTTTGAAAAAATACACAGTAATTTTGAGTGATGTAATTAAGATTTCTCACTCAACAACAGGCCCTGTTATTAGCCTCAGTTCCAGTAACAGTCCTCTCTCTCACTATTTTTTTAATAAACTTAAAGAACAGGTGCCTCACTACCATCCTATTCTTTCATTTGAACTTCTATTTTTCTTCTGTGGAAAATAAAGCTTCAGTTTTCAAATTAGCTTTGGATGACAAACAACAGTAGTAGCACTATCTATACTCACTCAATATTTTTACAAGAAAAGGAGTAGAGATTACTAACAATAAAAAGAAAACAATGTATAAATCAGGCTGCATCTCCTCAAAAAGACAAAACAAACATCTCAACTGTTTTTAAATGTTCACTGACTGACTGAAAATTAATACCCGCTCTTCCCAATCCCAGGTTAGACTTAATGTAACATTGTGAGATATTAATTGCTAATATGATGATGCAGTTGGCTAAGATGCCAAATAGATAATGTAGGCCTTATCAGTTCCCAGTAACTATCAGTTTCCAGTTACTTCTACAAACCTCCCCTTTCATCACTTCAGTATATTGTCAATTTAGATTTAGTGAGAACTACAGGCTGGTGAGTATGGTTGGAATTTGGCCTTAATTGTCTATTTGCCATAACAGCAGCAAAAACAAGAAAAGAAGCTAATGTGGTATTTGTCTAAACTGTTTGTTTGTTTGCTTGCTTGTTAG